>NC_135712.1:61790371-62417538 GCF_964656455.1 Halichoerus grypus
AAGGTAATTGGAAACCTTAAGGATTTTGAAGAAGAGATTGGTATGTTGAGAAATGCACATTAGAAATATAAATTGGGTGGGGCGCCTGGGTGGCTCAGTCGTTAAGCGTCTGCCTTTGGCTCAGGTCATGATCCCAGGGTCCTGGGATCGAGCCCCGCATCGGGTTCCCTGCTCAGCGGGAAGCCTGCTTCTCTCTCTCCCTCTCCCACTCCCCCTGCTTGTGTTCCCTCTCTCGCTGTGTCTCTCTCTGTCAAAAAAATAAATAAAATGTTAAAAAAAAAAAAGAAATATAAATTGGGTGAAAATGTGTAGTTATTTGGATTAGAGGGGAAAAGACAGCGAGTGAGGAGAAAAAGTTGGAGTTATTATCGACAAAATGAATGAAAGGACCATGTTGATGAGAGGTAGTGGGTGTTTCTATATAGTATAGTAATCTGTAGCACTACTATGTTATAGTGGAAACTGAAAAAAATCTGCTTTTGTTTTTTTTTTAAAGAATGATTGATTGACTTACTTATTTTAGAGAGAGAGAGAAAGAGAGAGAGTGTTCGAGCAGGGATATGTGGGGGAAGAGAGAGAATTCCAAGCAGATGTCACACTGAGCACAGAGCCCGATGTGGGACTCAACCCCATGACCCTGAGATCATGACCTGAGCCAAAATCGAGAGTTGGATGCTTAACCGAATGAGCACCCAGGTGAACCTGCATTTACTTTTATTTATTAAGAAGAAAGGGAAAAAATGGTCTGCATATGACTTGTGCCAATTGTGGGTGAGAAACTAGAATTCTCAAACATTGACTGTGGTAGTGTAAATTGGTAGCACCATTTTGAAAACCTGTTTAGCATTATCTAATAAATCTGAATATATTTATACCTTATACCCAACAACATCCCACCTTGGAATGCTCCAAATAAATGTACATCTAAAATGAAAATATAAGAATGTTCACAGCACTTATGTTTTGCTGTTTTCATGCAACACAATTGCCCAAAAATAGAAGAATGGACACATAGGTTGTGGTATATTCTACAATGGAACACTATAGAGCAATGAATGTGAATGAACTGCCACTACACACAACATTAACCAAAAGAAACTGGACACAAAAAAACACACTGAGTATTTTTCTATTCATAGAAAGATCAAAAACAGGTCAAACTAATCTAATGTGTCAGAAATCAGAATAGTGGTTTGTGGAGAGGAGGAGTGGTGATAATTAGAGGGTCAAGAGGAGATTCCCGAAGTGTTGAGAGAGTACTTTGTCTTGGTCTAGTGGCAGTCACGTGGGGGTGCTCTAGTGAAAACTCATCAAGATGTCCACTCACGATTTATACATGTTTCTATTCTTATACTTCAATAAAAAATTTGTCAAGTTAAAAAAAAAGTAACTGGGAAATGAGAACTGTTACAGACAGGTAAAGATGATGCAGATGTGAACTGGAAATGAAGTCTTCAAGATGTTTAGCCATTTCAAGGTTCTCTGTCTCGTTCAAGACAGTGCGGTGCGGCCAACCATCTGGCACTGCAACCTTCTGAGAACCAGAAATCACTCTGGAAGATGGATAGGATGAAAAAGAAATGTAGGATTTCCTTCTGCTCTCTCACACACACCATTTACTGATGGGGTAATTTGTAACCCAGCATGAACATCATGCACTGAATTAGTTTTCCTAGCTATTTTAGCAAGTTTTGTTCATGTTACTTCTTTCTCTGAGGTGGGGGGCTCAAAAGAAGGACAAAGAAACTGATAGTCTGCTGGTAAACATTCTCAATATTTGCTTTGTGAAACTATGTGCTGTCATGTTCTGGCATTGGCATTTTCAGTACAGATAAACATAGTGGTTATTAATATGTGTACACTCATTATTAAAACCACCTACATAAGCCTTGCTTGATGGTTGGTGATTCAAAGCTATAAGCCCTAAAGTCCAGTCAGGCCTTGTTTTATATGTCAAGTATAACTGCATTCACATGATAATGATCAGTGGGTACTTTTACTAAGTAGGTAAAGGTAAAAGGAATGAAATTAAAAATTTTAATAAAACTCGACAGGCACAGGAGCAGATTGAATCACAATGAAAATACAAAATATTAGAACTTTACATTGAAATAGAGGTTCTTTTTTTTTTTTCTTTAGCCCTGGCTCTAACTTGTTATTTGCAGGCTATTTGGAATCGATGCTAATGAACTGTCACCCTTGAGCTGGTTTTTGGTGGACAGGGGCTGAGAGATGAGTCCAAATAGATTGTCCTTTATGTGCACCAGTGTATCTGAATTTTCAGCAGAAACCAAAGACTAACAGTCACAAAAAAGAATTAAGTACCCTCTCGTTACAATGGATAGTTTCCTCAAAGGCAGGTCCTTGAACACTGAAAGGACAGACTTGAAGCAAGTTTTCACTCCAGAGAATGTCATACCTTCATTGTGGATAGAAGATGTCTTTCTTCTGGGTTAGCTGCTACTCATTTTCCCTATATTGAATCCACTTTCACTATTTAAATGCAGAAACCATTAATACAACAGGCTTGACATCCAGGGTATGATTAAAGCGCTATGGCAATAATCTATTTTTTCTAGAATGGAAAGGCAATTTCTGCTGAATCAGAAGGATCCCTTACTACGTATCACTAGCCTGCTTATCATATTTTCAATTCAATACAACGCTCATTTCAATGCAGCTATCCATACTAATAGAGAGGAGTGATGGCATAGACAAACCCAAATTCGTAGAACATACTGATATACTTAGAATGGTGGTATATTTGAGATTTTGCTAACTCATAATATAAACATAACATACACAAAACACAAGCCATGAAGAAAGATTTGCCCTATAAAAGCTGAAACAAATAGGATTCTTTGCCCAATCACATTCTTGCTAATTCTTTAATCTTGTTTGTATCCCTTCCCAGTTTGATGCGGAAAACCTACCTGAGATGTGCTAGTCCTCCTCATTTTCACCTTCCCAATACTGAGGGAATTAATTGAGTTTTGTTTTAAGAGGCTTCCTGCAGGGCTGTAGACAAGCTGGGTAAATAAAAATAAGTATGAGAGAGTAAACTGTGTCTGTAAATGGTATCATATCCTACTTAATTATGTTAATAGAGACTCTGAAATAATTATGAGATGACTGCTCCTATTTATGCCACTCTTTTGGTACAAAATTTACTCCCTCATCTAGGGTTTCATGGAATCTGTGTATTAGAGGGCTCTGTTTTCTCTGGCTTCATTTTTTGTTTTTTGTTTGTTTGTTTGTGTTGTTTTGAGAGAGAGAGCAGTTGGGAGGTTAGGACCAGAAAGAGAATCCCAAGCAGGCTCCACGCTCAGCGTGAAGCCCAGCACAGGGCTCTATCTCATGACCCTGAGAGCATGACCGGAGCTGAAATCAAGAGTCAGACGCTTAATCGACTGATCCATCCAGTCTGGCTTTTTCTTTTTGACTATGTATTTTGCTTGGTAGTAGGCAACAAAGTGAAGTAAAGGAGTGAAACCAGACCAGTCAAGGAAATATTTATTTAAATATTAGGACCTTTTTTTTTTTTAACTGTCAGACACCTGTACTGTCTCTGTCCCTATTATAAGTAAAGTTCAAGAGATGGGAATAACTTTCCATGGTGAAGTAGAGGAAGGGGAGAGTAATCAGATAGAAAAAGATGGTGGTAAGCTGTTAAGCCTGAATTATTCTGTTTTCCTTATAGCTTGCAAATGTGTTTTTCTACTACATCTTAAAAATCCTGCTGAAATCCATTTGACCTCTTTCTAACCTGCAGCCATTCACTTAAAATGCGCCATCCTATGCACTTAAAGCTTTAAAGTTTAGCAAGAGGGAAGGGAAAGAATATTTTCTGTGGCCTAGAAACTATGTCAGGTGTGCTCTATGTCAGGTATTGTTTATTTAACATTCAGGATAAATTTATAGGAAAAGGATACTTTTTACTGAGGCTTAAAAAAGTTAAATAATGCAACCCAATGTTGTGAACAAGTAGCAAAGTTAGAACTGTAACCTGGCTGCCTGATTCAAAAGCCCATGATGTTGCCAATACACTTAACTGAAAAGTCTATGTGCATTATTCTACATTATCATTCAAGTTTTTATTTGTGTTGTCTCTTATGCTGTCATGAAAATAAATTTACCTTAAAATAAGATCAATATTTTATTTGAAATACTTGAAAACGTTATGCCAGCAAGATACTACTAAAAGAATATAGCTTCATTTCTAATGCAAACTACTCCAAATAAGTGGCTTTCTCTCTGAGATGATGCTGTTTCTAATGCAGTGTACAGAAGGGGAAAGGTTACAAAGGTGATCATGGAGAGATCAGTGAAAGTGTCAGTCCTGGGACAGAAGATCAATTGTATGCATTGTGAGTTCTCCTTGCCCAGAACCCCAGGGACTCTACTGCAATCCCATTCTGCTTTCAATGCCTCCTTTCTCTCTGCTCCTGAATAGTCCTGTTGAAAGTAGACTGTCTAAAGTTCACATAGAACTGACTCTAGCTCAGAGAGTTCAAACACTTCGTTGAGCTAAGACCCTGGAAGGGCAGATTATTATTATTTTTTCCTTTTTTTGTCTAAATCACTTATGACTTCTAAATTACGATGGTGAGATTTTAGATACAGTATTTTCTGCTTCCAGTCAAGTCAGTTAATACTGTAATTTACCGTGTTAATGGTACCATTTGTCCCTTCTGATCTCACTCCATATGCAGAGGCAGCAGTTTAAAAGAGGTTGCATAAACTCTGCTCCAACGAAGGGGGAGAAGGTTTGTGATTATAAATAATGCACTTTGAGGAATAAATAATGCACTTTGCAGAATATAAATCAGCATCCTTAGATATCGACTCTGAAGACATTTTGGCAACCTTGAAGGCATCACCATTAATACGTGACTCTAAAGAGGATGACTAAGGTACTTCATGCTGCATTTCATCACATGGCACATAGCTACAGAAGTGAATTTTCACATTGCTAAAATAATAGATCGGAATACAATCTGGTCACAGATTATTAGGGATACCTGCACAAACATAATTGCTGGCAAACTGCATATATTTTTAATTAAAACCATTTCAGCAAAGAAAGTCTGCAAACTTGAGCTTCCAAAATCTAAGATTACTCTAATAGTTGTCTATCCTTTATAGTTTTCTTCTTTTAAAATCTGCCTTTGTTTGCAGTCTAATCATCAAAATCACAAATTGCAATTTCAAGAAGAAACAAAGAAACAATATAAACTCTGACTCCAAGTGTTTCTTCTTGTGGAACTCCAAAAAGCAGTTTCAAGTCTTACAAATTATCTTTGCAACACTGATTAGAAGCCTAGTGGCTGCCACGTAATTGTTCCATAATCATATCTGTAATATCTGACCTGGTTTATGCACACAATCTATATTCTAATAGCACTCAACAGGTCACAAGTTAATAAAAATACCATTAACGTCCCCCTGTGACTAAGGAAGAGAAATATTCATCTTACCAGGCCACAGTGGGCCAATATAATTTCCTTGGCTATTAGTGTAATTAACTGTGCTGGCCTGTGGATTTCCCTAGAGCTCAGTATGGGCACAAGATGACCTTGAAGAGTACTCTCTGTGGTAGCTGCCAGAGGGCACGGGTTGTCAAGGGTTTGGGTCAGCCCTGAGTCAGGTTCCCCCAGAAGATATTTGCTTATGTAACTGTGCTGGACATAAAAAGCATTTGCACACTGTTTCTATTTTCCCAGGTACAGGTGCACATAAACAGAAATCGACAATAGTTGCAAAGTAGATAGTTTTCCTTCGACATCTCCAGTGTTTGCTTTTTGTCCCTCTTTCCACGTGCAACACTTTCGACCTTGTTTTTCTATGGATACAACGTGCCTTCCCTCCTGTCAAGGTCCTCCCTCACCTGACCGTAACACAAAAACACAGATTTCAACTTTTCAACTTTGAGCAATGTTCTATCACATTAAAGTTTAAATCTAATACACCTGTTTGCATTTTTGGACCTGCTCAAAAAAAAAGGATAGGAAATGTTTTTATTTCTCATTAAAAATAAGAAATTTTTAGTATTTTTATTTTCTGTTTTATAAGGTGCAGGATACACAGCAGTTCATTAGTTTAAGATCTTGTCAAATCACTATCAAATGTGAATGTAACCATCCCATTGTCATTGGAAGATGGGGATTCAAGACCTGAGAAAGTAAAGAAATGTTGCCACTTGTCCCCAAGAGGCTGCCCACTGACCCTCACAGCAAAATTGCTTTACTGATATCTGGAATTGCACACAGGGACTGGAGAATAGGATCAGGAAGTCAGCGAGGGGTCTAAATGTATGTGTTTCTTTTTTCTCTCTCCTTTCAACCATAATTCCATTGTTTCAATATGGGGATCTCACTGGTCACTTTCAGTTTCTTAATGAAAAATTTAAAGATACAAAAACACAGATAATAACATTATAAATACAACTGGTTTCGTGTGGTTTTACTTATCTTAATATTTTGCCACATTAGCTCCTGATCTTTTTTCTTCGAAGAAATAAAATGTTACAGATACATATGATATTTCTTTTCCTCCATCCTAAGGCAGGAAAGTTTTACTTAAGTGCTTTTCCTAGTAAGTGACCTGTAGCTGAGTTCTTCATGTTTTTAATTTTATAAGTGACATTACTCCTATTATGGGCTAAACTGTGCCCTCCAGCTCCACCCCAAGTCATATGTTGAAGCTTGAATTCCCAGTACTTTAGAATGTGACTGTAACTGAAGATAGGGCACTTTGGAGGTGATTAAAATCAAGAGACTACGATGGTGTGCCTTAATCCAATCTGACTGGTGACCCTTTAAGAAAAGGAAGACATACCAACGAGGTACACAGAGAAAAAAAACAGATCCAGACACAGGGAGAAAGCCAAAGGAGCGAGGCCTCAGAAGAAGCCAACCCTGCTAACACTTCGATCGTGGACTTCTAGCCTCCACAACTGTGAGAAAATAAATGTCTGCTGTTAAGCCACCTTGTCTCTGGTTCTTCACTATGACCACCCTGTCACACTAATACAATCACTTTCATTTTTTTTCCTTTGTTTTTCTTTTTTTCCCTATGTTGATAGTTGTTTATCTAGTTCACTTATTTTAACAGGTGCTCGGGATTCCATTGCATTCTTGCGCCACACCTGATTTATTCACTCCCGCTCCGGTGGACATTTCAATCAGTCTCAAGTGTCCGCTAAAGGAAGCAATGTAGAAATGAACATGATCCACATGTTTCCTTGTGCACACTTGAGAGTTTTGCTCTACCCACACAGCTGTACCTAGAAATAAAGTCTTCTGTTTCATAACAGAAGATCTTGTTGAAGATCTTGTCAAATCGCGATCCAATGTGACTGTAACCGAAACCCCTCTTCTCCGCGATATATTGTTTCTGCTTCTTTACATTCTCATCAAGACTTTGTAGTGTTAGACTTTTAAGTGATTTTTCTAATCTGATGGATAAGAAATGGTCGATAGCTCAATATTTACCTTGGATATCTCTGATTATGTTTAAGTTTGACCATCTTTCCATGTTTATTAAACATTCCAGTCTCTTGTTCCCGAAATTGCCTAATTTTAGTTGGATTTATTTAGCATTTTTTTGTTTACTAATTTGTATGATTTGTTTGTGTACTCTGGCAATCAATCTTTTGTAGATTATGCACAACTGCAAAAATGTCAAAGGTTGTGACTTGTAATTTAACTTTGTGAATGGTATTTCTAAATTGAGGATAGTAAAACATAATAAAAATTATCTTTATGGCTTGGAATTGTTGTGTCCTATTTCAGAAATCTTTTCTTATATCAGAAAAAAAATACTTTTTTTTTTTTTTCTCTAAAAGCTTTTAAATATAGCCTTTCAGATCTTGTCCTTTAACTATCTGGAATTTATTTTACTGTATGATACAAGAAATGGGATCTAATTTTACCGTTAGAAAACGGTAGCCAACTGTTTCCACACCATTTATTAAAATTCATCATTCCTTCTCTAATTACCACCTCATCTACTAAATATCACCTCATCTACTAAATTTCTATATACACTTGAGTATGTATTAAAAATACTAATCCAGTCACCTATTTGTCTATTACTGAGGCATTGGCGCTCTGTCTTAATAACTACAACTTTATAATAAATCTTGACATTTGGAAAAGCAAGCTCTCTCCCCAAAAATGTCATTTTATTCTTTTTCAAAATTATATCAGTGATTCTTGGACCTTTGCACTTTAAAATATATTTTAGGAATATATTTTTTTAAATATTGTAAAAATCTTCTTGGGATTTGATAGGGATTGTGTTGAACTTAGTTTGCCATATTTATATTTTTCAGTCTTTCCATTACAGCTTCATTTATTTATGCTTCCTTCTTGCCTTTCAACAGATACTTAGGATTTTTTTTTTCCATCACAGTTTTACATAACCTGTGTCTGAGTCCTCCCCCCCGCCCCCTGGTAATTTATATTTTCTACTGTTATTATAAATATTGTCTTAAAAACAATTGCATTTTCTGTCTGTATAGGAATGTTGTTGATTTTTGTTTATTGATTTTTCTATCTAGCAAAGTTACTGAAGTCTCTTACTGATTCTATTTTTTTCCATGAAGATGCATGCAAAACATCCAGAGTTTTTTGTTTTGTTTTAAATTAACCTTGCCATTTTTAGAGCTTCTATTTCTTTTCTTGCCTGACTGTCTTAACTAGGACCTCTGAAACGATGCTGAGTAAAAGTGGCAAATAGTGTGCACCTTCATTCTCTTCATGGTTTTAAAGAAAATGTTTCTCAAGTTTCAGTATGATTTTTGTATGTCTTTTTTTTTTTTTTTTTAAGATTTTATTTATTTATTCATGAGAGACAGAGAGAGAGAGAGAGAAGCAGGCTCCCAAGGAGCAGGAAGCCCGATGTGGGACTTGATCCCAGGACCCTGGGATCATGACCTGAGCCGAAGGCAGACGCTTAACCATCTGAGCCACCCAGGCGCCCTGATTTTTGTATGTCTTTGGTAAAGACTTCAATTGGAGAAGTGTCTTTTCATATCTTCTGCCCATTTTTTGACTTATTTGTTTTTTGGGTGTTGAGTTTGAGAAGTTCTTTATAGATCTTGGATACTAGCCCTTTATCTGTAGTGTCATTTGCAAATATCTTCTCCCATTCTGTGGGTTGCCTCTTTGTTTTGTTGACTGTTTCCTTTGCTGTGCAGAAGCTTTTTAGCTTGATGAAGTCCCAAAAGTTCATTTTTGCTTTTGTTTCACTAGCTTTTGGAGATGTATCTTGAAAGAAGTTGCTGTGGAAGATGTCAAAGAAGTTACTGCCTATGTTCTCCTCTAGGATTTTGATGGATTCCTGTCTCACATTGAGGTCTTTCATCCATTTTGAGTTTATCTTTGTGTATGGTGTTAGAGAATGGTCGAGTTTCATTCTTCTGCATGTGGCTGTGTAATTTTCCCAGCACCATTTATTGAAGAGACTGTCTTTTTTCCATTGCATGTTTTTTCCTGCTTTGTTGAAGATTATTTGACCATAGAGTTGAGGGTCTATATCTGGGTTCTCTATTCTGTTCCATTGGTCTATATGTCTGTTTTTGTGCCAGTACCATGCTGTCTTGGTGATCACAGCTTTGTAATATAGCTTGACATCGGGCAACGTGATGCCCCCAGCTTTGTTTTTCTTTTTCAACATTTCCTTGGCGATTTGGGGTCTTTTCTGATTCCATACAAATTTTAGGATTGTTTGTTCCAGCACTTTGAAAAATGTCATTGGAATTTTGATCGGGATGGTATTGAAAGTATAGATTGCTCTGGGTAGCACAGACATTTTAACAATGCTTATTCTTCCTATCCATGAGCATGGAATATTTTTCATCTTTTTGTGTCTTCTTCAATTCTCTGAAGAAGACATTAAATGGCTAACAGACACATGAAAAAATGTTCATCATCATTAGCCATCAGGGAAATTCAAATCAAAACCACATTGAGATACCACCTTACACCAGTTAGAATGGCAAAATGGACAGGGAAAGAAACAACAAATGTTGGAGAGGTTGTGGAGAAAGGGGAACCCTCTTACACTGTTGGTGGGAATGCAAGTTGGTACAGCCACTTTGGAAAACAGTGTGGAGGTGCCTCAAAAAATTAAAAATAGAGCTACCCTATGACCCAGCAATTGCACTCCTGGGTATTTACCCCAAAGACACAGATGTAGTGAAAAGAAGGGCCATATGCACCCCAATGTTCATAGCAGCAATGTCTGCAATAGTCAAACTGTGGAAAGAGTCAAGATGCCCTTCAACAGATGAATGGATAAAGAAGATGTGGTCCATATATACAATGGAATATTACTCAGCCATCAGAAAGGATGAATACCCAACTTTTACATCAACATGGATGGGACTGGAGGAGATGATGCTAAGTGAAATAAGTCAAGCAGAGAAAGTCAATTATCATATGGTTTCACTTATTTGTGGAACATAAGGAATAGCATGGAGGACATTAGGAGAAGGAAGGGAAAAATGAAGGGAGGGAAATTGGAGGGAGAGATGAATCATGAGAGACTATGGACTCTGAGAAACAAACAGGGTTTTAGAGGGGAGGGGGTTGGGAGGATGGGTTAGCCCTGTGATGGGTATTAAGGAGGGCACGTATTGCATGGAGCACTGGGTGTTACACGAAAACAATGGATCATGGATCACTACATCAAAAACTAATGATGTATTGTATGGTGACTAACATAACATAATAAAATTTAAAAAAAGACCCTCATTTGGGTGTTGAGACTTCTGGTGTGTCCTCTTGCCCCCGTGAGCAAGCAGTTTTAGATGAACCATGGCTTCATGCAATAGTGAGCTCCTACTTCTTTTGGCCTTCTTTGGCAAGCCTCTTAGACACATTCTACCTGGAGCTCAAGTACTTCAATCTGTTGCACTGCTTTACTTTCTGAGTTTTCCCTCCAGAAATATTTATAGAATTTTTAGGTGTGAGTATGTTATTTGTGTCCTATCTGTCTGATAATGCCAGGTTTTTGGAGTAAAAGGGTACATACAAGTATGACCTTACTATTTTTAATTTGGGAATCATTCCCATCACACCCACCCTATCTCTGCACCACTCTACCTTACACCACCCCTTCTACTCCTGCCCTGCTAGGAGCAAGGGAATGATAGGATCTCTAGGCGTTTACTCACAGCTGGTGAATTGGAAGACTGAATTAGCTCAAGCCTGCAGAATCCAGAATACCTCATCATGGAGGACAGGACAAGAAGTCACTGTTAAGGACCTTGCTCTTAGATGTGTCAGCGTGACTGAGGGAATAGTAGAGAAACAAGGGAGGAAAAATAGGATGTGAATGGACCTCAGGGAGGAGAGCGGACTTCAGCCAAACAGCATAGAGTGGAGAGGAAAGGAGAGGGAAAGGTCTGCAAACGTTAAATGTTTAGAATATCATTCAGTTCCTTGGTCATTTAATGTGTATATGATAAATCACACATGGCATCGGGTAATTTTCACACTGATGTTAACTTCAGAATGACAGACAAAAAGTGTAAAAAAATATCTTGGTTTTGCAGAACAGTAACTCGATATATTTGAAATTTTCATATTATGTATGTTACAGTATTTATTTGATTATAACAGCAGATATTCTTTACATGTATTCAAGAGTCATGACATATTGTTCATGAGGAATAGTCATCTAGCATAGTGAAGGAAGAAAAAGTCTAGAGAGAACATGGACCAGAAGCAAACACCGAGTTCTGAGTATGACTTTTAGGCTCTTACATTTTTAGCTCTGGGGATTTGGATAGTAATCTATAGCAGATGAACAAATACTGAAGGCTTGGACCTGGTTTGCTCAATTAATTGTTGAGTGGTAAGGGAGATTAGAGCAAGGGGACTCCAATTAGAAAAGTATGACCCATATTTTCTGTCAATCACTTTAATAAATTATGCACAAAAATGTAGAGACATGAGAAAAGAGAACTTACTGTCCATTTCAGACTAAATCGTTGGCATTGAGTAGGTGGGGATTTGTTTGTTTGTGTTACCTGGTCTGTATGAGAAGAAGGACATTTGGACTAGAACCTAGAAATCAATGATTAATGTGATACCATTTCCATTTCCCCATAATGCCATGCTATAAAGCAGGATTCCTACAAATATTTTTAAGATTTATTTATTCATTTGAGAGAGGGAGAATGTGTGAGTGGGGGGAGAGGGGCAAAGGCAGAGGGATAGAGAGAATCCTCAAGCAGACTCCACACTCAGTGCAGAGCCCAACACAGGGCTGGATCCCAGGACCCTGAGATCATGACCTGAGCTGAAAACAAGAGCTGCTTAACCAACTGAGCCACCCAGGTGCCCCAGGATTCCTACCAATATTTCTTACAATAGTTTCATACTTTTACCAATCAAACATTAGAGAAATGGCTTTTTTATTGAACTTCCCTTCAATCTGAGAGTATTTTCTTATCTCCTTAAATATTACTCCTATGTACTACCCCCTTGAACACACCCCAACAACCACAACCAACACAACAAAAACTCCTGATAATATAATAGCTGTTCAATTGTTAAGGAGGAAAAGAGTCAAAAGGTTTTTCCTGGGTGGATCTATTCCAGGACAGAGGTGTTTTAGCGTCAATATTTTGTAGCACAGTAGTGCACTAAAGCACTTCGGAACCATCAGGGAGCTGCAAGCCAGCAAAATTCCTACAGTGCACAACTACATCCATTCCCTTGGAGCCACACTGTTTAATTCCTGGAGACTGTTATTTGGGTAATGTCAAAACGCTAGGGAAATGACTGAAAAGCTGTAATAGGTTTAAAAAAAAAGTATACATGTATGTGTTGGGCAGGAAAGAATGAGTGGTTTTATCTAGAAGTGTGTCTATTTTTAGTAGTTCCTTGGCTTGGGAATTACTATACTACTTACTATAACTATCTTACTAATAAGGTGTTATGAAAAATATATAAAAATACATGCAATAGCAGATAAAAATACATAGAGTAACACATAGGACATCATTTAAGGGCCACTGCAGTACACTTTCTAGATGACTCTTCCATCACCCAGTGTCCCAGGTGTCTGGAGTTTTGGCTGCCCATAGCTCATCGCTGGGTTCCTCACCAGTAACCGCAGTTAGCTAAAGTGCTTCATTCAAGGTTACATTCTTTTCCTGGTGACAACCTGCATCCGATAACTGATCAATGTGGTAATACAAAGGCCTGGTCCTCTTGCTTCACTTGGGACAAGGGAGTTCTCCTGGCTCCAGAGCTCCCTATCGTATTGCCTGAGGCCTTTGTTGTAACTGCACTGCCACTCAACTTTACCTTCTGTCCAATCCTGTGTCCTTACCCTTCACAGGTGATGTTTCTAAGAGTGCTCCCCAAAAGCTCTGTAAGTAATTCTCTGTCTCAGAGTCTCTTTCTCAAGAAGCCTGACCTAAGAGTGTTGACAGCAGAAATGAGCCTAGGGATGACTTTAGAATAGTATATTGAAGCTGCTTACTTACTCAATAGTATATTGAACCTACTTACTAGCTGCCTGGCAATGAATCCCTCATCTCTGGTGCCAGGTAGAGCACTGATAGCCCCAGAAATGTGGTTGTAGTACAATTATTAAAACTTTCATCAGGCAGATGCAATATCTCAGGTGTTCAAGAAGTCTGGGGAAGTGATAATGACTGCAGAATCCGGTAACAATTGCTGGGAAATTTAATGCCGTGAGGAAAGAAAAGAAAAAAAAAAATGGCTAAAGGTGATTAATCACGAGCATAAGGCAAAGTGTAAGTGCCAGAAGGCCTTCTTGGCAACATGTAGACTCTCTTCTCTAATAGGCAGAGGGCAAAAAAGGCTGAAGATCAGACCCAGGACTTAATTTTAAGAGTAGAGCTCCATGGAGAGTTGAATTTCCAACCCTAGCAAGTTGATTATCAAGATCAGAAATGGGACTCAGAAACTGAGAATGGGTACATCTGGGGTGAGGTCTCAAATACTGCGAACCTGCAGGATCCCCTAAGCACTCTCAGCCTCCAGAAGAATCCTGCTCTTACTTGCTAAAAGCTAGTGCTCATCCTTTGCAGATAACACAGAAGATTCTATATTGTAAGACAACAAGCCTTCTGAGAGCCACCATCACTTCTCCTTCTAGAATCAGGCAAGTAACCAGGATTAAGTTTTAATATAACCTGGCCAGAGAAGTATTGAGCCAGTTAAGGGAAACAAAGGGATAATACTATGAAGGAGCTTCAGGATCTAACTAACATGTACTGGCAAGAGCTGGGCTTGTATATATGGGACTGGATCCTATGAGATAATATATATGGAACTGGATCCTAAAGAAGCTGATCAATAACAAAGAAATATGAAGTTGGATAAGAAAGAGTTTATTAATATGGCAATATTCTCCCATGATACAAGACTTAACACTCTATCAAGGACACTGGGAGATAATGCTCTCAGGATAACTCTGGAAGCTTGAATAATGTGATGGCCCATACCAATTGAGTAACATTGCTAAATCTTTCACAGTAAATGATGGAAAGGCTCAGAGAAGCGGGCGTAGTACTAGAGTGGATATATTACCAGAGGTCATAAAGCCTACCAGATGACCCTATTCCATGGAAGATAGTTTCTTTACCAAAGTAATATGGAGTTTTTTGGTAAGAAAGGCACTAGAATCAATAATCACAGTGGCGGTCATTTTCTGAAGGCCAGGGCTAATAGTAAGAGATGATATTAAAGAACTGAGCGTTCCTATAGCAATAAAAAATGGTTGGATTCCCCAAATAATAGAGGTCATGTAGGATTACCTAACCATTAGGAGCAAAATAGTATGTGCAATTATTGTAATGAATGCTATTGTCAGAGTAGCAGCCAGACCAGGAGATGGTGGTATGGGAGGCAAGTGGGTCTGACCCACATAAAGTTATAAAAATGGTGAATAGAACACAATCTTCCCAGGATCAACATAAATGGATAGCCAATAAATTTACAACCAAAAATCAAAACCCAAAAAAACAAACCAAGGATCTATGATCAGGAGTCTGAGAGCAAATGGTTAAATAAAAGTCCCTATCTCATGCCCAAATTTCAGAGTTGAGCTCGTTCTCAGACCTGGAACCCTCTGACTAAAGAAGAGGCTGAATGGATCCTGCAACCTAGATCTTACCTATGGCCTGTAGTCATTTATTTAAATCATCATGGCCTAAAGAAATGGGGATACCCAGAGATTTTAAGGACTCTTGGGCAAAGATTCAAGTTCGCAATACTACCCATTGACCTAATATTTCATAATGGCCCTCATGGTAGAATGGAGGCCACATGTGAGCTAGGTATCAGAGAGTCCTGACTCAGGTCAACTCATGTTGAGTTCATGGCATGTTTGAAATGTACATACTTAGTAGCTGACAAAATCTCCATGTAGGTTCCTTGACCTAAAGATAGGAGCTATTATAGCTGAGGCATGCCATATGGAAGTCTCTGAAGCTGTTCTTACTACAGTCAAAATTGAAAATTATAAACGTTACTGCTTCGTGGGAAGAATGGCAGAATTAGGGCCACCCCTAAAGTACAGAGAGGTGATGGTTGCCATCATATCTTCATTTATTTACCAGTCCCTAACCGCCCCCCCCGCCAAACCAGAAGGATTCTGAAGTATGACAGTGAACCATCAAAACAACCAAGTGATACCCAATTGCAGCTATCAGGCCAGATGTGGTATCTTGTTAGAACACATTAACATAGTCTCAGGTACATGGTACATAGACATTGGCCTAGTATATGTGTTCTTTTTCATCTCTACCAGGAAAGAGAACCAGAAGTAGTTCACATTCATTTAGGAAAAAAAAAAAAACAAAGAGTATTATAATCTTGCCAGAGGGCTGGTTAAATCTTATACCCTCCATCATAATATACTCCAAAAGGATTTGGATCACTGAGACATTCCATAGATCACTTGTCCACTATTTTGAGAACATTATTTAAAATGGACTCAATAAACAAAAATTGTTAGAGGATTTGGCAAAACATGTGAGCTACAAAAATTCAGGGGTGTGCCATATCAGTGACTTTTTAGGGGTCCTATCATGTTGACCATGCCAGGACATGCCCTCCAAAGGAAAAGACACACTTTAGCATCTTACACCTCTTGCCACGAGGCATAATGCCAGCTAAGCCTCTTTGGTTTCAGGCAGAAGAATATTTTACACTTGAAAAGTCTGTTCTGACCCATATACTGAGTGATATGGAAAGCTGACAGCTATGAGAGGGGCCTGGAGTAGGAAAGAGCTCTGTAGCAGATCCAGGCTATAGTGTTTGCAATTCTGCCCCTTGGACCATGTGACTCACAGACTCTATGGTATTACAAGTATCGGTCATGAGAAAAGCACTTCTGCATTTATGACAAGCCCCATAGGAGAAGAAAACAGACACCTAGGGTTTTATTTATTTATTTATTTATTTTTAAAGATTTTATTTATTTATTTGAGAGAGAGAATGAGATAGAGAGAGCATGAGAGGGGAGAGGGTCAGAGGGAGAAGCAGACTCCCTGCTGAACAGGGAGCCTGATGCGGGACTCAATCCCGGGACTCTAGGATCATGACCTGAGCCGAAGGCAGTCGCTTAACCAACTGAGCCACCCAGGCGCCCCAGGACACCTAGGGTTTTAAAGCAAGTCCACGATATCTACTGCAAAGAATTATACACCATTTGAAAAAGAATGTCCGATCTGGTAGAATATCAAGTGACCATGAGGCCAGAGCTGCCCATCATGAATTGAGGTCTGTGTGAACCAATAAGTCATAAGGCAGGGTGGGCCCAGAAGTACTTTATCATAAGATGGATGTGAGAAATCTAGGATCAGACGTAAACAAGGCCAGGAGTACAAAGAAGCTGGATGAACAGGTGGCTCAGGCCTCATGCCATCCCCTATGTTGCATCAGCATTTCTTTCTCAGTTTATAACTATGAATAAATGTGATCTTTGGGGTTGGGGTAGAAGGAGAGTCTCTTATGACCAGCTAACAGAGAAGGAAAAAGTCTGAGCTTGGCTCATGGAGGGGACATTGCAATATGTGTATACAAGTTAAAGAGGGACTGCTGCTCCATCACAGGCCCATTCAGGGCTGAGGGAAAATTCTCTCAATGGGCAGAGATTTGAGTGGTATACTTGATATGTATTTTTTTTTTGCAAAATATATCTTTCCTGAGATGAAAATATATTGGGATACACAGGTACTAGTGAATGCCTTAGCTGGTTGTCCAAGCATCTGCAAAGAAAATGAATGAAAGGGTATCTGGAAAAGAAGCTTGAGGATGGGCTCCTGGAAGTTTACGCAATGTAAGAGCTTTGAATCACATATTAACACTTACTGAAGGGCAATTACTAAGGAAGAGGCACTAATAAAATCAATCAGAGAGACTGAACCTGTCATTTGACATCTGCCATTCTCTGTTATCATCACAATGCATACATGAATGGAGTTGCCATGGTGACAGGAAGGGAGGTTGGTGTATGAGCCCAAACACCACAGGCTCCCACTCACCAAGTCAGATCCAGATATTTCTACTGCCAAATGTCCGAACTACCAGCCACAGAGACCAATGCTGAGTTGGAGATATGACACCATGCCTCAAAGAGGAGCAACAAGTCACTTGGTAGAATTTGGTTACAGTGGGCCCCTTTGCCTTTTGCCTCAGTTGGGATAAGCTTGAAGAACCCTCTCAGCTCCTGAGCTCCCTATAGAATAGGCTTGAACTACATCACAGTTTAGCTTCTCCCTCTGCCCAATCCTGCTTTCCTCATCCCTCAGAGATGATGCTGTCCAATAAAACTCCTGCAAACAATTTACTGTTTCATAGTCTTTTTCCCAGGTAATTCAATCTAAGACAGATGGTAAAGTTGAGGACTTGCTCACTGATGAAAGTGATTACCTTCAGAAGAGAACATGAATTAGTATCAGTGGTTATTTTTCTACATCTGAAAATTCAGTAAAAGAGTATTACTTCTTATTTGAAATAAGAATTTTCTTTTTGCTCAAGGGTGAGTTAGCAATAATTTGGAGAAAGAAGTGATTTTATTTACATTCTACTAAAGTGACTCATTGTCTCTGTCCTAGAAAGTCATGTCCTAGAAAGTCATAGAATGAGGTCTTAGTATGGACCCCACATACACATATAGTCTACTAGAGTGCTTCAAGCAAGTGATAATGCCTCATTTTGTACATTATAAATGTGAAGTTGAAAGAGATTAGTTGCCTTGCCTAAACTGTATAGCTAGGTTAGTGCTGAAGGAGAAATCAGAAAATGGATCTAGCAATATTTAGTACAGTGTTTCTATGAATATGCTACCCTTCCAAGTCTTTAAAACCTATTAAAGTCTAAATAAAATAAATCACTTTAATGGGGATACTCCACCTATTTCTAAAAAGCTATTTGTTAAAATACTGTATGTGTTTCTCAGAATATCATTATTTGATGCTCATATTTCCTCATGGGAAAATGAGAGCTGTAATTTGGTTAACTTTTGCTGGGTGAGAGAAATGGAAGGATTTGTCTTCAAGTCCACCTTAAATAGAACTATCAAAGAAGAAAAAAAGGTGGGAAAGCCCATCTGATCCCAAATTTCCACAGAAAACAAAAATCTTGCAAAGAGTCAAGAAGACTGTCTATCTATCTATCTATCTGTCTATCTATCTATCATCTATTATCTATCTATCTATCTATCATCTATTATCTATCTATCTATCTATCTATCTATCTATCTATCTATCTATCTATCTATCTTAAAGAGACAGAAAGAGAGAGAAAGCAAGCACAAGCAGGGGGAGGGGCAAAGGCAGAGGGAGAAGCAGGCTCCCCGCTGAGCAGGGAGCTGGACTTGGGGCTCTATCCCAGGACTCCAAAATCATGCCCTAAGTCAAAGGCAGATGTTTAACTGACTGAGCCACTCAGGCACCCCAAGACTTTTTATTTAGATTCCAAAAGAAAGAATTTCTGATACTAACATATTTCAATAGTCACTGCCTCACCATCAGGTAAATATCCTAAAATCAACCCAAGTCTTTTGAGATTCAGTTTATGCTCATTGCAACATCTTCTATTCTTCATAGTGATCAAAAATAAACCTGAGATGTTATCAGTACATTCTTTGAATTATAGTTACAAAATGGAAATTCTATATGACTTACCTATAACCAAATTAACTACTGACTACAAGTTGTATATCTTTATATTCCAAAGAGCTAACTAGATTAGGGAAATGCAATACGCATAGCTGATAAATAGCCCAGGTAGAATCTACTTTCAGAGGCCATCACATTCTGGCTTTATCATAAATTGAAAAAAAAATGTAATACATAAACATGTGCAGAGTATAAAATCATAGTTTAGCACCAAAAAGAGTAGAGGAATAACAGAAAATAAAAGAAAGAGCTGGCCAAGACTTTTTTTTTTTTTTAAGGAAATGACATAAACAAGAAAAACAGAATTTTGTTTAATGGCAAAAACAAGAAAACTAAATTTTAAAATGAAGAAAACAAAGCAGCAGTATTTCAAGAGCAATGATCAGTTCGACTTTCTTAGAATATGGATTTTTTTTTTTAAGGTTTGAAGCTTTTGACTCATCATGAGCATGATGAAGGGGAAGGTATACTCTTCCATACATGAACTGAGCTAGTATGGTTATGTTGGGAGGAAATGAACTCAGAGGAATCAATCAGAGCACCGGCTCTATCCCTGTCAGCTAGGCGGCGTGAGGAAACTTAATTTCATTGACTTCCAGTCCTATAATTCTATGGCAATTCTTGTTTTCTCAGGTTTGTTACTTATATATATTTTATTTTTTAGAAGATATATTTAGTAATTTTAGAAATATTTATTGAACACAGAGTGTATTATTAACTCCATTTACACTTATACTTCTGTAAGTTTTTTTTTTTTATTCCTTACTCAATTAACACCCACAATGAAACTGTGAGAGGGATAATTATATCTTCATTTTATAAATGAGGGAATGCATACTCCAAGAAGTAACTTGCCCAAGATTACAAAGGATCAAAGGACAGACGGGACTCAAGGCTGAATGTCCTTACCCAAAGGCTGCTCAATTGTCCAAGTTACCCACTACTGTAAATGAAAAGCTTCTTTGAAGGAGATTGCACTCGATCTAAGAAGCATTCACCCTTCCAAAATGATTTCAGAATTCTCTTGACTATGGAGTAGGAGACTAGGAGAGATGGGAGCAGAAATCTACTCATATGCATGCAGTTAAGCCCATCTGGGTGCAATTTTCTACTTAAACAAGTTCATAATTTCATTATATTTCAAAGTGTGATTTAGACTTTAGAAAAAGCAGGACAATTACAAAAATCAACATTTTTAAAACAGTAGGCTATCTGTTCTACCTAATACCTACTCTCTGAAAGATTAAGATGTCTTTTGTAGTTCTTAACCATAACCCTGCCATCCCCCAAAAGAGATTCTACAGTTCAAAAAGATCAGGGAATGCTGACCTTAATTAATGCTCACCCTAATTAATGCTAAAGTTGTTAATCAGAATGTCTTTAGTACAGGACATTTCAGAGCCTTTAATATGTCACTATGCATTGTGAATTATCTAAGGGAGATGATAATATACAGTATTCATTGGATTTGTTGGAGCGTTAGCTTTTTTTAAAGCAAAACCTAATATCTCATCTAACTTATGTTCTGTAGAATACAGCTTGGGAATTTCATCTCCTAACATCTAAAAAAGGTCTTAGACATTGTTTATTTCAACTTCTATAAGTTACATGAAATGAAGACCCAAGTAACTTGCTTAAAGTCACATAGTTACTGATATGGCCTATAGTTAGAACCAAGGCCTTCTGACTCCCACTAGAGTGCTATTTTCATTTACATACTATATTTCTGTAAATTAATATGAACAGTAAGAATAGTTTACCACTTGATACATATTGGGCACAAAGTCAATTAGCTTTGATCCAAACAATTTATAGTACAGTGTCTTTCCAAATCTAAGATATGCATTTACTAGAGTATGTTTTATCATAAAATAACATATTTTTAAAATGTGGATTTTCTGAATTCATCCTGGCATTGGACTTTACAAAATAGTTTAATGCCCTGTCTTCTTTTATGAATGTTCAAATTTTTATAAAATAAGAAGATATGTTTTAATCGAGAAAGTAAAAGAAATCATACCAAATGAGTGCCTTTATTGTGCCCAGTACTTTGACTACAGTGTCTTTAGTTAGTTCCCAAGATAACTAAAACAATATATTACTAGCTCTGTTTTCAATAGGAGATGGAAATAAGACTCAAAATGTCTATTAAGATATCCTATCACATAGCCAGTTAGTAGAGGAGTCAAGATTTCAATGCAGTTATGTCTGGAAAATTATTTGACTCTTTAAGCTTTCGTTTTCCTTTTTAGGAAATGGGATAATATCCAATTGCATCAACTATGATAAATATTAAAACATTTATGTACCACAAAGTGTTTATATGCATACAGATTACTATTACTCTTCCCAGTAAAGAGCAAATATATCTTAATATGTTTCTTATTTTTCAAGTCTTCCAGTTAATATATACCTAAAGACAAATATTGCCATCAGGTAAAAACAATAAAAAAAGTTCTGGGGCACCTGCGTGGCTCAGTCAGTTGGGCGGCCGACTCTTGGTTCTGCCTCAGGTTGTGATCTCAGAGTCCTGGCGTCAAGCCCCACGCTGGACTCCACACTCAGCGGTGAGTCTGCTTGGGATTCTCTCTGTCCTCTTCCTCTGTCCCTCCCCCTGCATTCTCTCTCTCTCTTCAAATAAATAAATAAAATCTTTAAAAAAAAGTTGATTCTTTTGTTGTTTCTGTTTTAAAGCTTCCACATTATTTTTTAAAGTTGCACTGTAGGTCTTGATCATCTTTGTTGATCAAGCATGTGTGAAACTGAACATCTTTAATGAGAAATGCAAGATTTATGGAATTCAAAATTGCTTTGGGAAATGAAAACACAATTTCATTTATTAATGGTCACTAATGGCTTATAATCAAGGTAGCAACTGCTAGGTAAATAAATAAACAATTAGCTGGTTTATTTGAAGTGTAAGCAGAGAATAATCTATCAATTTGTTTATTATTCTTATCTGCTGGGCCCTTTACCACTTAACGTCATAATGGAAAAGCTGGATATAAACTGTTTCTATACTAAATTATATTTTAAATAGCCTAGGTGAGTTTGCACTTATTTCTAATTTAAATTCTGTTTATATCTACATTTTTTATTCTGTGTTTCCATAAAGTAGACATTAAGGGATTAAAATACAGTAACTCCCCACTTATCCAGAAGGTCCAGCTTGTCAGAAGTCTCTGATAAAGGCTTCAGAGAAGCCAGAAATACCTACCCCAAAGCCCTGCATTAAGGCTCTTAGGGATTCATGCGGAACTTTATTGACTTTTTAAATATGCAATTCTTTTAAAGCTCAGTTATCTGGCTCCTCAGCCTCTGATAGATTAGTAGAAGCAAACCAGAAAAGGTCAGAAGCTGTCTGAAACAGGTAAAGTATGAACAGAGGTGATGGCTGACAACATTTTACCACACTGTCCAAAACCCAGGGCCATACAATCGTCCTGGATCATGAAGAAAGGGCTAAATGACGTTAATGATGCTTGGAGTTTTCTGGTTAAGTCATGCATTTTAGAATGATTGCCCTCAAATGTGGTTAAGTTCAGTTACCTGTAAAACTGAGTGATGCATGTGATTGTGTATCTGGCAGGGCTTTCTCAAAGTAGATAGCATTTAAGAAGACGCTTAATAAAGAAGAGGGAAATCACGAGGAAGATAAAAATGAGGCATTTATCTTCAGAAGAGAGAACACCATAATCCAGTATTTTGGGGACTTGAAAGAGGGGTGAAAGATGAGTCGTCTGCTGTAACTGGAGTGCTGAGTCTAAGCAGAGGGTCACCTGAAGCCTGGCTCCATCTCTTTAAGTCTTTAATTACTCTGAAAGTCTCCTCTTGCCCTACACACTACATGACTACCTTGGGGTGTTACTCAATTTATCCACTGCTGTGATTACAGGGCCTGAATTATGGTTTGGTTAGGAGGATAAAGGAATGGAATATGGTATGACTAGGTACGCAAAAAGGTAAAAAGAAAAAATCACCAATCTATGCCAAAAGTCTACCAGAAGCCATGTACTGTGCTGCATATTTTTTCATCTCATGTCATTTAAGTTTCCCAACAGTCAAAACCCACCACCAGTGTTGTTATTCTCATCTCATATCTCATGTGAGAATACTGAGATTCCAAGAAGTTAAAGGTCTTAGCCAAAGACATGGAGCAATTTAGCGGCAAGGCCAAATTGCATACTCAGATATGTCTGGCTCTGTATCTGTGTGTCTTTTTATCACACTATATTACTAGCTCGGGAGAAGGGCTTCTGCAAAAGGAAAAGGAGTACACAAAAGTGAACTATGGCTTCTAACAACAAACCTTACCTACTGTAAAATAATAGTGCTTTGAAGCCCTCAATAGAGTATTATAAACAAATATTGAGCACAAATTATGTCCAGTGATAATAATAATGACATACCATTAATTAAACATCTGTTATATGGTAGACAATGTATTTTACATACCTTGGTAGTTCAGGATGACTATTAAAATATTCTCATATTAAAATTGAGAAAACTATGGCTAAGAGATTTTAAATAAATTTCCAACCATGGCATAATTTTAAGTGGTAGAGCTAGAGGATCTAGTCTGTGCTTTCCCCCACTTGGTATGGTACCTCTCTAAAAGGCCCCCAAAAATGAAGATTAGTAAGAGGACATGGGAAGTTGTCTGAGACTAGGAAATGAGTACTTAATAATGTCAGTAGGAAACAATAGATTTCTCATCACTATATATAAAAAGCTGTACATGTATACATCTATCATTGGAAATAGAAGCACCATATGCTTCACGTTGTTCCACAACTATATAATTAGCTTTAAGGAGGCAGTACCTTGGGTGACTGGGTGGCTCAGTCGGGGGCTCAGTTGATTAAGCGTCTGCCTTTGGCTCAGATCATGATCCCAGGGTCTCTTGGGAAGCCCTGCTCCTGGGGGAGCTTGCTTCTCCCTCTGCCTCTGCCTCTCCCTACCCTCCCTGCTTCTGCTCTCTCTCTCTCTCTCTCACTCTCTTTCTCAAATAAATACAATCTTAAAAAAAAAAAAAAAAGGCAAGAAGGCAGTAACGTTAAGTCTCCACCGTACACAAACTTCTATTATTTTAATATATATAATTATCTGCATCAGCCATCTTCCTACTTTACCCTAACAAAATGAGATATTGGAACAGTTTACAACCTATTCAGGATTATTAACAATCAAAAAAATGAACCACCACAAAGTCTGTTCACCTTTTTCAAATGATGTGATTAAAGAAAAGGCTGGAGTAGTTATTTAGAGACCTGGCCCTAGTGTTGGTCTTTCACTAATATAGCATTTGACTTCGTCGGAGTCACTCACATCATTAGTTGTTTGTTTGTTTGTTTTTCCCACCTCTCTGTTACAACGATAGTCCCAGCATTATCCATTTTACTGGTCTAAAAAGAAGTGTAGACTAGGATTAAAAGAATAAAGTTTGAGCCTTGTTGTTTCTTAAATGTAAAACACTGATCAACTCAAAACCTTGGCATTTTGGTTTTCTCACCATGAGGTTCTGCTCTCTGGCTGGCCCATCTAATAGAACTGTACTGAAGATCAACATGAAATCATGATACACACTAAATTCTATAAGCCACAAAAAAATCCACATGAATGTCTTATACACTGTAGACATATTAAATATTTATGAAATGGATAGCAGACAAGGAGTCAGTATAGAGTGAGTACGAGTATGGCCGCTGAGTCTTATTGCTTGGGTTCAAACACTGACCACACAACTTATTAGGTGAGAAATTTGGAGGAATTATGTAACCTCTCTGTGCCTCTCTCTTTACAAGTAAACAAGGAAAGTAGTATATGCTTCTTGGGCTATTGTAAGGATTAAAGGACACATTCCATGGAAGGTATATGGCGCTGTACTCAGCACGTATGTTATTAAATAGCAGAAGTTATTAATATTTTTTTTTTCCTGAGGTTAAAATGAAACCAATAAAAGAGAGGGAGAGATTTAGGAGATTTAGGCATAGAATCTCCTGTCTTTTGAAAGCTTGTATGTGCGTGGGGCTGGTTAATTTATATGGACACAGATAGTTTGAACCAACAGCTTTTGTACTATCCCTATTATTTCTAAAAGGATAAGGAAACTGAATACTACAAGGGTGAATACTACATCCAAGAACATAGCAAGTCCTTTCCATTGTTCTCTTTTTCTAAAACTCAAAAGGAATACTGGAAGTCAAAGACAGTGGGAGAAGCAGGAGGGTTTAAAAAAAATACAACAAAAAACAGGGTAGGATATCCCAGTCATTTTTTTGGATTTTGCTTATGACATATGACATAATTGGACAATTAAACTCTGCAGATAATGTTCTTTTCTCTGCTGAAAAGATCTTTTCCTCCCTTTCCTGCCTGATAAACCGCAGAACTGCTTCCAACATCCAAGAGGCCTTCCCAGCCATATAGGCTGGTCCAAGGCCCCTCCTCCGCTGTGCTTACATTGTGTCTCCATCCCCTGCTGTGGCTGCACTTTATCCATCACTAAAATTACCTTGTTTACGTGTTAGTGAAACCTTTCCAGAACCTAGGTTCCTCAAAGACAAGGACCATACTCATGTTTACATCCCTGAGAGAGTAGTTGGCATATTTTAGGAACTCAATAAATGTTTATTGAAGTAGACTAAATTGTTTTTCTTCTTGATCATGTTAATACATCTTGAATTTTAATTCATTTTGCAAGAAGTTCAACACTTAGTCTGTAATTTTCTTGACCACATTTATATTACTCATAACATTTTATAATTTCTAATGACATAAAACAAATAAACATCTGCTAATCTTCAGATTCATTCTACACAATACTCTACAAAGCTCTTAACTTCGTACCATATTTTTTAAACAAGATAACCTGGTGTTGACTTAGATTTATAACCCAACTTAAAAGGATCTGCTTCTGCTGGTAAGCTCTGAGTATGGCCCTCTGATAGGATGCTCAAGTCTTTTCTAACCACCTGCTATTACAATTGCCCTGAGGCTGTTCCTTAAGGGATAAAGCTGGAGTTATTTATTAACTAATAGTATTCATTACTCAGAATAAAATCTTCTCACTAAAAAGGGAAAGGATGTATACTACCCTGGTATAATTACAGTGAACTGTAAAACAGGTGTTTCTGTTTTTCCACTTTGTTTACCTAACTCTTTGGTTCAGTCAAGAAAACTTTCTACTACTGCAGGGAAAACCTTTAGCTCCCAAACTCTTTTACCCAGGGATTTGTGCAGATTTCCCTAAGAACACAGACTGCTTGGCTAATTTCACAAGATGACTGGCAATTTGATCATTTCTAAACACACAGATTTTATATATATATGTATATACACATATATACATATATATCCCACACATATTTCTTATTTATATTCCACATAAATCATAAGTAAAAAATATAAAGCTATACAACAAAATTGAATCGTTTATAATGCATTTTTCCTGTAAAGAGACACAAGTACCTGGACTGAATTTCACAGGAAATTATTTTTCTTTTTTTCTATGGCCAATGTTGTGTTTTTTTCCCTAATATTGCTTAGACTTTCATTTGACAAAATGTGTGCATATTTTTCTGTCCCAACCCTCACATGAATTGAAGTACTATGTTTTCCTCCTTGACATCTGTGTAGCCCATGTGAAGCAATGACACATGCTTGGTATTTTACATATGCAATATTCTTGAATGTGTGATGTTTATGTGAGCATATATTCCTGAATACAGGAAGGAAAACATTTAAACTTAAAATAGAAATGTATCATATACTCAACTGAAATGGGCATTTCTAAGAAAGCAAAAGATTAGAAACAGCAAGCCAGAATGCAGAAATGATAGCAAGAAAATTGGGTAAGGTTACAATGTAAAGTACAGGATTATTTTCACCCTTGGTTGGATAAGGATAATGGCAGAACTGGGTGTATATTCCTCCCTTCAACCAAAGAATGATGGGTGCTTCTGGATCTATTTAAATATCTGTGCATTCATACTCTTGTGCACACTTAAGTAGTCATTGATGGTCATACAAAATAGGACACACATTTGCTTGCTAAATAATACAATAGTGATTTCATTAAATTTGTCATTATTGAAAATTGTACTGTAGGAAATCCACCAGCCAATCACCTTCAGAATCATTCAATTTGTTCATGTCCATCTAGAATGAAAAGCTTGCTGCACAGCTGTGTTTAAGACTGTGTAATGACTTTAAATCTAGGACACAGACTCTTTTTGCATGTCCAATCAATTTGTTAGGAATCTGATCCTGTGCTAATAGGGCTGTGTGCATTAAAATTCATTCTTTGAAAATTGTATCTGAAGTGGATGCTGCACACAGCCTTCAAACTATATCAACTTGGTTTTGCCTTTCCTTCACTTTCCAGAGAGATTATTTTTTTTTTTCTTTGAGAAGGAGACTATTGTTTTCAGAGGCATAGATTGAAGACTAGAAAATGTTCATATATTGGTACTGTGAATTACTAACTTAGTATGTGTCAAATTTAAAGTGGCCAGTTTCAGATACATGCCCCAACTTCGATGGCATTCCATGCAGTCTTGAAGTGCTTTACTAATTTTAGAATCATGACCACATGTGGTGAGCTCTAATAGCAATCCCACTTTCAACACAAGAAGCGCCTGAAATAAGACTATCAGACAAACCTTAAACAGAAAATAAATAAAGGAGTATACTGGGAAATCAGGAATTTTGGTAACAAAAGAAAAGCAAGGTCATGCAGTTCTTCAGTACACATACTCGATTAAAGAAAACTTTTTTTTTTTTTTTTAATTTTCTCCATTGGCAAACTCAATGAAAACTCAATGTTTAAACTAATCTGTGTCAACTGTCATCCAATATTATGACTTTCTTGATTTTGTAATCTTATGTTATAATTACACACTCTTTTTTTAGATGTCATGGTAATAATCAATATGACTGTAACATTTCAAACTCTGCACACAATTGCGTCACTCTACCTTGTTTTCATAATACCATGACATAGTATTAAAACCGTAAACTAGTGTTTGGCATAGAGCTGTTCAAATCATAACAGTGAATGACGCATAAAAATGTCAAGACATGATTATCATACCTCACGAAACAAGTACTGTAATTGTCACTCCTGATTATCTAAGCTATTGAAGAAGCCAAAATATTGTATATAACTACAATGATAACATAAAAGTCTCTTCTGACCCAGTTCAATCAAATCCAGTTCCATTTGACCTTCAGAGGAAGGACTCCTGTGCTAAAGAAGTGACCTTTATTTCTTGTTCCGTGAAAGAGGCATGAAATGTGGTTAACAGTTATGTGACTAAGTGACAACTGTGGTTATCAGTTAAGTGACTAAAGTTGGAACCTCCAGACATCAAGCAAAAGAAGCCAGTAAGGAGTCCTAAGCTATAAAGTCCTTGAAGGCAGGAGCTATATTTTACTATCTTACCTTTCTATTCAACATATCATCATGCACATGGTTGTCCAAGTGTTTGAAAACATTTTTTGAATCGAGTTAATTTACTGAATTATGTAACTGGTCACCCTGCTCAGAGCAGAAGTTCTTCAAATCAACTAAAGCTACAGTATTGGTATTATGCTCAATCTTTCAATCATAATAGGAAAGGCAGGACCACTGTTTAGTACACCATTTGTGCCCCTTGAATACTTTGGAAAATGAGACAGGGTATAAATAAATGCTTAATTAAATTAACTTAGGAGCTTAAATGTGCTTCTCATATTATTAGCTGGTTTCTCACCAGAATTCTAGGTTATCAAAAGATACTCCTCTGCCTCTATGTCACAGAGAGAAACATAGAGAGTAGGTGATGCTCATGGACTGAGAAAATGAAAGACAAATCTTGAGGCATCTTTGGATTATGAATCAGGGTTGGGAAGTCGGAAGAAATTTCAAATTAAGAAAAAAAAGCTCTTGCTGAGCCAGGTTTTCTGACTCCTCTGTATTCAGCATCTATGGATGTTCACCATCATTTTCCCTTCCTTCCTCCAACTAACCTGGGCCAAGCTCTAGGGACAATCATGAGGAAGAAAAATTCCTGGGACTCATTCACTGATGTTTCCCTCGGCTTACTTCCATAAAAGTTACCAGGCACTCCTTAAGATAGAGGGAAGCAAGTACAGGGACATGGTTTCACACTGCTGGGCTCTGCTTACACCACACCCCATAGGAGTACCCCCTTGTAGCTGTGGCTCATGTTACCTAATTTGCCATAAGTTAAGAAAATAATTTACTAAATTATATATTCTCCACTATGGATTGTAATTTAAAAAATTCATTTCTCAAATTTGAATGATGGTTTAGGTCTTTAATTTTCTGCATAGATTTTCCATATTAAAAAAAAATAATACTTGAAAAATTCTTCCACTTTGAAGCTATTATGTCTTGCCTCCTGCTAAAATACTGAACTCTTGAGAGCAGGGTCCATTTCTTATTAGCTTTGAATTATCTTTATCTTATTATCAACACTTGGTAAATACACTTTTGATAGTAGGCGACTTACATTTCATTATACATATTTATGTTCTCATCAGCATGTAGAAACTTGGCCATGTATTAGAATATTAAAAATAACTAAGCCCTGTATTGCTGACTCCGCAGGAAGCTTTAAGAAATATTTTAATGTTTCCTAAGAAGCCAGCCGTAAATACTCAGCAAATGAGTGATTTATTTTAGATAGGAAAAGAAAGGTAATTTAAAAATAAAATTCTGGAGGGAATTCTCAAATACCAACAACTCATCAAAGTGGATTTCACAGTTGAAAACAGAAAGAATGCCTTAGTTTGGCAATATAAATTGACTCTTTAAACCAACTGGGCACATTTAGCAAACTATGCTTCTAAAATCTTTAGTAATAACATAATCTCATAAACCTTTCACTTAATATTTAGATGTATCTACTTTCCTTGCTTCTTTTCTCATGTGAAGTGTTTTCAGACCATATACTATAAATTGGAGTTGTATATGCATTGAAATTTCGTAAATCAAATTTTTTGTCAGTCTCCAGTTCTCAAGGAACTAGTTTGGTAACCTAGATTGTATCACCGCTAAAATCTGTAGTACATTTCAACTGTCATCTCAATTAGCCTAACAGGTCACAGTATATTTTAAACAGATAATGCTGCCATAAACATAAAAAATAAGGCACTTCATATTAAGAGGAAGAGACCTATAAAAACAGTCACAAATACATATTTACATATATATATCTCATATACTATTTAGACTAAATTGTGTATCTGCTATTGTAAGATCTGTTTAGAATGGCATTTCAATTTGAAGCACTTCCCTTATAATGAGCTTTCTGCTGAGGGTGGGGCTACAGAAGCTTTAGATTAGGACATGAATGGCTCTCAAATACAAATACATAAAAACACATAATTCTCCTAGACCTTGAGGTTTAAGCCGTATCAAGTTAAAGTGAAATAAACAGGTGTAACCACACAAGAGAAAACAACAGCCTCATTGGCTGTGTGAGACACTTCCCTGTGTGTATGGAACAGCTGAAATATTACCATTTCAAGGATCCCTGCCTTCCTTTTCTTCTAAGAGAATGCTTCCACCTGCACAGTTTCTGCAGAACACTTCAGAAGGTATTTTTCACTTACCTGAAAGAAAAAACAACAACAACAAAGAAAGCATTTAAACATCATTTCAGGGTGAATTTGTTTTTGCAATCTTAATTTTAAAAGCTTGAGTTACATAATAGATATGTTTCTAAAATGTTGTATATGCATTAAAGTTTTGTAAATCAAATCCTGTTTTCCCCTGTCCTGACATTACAGATTTAGATTATTTTTGAAAATTTGGTAGTTGGTTGATCATCATCCCTGATAAAAGCATTTCAATGTCTTGCACAAGACCAGATCTTCTTCTGCTATAAGAAAGCAATGTCTCAATCTAATGCAGAAGAAGGTGGGTATCACTGAGTCTCTTTGTGTATTTAATCATTTAATCAATTATACATTCCTCTATCTATTCAACAAATATACATTGACCTTATTGTGTACCAGCCATTTTGCTAGGCCTGGAGGTGATCAAGACACTCATCTTCACCTTAAAGATCCTATACTGTGTCTAATCATTCTTACAGGTAAACTGTATATTTGTCAATCAGGACTAGACTCAGAAGTAACCTACCCCTTGGTCTCTGGGCATGCTCAGAAGTCTAACACAGATAAGCTTTATCTTTCTTCCCTCAATTTTACGCTTAGTTTGCAACATTAGTGCAAAGATATATTTCCTACCCAGAGGAAACATGGTCCAGGACAGAATGCGGAAACTCAGGGATATAGTAGTAAACAGCATCTTAGCAGACTGACAAATCACCAGGGCAAACTTGCACTGCTACATAATAGACGCCCATACCCAGCTCCTAGCGGTCCCCCAGCGTCAGGGCCACTGAAGATGGCACTTCCTTCTGACACCTCTCATGGTGTCCTGAGATATTTTAAAGGTCCTAGGCTTAACTGAAATTTGACTCCCCTTTCCTCAGCATAAGAATGTTTATTGCTCTCCATTGTTGACTTCCAATTACCAGCCAGTTCCTATACCTTTTATGCTATAAACCAGATGAGCCAAACAAGGTAGTTCCAGTCCCCCGACTAAAAAAATCATTTTCTGCTCTAGATGAAAGCTGTATTGGTCCCCTTGGGGATTTACACTCTGGCATTTCCTATCTGCCATTGGATGCCGCGGATTTATACTCTGTCTTAACATCCACAAGGAGCACTGGAAGCTCTTGGCTTTCATCCCACCCAATCTGAGAATAAGGAATGAGTTCCTTTCAGTGGGCATGTGACAAATGAAGCTGTTATCGACATATAATAGAAGTTACTAGAGCTATCACAGAGGGTTGTGAGATGAGCTCCTGCCCTGTAGTGCTACATGTAGCTGTTGTTTCCTAGGAGGCTGAGCCAATGTGCTGTAGTAAATGAAAATGGTGGCAGGAGAGTAGGTGAATGAGGTGACAGCTGGGGTGACTGCATTTAGGAAGTCAGCTAGGACAGCAAGGACAACTTTTTGGTATCCTTAGGGTCTACTTGATTTGGGTAGAAGATATGCATCTTCAATTAGGCATTTCAAGGTGTTTATTGATTCATTTGATTTGCAAGTGGAGTAAAGAGTTTTAAAAATGCAAGTCCTGAAAGGTATCAAATAGTAAGATTCCCCTATAATATCCCTAGTCATTAAAAGAATACGGGTATGTCTTAAGAAAGATTTAAAACGCTATGAAAATATAAAGTGCTTTTCCACACACTACTACATTTGTCCTCATGGTCCCAAAAGTCAGTGGATGAACTTCAGCAAACCCCTACGTAAAAAAGGTGTGCATTTCTAAACCAATGTACTAGTATTAAAAGAGGATTACATCAAATTACAAATTTCCAGATTTGTGAGGAAGAAAAATGAGATGCTGAATGCTTATGTGGTGACTCATGTCTTTGAATATTGGTTTTTCTTAGTCTAAAATCTGGAGAATAAATAAAGCAATCAGACATACTCTGTGATACCCAAACCTAATCCACCATAGTTGTGTTTCTTGGCCAAAACACTCACCAGAGGACAGTATGTTTTAATTTAGTCCATATAGGAGCCGTAATGAAACTGGGAAAATAATAGTAATGAAGCTCGATGACTGCTTTTGCATTTGCAAGGCTTCAGGTTCTCCTGGGGCCAATAATAACTTTTAAAAATGGCAGGAAGAGGCTGCTGAAGGTGATTTTAGTGAGCAGAAGGAAAAGCAATCTGATATTCCGGAGGTAGTATTGTGAAGTGATTAAATGGGTTATACTCTGGAGCTAGAACTCACGGGTTTGAAACCCACTCCACATCTTATCAGCTTGGGTAAGTTACTTAAACTATATAAACCTCAGTGTCTTCATCTGTAATGTGGAAACAATCCCTGTACCTACATCATGGTATTGCCCAACCTATGTCTGCTTTCAAGAGTCCAGTACATGTTAGCTATTAGTCTTATTTTCTCTTGGATAATCTCAGCCGCACCTTCTTTGCTTTGCTATGGGGAAGGTGGATTTGAGGTAGGAAAGGGAGACAGGACTATATATGCAAAAGTTTTACTTTATGGCAGTGTGGACAATGGGCTGACAGTCTCTGGCAATGGTTTAGGAAAGTGGTTAAGGAAGGGAGGTGATATCAAGAGATGAGAATAACAAGGACACATTACAATTGTGTGGTTTTTACCACTTCCTGGCTGTTTCACAGGCATGCTCTCAATGGGTTCCTGTGCAAAGCTCAGAACAGGGACGTAGGGAGGGCATGAAGGAAAGTACGGGTAGAAGCTTATGTAGACTACCTCGCTCACAAGTCATGGACAGCATTCTGAGTTTTCATATTGCTGGGGGAGATTAGTAAAACTTGGAACACAGTACTTTGGCCAGGAAGTAAACTGAACAACTTTTTTTTTTTTTTCCCCTTCAGGTTGTCACTAGAATAAAATGATGAAATTTTAATAGTGTTGCAGGGCCTACATTATTTTCAACAAAAAGAGAAGAAAGTGTTAGGAGAAAATGTGACCACAAGGCAAGTCAGCCTTTGTTTCTAGAGCCTGGGGCAAAAATAAAAATAAAAATAGAGGGTCTGCATGCCATATTTCTAAATATTTGACCATTACAAATCCAGATAACAAACTGATAATAAAATAGAATTTATCCTCCCACCCTGACAATATTTCTTCATAACGACTCATAAGGCCAGGTTAAAATTTGAAATTTTAAGACTGCTTGGAATGCTGTACCAGATCATGGTGTCACAAAGAGTCTTGGCCCCAACCTTGACACCTGACCCATGAGCTTCTTCCCGTTTCTTCCCACAGCTGGCTCAGTCAGCATCATGAGATTTACATCCTTGTTGACGCCCCCAGGCTATACATTCAGGCACAGGTAGCAACCTCGGCCACCTTCCTACCCTAGACATGTGCACACTAGCGGTATAATGTGCCCTTGGAAGAAGAGATCCAGGGAAGAGTTCCTTACAGACCCTGGAAGCAGACTCACAGCTACCTGGGCAGAGAATTTTGGAGTCTCCTGAACCTTTATCGTAGACTACAAGGGGTGATGCAGTCCCTGGGTGGGTTTATTTCTTTGCACCCCAAAGAATCCTCACCCCATGAGGAGAGGTATAGCTCGTCGGGGTCGGGGGTGCTCTAAAGCATGAGACTCATGGAGGGATCCTTCTTACCCACGGCTAAGAGTCACACTGCTCCATATAGTCCTGGGTAACATTCACAAGGGAGAAGAAAATAAGATTTTCTAAGAATAACCAGGGTCATTATTGCCTTCCAAGTGTATATTGAACATCAGCCTTAAAAGACTCACTACCACACATTCTAATTGCATCCCTACTGCCTCTCTCATTGTTGTCATTGTTTTGTTCTTTGCCCCCTTCTGACGTTGTAATTCTGTTTTCAACAGAAACTTTACCACGTGGAGAGCATATTGAGGCAGCTGCTTAACAGTTGCAGCTAAACAAGAATAAGACAATTTAACTCAGAAAGTCTTCTCCAAGAAACCTCGGGGATATGAAGAGGAATGCACCCAAACTGGAATTTGGCCAGGCACTGAAACTAACCCTGCCCCTTGCACAGATGTGTCATCAGATCCTCAACCACTGCCCATGGTCAAGCCTTTGGTTTTAAGTCTCCTCTGAAGGATGTAGGTATAGGAACCCAAGACTCCAGTGTAAAAAGCAGGCAGTTCGGGCGCCTGGGTGGCTCAGATGGTTAAGCGTCTGCCTTCGGCTCAGGTCATGGTCCCAGGGTCCTGGGATCGAGTCCTACATCGGGCTCCCTGCTCCTTGGGAGCCTGCTTCTCCCTCTGCTTCTCTCTCTCCCTCTCTGTCTCTCATGGATAAATAAATAAAATCTTTAAAAAAAAAAAAAAAAGCAGGCAGTTCATTGCTGGCTTATGAATACCATCCCTGTAAAGATGGTTTTCACAGGAGAGCTCCCACTGGAAGTTCCACATAAATCAAAATCATAAATAAATAATATTATGTAAGTACTAAATGGACCTAGTATCCCTAAGATAGTTTAATCAAAGCTTCAGGTATTCTGAAATTAGATTTGTTTTGATTTTCTTCAGGCTCCATTTTTTACTTCATGATAATGAAACAAAAGCTTTTCTAAAAACAGACAAAAATCAATCACTGCTACCTCAGGTAAATGCCATTCAGATTTCCTGAAAAAGTCACCTTGTGAACTTAATGTAATCAAAACAATGGCAGGAAAGTTCTAAACTCTTGTTAAATAACCATTAATTATTTATCCAAAAAGTCCATTGCTTATAAGTAGATGTAATTCTTCCATCTGGAAGAAAAAAAGAAACAACCAACAATGAAGATTTTATCTGTTGAGGCTGTTGAGATATAATTACAAATTTTTATCAAAGGAAGTCTGCAGAAATGCTGTGAAAGGCAGAATTTGTCCGGTCTATATTATCTACATAAATGGACTACCTTGCCTACATGAATATTGTTAGCCTTAGTGACAATGCAACTACAGTAAGTCCGCTCTCAGCCAGCATCCACATTGGCAGATTGGGCATGCGTGTAGATGAAAATATGGGAACAAATAACTAAATACGATTAATACATTTAAATACTATAAGAAACTATAAGTATAGTAAGGATGGACTTAATGCTTAAATGACATTTTATAATTTACAAAAAAAAATTTATTTTTACAACATATCTCATTTGATCCACAAGTCAACCATGTGCAATATACTGTGTCTCAGAAACATTCTCTTCCCTTATCTGTCTTTGACAGTTTTCTGGTCCATTTCCAGACTACAACTGGAGAATCACCTCCACTGATGAAGCAGAGGATAGGCAAAGCCAGGACTTGACCCTTGTTCTTGTCACTGACCTTCACTTTCTCAACTGGCAACCTATGGAATTTACCCAAAGAGGTAAATAGTATGAATGTGCTAAATTACATGTCTTCATCTAGAAACGTCTTCATACCTTTTTCTCCAAAAATTAAAGGATGAGACCACAGGGAAAAAGCATTTGTTTGGCCAGTGATGAAAGCAAACTAGTCTCAGGAACCCCCCGCCCCACCCCTTTATTCCACCTGCTGTGTTTTCTTCATATTCATCTTCTTTCTCAAGTTCCTCTAATTGACTTAATGGAATTATTCCTTTGTTCTAATGCCCTCATATTATTTATGTCTGCTTTTTTTTTTTTCATTAGGTGCCCCAAAGGATCAGATGACAAACTTCTAATCTTTTGCTGCATTATACATATTTCTATTTTTGGCTCTTTAGTATTCTGGGACAAACCAAAAATAAGCATGAAAGTTAGTGTCAAGGATTTAAATTACATCAACAATGAAATTTATTAAAACTTTTGTCATGTTTTTGCCTATATATTGTATCTATTAACATGATTTAAGTAAAGATTTATTCAGTTCTGATTATTCTAAATTTCATCATCCTCTCAGCAAGCTCACACCAAACTCTTTAGTTTGTTTTGACTCCTACCCCCTTAGTGGTAATTGAACTTGTTTCTTTTCTTTTTTAAGGTTTTTGAGAGAGAGAGAAAGAGCACAAGCAGGGGGAGCGGCAGACGGAAGGAGAAGCAGGCTTCCCGCTGAGCAGGGAGCCCGAAGTGGGGTTCGATCCCAGGACCCCGGGATCATGACCTGAGCCAAAGGCAGATGCTTAACCGACTGAGCCACCCAGGCATCACTGAACTTGTTTCTATTCTTTTCCCATCATCATTTAAAACACTACTATTCTATAGATGAAGCTGAAAGGAATTAAGAAACTTTACTGAGGTCACACAGCTAGCAAAAGGCTGAGCCAGGAATGTACTCAGTTGCCTGATGCGAAAGACCTGCCTCTTGACCACTCTGCCATTCTGCCTCTAGGAAACATCCTCACTCCATGCCATTTGCCTTCTACATTTTTTTCTTCATTCCATCTATAAATCACAAATGGGGAAAAGGCGATGAAGCATAAAGCACTGAAAGGAAATGGGATTTACGAATATTTTCTTCAATGCTCTAGCAATTGGTATGTGTGTAACAGACTGAAGGCAATGCATGTGCTTGTCCCTGGTGTTCTCCACCAGCAATGCGGATTTGGCACGTGCCACAGATCAGGCCCTATGATCAAGGTCTTTTCTCACACATCCATGTATCTATTATCTAGGAGTTGTCCCAAGTTTAATTTCGTCAAAATGTTATTCTGATCACACCCAGATTTTACAGGTAACTAACCTGGCTTCATTCACTGCCACCCCTGAGAGCCAGAGGTGCTGTGGGAGTTGCCCCGTTAGCAGCTACATCATCTCCATAACTACTAGACTTCATCATCCACATCCCCTGTTTCCCTCTACCACCCCCCCCATTCTTTCCAGCAGGATGGATGAGTAAATTACATTATATTCCTCTGATCCATAAACTATGTCAATTTCTGTGAAAACAATATTAAATAATTAATCCACTACATTCTCTACAGAATGTAGAGTTTCTCTACATTCCTCAGTCACAATGACCTTTGAAAGAAAACAACTGCAAGGGTGTGCGTGTAATGTCATTATGCTAATTTCCTATGCTAATCTGTAGAAATCAAAAAGTAGCTGTTAGACTGGGGAATCTCTGGAAAGAAAGCATGGCATACCTTTTCCTCCGTCCTCCCCTGCTCCCGTACTCCACTTCAGCTGAGCTTTCTTTGTTGACTGGGGACTTTGACCTTATATCCACACTGGACCTGCACCTCTCTCACCTTCAGAAGTAATTGGTGGGGTTGGACTAGAGCTTCTGAACTCTGCCCAGAACACAGAAGAGAACTCTTATGGAGATTGGGTGCCTCTCTGGGAGGGGTGCTCATCAGATGATCTGAGAGCAATTACTGGGGCCACACTATGCAAAATGGGCGAAGAGGCAACATTTCTCTAACCCACAGTAGCAATCTTTAGGGTGGTGGAAGTTTCATACAACAATGCCCACAAGGAGCAGAGTAACGATGCCGCCATTTTACTTCTCTCACCCGCCCTGCTGCTAAACTTCCCTGTGTGTGCTTTTGTTAACACGTCGGGTCAGAGCTTTCACTGCCCCAAGTAGCATCACTGGTCTCAGTCTAGGGTCCTCCAGGAGCCACCGGAAATCAGAGAGCAGAGAGAGACCTTAGAAACCATGAAGTCTTTCCCATGAGAACTGCTCTCACTTTCTGCATGTTCCAAAATGAAAGAAGGGAGCCCTGGCCACAGAGAGCAGCTTCCCAGTCTCTCTGGTGGTGGAACGACCTTGCTGCTTATGAGGGAGGGCTGCAATCAAACACTGACATCCAAAAATACTCTTTGGACTCTTAAGCTTGTTTTCACTTACTGCACTATTTAAGCGGGCCCCGGAAGAAAGTATTTTGTATGATTTCGAAGCTATGGTAATGTTGGTACAGAATCATATTTATTTTAGAAATGACAATCTCGTGTATTCTAATTGGAATTAGGTAAAAATAAGTAACCCTAATCTGTCTCAAATTCAGACATATAGCTTGGCTTGAAATGTGGCTAATAATTAGAGAAAAAATAAAAAGGTAAACTATTCACAGTGATGTTTTATTTTGACATAGCCTCTCAATTTTTCTGGAGATATAAATGTGTTTAATCCATCTACATTCTCCCACATATATTCTGGCAAAATCGCTGCATTATGACAGCAGACATGCATTAATTATCTAAATGTTGCTTGCACTATAGCACTAAAGTACTTTATACAACATGGAGGGACAGAGAGGTTTTGCGTATTGTTAACTCATGTGTGACATTAGTAGGTTGAGAGTCGTGGGGGGCGAAAGTAGCTGAGGGTTAAGTGCTGAGTCTCAGAACACCTGTGTCTATTCTTTTATTATAACCCTTGTCACTTGGGGAACTTTATTCTGTGTTTTTTTCTTTTTTGTTGTTGTTTTTTTGGTTCATTGACTTAACATTTCTGGATCTAGAAAATGAGCCTGTTTGCTGTGGGTAACTATATCATTTGGCATAAAATAGAGTTACGTTAAGAGTAGGAAAGAGGATTGTGAGTGTGCTAGGAGTAGAATCTAATAGAAAGCTGGATTTATGTGGACCTTTGCTGAAAAGAAAGCTAGCATAAAACCAGAGGGTGGGGCAGGTATCAACTATTAAATACAGTGCAGCACAGTATGGGTAAAACCCACCTCAGGGGCAGCCCAAGGATCATCCAGGCTGTTGGAGCACTCCCAGCCTGACCAGCACCATGGCTCCCTTCTGGGTCCTAGCACCACTGCCTTAGTTCAGGCCCTCTTCCTCTCTTTCAGGGAGGGACTGCTGCATCACCCATTCTCCCTAGCTGTATCCAGTCTACCCCCTTTTCCTCCAGTCTCCAGAGGCTTCGTACTTGTCCCTACAACATCAATCTAGTAATGCCTGTTCTTCACTCAGACATGCTTGTGTGGCATTCAGTGACTTCACAATAAATGGAAACTCCTTCACATGGCATTCAGACCTTTCACAATTAGGTCACACACCTCAACCCCTATCTCCCACCAGCCTTTCTGGAGCTCCCCATCCATGCAGCAATCACTGGAGCCATGGAAGACCACTCAAGGCTCCATGGACTTTCTCACCTTTACTTCCCTCTACAAAGTTTGTTTTTCTCCTAATGTTCTATGGCCACTCTTTTGAGCTTGTCAAAACCTTGTCCATTCTGCCAGTTTCTGCTCAAATGTTCTTCAGCCTATGAAGATGTCCTTGGTACCTCTCTCCTGACCCAATCTCCATCACAGGCAAAAGGTTTGCTTTTCACACAATACTCCCATAGCACCTTGTTTACATTACCTGCCATGTCCCACTCTACCTTGCTATCCCTTTAGTGCGTAGGAGCCTATCTTCCTCCAATAGATAGTGAGGTCTTTAAGGGCAAAAAAGTCAACTGACTGACTTTGGATGTTCAGATTCCCAATACTGCCTTGCACTTACCAGGTGCTGAGTTAATATTTGTAAACTAAAAGACTTCATTGAATTCCATTCCAAGAAACAATCAGTGACTTCATTCTACCTATTCAGCAGCAGTGCACCACGGATAAGACTATGGATCATTTTAACCAATACATTATACTACATCTGTTTGGCACTTTATAATTCCCTCTGTGCAATGGTAGAATACAAGAGAGAAAGAAACACACTGAAATGTCAGTGCCCTGAAGGCAGAGCTCTGATGGCACTAGAAGCCGCTTCGGGATGTCTTCTGTTGTCTTTCAACAGAAACAGTAACAGTAGACTTTGGTAAGGGGAAGAAAGCAAAACATCTCTAATTTTCCCATTCCTAAAGCTTCTCTTGCTTGGCAGAAGCTCTCGATGTATGGGAAGGCCTCTGGGACATCTCTCTCCACGGCTGCCAGGTAGCTGCTTTTGCTGTGTCTGATGTGCCTCCCACCAGACTCCCCCCATCCTCTCTGCCTGCTGGGTTACATAAGGATGAATTGACATTACATGTAAAAATAACAGAGGTTAGATGTGAGACCCAGGTGCTTTAATAAGTAAGCACATTCAGCCCAGTCCCTTTGGGGTAAAAACCAATAAAGATATTGACAAGGGGAATTGATGTTATCTTTGTAAGACATTCATAAAGCATCTCAAAAAACAATCCCCATAGTAACATTTGCCTTTTCATTCTCTACCTTGAGTACCCTCTTCTGACCATGGCTGCTTTATTTTCACCCGGTCTCTGCAGCTGAATGCAATAACAACAGTGGATTCAGAAGAGTAAACAAGAGAGACAGAGAGGAGATAAAATCTTTGCTCTTCCCCACAGCGTTCGGAGTTAAGTGTTCAGCTGAACTGCTTGGGCAATGAGACGTCGCTTCCAGGCGGCTAGGGGGAGCCAGAATACAGTTGAAAGCTCTCTGGTAAACTGGATTCATTTAAATTTTCTGTCCAGCAACTTGAGAGTGTCTTTCAAAGTATCCCCTTTCATTTGGCCAAAGAAGCGGCCAGGTGTCGCTGACTGGAGGATGGAAAAGGCGACATGGCAGAATCCCCCGGATGTGTTCAAGGGATTTTTATGGTGTTTGTGCCTGTCTGTGGGATGAGACGGTTTCCCACAGTTGTACATTGCCATAGCCAGAATAACTGGAAAGATCACTCCATGGCCAGACAAATTAGAGAATTTAAGATGGAGATATTTTGCAACTGGCTTGTTTTCTCTACCTAATCCACTTGTTCTACTTTTAATTTGATGCTTTCCATGATAGCCCCTTTTAGAAATCTTTTTCAATTTGGGAGTATAATTGCTCTTATATAAAATGTGGTGTACAAACACACATACCACACACACACACTTTTGGATTTCAAATACAATATTTAAGTAAAAATGAGTCTGTAATGTGTAAATTAATAACAATAACCCTAAGACAAGTAGGCTAGAGTGGATTTCTAATTTACCAACTGGCAGTTCGCATATCGGTTGTCTGGAAGTCTATCCACCCTCCCTTAGAAATAAGAATTTCCTTATGGCACTTAATAATTGCCATAATACACACTATGCTCAATCCTTAATGTACAATATACTTAACCCTAATTGAGAAGAAAAAGAATATAGCAGAGTTACTTTATTAACTGTGTAAATTTCAGCAAGCTATTTAACTTCAGAGATCATAGCTCCTTAAAGTGAAGATAACAATCATACCTACTTCTTTGGATTATTTTGAGGCTTAAATGAGAATGTGGTTGTAAAGTAGCACGTTGCTTGGCACACATAAATGCCTCATGTTCTAGCATCTAGGACCTGATATAAGGCTTGGTGTAAAATATGTACTCAAAAAACATTTGCTGAATGAAATGAATGAATGAGTGAATTCCACATTTAATAATATTTTCCTGGAAAAGACCCAGTACCATATTTTCCTGGAAAAGACCCAGTACCACATTTTCCTGACTATGTCCTCTCCTTTCCCTGTTCTTTTGCTAACTTGGGTGGCAGATTCCCTTCCCTTCCTTACTCCTTGACTAGCAATGAGGACATCTCCAACTCTACTCCATTTAGGCAGCTTCAAGTCTCAGTAAGGATGAGAACTGTGGGTGGAAATGAAGGGATGAGTATCATTTTGGGGGAGCGGGGCCAGTGGTTCTTGTTCAGGGTAGAATAAGAAACATAAATCCTAGTTTGGAGTCCCCAAAATTATAGAGGAAAGAAAGAAGCTCAGATTAGGGATGTAGGGATAGGACTCTTAAGAGGGAAGAAAGAGTAGCATGAAGGATTTTAGAGGAAAGAAAAGAATAGGTGTAGGAGGGAGAAAATGCTATGTTTTATAATGAAAAAGGCGAGAGTTCTGGGAACACAGGGAAGGACTAATGATATGGGTGATGAAGGAAGGATATACTGAAATGGGGTCTGCAGAGTTGGGATGGGGGCAGCAAGGGGATGGGATATGTCAACGGAGCAGGCAAAGGGTAAGGAAAAGGGGCAGAAGAAGAAAATCTCAATGTGGTCAGGCCAAGAAACTGTTCCATTTCACAAGCAGGATGAACAGTAAGGTCGAAACTAGACTCAGGCCATGTTTGCACAGGTGGTTCAGGTAGGGCAATTACATTACTAATCATCAATAAGTCTTAGTCCCTGGGGGTGAAGAGGACTCAGTGACATCTAATCAGGCAGGGGAAGTTAAAAAGACAACAGGTCAGGGACAAAGCTGGGGGACAGGCTATAGCACAGGCAATCTGCAGAAAAAAACACAAGTAGAGTCTTGTTGGAAGATGGCACCATCAACAAAGTTTAGTGAGACAGGGAACTCAGGCACCAAACTGAAAGCAAATCCCTTTTGCAATTGCCTCACCTTGGCCCACCCGACTTGCTCCATCTTTTGGGCATTGAAGATCCGCCCTCATATTTCTGGCCTGGCTCCCAGAGCTGGAAGGGGAGTCTTTGGAGGGTCTAAGGACAGGTTTACCTTCAGTTTAGACAATCATATTCTCCTTCAATCCTGGGATTAGTCTTCCCTAGAGCCCTTTTTCTCCTTTTGTCTTCTTCCAGATGCATATTCCCCTAAAGTAGAAATTAGATTCCAGCGTTGGGAGTCCCCAGTGTGAGCTTGTCGGGCAAAGGCAGGAAGACCCTGCTGCTAGATCCACATACTACAGAGGCAAAGTACTAAGTAGAGATATTTGACCAGTGAAGATTTCTCAGTAAGAGTTTGTATTTCTGAGCATCTTAATTGTCGGTCTGATACTTTAATAGAAAATGTAGAAACATGTTTACTAGCACTTCTGTACATAACATTACAGAAGATGATTGGACATTCTTTGTTAAACACAAAGAAAAACATTTCTGGATGTAGTTCATTTATATTCATAACTAAGTAAAGCCTGTTTCATTTTAACTCTGTGACATTTTGTGTTTTCATAAAGATAGTGTATGCACCGGTGACTAGAACAGGACCTGCTTGAAGGAGGTGATGGGTACGCATGCTTTCTGTGTGATGTGTAGATAAATTTGCCATCTTGAAACAAAACAGCAGCAAATAAATTATATAAACACTTTTACTGTTTATGATTTAAAAGAAAATTACTGATACCTGAGATTTTTCTGAGGGAGATTACCAGCTCCAGAATTACATGCTTAAGTAATGTGGCCCTTAGTATTCCGAAGATTTTTCCAAGATATAGAAATATTCAGTTCACTGAACATTTCACCATGTCCAAGTTTTTTTGTTTATAAAATTAAAACTGCTATTCAAACTCATAAAGAAGGAACTAATGAAATGTTGACAATAGGAAAATGCTTACACAGATACATATGTGTGATTATATATGTAATTATAATATACATATATATACACATATGTAATTATTTCACATATATAGATAACAGCGTTTGTTTAATTTATCAGGGGTACAAAATTAATTTGTACATGGCAATGGGACTATCTAACATACATTTTAGTTTGACATCTCACTGCCTTGTGACCTTGGTCACTAACCCTTTCTGAACCAGTTTCTATGATGCCCTGATGTGAAAATTCATATGAAAGTACTGTATAAACAGCAAAGCACTTCATAAATGTATGTTTTGCTGGAACGTAAATGGATGCAGGAGTGTAAATACATATAGTTTAAAGGCATTAAGCCACCAGAGGGATTTCTTTGTAGCATATTAATGCCTAAACTTATATTCCCAAGATTAGAACATAAAAGTATTCCAAGTAAATAGGACCTTATGGAGCAAATAAGAACATGGATTATATATGTTAGAAAAATATGAAGTAGTTTTTCCTTCCACCCAAAGAACAAGCAAGGGCTTAAGGATATTTAAAATGAGAGGGAAAAATTAAAAAAAAAAAGAGAGAATGGAAAGAAAATGTTACCAATAATGCAGGTTATGAAAGCATATACTTATATTCGTCCATTTCCTAGAGACAAAACTGGAGTGGGGAGCATGGATGATGGTCGATATGGACTAGAGACCCTGGTATTTGAGTCTGAATTTCCTTCTTCTAGTAAAGCTCCTGGACTCCGATTCTGCCATGTACCCATCACCTTCCTGGAACTTGCTACCATCTCTTTCTCCTCCGCATGCTTTCCCTTCTACATCTCCCTTCCTTTTGGCTCTAGCTCTTTCTGCTGCCTTAGCAAAGGGTAAAAGCTTATGACTGGTACACTCATATGAAGAGGCCCTATAATTTCTGGACTAATATACCCATTTGACTCATGCACAGCTGCTTCCACAATCCTAAAAATCCTAAACGTCTCAAAGAAGTTAAGAGCTTTACTTAAGGTGGCCCAGCTAGTGACAACCAAGATTGATGTTCAGACTGGTTGGCTACAGTGACTATCTACTCTTTCCCAAGAAGCTGAAGAGTTCTAGGCGTGTGGAGTTTGATGTGGGGCAGGAAGACATGAAGGGGACAACCGAGACAGTGCTCTCCACATTGTCTACTTTGATGTTAATTGATGTGAACTCAGGTAAGTACAAGGAAAATGGCAGCCTCGCAAAATAACTCACTAAGCCCATAGGCAATGCTGTTGAGAAATTGATGAGAGCTGTTCTGTGGGAGAAGGAACCAAGATCAAAAGTGTGCTTCTGACTAGACCAAGCCTGATCTGCAACTAGAACCAGGGTGGAAAAAACATGAGCTGCCCTCCACCTCCCAAACCACTACTGACAGTAGCAGTAGGCATGCCATTTGCCCATAGAGTGCCACTGACCTCAAGGCTAGATTTGTATTCAAGATCAGCTTGCTGTGTTCAGGAAACCTTTTTATCTTTTTAGCATTCATTGGAATGTTCTTTCTATATTTATATCAAGAAACATAATCCATGCCCTGGTCACTTTGGGAGTATGCTACTGTAGTCACCTCTTTCCCTTCTACCACACATGCCCTGACAGCAGGATGTCTTTCTTCCTTTTTCTCTCCCTTCCTCCCCTCCTCCCTCCTTTCTCTCCTTCCTTCTTTGTTTTCTTCTTTTCTCAAATGTTTATTGAGCCTCTTCTATGGACACTGTGGTAGGCACAGGAAAAAATGTTCTACTAGACCTATAGTTCCCATAGGGCTTGCATTTCTACTGTTCTCCTGAATAATAATGATAATAATAAATTAAATAACAATATTAAAATAATAATAATAACTTTTTACACATGATTTTTAAATAAATCCTTCTGGTCAAATGCTAGAATCAGATTCTCTTTCCTAGGCCCGTCTATCTACTTTTTTTTTTTTTTTTTAAAGATTTTATTTATTTGACAGAGAGAGATAGCGAGAGAGGGAACACAAGCAGGGGGAGTAGGAGAGGGAGAAGCAGGCTTCCCGCCGAGCAGGGAGCCCGATGCGGGGCTCGATCCCAGGATGCTGGGATCACGACCTGAGCCGAAGGCATACGCTCAACGACTGAGCCACCCAGGTGCCCCAGCCGTCTATCTACTTTTAAATACAAGCTCTTCCCACAAGTCAGACAGGTATGTGTATGCAAGAAAAGTGGTTTTTTTTTGAGTTCTAAACCTGAACATGGATCATTAAGAAAATTATAGATGGATTTCATTTATTCTGTTGCCTTCCTGAAATTTCAAATAAAATTTTGTTTGCACATGTGTAAATGTATTTTTTTCTGAAAATAATTTTCATCAGATTTTCAAAGGGGTCTATAACCTAAAAATAGATAAGAGCAACTGAGCTCTTTGAAGGTAATGGTGATAACATTTCTAAAATTTGTTCTTTGTATGGGTGTTAACATTAGGCTGCTTCTCATACCTCATTTGATTTCATGATGATCACAATCATGATAGATACAAATGAAGACTATTATCACTGAGGACAATTTGATGGTACATTTTGAAGTTTGGCTTGTCCCAACATGATATAAAAAGAATTGAGATTACTCAGAAGAAGAGACCGGTGTAAGGTTTAATTTATAGTGTATGTTCTACTTTAAATTAATATATTCTAAATTATATTCAATATAAAGTGTTTTGATGCACTCACACAGCAACAAAATGCATCTTTACGGGACTGCTTGGTGAAAAAAACTGTTTCAAAAAAATAAAAATTAGTAATTATTTTTAGTCAGTTTTGCTTAGTGCAGCCCTATGTACATGAATCAGAGGGGACTTGGACTCATTCACAATGGTATCTGATTTAGAGTTGATACATACATAGTAATAGCTCAGTGATACCCTTTTGTATAATATGCCCAAATAATCCTTTACTCTCTCTGTATACATAGGGGCAAGAGATTTATAGGCTATTCTTGCCTTGTTAAGGAATGCAGTGGGGTAGAAGACGACTCTAGGATTTATAAATTCACAGCATTACCTAGCCACATCCTAGAAAGAAACTCTGGAGGTGAAACACACGTGAGCCTGCTAGTCCCCCACCCCCTTTTACCATAAGGAGATCAGACTTGCTCTGCCCAAATGAGCAAGAAAGGGGATTAAGAACTCTATGTCCTTGAAGTTCTGTAAATAAAAATTAAACCCCTCATCAAGTCATGCTCACATCTGAAGTGAGGTTTCAGGTAGAAATGCTATGTTAGTGATCCTAGAAACTAGGTTTATACACAAAAAACGGCATTGGAAATACCAGCTTCGCTATATTGATGGCAACTGAAAGTAAGAAACTGAGCATGGCTTATAGAAAAGAAAATCATATTGACTAATGCATTCATTCATTCACTCAACAAAAATGTATATGGCCCTCTCCAAGATATGTATCCAAGTGAAAGGGAAACTTATGTTCTCACAAAAACCTTTACTCTGATGTTTAGAGCACCTTCTCTGTAACCTCCCAAACAGGAAACGTTCCCAAATGTACTTCTGTTGGGGAATGCATAAACAAACTGTAGTACATCCATATAATGGAACACTACTCAGTAATAAAAATTAACACAGTCCCTCTACATGCTACAACATGGATGGATCTCAGATGCACTGTGCAAAATTAAAGTAGACAGACTCAAACACCACATACTATAAGATTCCATTTATGTGACATTCTGGCAAAGGCAAGCTATAGGGACAGAGAACAGATTAGTCACTGCCAGGGTTAGGGAGTAGGGAAGCCTTAACTACAAAGGATTAGTACAAGTACCTGTGGGTCTTGGGGGTGGGGGTGAGGCGAAGGTAATGGGACCATTCTGTATTTTGATTGTAGTGGTGTTACACAACTCTGCATTTGTCAAAACACACAGAACTGTACACCAAAAGGAGTGGATTTCACTGCATATATATTGAAAAATAAGCCTGAGAAAAAAGATGGCCATAAGATATTCCAAGTTCAAAAGCAATTTTATTTGATATCTTTTATTTTTTGGACTCTGTGAGGAGTTCAGAGATGGAAACGCAAACAAAACGTAACTGAAATACAAAAATCCTTTCCCTTGACCTTAAATGTCATGATCTAATGAGCAAAACAAGCTTGCTGGGACAAACAGAAAAAGCTCAGTAGCTTATAGGAGAGGTATGCACAATCTACAATAAGAGAAAACAAATCTATTACTACCCGAACAGAATTCCCCTTCCCACTTTTGCTGGAAATGTATCCTCACACCCGTAACTTTTGCGACTAAAATCAAATCCAGCTCCCCAAAAGTGGAAGAGGCTCACCCTGGGGTTTCCATGGCTGCTCATGGTAGCTTTCCATTCTGAAGTCTAGTGAAAGTCTGAGGGGCACTGTGGGTCCTCCCTGCTCTTCTGCCCCAGCACCTCAACTGCAGTTATTCAGCAGACTCTAGCCTGCCATTCTCCCCTTTCTCCTGCAGCTGTATGGATTCCATAGTGGAAAAGACATCCCCTGCCCAAGAGCTCATGGTTTTCAAGGTGTCGGTGGGCTATCAGGTGAATGAACAGCTTCTGGGGACCAGAGAAGGGGCAAAGTTTATTTCATCATTTCTGATGGATATATAGAGTCGATAGTTTAAAAAACAGCCAAACTGCACTTGTTGTGGGCTTTTCATTTTTTTTTTTCCTTTTCCATTTTCTCCATCCCCTGGGAACCAACTGAGCAGCTCCCTCCCTGCCTTATCTCACCAACTACAGTAATGAGCTCCAGGGGGACCTCGCTACTGCCTTTGAAGTAACACGTTTCTCTGAATACACTTTGAAATTTCTCTTTGTACATTGCTTGTTTCTTGTTTGCTCTGACTGTCTTCATATGGGGGTGGGGTCTGACAGCGGTTGGGGGGGAGGGGTGGTCCAGCATGACAGTTCTAGAATGTGTAAATTGAATAACAACGACAAAAACACAAAACAAAATAAGAAAGAAGGAGAAGAAAAAACCCAAACCCTTCTAACCCACTGTCTGAGCAGAAATGTAAGCCCTTGGGCTGGAGTTGCTGAAGCATCCTGCAGGCTACAGGCAGAGGAAGGCAGCCAAGGACAGACACAGCTGGGAGGCCTAAAAGCTGTCACAGAGGAAATGGGCTGCTGGAGACAGGTTCTTCTGGGGAAAGCTGAGAGACAGCCCAGGGGAGGGGCAGAGAGAGAGGGGGACTCTGCCCCCCTCTCCTTGGGGTTTAAATGCACAAAGATCCTGCATCTGAAACAGGTTAGGATCCTGCACACAAAGCGGGGGGGGGGGCAAGGGGGGGATACACAGCACATCCATTTTATATACCTTCTACATTGGAAGAACCCAAAACATTTTTTTTGAAATTCAGGTGAGGGAAGGGAGATTAGATTCAGCATTTAGGAGACATGAAGGAGGAAGGATATACACTGTGGGGACAAACCTGGTCTAGACCCTTGATTTAGCCATCCACTCTCATTCGGGGTGAAAGAATTAAATTTCAGTCTACAGAAACTTAATTAGCCACTATTTCCAACTGACTGAATTGCAACTTGGCAGCATCCAGAAGTGGAAATGCAGAGAAAATGAGATTGCAGTAGTCCTTGAAACATGAAGTGGGCAATCCTCTCCCCAGAAATCCAGTGTAGAATGGAAAACCAGAGTGACAAAGTCAACTCAGTATTATTGGGTTCTATTTACATGAAAATAAATGTCCGAGAAGACCATTAGATTTGGAAATATGGGCGAGAGGACAAGGCCCCCCAGGGAAACTTGTTTTGCTCTAGCAGAACGGCGGAAGGCAGCTGTAAGTAAGACGTGGCAGTGTGGTCCCACCCTCTGCTTCTCCTGGCTCCTTCCGAAAACTTGCCTGTGGTTTTGTGATCACAGCTCAAACGCATTTCTGAATATGAACGTATAATCTTGCCTTACACACTGATTGAAATTTTAGTCATCTTTGTTTGACTCCTATGACTTTGCTCTCCGGTCCCTCTGCCTAGTCAGTCTCCAAGGCATGTTCTATGAGAAAGTTCATCATAGTCCTTACCTTCTTTGGCTGCCACTTCAAGTCCCGATTAACACCTAAATTCTGAGAGCACCCCGTAAATGGGCTCCTCAGCTCTCCCCTACCCTAAACTTCAGCTTGATTTTCTTATATCACTGCTTTAGTGCTTAATCACTGATTGGAAACCCTTCAATTTCTTTGTTTTTATGAAATGAAGGCTGTATTCCTCAGTTCAGATGAAAGGCAGATAGCAGTTACCAACCCAGCTCCCAGACTAAGTTACACATAAACCGTTAGACTCGCCTCATTCCTACTTCCAGGCCTTTCTCAAACCATTAGCCCCACCCTTTCCTTCCCTTCTTATTTGCGGAGCTCCTAGTATCAAACACACATATCCCCCTTTCTTCCGTTTTTGGGGAAGCATTTGGCAGTCCTAACGTGTGTGTATTTTATAACTTAAGATTCTTCACTCTAAGGAAAACCACTCAGTTCAATTTACACAGGTATGGACAATGACAAGCTGGAGAATTAAGAGAGGCTATTTGATCCCCTCCCAAAAGCCAACCCCAAAGATGCCCCGAAAATGAGAAAGAGGCTTATGGATGAAAGAAACCTCTGAGAGAGTGAGAGAGAAAGAGAGAGAGATTTTTCTCGCTTGTGTGGGGACAGGCTGGGACACCAAGGGGGCCTCTTCTGCTGTGACCCCTCTTCCCCAGTGAAGGGCAGATCCTTACCTGCCCACTGTTCCTTGGCCCCAGAATCACTGGTCAGAGCTGGCAGCTGCTAAAGCCTCATTAGGGTAAAAAAACCCATAACAAAGCAGATTCTTTTTCAACTTACATGGAATACTCACAAAAGGTAAATTTGCACCAGTCCAGAGATCAAGGCTTAATCAATTCCACAGAATCAACATCCACCTATGTTCTCTAACCATATTGCAAATAAAATTAGAGAAGTTATAATAAAAACAAGCCAAAGATATCCCCCATGTCTTGGAACTAAAATGCTTGCTCTTAAATTACCTTCAAGCTAACACGAAATCATCAGTATGAAACACTTAGAATGGAGCGACAATGGTATCACTGCGTATGAGAGCTGGCAGGGCACAGCTAACACGGAACTTGAGGAAAATGTATAGTTTTAAAAACATCAGAAAGAGGAGGCCTTGGTGGCTCAGTCGGTTAAGCATCTGCCTTCGGCTCAGGTCATGATCCCAGGGACCTGGGATCGAGCCCCTCGTCAGGCTCCCTGCTCAGCGGGGAGCCTGCTTCTCCCTCTCCCTCTGCCTCTTCCCCCTGCTCGGGCTTTCTCTCACTCTCTCTCAAATAAATAAATAAACAAACAAACAAATAAATAAAATCTTCAAAAAATCTACTTTAAAAACATCAGAAAAGAAGAAAAATAAAGATTAAAATAAAATGAAACATGATTCTACTTGATTCACTGGAAAAGAGGAACAACCAAATTGAAATAAGGAGATTATTACTGAAGAAAAAGGCAAACATCAAGAAATACAGAACAAAATACAATAACAAATACTGCTTAAATCTAAAGCCAAGTTTAAAAAAATAAATTAAATTAGAAAATAAAGCCAGTTCTATTAAGACCAGACAACCCTCTGATGATTTATTAAAGGAAAAGGAAACCTTTTCAATCAAGTAAAATACAGAATACAAAATCGGGCGTATCCAAAGACAAAGCAGCAACTCGCAAAAAGAATATCACAACCAACTATTCACTCATACATATGGAAACAGATGAGAAATCCATCTGAAAAAATATACAAATGACTGTGAGACATTTTATTTTTCATAAATGTCTACATGTGCTTCTAGAATCTTCCCCCTCCTCATCAGAGATGAGTCCATTTCTCTTGCCTTTGAATCTGGACAGGTTTGAGGCTGCTCTGACCAGTACAGCATGGCTAACTGAATAGCTACATGATTCTCCATGCTATTTGCTTCTCTCGTTCTGGGAAAGCCAGCCGCCAAGCTCAAAGCCCAAATTAGCTGACGTGGGAAGACAACACAGTGAGACCAGATTGAGAGGCCCACAGGGAAAGGAACGGAGGTCTTAGCTGAAAGCTGGCATCGACAGTCAGGTATACGAATAAATGAGCCTTCAAGTGATTTCTGCCCTTAATCTACAATTCTTCCAGTGGAGGGACATCACCACTGAGCAACAAACCATCCCACTATAGTTCTGTCTGAATTCCTGACCTGAAGAATCTGTGAGGATAAAACATCTTTGTTTTTACCAGTAAGTCTTGAGATAATCTGTTATACAGCCAAAGTAATGGAAACAACTTCCAAACTTGGCACAAAAATTAGAAAACTGATCAATAACCACTCGAAACGTAAAACGGCAATTTAAGCCTTTTGCTACAAGTCCCAGGACAGAGACTTTTATAGGAAAATCAAAATTTCAAAGAAAAGATAATTTATATCTTACACAAATTGTTTAATAGGAAAAACAATGAAAACAAACCCTGCCATTCTAAAGATAACGAGATAAGAACAGTACAAAAACATTAACAATTCCATTTATGAACATCCCTGAGGCAATCCTAATAAAAATTATCTAACCAAATCCGAGAGACTACTAAAAAAAAATAAACTTACCAAGCCAAAGGATTATTTAACATCAGAAAAATCTATCAACATAACACAATCCATTAGTGACCTAAAGGGGAAAAAGAGTCATCTATTTTTCTAAATGTAGAAAAATAATCTTTTGATAAAGTTCAATATCTATTTATGAGTATTCACAAAACCAAACAGGTAAAAAAGAAATCTCAGAATACTTGGAATAAGTCACTTCTGGAAATTTTATTTTATACCAAATCTACTGTAGGCATCCTACAAAAAGGCACTCCATTACAAATCTGGAAAACGGACAAAAACGTGCATTATTACTTTTGCCATTCAATGTAGTAGTAGAGGTTCTGGCTGATGCAAAAGCACATGAAAAAGAGGAAAGAGCTACAAGGATTGAAAAATCTATGACAAAGCCATAACTGTTTGCAGATGGTATGATCATTTACATTAAAAACATCAACAGGCTTTTCATATAAACCATTAGAACTCAAAATAAACTTCTGACATACTTAGAAGATCAACTGGCACAAACCGAAAGCATTCATCTGTTTTGCACAAACATCTAACACCAGAAATAGCCGACTTGAAGATATAATAGAAATTAAGTGCCATTCATAATAACTACAAAAGATAGAAAGTATCTAGAAATTATCCTGCTCAAAAGTATACAAAATCTTTACAGAGAAAAAAATTAAAATCTAAGTTATAAGAATAGATTCAAATAAACAATGATTGACACTTCGTTCATGGATGAGATAACTTTGTAAAGATGTGTATTATCCATAGGTTAATCTAGAAATTAAATTTAATTCCCAATAAAAATACCAGCATGTTGGCAGAAGTATTTTAAAGAAATTTGATAATTGTATTCTAAAATATATACAAACAAATAAAAATTGTAGATCTCTAAATCTACTTTCAAACAGTAGATCACAGAAAATTTGAGCAGCATTAAGACACATTATAAAGTCATAGTAATAAAAACATCATAAAATTGTCACAGAAATAAACAAATAGGCCAAAAGAGACAGAATAAAGAGCTTATAAACTGATCTATGCATATACAGGAACTATATACATAATAAAATAGTAATAAAAATCTATAAAGGAGTAATTGTGTAAAAGATAATGGGGGAAAATAGGTTCATTAAATAGAGAACGATAAACTTGAAAGTCTACCTTATACTTACACACAAAGATGAAATCCAAACAGATTTACAATCTACATGTGAAAAGTTAAACAATAGCGCTAATACAAGAAATTAAGGGAATATATGTGTTACCTTGGGAGTGGGAACATAAGTTTTAAATAAGACCCAGGAAGCACAAACTATAAGGGAAATAAAATAATCACTGGCTTTAACTATACTGGAAATGAAGTATTTATGTTCAACGTGGATTACTATTGATAAAAATTGAAAGGTTATGTACTTTTAGATGACATTTGAGAGTATATTTTAAATCCTAAAAAGATTAATATGAAGGACATGCAAGAAATTCTAAATCAATGAGACCAAGGCAAAGAGCTCAATAGAAAACAGGCAGGGGATTAAAAAAATAAAATTTCCAGAAGGAAAAAGCCATATGCATAGCATGAATACAAATAATTAGAAAAATACAAATTAAAACTGCCTTGAGATACCAATTTACACCTTCTCGATTGGCAAAAAATAATAATAATAATAAAAGTTGGATAATAACAAGTGTTGCCAAGATTAAAAGGAAGTAGGATTTTATTGGTGGGAATGTGTAAAATAGTAAAGCCAAACTAAAGAGCAGTCTGGCAGGCTTTAGTACGATTATGTGTGTTGAACCAAGGAAACTCCATTCCCACTATTGGATATATACTTTAGCACAGCAGTCTTCCAAGTGAGGTACCTCTGGGGGTACACAAAAACTATACACAGAGGTATAAAAGCATGAATGATTTTAAGTAATTCATTTTTCTGGCCCTCAAATTTTTTGTATTATTTAATTAATATGCTAGTGTTCTTCTTTTCCACTACTTCTTTGATTATTGCTTTTTTCCCCACTTTAAGAAGAAAGGCCTACCTCCTACCCATCCAGAGTTTTACTACGTGACATTGGCCCAGGATTCAAAAACCTGAATCCTTGATTCAAACACAGGGACAACATGAAATCTGCAGAATGTTGTGCTAAATTAGAAGCAGGGTATTTTGGTCAATGCTGGGATTTTCTGAATTCAAATATATCAAAGGGCATAGCAGAGGAGTGAAGACATAGTTCTTCTTAGGACCTCACTTTTGCCACCCTTGACTACCATCAAAGAAATCCTGGGGTCGGGGGCACTTGGGTAGCTCAGTCGTTAAGCGTCTGCCTTCGGCTCAGATCATGATCCCAGGGTCCTGGGATCGAGCCCCGCATCGGGCTCCCTGCTCAGTGGGAAGCCTGCTTCTCCTCTCCCACTCGCCCTGCTTGTGTTCCCTCTCTCGCTGTGTCTCTCTCTGTCAAATAAATAAATAAAATCTTAAAAAAAAAAAAAAAAAAAAAGAAATCCTGGGGTCTGAGGAAGAGCCCTACAGTAGAAGGAAGCTAGTGAAGGCCTGCTAAGAAAGGAGATGGTACATTATTTCATCCAGGTAAATACCATACCAAAAGAAAGACTCTGTGCCTTATCTACCTGTTTTAGAATTATAATATCCAAAATATGTAAGAGGCATGCTGTACAATATTAATCTGTTATGAAAGGCTCCCCCTCTGTCTTTTTATTATTCTGTTATGAGAAAGGTCTAGGGAAATGCTTTCATTCACCCTGTGTAGTTCTCTGCCTCAGCTTCATATTTTGCATGATTTCAATTGAAGGAAGGAAAAAACTTCCATCTTTACTTCTCAGACAGATTAACCATACATCTTTAAGTTAAGAAAAAAAACTTACATGAGAGCTGTTTTATATGTATTAAACATTTATGTAGATCTTTATGGGAAACATTTTTACTAACTTTTATGAAAAGTTTATGTGGTATACTAAAGCATTTAAGATTTAGAGACATACGATTGCATAGAATAAAGAAAAAATTCACATTTTAATTTATGCATAGTTTTTGTTTCAGAGAGTTATGACAGGATGATCAATTGCATACTTTCAAAAGTAAAAACATATTTTGTTAAAATAAAACTATGCAGGAGATGTGCAATGAGAATTAAATTTCAAGGAGAAAAAGAAATAATGTCAAATGGTTCACTGTTAAAGGTTTGCTTTGGTGTTTTTACCCTTTTTAGAGTAACGGGGATTATCAAAGCTCTAGAGTGTGTCCAGATTGTCATTTCTAAATTATCATTTGTGTTTTGACTAAAAACAAAAACAAAATAACAACAACCAAAAAAACTGGTCTTTCAGAACAATGGCTGATTCCACATCTGGAACAGGACATTTATAATATGAGCCTTGCCATGACTAATGGAAAGACAATGTCAAAGACTATTGGGGTCATATCAAAATGACACAAAAGCAAGTTTACAGAGGCTTCCATGACCAAAAAAATAAGAACTTCTGAGCAATAGTAGTAGTAGTAGCAATAGTAATGAATGCAACAGATTGAAACACATATAAAAGTCCACAAGTTCACAATGATTTTTTTTAAAAAACCCTCATTCATAACCCTTGAAGGTTGCTAGGGCAGTGTCTCATTATTCTGAAAACTGATTAAGGGAAAAGATCAAGACTTGCAATTTTTCAGACTAATCAGACAGTTGATAGGAAAAAAGTTTTCTTTATAGGAAACCACAGATGATAAACATAAGAAGAATGATAGACTAGAAAGTCCCAATTTTTTTTTTTGTAAGCTTAATGAAATCTGGACACCATGAGCATAGCTGTTAAAAAACTATTTTACTGAGTTATAGTGAATTTTAAATAGTTGGATCAGGCTGACAATACCAGAACCCACTGATGAATCTTACTATCACAACCTACTATGATGAGCCTCATGAAATTAATAATCCTTAATCTCATCAACCTACTAGATCCAACTTTCAATTTCTCAGAAATATGGGAGGAAAGAAGAACACGTTGAACAATACCATGAAGACACCATTATGAAAGCACATTGATTGTATGCAGGATATGGAAACTTCTATAAGACAAAATATACTGTTTCCTCAATAAATAAATGGCATAGGAAATTTAAAAATAAAATTAATAAATATGAAATAAATATTAAAAATTTTAAAAAGAAAATGTTATGGATTTTGAAAGAGACTCAAGAGCAATCAACCAAAGGCAATGTGTGAACTGATTCAAACAAAGAGAAGACTAATACTTTTTAAACTAGCAGGGAAAATTACGCACATACTGAGTATTAGACACTGTGAAGGGATTACTGTAAAATGTGCTGGTCGTGACATGATGTTATTTTGGATTTTGTGTAGACATAATGTTTAAATATTTGTGAATGAAATGATATGATGTCTGTGATTTGCTTTGAAATACTCCAACAAATAGAAAAAAAAATCTATCAGGAGGGCATATAAGCAGCAATGCCAAAATGTTGATTTTAAGTTAGAAGATAGGTACACGAGGATCATTATACCATTCTGATTTTGTGTATGTTTGAAAATTCCCATTAAAAAAAAATAACCTGTTGCAGATTCCACTGGAGGCATTTAAAGAGTAATACATCTTTAATTTAAAAATTTACAAATGTTGGATACCACACCCTTTACAAAATCATTTAAATTTACAACCGAACAGGTTTTGATGTGAAATTAATAATGTGCAAAAAAATAGGTTGTTTTCCAAATTCCTTTTAGGGGTACACGAGCGTAAAAGTTTGAAAACTTGCCATAGAGAAATTCTTTTCCAGATGCATGGCCTTTCTTCCCTACTGTCTGAGTCAAGATAGAGATTTAAGAACAAATCCATTCACTCTCTTAGCCTCTCTTACAGCTGGGGTTGGTCACGTGACCCAATATTGACCTTAAGATGGAGAGTTAACTTTGCTGGGGAATTATGGGAAATATTTATTCATTATAAAATGAGATAAAGTGCCTCCTCGATTGCCCTGATTGCTACAACCCTGCGCACACGACGTTTGTATAAGGTCATATAAGAACATGGTTCTAGAAACTGCTGCAGCCATCCTGTGAAGAGGGGAGAGGCACCATCTAAGGATGACAGAAAAAGGTGGAAGTGTGTTCCACAGAAGCAGAACTAAGACTGTGTAGGAATCAACATTTGTGAAAGGAAGCTGGAAGAAACCGAATTGGGAAGAGGAAGAAGCCAAATTCAAATGCAGGCCCAACAAAGTCTCAGTTAAAATGCAGTGAGCTTTAAAGAAAGGATTTCCAATTAGAATGTCCTACATGAGGGCCTATGTGCCCTAACTTTAACTTCCAGCCTCAGCCTTGCTCAGTCTCTAGAGGCAAGCTTTCCTGGGAAGAATGGTTCTTATTCTGGGAAAATTTGCTAACTTCTCTTACTCTCAGTACCTACTTCAGAGGTTTAGTTTGTTGGCGGATTAACTGAGAAAAAGTGATGTAAAGCGCAGGATACGTAATAAGTCCTAAACAAAGGAAAGCTGCTCTTATTACTTGTGTCATCCAGTACAGATAAAAATAAACTTTTAAAAAGATAAACCATTTGTCTCTGTAAAAGGAAAATGTTTACCAACATTTAAAAGCATAGCATAAAAAAAAAAAGAAAAAGAAAATGTAGGACTAGTAATGAATATACAAATGCACCATTACTTATAAGAAAAGATGACTCTAAAATTCATAAATCTGAATAAAGTACTCATGAACCTTGCAGATACGTTCTAAGAAATGATTTGTGTTTAGAAGTGCCATACAAGTTTAATATATTAATATCATTCAATTATGTCCAATTAAATCCAATTATCTTTTTATTTCCACACCAGACCTTTTTGTTTATTTTCATGACAAATATGTATTGTAGAAAACTTGTTTACTAAATTCAAGTTTAAAGTAAAGCTATTTATTTGCAAACTTAGGCTGTATACGAAATTGATAAGATAGGAAAGTGATATACAGGGCTTCAAATAGGAAGAATAGGTCCCTGATATAATTAGTGTTGCATACTTTGCCAGTTTTCCAAAAAGAATAAGCTATGCATTCTTTTTATTGGCTTCCTTATGTCAGCATAGAGTAATAGCTCCAGGAATGTGCATCTTGGGTTCGTATATTGTCTACACACTTTACATTTAATTACTATTTTAGGCCAAAGTATAGAAAAAGGGCTAATCACATTTAGAGATAACATAAGATAGGAGAGAAAAACCTTCATAGAGGATTCAAAAAGATTTTGACAGGCTGAAAAATGGGGGAAAATAATGAAATGTGACTTAGAGATTAATGTACAATCCTGCCTTAAAGTTTAAGACTTATGGGGTTGGCAAACTTGATTTAATATATTTTCCTAGGTGACATGGTACCATATATATATATATATTATATATATATATATATATATGGTATATATATGTGTGTGTGTATATATATATATACATGTATATACATGTATATATATGTGTACATATATATAATGTGTAACATATATATGTGTGTATATGTGTATATGTGTGTGTATGTATGTGTGTATGTATGTATATATACATATATACATATATATATATCTCCCTAAAGATTCCACCAAAAAGCTATTAGAACTGATAAATGAATTCAGTAAAGTCACAGGATAGAAAATAAACATACAGAAATCTATTACATTTCTATGTACTAATAATGAAGAAACAGGAAGAGAAATTAAGAAGACAATTCCATTTACAATTGCATCAAAAATAATAAAGTACCTAGGAAAAACTTAACCAGAGGTGAAAGACCTATGCTCTGAAAGCGATAAAACATTGATGAAAGAAATTGAAGATGACACAAAGAAATGGGAAGACATTTCATACTTATGGATTGGAAGAACACATATTGTTAAAATGTCTATACTACCCAAAGTATCTACAGATTTAATGCTATCATTTTCAAAATACCAGCAGCATTTTTCACAGAACTGGAACAAAAAATCCTAAAATTTGTATGTATCCACAAAAGATCCCAAATAGCCAAAGGCATCTTGAAAAAGAAAAATAAAACTGGAAGTATCACAATTTCAGATTTCAAGTTACACTACAAAGCTGCAGTAATCAAAACAGTATGGTATTGACACAAAAAAGAGACACATAGATCAATAGGACAGAATAGAAAACCCACAATTATATGGCTAATTAATCTTTGACAAAACAGGAAAGAATATGCAAAGAGAAAAAGACAGCCTCTTCAACAAATGGTGTTGGGAAAAGTGGATAGGTACATGCAAAAGAATGAAACTGGACCACTTTCTTACACCATGCACAAGAATAAACTCAAAATGGATTAAAGACTTAAATGTAAGACCTGACTCCATAAAAATCCTAGAAGAGATCAAAGGCAGTAATTTCTCTGACATCAGCCATAGCAACATTTTTCTAGATATGTCTCCCGAGGCAAGGGATATAAAAGCAAAAATAAACTACTGGGACTAGATAAAAATAAAAAGCTTCTGCACAGTGAAGGAAATAATCAACAAAACTGAAAGGCAAACTACTAAATGGGAGAAGATATTTGCAAATGACATATCCAATAAAGGGTTAGTATCCAAAATATATAAAGAACTGATATAACTCATCACCCAAAAACAAACAATCCAATTAAAAATGGGCAGAAAACATGAACAGACATTTCTCCAAAGAAGACATACAGATGGCCAGCAGACACATGAACAGATGCTCAACCTCACTCATCATTAAGGAAATGCAAATCAAAACTACAATGAGACAGTTGACCTCACACCTGTCAGAATGGCTAAAATCAACAACACAAGCAACAAATGTTGGCTAGGATGTGGAGAAAAAGGAACTCTTGCCCACTATTAGTGGGAATGCAAATTGCTGCAGCCAATGTGGAAGACAGTATGGAGGTTCCTCAAAAAATTGAAAATAGTTAGAACTACCATATGATCCAGAAATCTCACTCCTGGGTAATTACCTAAAGAATACAAAAACGGTAATTCAAAGGGATATTTGCACCGCTAAAGCAACATTATAAACAATATCCAAGTTATGGAAGTGGCCCAAGTGTTCATCGATAGATGAATGGATAAAGAAGATGTGGTATATATACACAATAGCCTATTATTCAGCCAGAATAAAGAATGAATCTTACCATTTGTAACAACACTGATGGAGGTACAGAGTATACTGCTAAGTGAAATAAGTCAGAGAAAGACAAATACCATATGATTTCACTCATATATGGAATTTAAGAAACAAAACCAAGGAGCAAAGGAAAAAAAAAAAAAAAGAGAGAGAGACAAACTGAGAAACAGACTCTTAACTGTAGAGAACAAACTCATGATTACCAGATGGGGACTAAGTTGGGCACTTGTGATGAGCACTGGGGGATGTATGGAATTATTGAATCACTATATTATACACCTGAAACAAATGTAACACTGTATATTAACTATACTGGAATTAAAATTAAAAGTTAATATAAAATACATATTTTTTCCTTAGGAAAAAAAAACCCTGATTTTGTGGACTACATAACAAAAAGCAAGTAATTGTACTCTATTGTACTCTATACTGTATTTCAGTACTGCTGGAAGAAAAAACAAAAACAAAAACCTGTTCTCTTCTTGGAATACATTGATATAATTCCCTAAATCCACCAAATGTACTGTATGTTATGTGCATAGCACTGTGACAATCTCTGTGAGAAACTGAAAGTCTGTGTAGGAGGGCTTAAGGTCTGCATGATCAAGAGATAGAATGGTCCTACTGTACCCTTCATATAATTATCAAGGCCCTACTATGGATAAGGCATGGCAATGGTTATGGGGTGGCAATAGATAAAACACAGCCACTGCTTAGAGTCTGTAGTTTATTACAGATCATAGGATGGGGAGATATTTTTTCTTAAATTTTGAGGTTTTAGGCTTATAACAAAGTACAAATGTTCAGGGAAATACAATATTCAGAGGATAAATTAATCATATGCTCATACACACATACATTCCTATACAGAGAATTCCTAGTTAAATATTTAGAGGGTTTACCTCTGCTGAAGTGAAGACGGTGGCTCTTTCACCTTGGTATTCTTATGGATAAAAATTCCCCAAAAAATTCTCCTTACAAGTCTCAGCTCCTCAGCAATTCTAGCCTTTCTGACTACCCCAGATCTTTTTTCTTTCTTTCTTTCTTTTTTTTTTAAATAGACTTTATTTTTTGTTTATTTTTAAACTAACATTTAGCTCTAGTGCAAAATTGTATTAAATTTTTTAAACTAATTAGAAAGGGGATAAACCCTGAGCTCACACAACAGAAGCAGAAGGCAGCTAATGAGAAATCTGTGCAGACAAGAGAAAAATGATGACTGGCTATTTGGACTGCCTGGGTGCTGCTGCCAAGTGGGCAGATCAGAAGCTCTGTGATGAAGGTTTTGTGCAGCGAACAGTCATTGCATTTGTTATAACTTATAAGACTATTTGAAGCTTTACCTTTCAACCTGACTTACTGTGATATTATAGAACTATTCTGCAAAGAATAAAACACTAACCACGAATATAAAAACAAAGTGGGGGATAGAAATGGAAAATCGCATTAAATGTATGTATTTTTAATCTAATTTCTTTAAAAAAAATAAGCGTGAACGACGATTTTAACACTTTGACATCTCTCAGGATGGAGCCGCTGCCCTCTTCCTAGCTGCCCACGGTGGTGACTTGGATGTTATTCCATGATCGTTGTCTTCAGCAGCACAAGTCAACCAAGCGATGCAGGGCCTGGCCGTCTACGCAGAGCAGCGAGACAGGGAGGACCTGCGGTCCCGCAGCAGCACCAGAGATAACCGATCAGCTCTGAGTGTCTTCAAACCCTTTTGCCTCAGTAAATGGCACCCAGGCCGATTCCCACTGTAATGTAACCTGATAGGAGAATGCCTTTATGTTCACCTAGGCAAGCCTGGTCTGGGCTCTTGGCCCCAGGCTTCTTCAGTCTTTATAAGTTCAAGTACTGAGGGTTTTAGAGGGGAGAGGGGTGGGGCGATGGGTTGACCCAGTGATGGGTATTAAGGAGGGCTTGTGTTGTAATGAGCACTGGGTGTTATATGCAAACAATGAATCCTGGAACATTACATCAAAAACTAATGATGTAATGTATTAAAAAAAAAAAAAAAGAAAGAAAAAAAGAAAAGAAAAGAAGGAGGTTCAAATGCATAGGAGCCTGCCCTGAGCGGAAAATGAAAAGGTGGTCTAGCCAGGTCAGACTCGTCCAAGCTCTGTCTTCTTTGAAAGTGTCAACTCTGCGTATTTAATTCCCTCCCTTGCTGTTCTATGAAGGCTGTGTGGCCTGGTGGGAGCGAGCGTGTCGTCTCCCGTGTCGGGACGTCACAGCGCCACTGTGGATCGTGCGGCAGAGGGGCCACAGCGAGGTGGTGAGGGTGCTGCTGCTGCGGCAGAGCCCACCTGGACGCCGCCCTCAACGGGAGCTGAGCAACAGAGGTAGCGCGGCGGGCTGGGCGGGGGGAGGGGGGCTCCTTTTACTTTCTTTTTTTAATCATCAGTTCTTACAACAAAGTTGATTTCTGGATTGACATGGGGAAGAGAGATTTTAATCAGTTAATCTGATAATTTAACTGATTACCTCGATAAGACAAAGGCCTAGGAGGTAAGCTAATTTCCCCCATCCTTCAGTGTAATTATTTATTTATTTTTTTTAACCTGAGGTGACAACACTATAAGGTCAGCTGAGTCTTGGTGGCTCCATTTTATTCTTGGTTAGATATACTTCATTGATCGGTTGTCTTAGACTTTGCGTTTAGGCAACTGAATACACATGGAAATCCAGTGTGTGATCACTCTATACCATTCTCTCTTTCCTTTTACTTTGAATCTACATAGAGTTACTGATAGCTCAATGCCACTGTCATACTCTACTTATAAAATTGTGCAACCATCCCTACGACTACTTCTATGTTATTTTTTAGCAATTGTAAATGCAATAGCCAACATTTATATAGTGGTTATGTTTACTAAATACCTGCAAGTCTTCAAAGTGCTTCATGTAGAATAACTCACTTAATCCCCCAAATGAGCCTTTGATGTAGTCCCTATTATTTTCTCCAAATGCTATTACGACAGACTATATTATATTTTGATCCATAGATCCTCACATAACACAGTTTTCTTGGAAAACCTAAGAGAAGTTTTTTTTCACTAAGGATATTGTATAGGCTTCCTGGGGAAGATATCATATGATTTGATGGATGTCAACAATTTTTAAAGAAGAGAATAGCCACCTGGGTGGCTCTGTCAGTAAGGGTCCGACTCTTGGTTTCAGCTCATGTCATGATCTCAGTGTCCTGAGATTGAGCCCCAGGACGGCTCTGCACTTAGCGGGGAAATCTGCTTCAGATTCTCTCTCTGCTTCTCCTTCTGCCCCTCCCCCCACTTGCATTCTCATTCTCCTTCTCTAATAAATAAATAAATCTTTTAAAAAAAGAGAGAATAAACAAGGTGAGGAGAATGGAAATGTGAAATGCACATGCCAGGTACAGAGAAAGCATCAAAGTAAGAAAATGCAGAGTGTGTTAGGAAGATATCCAGACAGTAGCCTGAAAATCAATCACAAAGGCTTTGAATGCCATATCAAGGACTTTGGACTCTTTTCTGTAAAGAAACAGATCATTTCAGAAATAGATTTCTCCCCTCATATGTAAAATAAACAAGAAAAAAATACTCTTTACTGGTCACCCCCTCACAAATAGCAAACTGCCTCCACCCTTCCTGGAGGAGTCAGGGCCTGGCAAAAGTTCAAAAGGAAATGCTAGAGTCTAAAGATGTAAAAATCTTTGACCTTCAACCTGCTTCACCTTTGAATGACTCCTGAGCAGTATGACAGTCCAACTCAGCCAACCCAAGCACACCCTATGGACTTATGAATATACAAAATACGAAAAACCATAGTTATCATCCATATTTTTGTTAATTAAACAAAGTTCAGATGACTTTATGTATGTGAGGTTTGACTATAAAAAAAGACTGATATTTTCACAGCCATGCCAGAATTTATACTTCCATGTGAGTGTTGCACTTTGTGGGTATTCACTTGTGCTGTATTGGTCATACTGCTGTCAAAACCTGCAGGGAATGACTTTCAAACCCAGGCCCTGAGCCACATGAAAATGGCCATTTTCTTACTTTGCCTGTCTAATTTGTTACTGAGGTCAAATGAATTGAAGGTCACTCTTCTTAGTTCTGAAATGACTTTTGACTATTTGGAAAAATAAAATTCATTCTCAAAGTATTTTAGATTCACTATTTACATAGGAATAATAGATATCATTATTCAGCACTTAAATGTCTGGGAACTGTCATGGTAAGTGGTATATGATCTGTTATGTGTCTTAGGCTATGAGATCACTTTGACATAGTTGGGTTAAATATCAATACAAAAGCCACACAGATAGACATAATTAAGTAGAAGAAAAACAGTCTGCAATGTGGTATGTAGAGATTTAAAATGAATTTGTAGCAGAGTGGGTAAAAAATGGTGATGTGAGTAAAGGGGTCTGGATTTAAAATCTTGGCTCTAACACTTGATGTCTGATCTCGAGCTGGTTGTAACCTCCCTTGGTTTCCTCATCTTTAAAATTATGGTAAAATGCATACTACATACATTATTCTTAACAAAATAGTCAGTGCTGGCCGTTGGCTGGTTGGTTTAGGGAGTTTCAGCTGGGAAGGCTTGTCTTTGCTTCCTATGGCCTCCCATCCTCAGCAGGGCCAGACTAGGTTTCTTCACATGGTGGTTTCTGGGGCAGAATCCCAAGATTCTGAGGGTAAAAACAAAAGCTTCAAGGCCTCTTGATGCCTAGGCTCAGACGGCTCACAACACCATCCTACCACACGCTTTTGCTCAAAGGATCTCACACATTCTGCTCATATTCAAGGGATGCAGAAATAGACCCCACATATTGATGAGAAGAGTAATAGTCACATGACCAAAGGACATGCATATACAATGAAAGGAATGAGCTTTCATTATTTCAAATAACATGCTCCAGTAATATTAGGGAGGTGGGATCTTAGAATAAAGAGGAGCTACCTCTGAAAGGATTTAAGAGGGGAGTAACAAGATGATCATATTTGCTTTTAAATGATCTCTCTAATGTGTGAAAAATAGATGGAGAGAGAAAAGACTAAGTACAGAGAACCCAGTTGGGTGTCAGTTACAGTAGCCCATTTCAGAGAGGAAGGTGGCCTGTAGTCCGTCGTGGCAGTGTGACAGATGGAAGTAGACACAATGAGAAGCTCTTACAAGATACAAAAGCAAAAGACTTGGCAAATATAACTGGCTTTTGGAAGAATAGGGCTTGTTAACTTGTCCTCTTTCCCATCACCTGAGTTAATGAATCTACACCCAAACTAAATAAAGCCAATGTACCGTAAGCCATGGGTTTAAAAGAAATACAAAAGACACAAATTAAAGTTTGCTGGAAATGTGAAGATTCAGCTGCTGGGACACTTATTATTGTTCAAGTGTCCAGCGGTACTATGGAATGGTGGGAAATCTATTAAGAATTACTTGATAGCATCCTTTTACAATGCCATTTTCAATAGGACTTTAATTTACATTTTATAAATTATGCAATATAAAGTGAGTGAAATCTTTTAGTATTCTAAAGTGCAACACTGTATTTTTGGCAGCTTAGAGTTTTGAACATATAATTTCACATTCCCTGATTCAGTAATAAGCTTTCCAAAAGGTGAGACCTGTGGAAATGTTGAAATGAGTTATTCCATCTCCTTGTCAATTTTTTAAAAAGTAATTTCCACATTAAGTACTGTTCACATACAAACCATAATGGGGATGTCTGATAGGCCTGCAGTAAATGCCTAAAGTAAGTTAACATTAATCAGGAGTGTTTGCTTTAATCCTTATAGAGATATTAAAGGTAAACATTCCAGTGGCAATTGAAATGGACTCTATTTGTAAAAAGTGTGTACTTTAAGACTGGGAAGGGGTAGGGGTCCCCTGTAAATACCTCATTAAAGCACACTGAGACTCAGTAGGTGGTACTTCCAAACGAGATCAACACAGATCTTTTGGGATTTGTACAGGTCTGAAACAGGCCAGTTTGACACGAAGAGTGGAATTTAACGACTTGCACAGCAGCTGACCACTTCCAAGAAGCACTGACGTCATTGTTTTGAAGTATTGAAACCATTGTATTGGATCAAATTAGCACAGTTAAGATTCTTTACATAACTGGCACTTCAAACTACCAGGTGCCAAGTGGACAGTGTACCCGGATTTAGCTAGAACAGTCTTCTTCCACACATGTAGACCAGGGATTTACAGCCTTGTTTCTATGATATTTCAGTGCATTTCCATGGATCTCCAGAGAAGCCTGGATGGTTTCAATTCATAATACATTTTGATTCATTTAAAATGTACCACTGCCTTTTTAAAAATTGATATGGAATATGAAATGAGAAAGTAGTACATCTTTTAAAACTGTGCTCTTCATTGCATAAATGCCTTCTCAGATACAGGCATACCTCATTTTCTTGCACTTTGCTTTATTGTACTTTGCAGATATTGCACCTTTTAAAAATGAAGGTTTGTGGCAATCCTGCATCGAGCAAGTCTATTGGCACCTCTTTTCAGAAAAGCATTTACTCACTTCATGTCTCTGTGTCACATTTTAGTAATTCTCACTATATTTCAAACTTTTTTCATTATTATTACATTTGCTATGGTGATCCATGATCAGTGATCTTTGATGTTACTATTTTAATTGTTTTGTGGTGCCAGGAATCAAATCATTATAAGACAGTGAACGTAATCAACAGATGTGTGTGTGTTCTGACTGTTCACTGACTGGCATAACTCCATCTCTCTCTCTCTCTCCTCAGGCCACCCTATTCCCTAAGACACAACAATACTGAAATTAGGTCACTTAATAAACTTACAATAGCCTCTAAATGTTCAAGTGAAAGAAAGAGTTGTATTGTCTTTCACTGTTAATAAAAAGCTAGAAATGATTAAGCTTCATGAGGAAGACATGTCGAAAGTTGAGATAGGTTGAAAGGTAGGCCTCGAGCCAAACAGCCCAGTTGCAAATGCAAAGGAAAAGTTCTTGAAGGAAATTAAAAGTGCTACTCCAATGAACACACAGATGATAAGAAAGTGAAACAGCCTTATTGCTGATATGGAGAAAGTATCAGTGGTCTGGATAGATCAAACCAGCTACAACATTCCCTTAAGCCAAAGCCAGAGCAGGGCCCTAACTCTCTTCAATTCTATGAAGGCTGAGAGAGGTGAGGAGGCTGCAGAAGAAAAGTTGGAAGCTAGCAGAGGTGGGTTCATGAGGTTTAAGGAAGAAGCCGTCTCCATAACATAAAAGTATAAGGTGAAGCAGCAGGTGCTGATGGAGAAGCTGCAGCAAGTCCTCCAGAAGGTCTAGCTCAGATAATTCATGAAGGTGGCCACACTAAACAACAGATTTTCAATATAGACCAAACAGCCATCTATTGGAAGAAGATGGTATCACAGCTAGAGAAGTCAATGCCCGGCTTCAAACCTTCAAGGGACAGGCTGACTTTCTTGTTAGGGGCTAAGGCAGCTGATGAGTTGAAGTTGAAGCCAGTGCTCCCTGACCATTCTGACAATCTTACGGCCCTTAAGAATTATGCTAAATCTATTCTGTGTATTCTCTATAAATGGAACAAAAAACTCCAGAGGAGAGCACATCTGTTTACAATATGGTTTACTGAATATTTTAAGCCTACTGTTGACACCTACTGCTCAGAAAACAAGATTCCTTTCAAAATATTACTGTTCATTGACAATGAACCTGATCATCCAAGAGCTCTGATGGAGATGTAAAATGAGATTAACGTTTTAATGTCTGCCAATGTAACATCCATTCTGCAGCCCATGGATGGGAGTAATTTCAACTTTCAAGTCTTATTATTTAAGAAATATATTTCCTAAGTCTGTACATGCCATAGACAGTGATTCCTCTGATGATCTGGTCAAATTCAACTGTAAACTTTCTGGAGAGGATTCACCATTCTAGATGCCATTAAAAACATTAATGATTTGTAGAAAGAGGTCAAAATAGCAATATTAACAGAAGTTTGGAAGAAGTTGATTCCAGCCCTCATGGATGACTTTGAGGGTTCAAGACTTGAGTGGAGGAAATAACTATAGAAGTTGTGGACAAAGAAAGAGAACTAGAATCAGAAGTGGAGCCTGAAGATGGGACTGAATTGCTGCTATTTCATGATAAAACTTTAATGGATGAGGAGTTGCTTCTTATGGATGAGCGAAAAGTAGTTTCTTGAGATGGAATCTATTCCTGGGGCAGATGCTGTGATGATTGTTGAAATGACAACAAAGGATTTAGAATAGGACATAAACTTAGTTGATAAGCAGCAGTGCCGTCTGTATTGACAGTGGGTTATTAATTACACATAGAAATAATATTTCATTTACATTGCATTTTATGTGGATTGAGAAGAGAAAGAGAGATGTAATTATCTGTATTTGGCAAGATGAAATTTTGGCCAATAGGAACTTCTTTCCCAATTTAATAGTTGAAAGAGACTGCATGAATGAGGTGAGAAGAGATTTTAATTTTAGAATAATTCTGTTTAAAAGAATCTATCAAAAGTCATTATTAAAAATAACAGAGCATTTTTATTTTTTTATTTTTTTAGATTTTATTTATTTATTTGAGAGAGAGAGAGAAACAGCATGAGAGGGGAGAGGGTCAGAGGGAGAAGCAGGCTCTCCGCCGAGCAGGGAGCGCGATGTGGGACTCGATCCCAGGACTCTGGGATCATGACCTGAGCCGAAGGCAGTCGCCCAACCAACTGAGCCACCCAGGTGCCCCAAGAGAGCATTTTTAAATCTGTGGCATGGGTTAGTCATGACAAGGAATGTCATGATAAAAGACAGCTAATGGAACAGGAGATGGGGGAAAAAAGAATGTATAAAGGTAATGAGTTAGAGACAAAAAAAAAAACAGGTTTTTTTTTCAAGGCAACTTGGCAAAGGGCTTGTAGGATTTTGGTGGAGCTTACAATTCAGTGAGTCATTGAAGTATTATGGTTGGACAACAACCATCAGGCCAAAAAGCCATGGAACGAAAAGTACCCTTCAACTTGGTTTTCTCCTTCACCTCAAATAGGCCAGCAAACCTAAGGCCTGATTTCCCTCTTGATGTAATAGTCTTTGCACAGCATTCGAAGAGAGAGGCTCTTAGAATTTAAGGAATGGCAGCAAAACAAACAACATGGGGATAATTTAAAAGGTGGTAGGAGGTGAGGAGCAGCAAAGCCAATCTGATATTAGCTCATCTTCTAATTCGTGTTCTTCTCCCCTTTTCAATTTATCAGGTATTCGGCTTTGTCCCAGATTTTTTCTATAGCTTCAAAAAGCAGCTTACCAAAATTAATACATACATACATACAACAACAAAAACCCAGCCTCTTTCCTAAGGCTCCTTCATCCTCCCTCCTCTACCATCAGAATGTTGTCTGAATACCATCCTAAAGGAAAAGTCATATTTAATGAGAAAGTAGGAAAAAGACAGAGATGAAGCAGGAATCACAGTGGCACAAAACAAGAAAGGGACATTTCTGTGCTTAATAAATATTTATTGCAAGTATCTGCCAATTACCTTTTAAAGATTTTTATATGCATCTTGTGTCTTTCATCTTTTTTGTGTCACAGTTTATGCAAGCCATGAGAAGTGCATGTGTCAAGTAAATGTTGATTTACATGCAAATTGTATTTGCTAACCTTGCCTTTAAGTGAAAAAAAAAAAAAGATTTGGAAATTTATTATTTTCCTCATTAATTTCTACTTCAAAAAAATCAAATATTCAATATCAATTTTAAGCAGAAAAGAGTATGTTGGGCTTTTGTTTGGCACTTTTGGCCCTCTCTGTGCCTTCCAGAAATCTGTGCTGATTGAAGTCAACAAGATGGGTTTTCACCATCTACTATCTGTTTACAATGGGGTCCTGAAAAGGTAAGCACCTAGTCCAAATTCATGTGTTAGAAATACACATAACTTAGCAGGGGTCCCACTAGATAATCCCAAGGGAGCACCTATCCAAGGGGTAGACTAGGACAGGAAGAAGCCAAAGAAAGGAAGAACGGGAGGGAGAAAGGGTCTAATAACAAAATCAATGATCTTAAAACCCCAGGTTTAAATAAGTAGTTTATTTCCAGTTTTTCTTCCACTGGGTCATTTTTAAGTGTCTCTGCTTGTATAAGGAGTACCATAACCTAAACCAGAGTTGAGAACATTTGCCAAGATCATGTAAGTTGCCTAACCAACAAAATATAGCATTCATTTAAGATTTTTAACAGGAGAAAACACCATTAATCAGAAACAGGTGCAGACTTGGATTTTCCCGAAAATTCTGGGTTGTGGTTTCTGACCCTTGCTCCCTCTTCAATACTCCTTATCCCACTGCATGTTCTTTCAGAAGCTTTCCTTAGTACTTAGGCAAGAACCAGGCAATTTAGTTGATAACCCATTGTTTTGAAAAGAGAAGGCATCCTTTCTGGCCAGAAAGCAAAATGGAGGAGTCTCTAAGGACACTGTCCAGTAAGAGGTACTGAAATGTCCAGAGCTCTGGAACAAAGGAATAATTACCAGAGGACCTTCAACACTATGATACTATGGGACAACTATACATAATTACAACAACACTTAAGGGTTAGCTAGAAAGTAACAATAGAATTTTGGAGTTGCAGGAACTGTGGAGTTGCCTCTTCTCATTTTACACATCAGCCTCACACCTGCCAACAGGTGCTGAGAAATACCTCAATCTCATCTTCTGATGGATGTATCATAAAGCTAATAAAACACCAGCTTCTAGTTCCTCCCTTGTATAGACCCCAGTGAGTTCTGAGAGTTGCACAGTGCTTTTAAATGAGTGGAGAGGAGTAGAGAGGCCAAATTACAAACAGGAGGTTATTTCTTAAGGAGTGTTTTGGGGAAAATGCCTATAGAGATTTCAGAAATAAGAGACATGGATCTCCAAGTCTTAAGCAAACTATGGTTATTTGATTTCTAATTTTCTTTTTTTATTTTTTTAAAGATTTTATTTATTTATTTGAGAGAGAGAGAGAGAGAGATAGCGAGAGAGAGCAAGAACAGAGAGGAGAGGGAGAAGCAGGCTTCCCATGAACAGGGAGCCCAATGTGGGGCTCAATCCCAGAACCCTGGGATCATGACCTGAGCTGAAGACAGATGCTTAACCAACCCAGCCACCCAGGCGCCCCTGATTTCTAATTTTAGATAAATATTCCATTTCATAAATAATTTTGTATGTGACATTTTGTATTCTTAAGAGATCCCAGTTATAAACTTCAGGACCCACAAAATCTGGATTACTCCTTCATGTATTTAAAAGTTAATTCTCCCTTATGAGTTTAAACTGATTTAAGATGGTTCACTTTTGATGACTCCTTAAAATATTTTAGATTTATCTATTTCTTTGAAAGAACTATATGTGTGAAGGTGTAGAAATACATGGTTACATGGGTTAAAAAAAAGGTTCAAAGCTTATAATATGGTATTTCCTTACTACCACCTGGTGGCAGTATCCCTAAAATGTAAAATGTAAATAGTTTTATTTGCTTTGGGTGTCAAAGCAATGCTTATGAAAGGGAGGGGTATATATAAAACACATACATACATATATAGATAGCACATATAATAAAAATAAATCATGTTTTACTTGTTTATATTGTGACAGTTCTCTATTATAACAATCATGAAGTTGATAAATTAGAATCCTGTTGTTTGGTGTTGCTTTTCAGGTGATAGATCTGGCCTTTTTATTAAGTATCTGGATGCCTGTAACAGAGATTAAAATAAGTTCTAGGTAATGAGAAATAGTATACTTGATGTCCATGAATTCTCCATAACTTGAGGGAAGGGGCAGGGAGGATCTGTGTTCCTTAGGCTGTGCACACTCTTCAGTGCTTCATGCTTTTATTTTTATTTTTATTTTTTTAAATATTTATTTATGTATTTGAGAGAGAGAGGAAAGAGCACATGTGTGTGCATGGGTGGGAGGGGCAGAGGGAGAGAGACTCTCAAGCAGACTCCCTGCTGAGCACAGAACCTGGTGTGGGGCTCCATCTCATGACCCTGAGATCATGACCTGAGCTGAAACCAAGAGTTGGAGGCTTAACTGACTGAGCCACCCAGGTGCCCCAGTGCTTCATACTTTTAAAGAAAATGTGAAAAATACCACATTTTTTTTTTTTTAATTTGAGTGACAGAACACGAGCAGGGGGCGGGGGGGGGGGGCAAAGGGAGAGAGAATCTCAAGCAGACTCTGTGCTGAACATAGAGCCCACTGTGGGGCTCGATCTCACAACAATGAGATCAGGACCTGAGCCAAAACCAAGAGTCGGATGCTCAACTGACTGAGCCACCCAGGTACCCCTAAAATACCATATATTCTTATTGATTGTATCATTGCTGAGATTATAATATATTCCTTATCCATTGAAAGATCTAGAATTATATTAAAACTTGGATATATTAAAAATCATGCTAATCTTACTCATTATAACAAATTAGGTTTTATAATTTGGGAGAAAAAAACATTGCAGGCCTTTGTCAGTGTGCTGGCAATTTCTGTCTCCTGTTTTGTGGCAGGCTGGACACCTCTGTGGGGCTTTTACATTGATCCACCAGATTTTTTTTTAAGCAAAAAAGAAACTCACAGATTCTCTGTGTACTAAACAGACCGTTGGCAATAGCTAAACAGCTGTTGGCTGTATGATACATATTTGGCTAAAAACAAACCCATCTGTATTTAATGCATTATTGCCAAAGTGTAGTAACATGCTGTTTCCAGTCTGAAAACACTGGTACCCTCGTGTGAGACGATCAAATTGAAAATCTCACAACATGGCTCTTGCACTTCTTGGCTATACAAGTGGAAAACCCAGGAGTTTGCCAGAGGAGAGCAGAATTTGTTTCCAGAGGCTTAGTCTAGAAGGCAAGGAGGATGGTGCTGAATAGGCACAGACCAGATAATTCTTTCCCTTGATATCCTTTAACTATTTTATCTCACTTTTCAAAAGAATCCCTTAGGGTCTATTGCCTCTTTGTCAATGTATTGTATAATCTTTATTTTTATTGATTAAGAAAGCGATATCTTCCCAACAGTAAAAAAAAAAAAAAAAATTAGAAAATGCAAAGAAGAAAAAAAACCCACACAGTATACTTGGATGTGCCATTCTGAATAAAGTTATTATTTAATGACTTAGGTGCTTAGCAGTACTCAATCAACCCATTCACTAGGATCTTTGCCCTTGGATAAAAAGTGAAAAAACAGACTAAGAGAGGCTGGACCACTTGCTAAGGTTGTTTAGCTCTTAAGTGCTCAAGCGAGGATTTGAACCTAGGTTTGCTTTATTTAGAGCTGACAGCTGGGGCTTTCACCATGACAGCATACCACCTCTCATTATGAAAATATTACTATTCAAAAAAAAAATATGTCCCCAGAGGCCACTGGAATATAGACAACTGTTTTTATGATAATTTAAGATCTGGAAATTTTAAAAATTAGATTATGTAATAACTACAACTGGAAGCAACAACTTCCTTTGGTCACAAGTGAAATACTCACAAATTAATGTACCAAAATGTATCTGTAAACAATTTGGTTTGGGATTTCCTAGGATCTATCATTTAAAGGAAAAAAATGTGTTAGCTAATGGATGTTTAAAAGTTAATTAGTGTAATGAAATTTTCCTCCAAATACTAGCACTCATTTTATTTGAGAAAACACTGAACAATTTGGGGGAATTCTTGTAGTTTTTTTTATGATCTGAATAATGCATAGCTTTTTCTCATAATAGGCAAATGTTCAAATCAACCTCAAAGAAATCTTCACCTGGAAAGCTCTAACTAAATGAGCATTTTTCTCTGCCTACCGCTAGTACCAGCTTCCATAGTAAACAGTCAACAGCTGGAGTGGTAACAAGGAACTCTCTTTGCAGCTAATGAGAGCCCCATATTTCACAGCTCAGAGACTATAAAATACTTTTCTTTAAGAAAAAAGGTATTTGCAAAAATCTCACTTCTTTGTTTGAGTGTAGACCCAGGAAACTTTTGCTTTTAAAGGAATAAACTTTTTACACTAATAATCAAGTTCATAGAACTGTAAAATATAAATGAAGATAGTTTACAAAGTGATTGGTTTTGTGATATACAATGTCACAATCCCATCAAAACAACCAAGATGTGTCTGGAGTATGATTAAATCTAACAGTGACTATTTTTAAAATAATATTTTCCCCATGTCTTAAGTGAAAGAAAGAAGGGATGAAAACATTATCTATGGAAGCATTCAAATAAATGCTATAAAAATGCAAGATACAGAGAATATATTAGTCCCGATACATAAGAACATCCTTGAATATATATTTTTAAACATGTTGACAAAATGCCACTTTCCCTGGAAGACACTCTAAATAATTTAAATTAACTCTGAAAAAATGTTTGCCAAGTCTTTTGTTTAATTCAAGTTTCTCTCCTGCTTCCAACTGGCATTTGGTTTTGCTCAAAAATGTTTATAAGAAATACTGCAGACCCCTCTCAGACCTACTAGTAAGTAAAATTTGAGGACAACTGGAAAAATTGGGCCCAGACACAAGTCATATTAGAACAGAATGGGAGTACCCAGGGGAGACAGCAGAAACAGAGAGAGGCATAAAAGAGGAACTTGAATGAGAGGAAAAGTGAACAGCGAGGGAGTTGAAGGAGAAAAGGAAGACCAAACATTTAAAAGAGACACAAAGAGAGGAGGAGAGAACAGAAGAGCACTGGTCATGCTCCAAAGATGGGAAATGAGCAAGGAGAGAATAAGGTGCAATTCTAGATGCTATGTATCTCAAGCTTACTTTGTCCTCAAGACAATTATGTAGAAGAGGGATCATTGACCTTCAAGGTGTAGCCTTGTGGAAAGAAGATGGGCACTGAGTCACACTGAGCACTTATAAATTGCATGACTTTGGCAATTAATCTCAGAGAAGTCACTTCAAAGGTAAACTAGGAAGTTTTGAGCCTTAAGCTCCATGAGCTAGCATATGCAGCAATATCTATTATGCTTTATGTCTTTTGGATTAATAGATATTTGGTCAGTGATAATTTAGGCTTCACTTTACAGATTAAACACTGGCTTTCAGAGAGGTTCAAGGGCTCCAACTTAGAAAATCACTCACTGTGTATGTTTTTAAATGTGTGTAAAACAGCACAATCCTAGCCTAGTGTAGGTTCCCACTGAATAGCTGCTGTTACCCTTATCCCACACTTTGCTCCAGGCTTGACTGTCTCTTCTCACCATTCTGAAGTCACCTTGGCAATGTCTGATGAGGACTACGGAAGTGTCGCTGTGAATATCTACTCTTTGTTGGAACATAAAGAATTTAGTTTGCAAATACCAAGGTGGCCCATCAATAGCCCAGAGTAGATTTCAAAGCATTTACAGAACAGCTTAGTTTGGACTAGCCCCATTTCAAGGGCTCAGTAGCCACATGTGTCAGTGGAGATATAGAAGAATTTAAGGAGAGCAATAATAAAAGAAACCACTGTCGACACTACACTTACCTTTTCCCCAAGTAAGCTAACCAGAGAAGCAAACTCTCCGAACTTAAAAACCTCTCCTTTATCAAATATTTACTCTAGCCTGGGGCATTTTGAGGCTTGGCTTTACTGAGAAATCAAAGTCACAAAGTATGAACTTCCTTACTTTCTTCCTCTTTTCCTCAAAATGTCTCTGCAGCCATTTCCTCCTCATAACTTCTCAGTAGCCAAGCTTTGGGGTTTTGTTTGTTTGTTTGTTTGTTCATTTTTACCAATTCTCTCTTTCCTCACTTCTGTCTCCGAGGCCAAAGTGTCTTCCTTCACTCCCCTTCTGCCTGCTTTTCTCGTTGCCTCATTCCATCAAACACCATCTTGTACAACTTCAGACTCACCTTCTACAACGTGAAGTACACCTGACTTCCTTGGTCTCCCTTTTTTAAACAAGCAGGAACTCAGACAATCCCAAAGCTGTTTTAGATTCACAGAAAAATTAAATGGAAGAAGGCACAGAGACTTCCTATATACCCCCTGCCTCTCAAATGCACAGCTATCAACACCATCAACATCCCATACCAAAGTGGTACATTTGTTCCATCTGATGAACCTACACTGACATGTCATTATCACCTAAAGTCTACAGTTTAAATTAGGGTTCCCTCCTGCTGTGTCACACTGGGTTTGGCAAATGTATAATGCATGTAACCACCATTATAGTATGACACAGAATAGTTTCACTTCCCTTAAAACCCTCTATGCTCTGCCTATTCATCTCTCCCACCTCTTTTAGCCCCTGGAAACCACCAATCTCTTTAATGTCCTCATAGCTTTGCTTTTTCTAGAATGCGGTATAGTTGGAATCACAGTATGTAGCCTTTTCAGACTGGCTTCTTTCACTTACACATATGCATCTGCATGTCTTTCTATGGCTTGATAGCTCATTTCTTTTTAGTGCTAAATAATATTCCATCATCTGGATGTACCAAGTTTATTTATCCATCACACACTGAAGGGCATCTTGATTGCTTCCAAAGTGTTGGCAACTATGAATAAAGCTGCTATAAATATCCATGTGCAGGTCTTTGTGTGGATGTAAGTGTTCATCTCAATTGAATAAATACCAAGGGACATAATTGTTAGGTTGTATGGTAAGAGTATGTTTACTGTAAGAGTTTTACAAAAAATTACCAAACTGTCTTCCAAAGTGGCTATACCATTTTGCATTCCCACCTGCAATGAATCAGAGTTCCTGTTGCTCCACATCCTCACCAGTATTTTGTGTTGTCAATGTTTTAGATTTGTGCCATTCTAATAGGTATGTAGTGGTATCTCATTTTTGCTTTAATCTGCAATTCCCTAATGACATATGATATCGAGCATCTTTTCATATCATTTGACTTATTTGTCATCTGTAAATCTTTGGCAAAGTGGTCAGATATTTTGCCCATTTTTTACTCAGGTTGTTTGTTTTCTTATTGTTGAGTTCTAACAGTTCTCTGTTTACTTTGGATAACAGCCTTTTATCAAATGTGTCTTTTGCAGATATTTTTTCCCAGTCTGTGGCCTTACTATTTCTTAATTCTTTGGTAACTGCCCCACCCCTATTTATTCTCCTAAAACTGCTTTTCCCAAGGTCAGCAGCAACAATCTCACATACAGACTGGTGATGGTTGCACAACGCTCTGAAAATACTCTAAAACCACTGAATCATGCAGTTTAAATGGGTGAATTTTATGATCTATGTTATTGATTTATATCTCAATAAAGCTGATATATATATACACACACACATAATACATATATGCATATATACATACACAGAGCCACAGAGAAAGGGGAGATGAGAGAGAGATAAAAAAACATGAAAACAAATGGATTTTCTCACACATCTGTCCTTGAGCTGGCTGCTGTATTCTGTGAGTCCTTCATCCCTTGTTTGAAACACTCTCTTCTGCAGGCTGTTGTTGTGCTCTTATTCTAGTCCTCCTGTCTCTCAGATTGCTCCCACCCTGTTCTGTACCTGGCTCTTCCCTCTTATCCCCACCAAATGTGGAGCCTTCTATAAAGATCTGTATGTGTTTCCTCTTCTGTGTATTCTCTAAGTTACCCATTTCCTCTTTCTACTTCAATTATTTATTCTTTTGATGACATCTATCTACATACGTCCTATCATAATCCTACTCCTAAAACTGAGACTTGACATTGCCGGTTGTCTTTGCCTGGATGTCCTTATTCACAGATAAATTTGGCCTCTACATAGAGGCAATTGTTTCATACTACTTGTCTCTAAGTCTCTCCTGGGAGAAGATGTCTGTGGAACTAAGTTTTGGGAAGGTGGAGTCGGACTGCTGGAATTTCAGCCTTAGAAAAGAGAAGAAGCAGGGGCACCGGGGTGGCTCCGTCAGTCAAGCACCTGCCTTCGCCTCAGGTCATGATCCCAGCATCCTGGGATGGAGCCCCATATCGGTCTCCCTGATCAGCGAGGAGCCTGCTTCTCCCTTTCCCTCTGCTGCTCTCCCTGCTCATTCTCACTCTCTCTCTCTCAAATAAATAAATAAAATCTTTAACCAAAAAAAAAAAAAAAAAGAAAAGAGAAGAGAAGAAGCAGACCTTTGAGAGAATAATGCCGAATTAAATGCCATATTCACCCACATTATTAAGGCTTTCAAGCTATCTGCTTTTCTCTGTCTTTCTCAGCAGAGCCAGCCCTCTCTACTTCCTAACCTGCTATTCACTCCTTAGCTCACTGAAATCTGGCTTTCGTTTCTACCACTTCTTGAAACCATTTTGGCAAGTCATCAAGACAACTTCAGTGAAAATCCCATGGGCAGTTTAGTCCTTGTCTTACCAGAAAAAGCTTCAACCTTTACATTTCTTTCAGAAATACAGTTCTTTTCTTTCCCTGAAACAGGCATGTTGGGTTCCTGTCCTAGCCTACTTTTTAAAAAATCTTATCTTACTTTTCTTCATTGTTTCCTCCTCTACCTTCCCTAGCATTTTTCTATGATCTTCCCTCAGATCTTTCCTTTAATCTACATGCTTTCTAATGGTGCAGCCTATCTCTTATTCCCATTTACACGTTGATGAATATCTTTTCTATCTTGAGCATATATCTGCTCTTGGGCTCAGATCCCTGAATTCCTCCCTGGCTGGACATACTCAAGTTGCTGTTCAACTGGCAACTCAAACTCAAGTGTCTAAAACTGAGCTCTTTATCTACCACCCATCCCCAACCAATTTGTTCTTACTTATAAGAATAATAATATTCTTATAATATTTGTGGAATGAATATAAGAGGGAAATAAAAGGGGGGATGGGAAAATAAAAAGACAAGAAGGCAGAAACTGTGAATTTAGAGAGCACAATATTAACACCCATTAAACTGTTCTGCAGTATTTATTCGTGGTCAGAAAGAACTACGGTTTAAGATAATGTTTTAAGTCATATTTCAGGAAAATTATTGTCCCCCCACCTTGACATTTGCCCTTCCTTTTTGGATGTCCTTCCAATTGGGGCATACTTTAAAGAGTATCATTCTAACTTGTTTGCCTAATCTACCCTAATTGCTTGTACTACTGCACAATCTAGTCCCCAGCAATAAGTAAGACAGCTTCAGGGTTATACCTTGCTGCTGATAGAAACACCACAAAGATTCAAGGCCAACCTTACTAGCAATTTTTTTTTTTTAAATCAAATACATACAAAGCACTAACAAAGTATGTGGCATTTTCTAAGCACTCCCCATGCACATGGATTTTTACAACCTACAACTGTACAAGGTAGATTCTATTATCTCCATCCCCTTTTCATAGATGGAGTAACTGAAGCACAGGGAAAAACATGCCAAAAGTCACATAGGGAAGAAAGTGCCTGAGACCAAATTTAAACTCAAGCAGTCTGGCCCCAGAACCTAGGCCCTTAACCACTAGGTCACACTGTTTCTCTGATGGGTGAATAAGTGATTACACAGTTAGTATGATTTCATGGGGACTAGGAAGGCTCAATTTCTTTGAATGGGCACTCTTATCATATATTTGCTGATGCCTAAAATTCCAGGTCAGAGCTTAATCCCTTTAGTGAAACACAATGATCTCTATTCAAATGCAAATATAACCTTATCTGTCCTTTATACTTTAGTACAAATTGATTTAGCAAGATTTTTTGTGACAGCAGATTTTGATGGTGAGGGTGTCCAGAGGAGACACTGAGACTGAGATTATAAAGTAGAAGCATTCAGGGGAGAGAAGGGGTGGGGGAAGGGAGATTGCGGTTGTGATTGGCATCTCAGGCTTGTCTGCACTGGCTACATAGATTTGGGGGAAGTTTCACTTTGTGTGGGAGGAGGAGGGACGGAGACATTTCATTTTTCTTTGGTGTACTAGAGGTTTCAATATTTCTACATAAGTGAGAATGTTTAAAAAAAAAAACAAAACCTAAATTTGCCATAGATCAGAGAAGGTACAAAGATTTTAACCTACAGGGTAAACACCCTAGGAGGTTGTGGAGTCATTACAAAGCAAACCTTGAATCTGTATGTTCACCAGGCTTCACCTTTTGAAAACAAAAAAATTATTTGAGAGAGAGAGAGATTGCCAGTGGGGTTGGGGGAGGTGGTTTGTGCTGAGAGAGAAGCAGACTCCCTGATGAGCAGGACTTGATCTCCTGACCAGGAGATCATGACCTGAGCCCAAACCAAGAGCCAGACACTCAAACAACTGAGCCACCCAGGCATCCCTCAAGCATCATCTTTAAAGTGAGAAAATAGTAAGTCCCATTTCCTAGTTCTCAAAATGTGTAGATGATAAATTATAAATTTATTTGGAAATAAATCCATATATTTTTTTTTTTGCCATTATGGATTTTTTCCAGCAATTTGGAGTGGGGATGGGTGAAGAGGCTGCATCTTTTAACATCATATTTGAGTTATGAACCAACTGGTATAAAGAAGAAATCTGAAGTCAAATTAAACACGTTTGGTATTCTTCTATGTGTCTTACTTACTTCAGTAAATGCTGAAACTAAACTCAGGATAACATCTTTTCATCAGTATCATATTTGGAGTGGACAGATAAGAAGTTGCATCGGGTCTGGATCAGTACCCTGGGCAGTGTACATGCAGCCAGATGGACAGGTGTGTGCTACGTGGAACAACACAACCTTTTCTTGCATTCTTTTACCTTTGTCTCTTAATTCAGCAATTAAAATACTTGTAATGCCTAACAAATCAAGCTATAGTTTTCTGACAATTATCATATCTAGAAAGAGTAACAAGATCAGCGAAGACACGTTCATTGAAATACCCATTGGGCCACAGACATCGGCTGTGTTTGGGATCAAATCAGGCTATTAAACCACGGGCCAGAGTGTATGTGATTTGCATGAGTAATTAGAAATGATTAATAGAATGCCTTGCTTAATTAAACTTATCTCATAAGGGCACCCCTTGAAAACTCATAAGCTTGACAATTCATAATCACCCTCGATATGTTGGGTATAATATTTTGGGGCTGTAATGAAGGGTTTTTTGACTATTTAACACAGATATGATTTAATGGCACAAGCCACACTATCTTAGGAATTCCAGAATTCTATAGAACAGAGTGGAAAACACAAAATGATGATGTTTCAGGAACACTATAACTAAGAAAGGAATGCAGGTTGTTTCAGTGAGCCCGGCTGCTAGGATGTCTAGCTCTTTAATATTGGAAATCCAAGACTTAAGAACAATATTACTGTTTCAGTCAGTTCTGGTTGCTACAATATCATAGACCGGTTAGCTTAAACAACAAATGCTTATTTCTCACCAATCTAAAGGCTAAGGGTAAGACTGAGGTGCTGGCAGATTTCACTCTGGCGAGAAATGCTTCCTGATTTGTATGTGGTTTCCTTGTAGGTGTATCCTTACATGGTGGAGAGGGGGAAATCTACCATCACTTCCTTATTTAGTTTTGTTTCAATAGTGGAGATGAAGAATAAGACAAAAAACTTGTTAAGGATCTGCTGGATACCAGCAATAGAGTGAATGTTGCCATAAATACAAAAGAGAATAAAGCTTATGTTTGAATTTAAAGCATGTATCATAGAATGAGAAAAATGTTTTTAAGAAACACATGTCAACTAACTTAGCTATGATATTTGAGTCAGAGAAGACGAGTTTAGAGAAAAATTCAAGAGGTAGAAGAGGCACTGACAGACAAAGCTTGAATACTTACAAATGCTCTAGTTCCCAAAAGGCATAATGTCTTACCTATCTTTTTCATATTCACTGGTAGGATTCTTTCTTACCTTTTAGAGCAACCTTTTTCTTAATTCTAATGTTTTCTCTTTTTTTTTTTTTTAAAGATTTTATTTGACAGAGAGAGACACAGCGAGAGAGGGAACACAAGCAGGGGGAGTGGGAGAGGGAAAGCAGGCTCCCCACTGAGCAGGGAGCCCGATGCGGGCCTCGATCCCAGGACCCTGGGATCATGACCTGAGCCGAAGGCAGACGCTTAACGACTGAGCCACCCAGGTGCCCCTAATTCTAATGTTTTCTGAAGCTGATCTTTGTTCCCTTCCTTCTGTTAGTTGTCTTCTTCTACTGTTTTTAATTATCTTCTCTACTTCTTATCTGATAATTGCTTCAGTATGACCCAATAACCAGACATTTTTGATGGTCCCAATAATTACTGAAATACAAAATATATATTTAATCTTCAGTGTGTAACACATCAGTTTTAAGTTAAAAATAATTTTTTTCAAAGTACTTCCCAAAGACTATTTTTAAATAAATGCTTTTTAGTGGATCGATGGACAGGCCAAGGAGAGTGGACTTAAGGAATTGGATGGATGAGCATTGGGAACCATTATAGTCTTCTCCAACAGGCAATGATGAGATTACCCATGAAATTGTTTGCTTATATGTTTAGCAAAATGGTTGATTGCATACCCTGCTCTAGATATATTATTCCATGCTTGTATCAGGATCTGAGTGCTAGAAAACCTCCTTTCAGTAAACAATGAATCATTGTTCCAGCATGTGGCAATTTGGAGTTGAAAAGTAACTTTAAGACAGCCATCTGTGCCCGTAAGTGAGGGAACTCAGCTTCTTAGCAAAGGTAAATGCATCTGTCACATGCAATACAGCAGCTTTTACTTCTGTATCAGAAAAGCACGCTACTTCAGAAATTATTTTTGAATAAAAAATAGAATAAAATAGTAAAAAAAAGAAAAAGTCATTTGGGTAACAGCAAGGTATTTATTCAGATCTAAGGTTTATATTGTTAATCCAAACAACAAATGTGCTCAGAGTTGTCATTCAAAGGGTCATGAAGTGTGTTTTGAAGAGGAGACACCTACATTGGGTTTAATTAATCCATTTTTCTCATGAATGGTGCCAGTTTTCAGCCTGAAGCCTTCCCTTTCTCCTCTACCCATGCAAATTTGACTTTAACAATGTACTTGAACTCTATATAATATAAAAAGCAAGTATATCTTAAAACCTCTTTATGTGAAGGTGTGTTTAGACAAAGCCCCTAATCTCAAGAAGTGTCTAAAGTCTATTTGAGAAGATAGAGCACAAAAATCAGAGCAAGGAGGCAGAATGTGGTAATTACTGTAAGCAAAGATATTTAGTCTAAAAATTGTAGTATTTTTGTGTATTTTGCTACAGGGCATATTTTCTGGCATTACTTATAGATATCAATCTCCATCCACATATATACAAGAAATATTCATTTCTAAGCCTAACAGTTTTGCTACAGATCACTAAGGATCTCCTAAAACTGCCCAAAGCCTCTGAACTTTTTTTTTTTTTTTTTTTTGGTTAAGATCTCTTAAGGACTAGATCTTTCTCAGTTTTGGATCTCTTGTAGCACTACTATATTAACAGGGGCTCAATAAACATTTGCCCAGGAGAGTTGAGATACAATGAATCTAGTTGAATGAACTGGTATTTAAATTAGCCAATTCTCCACTCAGCATGGGCAAGCCATTGATTCTACATGTGCAAATGGAAGGGGGGGGGGTGGATCATTGGGCTCAAATGTTGAGGATCTCATTAAAGAAGGGTAGGGGATTTATGTGTAGGGGAAAGGATATAGATCGTTGTTCCAAAGACCCTTGATGAGTGGTTTATGGTGAGCCAAGGGAGAGATAATCTAGATCCATAGCAGATAGTATAGTGAAAAGAACACTGATCTATTACGATCTTGAGCCTGCCATTAATTAGTGGTAAGATCTTAGATAATTTCCTCAACCTTTGTGAAATCCAACATCCTCATCCATAAAAGAAAATGGAGTGGTGTTTCAACTAGGTAATTTCTATCACCTCTTAAAGTTCTAAGAATCTGTGATAGCATCATCCAAAATATGTTCTGGAAGTAAATGTTCTGTGAGAATGTGTTTATCAAAAAAGAAGTTCGGGGGCGCCTGGGTGGCTCAGTTGGTTAAGCGACTGCCTTCAGCTCAGGTCATGATCCTGGAGTCCCTGGATCGAGTCCTGCATCGGGCTCCCTGCTCGGCAGGGAGCCTGCTTCTCCCTCTGACACTCCCCCCTCTCATGTTCTCTCTCTCTCTCTCTCATTCTCTCTGTCTCAAATAAATAAATAAAATCTTTAAAAAAAAAAAAAAGAAGTTCGCTAAACACTGGGATAAAAAAGGAGTTTGTTTTTTAAAAATCATAGGACTTTTAATGATTTAGCATACTAATGTGCATTTTGTGACTCTACCATAGGATCCCATCAAGCTTATTTGACTATGAAATTCTTTATTTTTATGTAAAGCCTATTAACAACTAAAGGCATGGTCACATTCCACAGAATAGAGTTTGGGAAATTCACCTTTATGATTTTGAAAATTCCCTGATAGCCCTTAGACAGAACTTGTCACAGCAATTATTATTCCAGCTAATTCCATACATCCTTACTAAGTACCTCCCATGTGAAAATTCTTTCAAACATAACTTTGCTCAACTGTCACAACAGAATGGGGAGATAGACCTTATTATCTCATATTACAGGTGAAGGAATAGAGCTCCGAGGGATTACATGACTTGACCAATGTGACAAAATTAAGGAGTAAAGCTAAAATTATAAATTAGTATTCTGACTACAGTGCTGTCTACTTTGCCTCCCAGCCTTTTACCTCCACCAAAATCACACTTTTACCTTGAGGTGGGTTTCTCTGGATGCAATAGCATTTCACAGGGGACAATGTCCCTGGGCCTCTCAGAAGAAAAGAAGAACTACCATTCATGAATAATATGATGGGGGGAGGTGGCACAGCCCTGTAATATTCAAACACTCAAGGGGGATTTTTGGGGAAAAGTTTTCCTGGAATTACTCCCAGTGAGTCCATACACATCATATTATAAGGAAGGAGGAAAAAATAAAGAACATATATTCCCTCTTGAGAAGCTTATTCTTTGAGCAGGAATTTTTATGATATTTATTTGTGTAAAATTTGTGAAACTGATGTCTTTTTCAATCACTTCCTTGCCATGAACTTACAGTCCTAAAGAGGGCTGAATTGTTTATCTTTATGACTCTTCTTCAAGAAGAATCTCATTCTTATTTCATAAAGAGGAAAATGATGCGTTTCCAAATTAGTGGCTAGAGAATCTTTAACAACCTAGTAGTTGCCCAGGATTCAAAGACAGACATCTCAATTCTGTTGTTTCTTAACCTATGGCATGCTACTCTACAACCTGAGTGTTCTATTTCCCTGGCTTTTGAGTGGACAGTAACATGGGTCTCAGCAAGCACAGGTTTTCTAATGGATCAAAAATAATTAGAGATAAAGAGTACAGAAAAAGGATAAATAATCAGCCATAGCTGGGTAAGGAACTTTTTGACAAACTTACAGAAGAATACTCTCAACCAAACATATATTGAATTTACTATTTCATAGTTATGGATACATTCAATCAAGAGACAAGAAAATTCCAAAACTGAGCTTTCCCAAACTGAGGTTTTCCTCCCAAATAAATCATTTTTAAGAAGTCACTGAAGTAACAGCTTATTTAGTGTCTTTTCAAAATAAGAAATTAATACATCTTCAAATTTTATAACCAAACCACAGGTCTGAGGCCTACATTTTGACAGCAATTAATTTCATCACAGCCTTCATTGGCTACACTATATTTTCCACTGAATCAGTGCATTCTGTCTCCCAAAAAGTCACATAACAAGAAGTGATTAGAATAGGAAAGGAAGAAATAACTAGTGGAAGAGTCAGGCAATATTCTATGCCTTACTTTCCCCATTTGCAACCCAGAGCAATCTAGGGCTCATTATTCTTATTTGTTAATGAGTTGCAACCTATATAAACAAAATCCTCTAATATGTTGCAATTAAGTGGTATCTATTTCAGGTAAGGAAGTTCTTAAAGAAGCTTCTGGTTTTTCCTTGTTTCTGAGTTTTCTAGAATTGGCCCTTGATAAAAGAGCTATGAACTTGAAAACAACCAAACCCAGCAAAGAGATCAAATGACCCTATGTGACCATTGACTACAAAGCCCCGTGAAACACAAAGCGGTGGTTCTGACCGCTGCCAGACTTACCCAGAGAGAACATCTTGCAGTTGATAGAGAAATGGACTCAAATCCAAAGTCCAGAGTCCTACTATGGACTCTTTCACAGAGGTCATTTGGCTTTGGCAACTGACTTAACCTTTCTAAGCTGACTCTTCATCTGGGGCCATAGCTCTGGCCTTGCCTGCTTCACAGGGTTGTAAAGAGGATCAAATACAACAATATATGAGAGTATTGGAAAGTGTAAAATGCTATAGAAACAGATGCATAGAGCACCTAGTCTATAGGATAGCTGACCCCATTCTATGTCTGTACAAGTCACTTTCTCTATGGTGACATTGGAGATTCTTTTATTTAAAGAAAGGCTGAATAGAACAGAACCTACGCCAGGAACGTGGGCATGCCTGGGAAAGATGATTGCAGCTATTGCGGCAAGATACTGCATCGCTTCCTCAGCAGATTTACTAGACTCTATTGTGAAACAAAATGCATTCAGCTTGTGGTATTCTCTCTCCCAGAGCTGTCGTCTTCCAGCTTTAGTGCATGGCTGAGACCCACACAGTATCCCCCATGGTAAAGGCATGGAAGAAACTGACAGAGAAGTAGGAGAGGCTAAAGGGCAGATTTGTCCCTGGGAGTGTGGTGTGATGCCATTAAAAAAAGGATAAACTCCTGTCACAAATTTTCTGGTGCCAGGGCGGCCGGCCATTAGGGAACTAAACAGGATTTATATGGGAATAAGAACTTAGTCATTATGCATCGTATCTTAATAACCTGTGCTGCCTCAGGTCCCTTTCAACAGGAGGCTAGAGCCAAATAGTATCTAAGTATCTAAGAAACATTAAAAAGACATTTTGGGTATCATTAAAATATTTCAAGTGTTGACAACAGAAAATCCAAAGTTCACCACAAAATCCATTCCTGGGTTAGAAGTCCCATCCAATTTCCCAGAGCCTCCCAAGGAGCTTCTCAAAATAATCAAACTAGCAAACATGTCCCTGTTGCTTCTAACCTCCAGCTCCAGCTGATCACTTTTACTTATCCATCCCTGCTCATCCTAATACTCTAGTTCCTTTTCCAGAGCTCTACAAGCTCTAACTTTTATACCAATCTACCCTTTTCTAGCTCTTTTTAATTCTGATGCTAAACCCACTCCCCAGACAACATCAAAAAAAAAAAAACCCAAAAAACAAAAAACAAAAAAAACAAAAACCAACCAAACAAACAAACAAAAAAACAAACACCACAAACAAACTTCAGACACCAGTAGGTTGTTCCCCAGCAACACAGTTTCTTTCTGGGGCGCCTGAGTGGCTCAGTTGGTTAAGCGTCTGCCTTTAGCTCCGGTCATGATCTCAGAGTCCTGGGATCGAGTTCTGTGCCCTGCTCCTTGCTCAGCAGGGAGTCTGCTTCTCCCTCTGTGTGCTGCTCCCCCCTGCTTGTGCTCTCTCTCTCTCTCACTCTGTCAAATAATTAAATAAAATCTTTAAAAAAAAGTTTCTGTTTTAGAAAGTGGTCTGGAGGGGAGAAGAGAAGAAACTCTAAATAAATTTGTATCCTTCAATTTCCAGCTACACCTGGGCATGTGGGAAAAGTCTGATCATAGAAAAAAGGCATCTGTTGAAATATAAGCACATTGATACTCATGCGGAGTTGAAATACACTGAACACCAGTGAGTTTCCAGGACAATGTGTTTATTTGAGAAATGTGGAGTACCGGAGAGGTACTGTGGAAGTTCCCAGAGTTGGACAGTGGTACTATGATTCTGCTTCCCACACCATTCTTTCTTCCTCTGCGTGTCAATAATAAGAAACTAACTAAAACAAGCACACGTATGCAGGTACCATATGGGCACAAGTTATGGGGCATTATCCATTGTTTGATTTTAATTAAAAAAATACACAATACTATTTTGATTCCATGATTAAAAAATATTTTCCCTTCAGGTGATTTTAGATAACACTTTATAGTGCCATGCTTTTACTTTTACATTTTCCTCTGCAACTGAAGTTCCGGCTTCTCATTAACTGGGTCAGTAAGCAATCACTAATGAAAATAAACAAAAAACCCTCATTAAAAATAATCTTTCAGCATGAAATTTGAGAACCCAATTCTTCCTTCATGTCAGCAGCACATAACTGTCTCTGGGATGTACTTTTCCTGTCCTCTGACTAAAAGTGACATCAACTTGGTTCCTGGGTCATGGTCTCTACTCTGGCTCACTCCAATTTGTCAGCAGCACAATCTCTAGATGCTCTACTTCAGTGATTTCTGGGAAGCAGGAGACAAAACAGCCAGGCTCTTATGCAAACTGGAGTGAGACACGGAATTATTATTTAGTAGCATTTTTCCCCTTCTTCCCATTTTACCCTATCTCTCCACCTGCCAACAGCCTGTTCAGAGTTTTTATAGGATAAGATCATTGAGAACTAGTTTTCCTCCAAGATATGTTATCACTCACAGTCACAAGAAGGATGTTCTGTTCCCAAGACCAGAGAAGGAAGGTTTTAAATAATTTATCTTGCAAGAGTCTGAGAGAACGATATGTTGGTTTGCTGAGACCAATAGGGCTAAGAAGATGCAACTGGGAATCAGGAGGGGGAAAAAAAAAGACCTTGTTTTTTCAGAGACCCATGGCAGGCTCAACCTGGTGTTGTATCTGGCATATAGAAAGGTGTCCAATAACTGCTTGAGGAATTGAGTACTGCTACCTGGAAGTCCTAAAGGAGGGAAGCAATAAAGGGCAGGGATCTATGCCGCAGGCTAAGAATGAAGCCAGCTGTTGGGCTGATGGGAAGTGAAGGCTGCAGAACCACTTAGGAACAAGCTCAGAACCCACTTTCCTTCCCTTAAACCACATTACTGCCAAGGCACGTCTGGTTCACCACTTTCAGAAACTCAGGAATCCAGAAAGAACAACAATGAATTTGAGGTTACCACTTTGATCCTGTGGATAAACTGGTGCTTGGGAATCTCTGTGGTCAGGGAATTGGGAGCCCCCATGCAGCCTATCTGTCATGGTCCCGCAGCTGGCCAGCTGGGTAAGCCACACTCCAGCCCCTGCGGCCTTCACTTCTTATCTGTGAGATGAGTGAGTGGACTAAATGGCTTCCTGAGACATTTACGCCTTAAAAATCCTCTTCTCCATCTGCCATGGGAAGTCTGTGAAAGAGCAGGGGGGCCACAGATTGCATGAAACTATTTCACGGGCTTCATGTCACTTAATCCTTGTATCGTCCCTACAAATTACGTATTATCCCCCCCCATCACCACCTCTTTTAAATAGGAAATCCAAGTTGTATAACGGTTACAGAACATGTCCAAGGTCACGCTGCTAGTAAATGGCAAAGCTGGGAATCTAACTCAGAGCATACTTATCGTTGCAAATTTTATAGACAGATTAACGGGAAGCAGCCTCGGTCTCATTCTGAAAACAACAATAAAAGGACGATCATTTTAGATTGCATCCTGGTGCTTAAAATAGAACTGTGACATGAATTGTCATGAAATGATTATTTTCTCCCTGCGCCAAATATAAGTAACTGGGAACTGCCACTGAAACCTGAGAAAAATCTCTGTAGGGTTTTGAAATCATCATTGGATATATAATATAATGGTACTAAAACTCCATTAACCCCTGCTCTTGCTTCAATCAACAAAACTTTACTGAGACATCAAGTGTGGACTGAATGCTGAATGGAGAACTCTAGTCAGCTTATCTTAAAATCTTGGTAGCATGTAGAGGGAATAACACATGGAGCTTGTGTTCATGAAAATAAAAATAAGGAAGAAAGGATTTTAACTTGCCTAAACTAAAACTGAGGGTTATAAACATACATACCTACGTATATATCTGAATTTACATATATGTACATATATCAGAATTTACATGTGTGTACACAAACATATTTTAGAATTCATATATATCCACATCCATCTCTTTTTAAGATCCAAAAAAATGACTGGATGTTGGATAAAAAGTTATATCAGGATCAGTAAACAATCACTTCTTTTATGGGCTAAACCTGAGGAAATTGATCCCAGGTTGTCCAAGAAGATAGAGAGGGAATTTCTGCATTGGGTCATATAATCTCTAGTTATTACACACACAGAGAGTTCAAATTTTAATTAAATTTTATTTGTTAGGGCCTACCTGACTTCATTATGTACTAATAGTTTTTGTAACTGTATACTTTAAAACATAGGCACATACACATCCTTACGTATACACACATACACACTTAGGTGTGAGAATCAATCTCTCTCTCTCCATCCCTCTACCAAGTGGATTTCCCACTGTAAATGGGCAACTATAAACTAGAGAGACTAACACAAGTCCTTCATGTTTTATAATCATGGAAACATCATCTAGACCTTGGACTTCCAACATGTGAGTAATGTATCTGTCAGACACAGAATTAATCAAAATCACGAATGCGTATGCACAAACAGACATGGCTACGCTGCGTTCTGAAGCCTTCACCTCAGACTAGGGCAGCATCAGCTCTGTTAGGCGGAATGTCTGAGGAAATGCTGACAAACTGCATACTCTCTCTAGGGACTTTGGGGTCTTGCTCAACAGTAAAACTCAATGACTGTTCCATTTTTGGGCAAACAACAAGAATATTCTGTCTACTCAATCTTTCTGTTCCTTTTGAGAATAAAAACCACTACTGTCTTGAAGCTGGGCTTCCCCAATGAGGAAAATATGACTCTACATGGAGTTAGGGAATGAAAAGATAGGTATTTTATAGACACAAGATGGTATATGTTGTCATATTGGTTTGAGGAGTTACACCCAGTTACTCAGCCTTCCTAAAAATCTTACAGAGACAGGCTGTGCCAGGGTCAGTCACTGTCAGGGGACTCGTTTGTGTCCTTGGCTGCTATAGTCATTTTTGTTCAGCTTTTTTCCTGCATCTTTTTTTTTTTCTTAGTACATTATATGCCTTGATTGTGACAATATTTCTTATTATAACTGAGTATTGAGGTTTTTTTTTAAGGCGCTGATGAATGTATCCTCATTTGAATAAGTATTTTATAACCAGATAGATAAGCAAGAGTTCTATGCAGAGCATTGTTTTTAGTGTTGTCATTCCCCACGTCCCCCCAACACATACCCACCAAGGAGTGGGGGAAGTTTCCTTTTTTTTTCCATTTAATTCTCAGCCATCTGGCTATTGTCATAATATCCCTTTACTAATGGATAGACCCATATATAGATGGGTAGATGTCAGAAAATAAGTAATTTTTGATTGAGGAAGAGGAGGACCTAGAATTTCTTACAACACTGGTTGTGAGACGGTTAAATAGCAACACCCCCCAGATTGCTGAAAAGGGTATCTGTAATGTTGTTACTTTCATCTTAGATGGCATCAAAGCAGTGGCTCTCTTCACCAAAGAGAATAGAATAAGATCCTTCCTTTTGCTATTATTAACACAAGTCAAGGAAGGAGCAGTGGGACCAGCCAAATAGAAAAATAAACTCATTCCTGGTGTTAATATAAAGCACAGTGCACAGTCTCGCTCTGCAGGGTACAGCCCAGAGTTCAAATCTTGGTTCTACTACTTTCTATTTCCCTGGGAAAACTACTTACCCCTTTCAAGTCCATTTTCCTTTATTTCAAAAAAAGGGATAAAAAAATCACCTCTCAGAATTATGAAGTTTGAATAAGACAATTATGTAAAATACAACAAGGTAGCTGATAGTAAGTGCTCAATGAATGTGAATTCCCTTTCCCCTACTCTGATCACATTTGGGAGTGATAAAAACCTGTAATTTTGGTAGACTTTAGTGAATGCAAAGACAAGGGCCATCTACAAATAATAAAGATCCCAAATGTTACTCATAATAAAACATGAGTTAAAACTCGATGGGACACATAGAAAGATGGGTAGAAGTAAGATAGTACGAAGTGATGACAAGTGGGTAATCTGGTTAAAGATTATCACCAGGATCTTTGGCAGGAGGAAAAAGAGATTGGTATTTCTCCAGAAAAGGAGTTTGTGAGGTAATATTGTATAAGGGTTAGGAGCAGAGACTAGGGAGCCTGAGGGCCTGCTTTTGAATACAAGTTCTACCATTTGTTAGCTATATTATCTCGAATAAGTTGTTTTACTTCTTTGTTCCCCACTTCAAAATGGAAATAATAGGAATGGAAATTCGAGGTGTGGTTTTTAAGGTTACCTGCATTAATATATGCAAAATGCTTAGATGAGTGCTTGAGACATGGCAAACACCATTCGACAGTGTTACCCTGTCTGTGTGCATGCTCAAGATGTTATAATACAATACATACAGTTGCCACTTGAGTAGGGACCAGTCATTTCTGAATAAATCAATTTGTCTTTCTCATAAAGCCCATGGCTCTTGCAGATAATTCTAAACAGGGGCCAAGGCTGGGGCAGGGTCAATCATACCTAATTCAGAAAAGATATGATGCCCAGAATTGACAAACCAGTACCATTCCTTAAAGTAGTGTTTCTCAGAGCATGGAATTTAGGCCACTTGCCTCAGAATGACCTGAAACATGTGTTTAAAATGAAGATTCCAAGAGCCTATTCTTAAGTTGACTATACACTTTATTGTTCAAACCTGGACATTTTTGAGAGTGAAAGGTTTTGCTATAAATAATCATGCCAGGCTAACAAGCATAAAATATACTGCCCTGGGCAACACAGAACACAGGGTGCTCCTACATATCCCAGATCTGTAGCATTTTTGGGACTGAGTCTCAGAAATTTGCATTTCTATAAGTTTCCAAGATGATTCTTTTGCAGTGTTAAGTTTGAGAAAAACTGTCTTAAATTGTGCTGTTTTAACAAAATTTAATTAATTCAGGGACTCTGTGAATTATATACCATATTTCCATTTCCTGAGTTTCATATCATACTCCTACTTCTACTTGTGATGGGGAAGAAAGAAAAAGGGAAGGGGAGGGAAGGACCATTTATTGACCATCTACTTCTGCTAAAGCTTTCCCTCTCCTTGGCAGGACAGTGTCTCACGTAGTCTATAAAATAGTTCTACAGGTCTTTGTCTGCTCTTGAAATTGAGTGAACCCCATGTGCTTATGGTATAGCCACACCACCCTAGCTATTTTAGCAACCAGCATTTTACCCCTACAAACTCCTTAAGAGACTGATCCTGGGAAGAAAGGAGGCAATGATCAGCTAACTACCCATAAAAATAGAACAAAGTAGACATTCAATAGGAATGAACCCACCATGCTCTCATCTCTGCTTGCAGTAGGCACCACCAGCAGTATAAGCCTCCCAGTCATCTACCAGGGCATGGACTCAGTCTCATGGAGCTCTATGCCACCCATAATCTGACCTACACTTCTGCCCTTTTTAGCTCTCTCCCCAAATCTTTCAATTGCTTTCCAAAGTAGTCTCTCATCAGCAAAATCTCCTTTACCCTCAACATGCTCTTCTTGTACTTGCCTTAACTGTAATGTAAATATTCCTTGAGGTCACAGATGCCCTTGTAGTTCTCTCAGTAGAGGGCTCTCCCATGGCCTAACTTCAACCCTGAAAAAATGTCCTGGAGGTGGGGTCAGCTTCCTTCATGATCTTCACTGCCACACTGGACCATTTCTCCTTCCTCCTCTCTCAACGACTCAAACAACGTTGAAGTCTGTCACCATTGCACAACATCTACTATTGTTTCTCATTTGAATCATCTCCTGACACACTGGCTATCCCTTCTTTCATTAAAAATATTTAGAACATGCTTACTGTTTTTGAATAGACTTGAATTATTGCTTTGTTCACCATATAGGTAGATAATCCAACAGCTTCAGCTATCAATTTCTTGTTCTTTTCACCTCCAGCAATCTTTTCTCCAAACTCAGCCAACCATTCTGGTAATGGTTCACTACACGTTGTTATCACCAACTCCAAAATTTTCATATTAATCCATCCGGTCTCTCTTCCCACTTCCTTTTCTTGAAAGCCACTCATTCTAGTCCCCTAGTTGCTCTAATTCTTTGGCCCTAGTGAAATTGCTGATCCATTAATCACCATGTCTTCAGTTTCTCTCTTCTTCCTCATCCTCTTTTCATTTATTTTTCTATGAAGCTTAGATGGAGTGATTCATCACTATAGTAATCCCTTGCAAACACCATCAACTCAACCTGGTTTTCCTTCACTTCAAACCCTAGTTGGTAAAATCTGGCCTTTCTCTTCTTCCAGTACTGTACCTGAGCAGTGTAAATAGGTGAGAAAAACACCAAACTCTGATGACTGGACCTCCCCTAACTTCTGACCATATATTTAAAATGGGACTTCAGCACTGCCAACAAGTCTACACTTTCTCCAAAGTCAGTTTACAATTTCATTTTTTAGGAGGAATATTTCACACCTTTTCCTCTCTCCTGAAATATCCAGTAAGACCTAACCCTACTTCATTATCAACCAATGATCTCAATATTTATTTGAGAAAGTAGAAGCATTCTGAATAAAATAATCCTCACTTGTCTTCCATCTAATCTACCAACCTGCTTGCCTTTGGATCAATATACTCTGCCTTTCCTCCCGTTAAAATTGATGAACTGTCTCCACTCTATCTAAGGCCAACCCCTGCACTTGTGCTCTGGAGGCCATTTCCTTTCACCTATTAATGGATTTTACTTTGCACTTGTCCTCTCTCTCTCCTACATCATCAACTTTCTCCTCTATAGCAGATCATTTCTATCAGCATATTAACATGTAGTAATATCTTCCATGATATAAAAATAAAATTTCCCTTTGACCCAATACTCCCTTCTAGCTTCTGCCCCTTTTCTCTGTTCCTCCTCTCAACAAATCACCTCAAAAGAGTTATGTATATTTGCTGTCTAAACTTCCTCTGCCATTCTCTCCTCAACCTATTCCAATCAAGACTTGGTCCTGAACCTTTCAGGGAAACCATTTTTGTCAAATTAACAATGATTTCCACTTCGCTAAATCCAATAGTCAATTATTTGTGCCTATCTTATTCTACCTCTCGGCAGCATTTGACACAACTGAAATATGATTTTTACTTGGCTCTCATGTTTCCTAGTTTCCTTCCTACTTCATTGGCATCTCCTTCTTGGTCTTCTTTGCTGGATTCTTTCCCTGACCCCTAAAGTTTGGAATACTGTAAAACTCAAACCTCATCCATCTTCTCATTTCTGTTTTTCCTCCAGTATTGATTGATTGATTGATTGATTGATTAAAATATATTTAACATACAACATTTTGCAAATTTAATGTGTACAATATATTAATTTGATATGCTTGTATAGTATAATATGACTGACATTGTAAAGAAGATTAGCGCCTCTACCATATTACATAATGATTTTTTTTTAGTGGTTGCTACCATTAAGTTTTTTAGCGTATTATGTTAAGTAAGTCAGACAGCGAAAGACAAGTATGGTATATATCATTTATATGTGGAATCTAAAAAAATACAAACTTGTAAAAATGGAGATAAAATGGTCACCAGGGAATGGGGTTGGGGAATAGGACAGATGTTGTAATAAGGTATAAACTTGCAGTGAGTAGCAGTGAGTGGTGCATAGTATAGTGAATATAGGCAACAGTATTATATTGAAATCATCAAACTTGTTGAGAGAACGGAACTTAATGATTCTTCTAATTTCTGTTTACTCCCCTTAGATAATCTTGTCCAGAATCATGGTTTTAAATATCAACTGTATACATACAGAACTATGTATGCATTTACTGATAAAAGGATATACTCTCTGTAGTTCACTCTGAAATAATATAAAAGAGACAAAAGTGGTGGGGGTATGGATAAAACAATATTGGCCATGAGTTGATAATTATTAAAGCTAAGTAATGGGAAATATGGATTCATTACACTCTTCTGTATCACATATTTTTAGATTTTCCATAAAAAATATATTTATATAACATCTTGAATTTTCTTTTCTAGTCCCAATACCTTCCAAGTTATAGATACATATATTCAATTTGTTATGCAACATTTCCACTTGGATTTCTAAGAGTCATTACAATTAACATGTCCAAAAGAGAACTCTTGATATCCCTTTGTGTTAAACCCTCATTCCTCCCTTGTGTCCTCAATCTTAACAATGGCATTACTATACTGCATTGATGTAGGCCCAAAACTTACAAGCCATTACAGATTCATCTTTATTCTCTCACAAACTACAGCCTATCTGGCAACAAGCATTGTTAGTTTACCTTTCAAATGACATGGCATTTTATCACATCTCACCATCTTCATAGCTCTCGTTCTTATCAGAGTCCATGTAGCTTTTTACTCAAACTACTTAGGAACCCACTAACTCATCTTGTTTTTTTCCATTTTTGCCCACAAAGAATCCATACTCAGGTGATCTCAGAAGTCACTTGTTGTTACCTCCTTGGTCATCCAATTAATGGTATTTTTTCCCATTTTATTTTATTTTATTTTATTTTTAAAGATTTTATTTATTTATTTGACAGAGAGAGACATAGCGAGAGCAGGAACACAAGCAGGGGGAGAGGGAGAGGGAGAAGCAGGCTTCCCACAGAGCAGGGAGCCCAATGTGGGACTCGATCCCAGGACCCTGGGATCATGACCTGAGCCGAAGGCAGACGCTTAACGACTGAGCCACCCAGGCGCCCTATTTTTTCCCATTTTAAAAAATAATTGGAATCCATATCATGATCAAGACCCCGTGCAGTCTGTCTTCTACTTACTTCTCCAAACCCATTTGCTGCAAATGTACCTCTCATTTATCTACAGCTACAAAAATGGCCTGCTACTGTCCTCAAGTACACCAGGCTTATTCTCATCTTAAGGTGCTTGTACATGTTGCTTCTCCTGTCTAGAATGTTCTTCTCCCAGACCTTTATGTGGCCCATCCCCTTACTTCCCTCTGCCTGTGTCAACTCATTAAGAGATCTTCCCTGACAAGCCTTTCACATGTCAGAACCCTTTCTCTTGCTTCATTTTTGTTTCTAGCACTGCTTACTACTTAAAATTGCATTCTACCTATATCATTTTGCTTGTTAATTTTCTGTTTCCCCAGCTATAATGTAAGTTCCCCACAGGCCATCTTTTGCTATTATATCTCTGGACCTATAGCACAGCCTAGAGTCGATTGAACACAAAAAGCACACGTGTAGATGACATAAGTGAATGCCAGACTCTGCTATGTATTTTCACATAAAACTGACGTGTATCTGCTTGTGAAGGTAGGAACAAGGTGCCTTGAAAATGGGCTTTCTCTGGGAATCTTCCCTGATTTAGTTTTGAGACTTCAATTCAAGAGGCACTAAAACCCCTACAAAGCAGCCCAGCACCCCAGTGAGATTTTTGGCTTCAGTTTGGCCTGTGAGTTCTCAGGAAGTCAGCCTAGGCTTAACACTCTGCTGCTGTTTCCCTGATAGTTCCCTTTACTTAAAACCACACAATCTTTTAATTCCCAAATTACAAAACATGCAGATTGCCACAGGGGAAACCAAGCAACAAAGAGACTACCTTTCTTAGTAATTCAGTATTAATGAACCTTTTACTTTGAGTGATATTTCAAGAGTAGCAATCTCTACTTCTCTGACCAAGCTTTTTCTATAAAGGAAGAGCAACCCCAGGGAACTTGTAGAAACTGGATTTACTCAGTCCTTAAACAGAGTTCTCTTCAGCCAAGGGTATGGTAAAATTCATTCACAGTTTGACTCTGCCAAACAGTTTGTGAGTTTCCTATACACTATGCTGAGCTTCTTTTGCCCCAATCTCCCTGGCTATGAAAGTGGAAATTTCTTTCTAACCCTTTCCTAATAGGTGGCTTTTACCCTAGTTCATGAGGTTAATATCATACACATTTAAGCCAATAGAAAATTCTTAGTACAATATGAGTGCCTCATGCACTTGAAATAGTACATATTTGCAGTGAACTTCAAGAAGATCTGTGTTCTCAGTGTGTGCTTACAAATACTTTCATTGGGGTTCTTATTCACTGACCCCTGGCTTGAGTGTAATTCATCTGGGAAAGAATTGGAACAAGGAAAGATATGCTTTTATTTCTACAACATAACAAGGGGGAAAAAAACGTTCAAAAGCTAATTTCCTACTGCAGTGTCAGAATCCAATGAATTTATCTGCACATCTTTTCTTCTCCCTTTCTTTTCTTTCACTTCCACCTGCCTGAATTTTACCTGTGCTTATTTGATTCACCAATGAAGTATTTTATGGAGCCCAACCATCTGTGCCTTTTTTCTTGCTCAAATGCATAAAACCATAATCCATATACATAAATTCATAATCCATGTGCACTGCTTATAACTCTATTAAGACAGTGAATTTTCCAGTGCAATTAAACTATGAGCTAAAGAGATGATTGCAATTTCAGACTCTATTGTAAATACTCAGGCCCTTATAGCTATACACCTGGTGAGAAATTGGGGCTGGTTTGTGTTTTGAAATGCCTTAAAGTAAAACTCAAAGTATAGCATAAAGCCACAAACCTTTTCCCCTCTAGTTATCCAAACACTTGCTATCCAAAACCAGGAAAGAGAAGAGTTTGATATATTTATAAAATATCCCTTGCTCTTTGAGCTTCCTACATAAAACACACAAACAACCTGAATAGATGCAGATGCAATTGAATCTCTTGCTACCTGAATAGGCTATTGAAATTCTTATTATCCAGATTCAAGAACTGCATAGATTCGGTTAGTGAAAGATACTTAACACTTGGAAACTGTGACATCGTCACCTTTTAAAATGAACCTACGCTATGGGAGTAAGGTAGTAAGAATTATTGTGTTTTATAGGATTCATAGTAGGAAGTAAATGCCAAGTTCTGTGGAGAAGTAACAAAGTAATTTAGGGTATACCTGACCCTAATGAGTAAGTTGTTCTGGGCATTCATAACCAGTGCTGCAAGATCTCTCAGTAAATTTGTTATAATCACCACAGCCTGATGGCCCTGATCACTCAGTCATCAGAAATCACAGTGAAGGATACAGTGGAGCTTACTGTTCCCCTCTCCCAGGACTGTGTTAGAGCCCCTCTGAAAGTGGACTGCTACTGATTAAGTCAGTTTAATAAAACTTGGATTTCACACAGAAAAGAGCACTGAGTTGTATTGTACAATAGCAATTAAAATACCTCAAATGGTCATAGGATCCTTTTATTTCTTCCTAAGACTTCTATGTCACAGCCTTGGTACTTATACAAAAGGTCAAGGTGGATGGAAAATACCGTGGGGGAGAAGACACAGCATTTTTATAGGGCTTAGTACAGTGTCTTTCATAGACCAGAAACTCAAAAACTCATTGAATAATAATGAATTTATTTATAAAGGCTTATTTTAAATTCTCTTCTGAGCCGTCAAGGAGGGACCTGTGAATTCAAGGCAGGATCAAGCCTGGCATGAAGATCAGCCTAGAAGGAAATCTGTATCTGGGAAGCAGAAATAAACAAGAAACTCGGAACTAAGGGCCACACGGAACCATGTTAGTCTTGAACTTTCAAAAAGTCTGCCTGTTACTTACATGTGAACATTTGGACACTTCTGGGCTAGAACTGCAACATCCACTTTCCTCTGTAGGTTGATCATGGCCAAAGTGATTTTGTGTTGGGAGGTTTCAGGATATAAAAGAAATAGTTTCTCAAAGCAAAAATCATGAGTCTGCAGGAAGTTCTTGGGCTTGGAATTTGCTTAGGGCTCACACCTAGATCTTTCACATGGTTTGCCAATAAGATGGAAGGTGTGAAAATCTTATTAGTCAACTGGTCTAATGTAACTTAAGGTGGATAAGCATCTAGATATAAAGATCAGAACTCTGTGACAGGAGAGAAAATGACCTTTAAGTATCTGGGTGTATATGCCTTTGCTATAATTAATTATAAGTATTTATTTTAGTGGAGGTAAAATTTATATGTAGTGAAGTCTATAGATCTTAAGTGGACAATTTGATGAGTTTTATACAGGCAAACACTTGTATAAATCACACCTCATTGAGATGTAGAATATTTCTATTACCAAAAATGTTTCCTTGTGTTTATTCCCTGTCAATCCCTCTTCTAACTCGGGGACAACCACTGCTCTGCTTTTCCATCACTGACGGGTTGTTTCCTTGTTCTAGGACTTCATTTATTTAGATTCCAATAGCACATACTCTTTGGTGTCTGGCTTCTTTTGTTCAAATGTTTCTGAAATTTCTCTATATTGTTGCAGTTTATTCTTTCTTATGCTGAGTAGTTCTCTGTTGGAGGAATATATCAAAATTTATTCACTCCTCTTCTTTTTTTTTTTTTTAAAGATTTTATTTATTTATTTGAGAGAGAGAATGAGATAGAGAGAGAGAGCATGAGAAGGGGGAGGGTCAGAGGGAGAAGCAGACTCCCCACCGAGCAGGGAGCCCGATGCGGGACTCGATCCCAGGACTCCAGGATCATGACCTGAGCCGAAGGCAGTGGCTTAACCAACTGAGCCACCCAGGCGCCCTATTCACTCCTCTTCTTGATGGACATTTGGGCTTTCCAGTTTGGGGCAATTATGAATAAAGCTGCTGTAAACATTCTTGATCAGAGTTAATATATTATTATAATTAATGTATTTTGATATATTTTCATTTCTTTAGAAAGGGGTCATTGGGTATGTAAATGTTTAATCTTATAAGGAACTGCCAAAAGGTGTTCTTAAATGATAATACCATTTTACAAACTCCCACCAGCAACAGTGGAATTCTGGTTGCTCTGCATTTTTCATCTTTAGCATTTTTTTCCATTCTATTAAGTGGGAAATGGTATCTCATGAATTTAGTTTTAATTTTTCTGATGACTGATGGTAACTGCTTTCTTACGAATGTATTGTATCCATACCTTTCTTTGTGAAGTGTTGTTCAAGGCTCTGACTCATTAGTTTTGTTTGGTTGCTTACTTCTATAGAATTCAATTGCAGGAATTCTTTAAATTCTTTGGATATATGTATATATATATATATTTATTTTATATATTTTTATATTTTATATGTATACATTTTTCCCCTCAGTCTGTGCCTTGCTTATTTATTTTCTTAATGATGTCATCTGATGAGCAAAAGTCTTAAATTGTGATGAAGCCCAAATATTCATTTTCTTTATGGTTAGTGCTTTCTCTGTCCTATGTAAGAAATCTTTGCATATCCCAAGATCTCACTATATTCTCCTGTGTTTTCTTCTGAGAAGCTTTATGGTTTTGGCTTTTATACTTAGGTCTGTGATCCTTCCTGAATGAATGTTTTTATATTGCGAGGAACGGGTTGAATTTCATTTTTTTTCACATACAGATATTCACTTGTTCCAGGGTCATTTCATGGAACAGAATTTCTTTTTTTTCCATGGATAGCTATTGTTTTTAATTGGAAAATTAGCCCCAGTGCATTTAACAGTATGAGAAACACCACTCTAAATGAAATTGTCCTAGGCAGACACTATTCTATCTCTGATAGTTACAACCAAGCACTGAGGAAGCAATTAATTATCCTTTCAGGTATCTGCTTAAATAGGTTAGAATTTACCTTGAATACTCCTATCTTATCTTAACACATCCATAAATAACAGGCTCATGCTGCTAGGGTCTTGCTTTGGATGTATGTGCTGCCCTACACAAGAACACCCAGCCAAGGGGGACCAATGGGAGCTGAAATTCTCTATGTGCTCCTGCTTGCCAAGCTGCTCATCCTTGGGAACACAAGTGGGAAAGAGTCACAACTGCAATATGAAAATGTCCCCTTTGCCCATGCACAGGAGGCAGTCTGTGTAATTCGTTGAGAGGAAATATTTTAAGGCTTACCCAGAGGTGACATCTTTTCTAATTTGTATAAAGCAATTTTATGTGCTATCATAGGCTTTGTACTGCTTATCTAACAAAATAAAGTGAGCCAGTTCCTAGGATCTGGAAAATAGAAGGTTGTTATATGATTGAAATAAAGAGTGGTATTGTATGATATAGTCTGATGAGGAGCTGCAGAGGAGCTAAGGGTTTTAAAAGAGGAGGGAAGAAAAGCAAGTACCTTAATTCAACCTTAAGGACCTGTTTTAGATGGGAAGTATAGAGGAAAAAGTTACCGTTTAAGACAGATATGGCAGTATAGGGAGTATCCTCATGCAATGGTCAGGTTTCCATTTAAGTGAAGAGGTAGAAGGGGAGTTCAGTGATATAGGGTATTTTAATGATGACAGATTGTTAGAGGGGTATAACAGGACCTTGTGGGAGTGAGCGCTAAATCAAGTCCGATTAGGAATGGGCAGATCCATATAGGGAGATGGATGAGTGGACAGCATGAACTTCCAGTAGTGGATGGGGATGAGAGACATGATGTCATTTCTGTTGGTCGTTGAGGAAGGTGGGTACACAGACACACTCACACAAATGTGAGTTTTACTCAAAATAAAACTACTTAGTAGTTCATCAGTTGGGAAAAATCCATACCTTTCCAAAATGTATCATATGTTTGTTTTTGTGTCTCTTATAATTTATTTCCATCTAAGAAAAGGATAAGATAGTAAAAGAGGAGATGGTTGGAATGAAAGTCACTGTGCAACTAACTCTGAAAACCAGAGATACAGCTGCAAAAAGGGCTGTCTAAATCGGTTAAGCTTTTTCCCCAAGTATTGTGACATGTCTTTCTCGGATGCAGTCCCATCCATGAGAATGAAAGGACAAACACAGCATCAACAAGAAAACAGGAATACTACATTTTCAAGAGAAGAAAGCATCAAGAAAACTAAAACAAAGTGCTTCTCATTTCCTCTAGGGACTCCTGTTATATAATTTCCATTTTAAATGAAGCAAAGATACTTCCAATAACCAGAGAAACACTTAAAAATTAAGAAACACTTGTTCTAGTTAATGTGTCTGAATAGTACTAAGAAAAAAGTCTCCCCCAGGAGGTCATTATTATTCAAAAATTACTCTAATTAGGTCATGAATACATTAGGCCTTATTCAGTGCCAACAAGAGAAAAAATAGAATTGGAAATGTGACACACATAACACTCCCAACGTGTTAGGGCGATTTTATTCCAAAATGCCATTAAAAGATGAAAAGGTCATCCTGTAGGGAAGTAATTGGTACAGCACTCTTGTAACTGATTAAAGGGGCTTCTATTTAGTCATATCTTTTTTTTTCTTTCTTTGAAAAGGGGTCTTTCTAGATAGAGAGAAAAGTATGTGTGCATATATATATGTATTTATACATGTGTGTATTCATAAAATTCTGATCGGATGACTGGCTGTTTTAAGACAAAATACAGGAAAAGAGAAAAACAAGAGCTCTTGACATATCAAAACAGACACGTGTAGACTGAGAACACAGGCATGGAACATCTTAAAATATAAAAGGCACAGGTATTTCCTTGGATGATTTTTTTTTTCATTTAATTACTCCATCTCTACAGTTTCTTAGAATATCTGCCACATTGAGGAGTTCTGCATTTAATTAGAATAGAGTATAAAATTTTAATGAGTTGCTAATGCCCAAAGAAAGCGGGTAGGAGGCTGAAAGCCTTTTATTTTTTATTTTTATTTTTTCTTAAAGATTGTAACAGAATCTGATAATGAAACACTTGGTGTAGGTTGATGGCTGAATTTGTGAATCTCTGGTAAGCCACATCAAACTACATAGAAAGCTGAACTTGGGAAAGCATGCACAGGGTTTATACATGCATTTGCCCTCTGTTGAAGACATAGAAATATGAGGACATTGTTTTATCATTTGTAGCATGACTTCTATTTTTCCCATATAATCTCATAATGTAAATGCAGTTTTACATAAGGGCAGTTTGCAACATTCATCATCAAGACTGCTTTCTTTAAAACCTGCTAAAATCTTCATCATATGCACAAGATTTCCATTTCAGTCACATGACACCTAAACAGGAGACACCTGAAAACTCATTTCTTCCCCTGTATTATTAGCTTACAAATATGCCATGTCTTAGTGTCCTTAGTGAGCTGCAGAGGGAACCAAGTATACCAGATGTCAAAGTGATTTTATTCTGGTTCCTGATGATACTTGGATTCTTCCACGTTCACATTCCCTCATTTAGCCATTTACTTATCCAACAATTTATTTTTTAATTTTAACTTTTTATTGTGACATAATAGACTTACAAACAAGTTGTGAGATTTCTCATACTACCTTTACTCAGATTTCCAAATATGTACAGAAACACATACCCATACAACCAACGTCCCACATCCTGAACCATTTGAAAGTAAGTTGCTGATATTATGCCCCTTTACCCATAAATAGTGAATGCCCAAGGACATTCTTCTACACAGCTACAATATAATGATCAAAGTCAGAAAAGTAACATTAATACAATAATATCATATAACTTACAGACTTTACTTAGATTTTGCCTACTGTCCCAAGAAGCAGTTTTTGAATACCTAAGATCCTGTTGTATGTAGCCCTGTAAGAATAAAGGACTTCTGAGAAAGTAAAAGATCCCAGAGGGTTTGCTTATGAGAATACATTTCATTTTAGTATATAACACATTCAATACCTTTTAATTCAATAAAAAGTTATTGGGTATCAACTCTTTATATAGGATAAATGATAAAGCTCCCATTTGTTGGGTGCTTACACTGAGCCAGGCACTATGCTGATGTCTTCATATAATGTTCTAATTTCATGCTCACAACAATATTATAAGCCAGATATTATTTTATAGAGGAAGAAACAGGGCTTGGAGAAATTCAGAAACTTATTTGGTCACAAAGCAAGTGAGTTGCAGACCTGGAACATGTCTAACGCTTTCTGACTTCAAAACCTAAACTCTCATTCATTCCACCATATTCCTCATAGCATAAAACAAAAGACCCTGATGATACATTCCCTACTGTCCTGGAATTTATAATCTTCCTGAGAGAAATATATAAATACATACATAGAAACTCAGAGTATTAGAGTTGGAAGTTCATCCTCATTTAAAGTTGGAACCCAACTACTGACCTTCCGCCAGTACTCCAATCCCCCTTCCCCTCACCTATTGTCTGCATAGCACTTATCATTTAACTTACTATGTAACATATGTGTATTTACTATGCTAATATCGTGTTCTCGCCCCACAGGAATGAACTGCAAGTGAGTAGCCAACTGCCCTTGTTTTTAATTGTGAGGTCTCCAGCACATACAAAAGGGGCTTGCATAAATTGGGCATTAGTAAAAACTTGGTCAATAAACAGCTGAATTCCATCAGTGGCTTAATTTTATAGATAAGGAAAGTGAAACCCAGAGAGATTAAGTTGCTCCAAGGTCAATAATTTAGTGACATGAAATGTCACTGAGTTGAAAGTAAATAGACCCATAATGAGTGACTTCATGGAAGCATGAAGAAGGAAGAGATCAGTACGGTGTGAGTGTGGTAGGAAGCCTTTCATGAGCAAAGACACTGGGAGAGAAATTAAGAGGGCAAATTAAGAAGGCACATTAGATGACCAGATTATACAGGAAGGTTCATTATGGGAAATGAAAAATCAGGTTTGGAAGGAGTAATCCTGCCAGATGTTGGAAGATTTTTTTTCTTTATGTAGAAAAGTTTGCATTCCCATAAGCAAGGTAAGTTGGATATTTTCTGTCAGTACAACAGTTAAATCATCAATGAAATAAAGGCTAACCCCATCTCTATTCTAAGCAAAAAGCATTACAGTTACCAAAATTTAACAGTGATTTTCTGGATTTAATTTTATGTTCATCTTTCATTTTCCAAGTTAGTCTCTGGTTTTAATGAATTTGATACATCATCGCTCAGAGAATGACGGAATAGATCACACCTACAATTGATGTTCAGAAATTCCAATAAACAGAGATAAATAAAATGCTTTAGCCAGGTAAAATAGTAAATAATAGGAAATGACAGATGCCAGAAAGGACAAGAAAGAGAAGATGCGAATGGTTAACATTTGAGTCATGATACCAGTGAAATGAGAACCTAACCATTCAGATCTCTCTCTCTCTTTTTTTCCCAGTACATACAAATCTATCCCAGATTTAGGGCTGTTGCAAATTCTGGAGTAGCCTATCTTTTTCACCCTAGCTGACTAAGAACCCATGTTGATTAACACTATCTGCTCTGACAGAGGCGCAGAAAGATCTGAAAATAAAGTAGGATGTATCTCCTCTAAAACCAAACCAAACCAAACTTCTATTCATTTTGTAGCATACTGTCTATATATAAAGTCTCATTTTATAACTCTCTTTGATTTGTTAAAGATTATTATCCTCCTTTTACAGATGGGAAAACTGAAGGATTAAATGTCTATATTAAGCACTCCCAGTGAATATAAAAACCAGGATCTCTGTTTAGATAGCCTGGCTATGCCCATTATTTTCTGCAACAAGGCCCCAAATTAGTTTTCTTTGCCCAAATGCTTCTGTGATAAAAGCAGAGAATATACGTCCTTATTTGATGTAGAATTACTCAGTGGCTGAGATCTGATATTGAGTATTATGGGTTCATAGTCACTAAAAGTACTGCCTTTATGCTAATATTTGTGAGATACTTTTTGATACCACTATCAAGTCTAAAAGGAGTAAGGCATGCCATTTTTGCTGCTGGCTCATGTTTCGCTTATTCACAGCTTAAAATATTTATTTGTTTATTTATTATTATTATTATTACCATAGCTACTACTAAATTAATACATGTTGATCAAACAAGTCAGAGGTTATAAAAAAGGAGAATAAAAATTTGCCCCCTTCATACTCTGACCCCCATTTCCATTTCCAAAATAAACCCCTGCTTCAGTTTTATTCTGTTTTGTCTTGTTAGTTGGTATATTTTCTTCTAGTAATTCTTATACAAATGGAATCCTAGTTACTTCATTCACTTATCAATATATTATGACCACCTTTTTATATTAGTCTGTATAGCATTCCTTCATTCCAGGACATGAATGTAATAGTGTAGCCAGTTTCTATACAAGTTTAAGTTTCGAGCTTTCTTGCTATTAAAAACAATTTTTCGATGACCATTATTGGACTCGTAACTTTGTTCACAGGTACAAGTAAACGTGTGGGAGAAAAATCTTAGAGGTGGAGCTGTTGGCTCAATGAGTATGGAGGCTTACTATTTTGCTAGATATTACCAACTTTTTCCTTCAAGGTATGTGCCAATTCATATTGTCATCACAAGAATGTGTTAGTGCACTCTTCCCAACTGCCCCACCAATTTGGGATATTATAGAAAATTTTAATCTTGCCAATCTTACTGATCTATAATTGTTGTCTATATTTGCATTTCTTTGATTATAAGTTGAGAACGACCAAATGTTTATTACATCCTTTTTTAGTGTGACTCCTATTCATGCCTATTATCTATTTACTGTCCTATTTTTTTTTAAATTTTAAGAGCTTCTTTGTATTATACATATTAGCTTTTTGTCTTATTTTCTTTATGCTAAACCATACTCAAGTTTATCACTTATCTTTGTCTTTTGACTGTTTTGTGGGGTTTTTTGCCAGTTATTTAATATACTTATGTTCCAAATAATTTTCTCTTCTTTTATTTTTTTAAAGATTTTATTTATTTATTTATTTGAGAGAGAGAGAGGGAGAGTGAGCACAAGAGAGATAGAGAGCACCAGTGAGAGGAGAGGAAGAGGGAGGAGAAGCAGGCTCCCCACTGAGCAGGGAGCCCGACAATATGGGGCTCAATCCCAGGACCCTGGGATCATGACCTGAGCCGAAGGCAGATGCTTAACTGACTGAGCCACCCAGGAACACCAAATAATTTTCTTTTTTATCTATAACTGCTTTTATATATTTTTTTCCTCTTTAGATAGAGCGTCCTCATTTTAAAATTAAAGAAAAAATACATTCTTAAATATTTCTGGCTTTTTCAGATTTCATTTAATATCTAAACCTTTGATTTATCTGGAATTTGTTATGATATAGGAGTCATATTATAATATGTGATATATTATATAGGATATAATACGGGATATATATTGTATATATTATATGATATAGGAATATGAATCCAGACTTTTTCCAGTTGCTAGTCAGTTTTCAACACTATTTACTGAATCCCGTTTACCCCTCACCTTTAAAATGTAAGTACTCATATAAAAGTTAGTCTATTCATGTCCTCTCTATTCTCTTCCATTACTACTTTTATGTCACTATCAAACTAATTTTTAGTACTTTGGTTTAAAAATATGCTTTCACCTTCTAAAATTACTTTAGATTTTTTAAGAAAAACATTAGCTGTGTTCTTTCAAGTTTCCTAAAAATCTTGATTTTCCGAGATTAAAATTATGTATTATTTTAGGTATAATTTTATTTTTTCTACTTTACTATACATTTTTTTTATTTAAAATTAATAGGCCAACATGTAGTGCATCATTAGCTTTTAATACAATGTTCAATGATTCATCAGTTGCGTATAACACCCGGTGCTCATCACAACACGTGCCCTTCTCAATACCCATCACCTGGCGACCCCATCCCACCACCCGCCTCCCTTTCTGCAACCTTCAGTTTGTTTCCCAGAGTCAAGAGTCTCATATGGTTTGTCTCCCTCTCTTACTTCTTCCCCTTCTGTTTTCCCTCCCTTCCCCCATTGTCCTCTGCACCATTCCTTATGTTCCACATAGGAGTGAAACCATATGATAACTGTCTTTCTCTGATTGACTTATTTCACTTAGCATAATCCCCTCCAGTTCCATCCATGTCGATGTAAATGGTAGATATTCATCTTTCCTGATGGCTGAGTAATATTCCGTTGTATATATGAACCACATCTTTATCCATTCATCTAACGAAGGACATCTCAGCTTCTTCCACAGTTTGACTGTTGTGGACATTGCTGCTACAAACATTGGGGTGCATGTGGCCCTTCTTTTCACTACATCTGTATCTTTGGGGTAAATACCCAGTAGTGTAATTGCTGGGTCATAGGGTAGCTCTATTTTTTTTTTTTTAAAGATTTTTTTATTTATTTGACAGAGAGAGACACAGCGAGAGAGAGAACACAAGCAGGGGGAGTGGGAGAGGGAGAAACAGGCTTCCCGCGGAGCAGGGAGCCCGATGCGGGGTTCGATCCCAGGACCCTGGGATCATGACCTGAGCTGAAGGCAGACGCCTAATGACTGAGCCACCCAGACGCCCCATGGGTAGCTCTATTTTTAACGTCTTGAGGAACCTCCATACTGTTTTCCAGAGTGGCTGTACCAGCTTACATTCCCACCAACAGTGTAGGAGGGCTCCCCTTTCTCCACATCTTTGCCAACATTTGTTGTTCCCTGTCTCATAATTTGATTTTTATAAAAGTGAATTCTTCCTATTTTAAAACAGCATTCATTTCCATTCATCCAAGATATTTTTGTTCCTCAGTGGATTTGTAACATGTTCATATTAGACCCACACATTGCTTATTAAACTTGCTCTAAAATATTATATCTTTTATGACTGGCCCAGTGAATTGAAATTTTCTTCCATTAATTTTCAATTTGTTTCTAATTGTTATGTACATTATTATTTTAATCAATCACCTTTTTAGATATACTTATTATTTCTACTTTTTTTGTTGACTTATATGGATTACTAGACATATAGTCATATAATTTACAAATATTTTTCCCTTTCCAATATTTATATCATATCTCACTCTTTTGTGAAACTTCAATATCTATGACATCCAGAATAATGTTTAATAAGATTAATAGTGGTAATCTTGTTTTCTTTCAAATCTTATGTTTTCTTTCAAAGCAATAATGAGCATGCCTTGAGTATTTTACCATTAATCAAGGCCCTGGTTATGAATATACAGAATGTACTTATGTCATGTAAGGAACGTCTCCAAATTTCCAATTTATTGCAAAGGTATTATAAATTCCTTTGAAGTTTGAAATGGAGGTTGAATTTATTCTCCCAATTTTCTTTTGGACTTTATCAAGATAAACATATTTTCTCTTGTTATTTTTTTCATAAACTTGAAATATTTTAACAGATTTCTTGTTATTGAACCATCCTTGGATTTCTGAAATTGACCCCACTTGATCATAGTGTAACATTATATTTATTTGCTCTTGAATTCATTTTGGTAATTTTTTTTATGATGGTAGTATCAATATTCATATGACATAATGATTTTTTCTTTCTTTTTTGAATGACTATTTTCAGACTTGTTTTTAAAAAGAAAAGAGGTGGTTTCCTTCTGGTGCATAGTATTAAAAGTATCTCCATTCAAGACTTGAAAGAAAGCACCTAAGCAAGTTTCTGGGCCTGCCTCTTTCTTGATATTTGCCTATTTGATAACTTTCTCAATGTTTCTTCTTCATAATTTATCTGATTAGATATAATGCATATACTAATTCAAATTTAGATAATTTCCAATTTCCTAAAAAAGTGTTTCCTTTCAATCATGTTTTCACAGTATTTTTGAAGGACGTTTAGAAAAATATTTATTTATTATTCTTCTAATTTCTTTTTTTCCCATGGTTTATTTCCTCTATTCTTATTTCTGATTTTGTGCCTTCATCTTTGTTATAATGATACTTTTTCATCTTCTTTTTTAAAAAAATCAGCACCTAGATCTGTCATTCATTTTTTTTTAAGATTTTATTTATTTATTTGTCAGAGAGAGAGAGTGAGCACGAGCAGGGGGAGCGGCAGGCAGAGGGAGAAGCAGTCTCCCCGCCAAACAAGGAGCCCAATATGGGACTTGATCCCAGGACCCTGGGATCATGACCTGAGCTGAAAGCAGATGCTTAACCAACTGAGCCACCTGGGCATCCCTGTCATTCATTTTTAATTAGCTGTTTTAAAAGTTTAATTTTTTTAGATTTTTCTTTTGCATCCTTTTCTATCTTTTCACCCAAGTACTGTTTAGTAATGTAGTAATTTTAGGCTATTCATTTTCCTCCAAACATATCTTTAATATAAATTACAAACATTTTAATACAATCACTATTTTCTAGGCATTCTATACTTCTATTTAGACAGGAAATGTTTAAAATATACATTTTCCTTATTTTGTTTAATTCCCATGTCATTGGGTATACCAGATTCTTTTGTGTCAATGGTTTGTAATACATAGTTCGGTTAAAAAAAAAAATCTGTGTTATTACTTTTTGGTTTCAAATTCATTAAGGATTTTCTTTGAAGCTAACATAGGGTTAATTTTTGTAAATATTATATATTTGATTAAAAATAAGTTCTGTTCTCTGTTTTCAGGAACTATAATTTGATATATACCTATTAGAGCAATTGTATTAATTATTCAAATTCTCTAGGGCTTTATTATAATTATGATTTATTAGAAGCAAATAACTAAATCTGATCAAAGGCATCATTGAGAGGAATGTGACTAAATAAACATGGCATGTAGAGCTACATTTTTTTTAAAAGGGGACAACTTATATATGTATTCAAATTACGTGTCTTCTGAAATACGAACTATCAAAAGGTCTGTCCCTTATATGTGTGTACTGAGAGACCACAGTAGCACATTTTTAATCAGTGTATTTTTTTTTTTCAGGTTTCTGGATACTTTGTCAAAGACAAACCCAGAAATAGTTATCTCAGGAAGCCTCTACAGGTTGGTAACCAATAACCTTAAGTACAAAGAAGAGAAAGCCAGGCCAGCCACTTTTCGTAAGGCTCTTAATGCTCTCTGCTAGAGGCAGAGTTTGCTAAGCATGGCCCTTTTTCTACTGGTTTGCCTGAGGATAATCTGATCATTACAATCTTACCAAATAACCCATTACTCTAAACTTTTAAAGCACCATGACCTTGCCTCTGAAATCCCCATGAAGGAAAAAAAAAAAAAAAACGTAGTTCAAATATAGGTTCAACACTTTCCCCTGATATTTATTTTATTTTATTTTTTGACATAGTTAACTTGGATAAAGACAGATGATATAAGTGAGATGTGAACATTGAGTTTCATTAAAGTATCATAACTGTCTGTAATGGAGAAGCGCTCTCCAGATGTAGAGATGGAAACATGAAGATCACACAGACAGCTCATTTCCATCAATTTAAAAGCACAGCTTTCTTTCTGGGTGCTTTTGTGTGGATGTGTGTCTCAAATCTCTTCAAAAACCACCAGCATGTTCTTTGATACAGGTTACAAAGTAGAGCTGAAAAATATGACATGGATCCTGAAATGACAGATGTCTAGGAGTGAACCAAACATCAAGGAAGATAGAGCTCCATTTCTTTTTCTTGTAAGACAAAGACCTTTCCTCCTTTGATGAAGGCTCAAATCTAGGTACTTTGTTGTAATAAACAATATCTTCTTATTATGGCCAGAAGAGGTGCTTACAGCCTAGAGGACACATTTCTTCAAAACATCATGGAAACAAATTAGAAATGCACTGTTTGGGCCATTACTGTCTTTCCCCATCTCACCCATGCCACCTATTGAGTAGTACTCCTATGTTGGCTTTGCTAGAACATGGAATACCAAAAGTTGTAAGTTCTGGAATGTTGCCGAAGACAGTGTTTCTCAAGATGCACTCCCTACTACCTCTGTCTGAATCACCTGTGTAACACATCTCTACTGAATTGCAATTTCTGGCGTGGTTGGCCCAGGAAGCAGTATTTTAAACAAACCATCCAGATGATTCCTAGGCATATGGAAATTTCACAGCCTTTAGATTGTCTTATCAAACTTCCCCTGACTTATAGATGATGACTCTGTTACAAATAAGTTAGTTAGAAGTGTTTGAAAGAAAGTACTAAAATGGCCTCAGGCTTTAGTAAGTATGCTTATATGTGGTAACTGGTAGCCATAAACCTAAAATCATTAACCGCAATTCTGGGAATGTGCTGCATGGAAAAGCTATTATTAAATCTTTTGTCTCTGCTAAAGCCTTTTTAAAGCAAGGTTTTTACAAGGCTTCAGATATCCCTGGTTCTGTTCTAGGCACTTGAAATACAAACATTCCAAGATTCCTGCTCTTGTAAAACATACAATCTATTTTATGTTACTCTTGCAATTACCATCCCTCCCCAAATTACATGTGAAGTATTACACATATGTGCTTTTATGAGAGTTAAGAGTTGGGCCAAAGATCAAAATGGGATCAGTTGGCCTCCAGAATCCATGGAGCCATTTCTGCCCTTCTAGATTGTCTCTGGCATATAAGAGTCCAGAGTTAGAGTTCTCCAGTCTGGTTGTCATCTAGGAAGGCATCAGTGGACATTTATTTCTGTGTCTCCTTCAAAACTCAGATAAAGATTGAGATCTCCTTTCTGCTGAGTTTTGCTGCCTTTTCTAAACTGGGATTCAAGAGAATTAATGTAGATGTTTTAACATAATGGGATTTACACACACACACACACACACACAAATTAGGATCACACCCTCCTATTTTCTACTCGCTGCAACTGAGAAGAGCCTCTGAATCCTAAATGATAGACATCCTAAATGACAGTGACCTGCACATACTTACACAGAGTATGGTTGAGTAGGGAGCTGTTTTTCTGGGGCTAGTGATGAGGGTGGACACTGCCAGTCTGTCACAGCTGAATATCCATACATTTCTCGCCTTCTTACATTTTATTTGTCTTTCACAAAAGGCCAGTTTAAGAGGCTGGAGAAAGCTTGATGTTGGTGATTGCTCTAGTAGATTGAATAATGGTCACCCAAAGATCTTAAGCCCTAATTCCTACAATTTGTAAATTATCTTATTTGGGGGAAAAAAATTCTCTGCAGATATGATTAAGTTAAGGATTTTGACGTGAGCAGATTACCCTGGATTACCTGGGTAGGCCCTAAATGCCATTATAAACGCGCCTGTAAGAGAAAGGTATGTAGACACAACACAGACACACAGAGGAGAAGGCCGTGTGAAAATGGAGGCAGAGGCAGTAGTGATCCAACCACAATCCAGGAATCCTGGGGCAGCCATGAGAGGCTGGAAGAGGTAAAGCAAGATTCTCTCCTAGACTTCCCGGAGGAAGTATAGCCTCACTGGACTTTGGATTTCTGGCCTCCAGAACTGTGACAGAATGAGTATCTGTTGCTTTACACCACCAAATCTGTAGTTATTTCTTACAGAAGTCTCAGGAAATGAATACAGTTGCCATGCCCCATATCATGCACCGACTATGATGTGTTAATAACACTTAGGTAGCCTGGCTGGATCTCAGTGGAGAGTTTTCAGTGTTCCTTTACTTGTTCATGTTTCTTTACAATAAGGCTTTATCACCTGAGTAAGGATATTTTTCTGTTCCTTGGAACAGGAAGTGATCTAGGATACTCCATCTATAAGCTTTTGTTTTCTACTCTTCAGCAACTTTTTTTTTTTCCTAAAGATTTTATTTATTTATTTGACAGAGAGAGAGCACAAACAGGGGGAGCAGCAGGCAGAGGGAGAGGGAGAAGCAGGCTCCCCGCTGAGCAGACAGTCAGACGTGGGACTCGATTCCAGGACCCTGGGATCATGACCTGAGCTGAAGGCAGATGCTTAACTGACTGAGCCACCCAGGCACGCCATATCTACCAACATCTTAGGTTGTCTCTTTCATCATCTGGCCAGTGTGTGCTTGAAGAATGCAAACTGCTTTCATTAAAGATTTATGTAATAATAAAAATGAGTAAGATTTAAAAATAAAGCAGGAATAAAATGTTTTAAAAGGTAAATAACGGGTATTTTAAAAAATTATGTTTCAATTTATGTGTGCCACTATTTCCCTCCAAAAGGTAAATATAGAACTAAAAATTATGACACAGAAGACTATTTTTTTAACAAATATGCCAGAATTTATACATGTGTCATAGATTAAATACGGACATAATTTATTTGTATTTCCTCCCATTAAGAGGTGAAATCTATTCCCAATCCTTTGAATTTGGGCTAGCCTATGACTTGCTCTGACCAAAGAAAAATATATATTTCAGACTCGAGGTTTCATTGACATATAACATTCTATTAGTTTCCGGTGTATAACATCATGAACCAATCTTTGTATATATTGTGAACTCATCACCACAATAAATCTAGTTAACATCTATCACCATACGTAGTTACAGCTTTTTTTTCTTATCTTGAGAACTTTTAAGATCTACTTTTTTAAGCAACTTTCAAATATGCAATATGGTATTATTAACCATAGTCACCATGCTGTACATTCTATCTCCATGACTTATTTGTTTCACTGGAGTAAAAACACATGGGCCTCAAGATACTTTATAGATTTTTCCTGCGTCCTCTTAGAGCACTGCTCTGAGACTAGTGTGTAAGAGGGCGGGCCTCAGCTATAGGAGAATGAGAGTGCCTGTGAAGAGAACTTAGTATCCTGCCTAGATCTAGAACTCACTGCCACACACATCAGTGATTCCACTGTGTAACTTCCAGTCCAGAAGACTTTCCTTCTGAATTCAACCACGTAAGTGAGCCTGGGTGAGCTAGCAAAAGAATCATCTAACCATCCCACAGAACTGTGAGACAGAATAATAATCTGATATTTTTCAAGACACTAAATCTGAGGATGGGTTGCTATGCAGCAAAACAGAGCTGGTGTAACATCCAAGGAGTGCTTTCCTTGACAGAAACTTCTCTGTAGGAATTGCCATCAGATCCTATTAAGAAGCCATACCCACTGTTGTGAAATGAATTGTGTCCCTCACACCCCAAATTCATAGGTTGAATTTCTAACCCCAGAATCTCAAAATGTGACTGTATTTGGAGCTATGGTCTTTCAATAGGTAATTAAATTAAATGATGTCATTAAAGCAAGCACTAATACAAAATGAGTGATGTCCTGATAAGAAGAGGAAATTTAGATGCAGGCATGTACAGAGGGAAGACTCTGTGAAGACACACAGAGAAAACAGCCATCAGCAAGCCAAGGACAGAGGCCCAGAATAGATGGTTTTATCATGGCCCTCGGAAGAAACCAACCCTGCCAGTGAGCACCTTGACATAGGACTTCTAGCATTCAGAACTGCAAGGAAATCCTTTTTTTGTAGTTTAAGCCACCCAGTTTGGGTTATTTTGTTATGGCAGCTCTAGAAAACTGGGATAGCCACCATGTTCCCTCCCTCATGCACACACAAATACAATCTTCATTGCTCTTTAAAAAACGAAGAAACAAACAAACAAACAAAAAACCCACTGAAGTAAAAATGGTTTTGCCAAACTTGAATATCCACCTTTTTAACAGACTTGCCTTACTCTTAATGAATACAGATTTGCTTTTCTTAGGACAATTGAAATAACATGCGGGAGAATCTAGAAGCAATTTCCAGGAGAAGAGTCCCTAAATATTTTGAACAATGACAGTGTAATTAGAAAATATATTGCTTCCTCAGGTTAGTACATTGAAAAGCCCTGATTTTTTTTCAAGAAAAAATTATTGTTCTTTTAGAGTCACATTTTTTTGAAGCATTTTACCTTGTTCCCCATCCATATGGTACATGTTTTGGCAATAGTTCTAGTCTATGTAAACATCTACATGAACCAGGGAAATAGCATGGTATTGGAGTTATACAAATGCTCTAGGACAATGCCTCAGATCCATTTTAGGAGTCCGTTTAATCTAAAACAGCTCTTCCTTACCAACCATTTGCCCCCACCCCTCTCCCACTCTGGTAGTATTAGGAAGTAGGAGGAAAAAAAAAAAAAAACAACTTTAATAGCAAGGAAGATAATGAAAAAATAAAAAAGAATTTTATTATCTGAATTGAAAAAGAAAGAGTTCCAGTTAGACAAAAACCCTAATAAAGGAAGGATTAATTTCTGCATTCTCAGGTGGTTTCCATCTCATTGCTTTCCTTGCTGTCTCTCACAAGATACATAAAGTAAATGAAAGAGTTAGGGCGACAGATTTAATAACTGTTGTTTGTTAAAGCATAGAGATACAGTTCCCTGCCACTAGCTTCTCCAGTTAAATCTCGGGCAAATTACTCTTCCATTTTGCATAGATCTACAGTGATGACAGTCACTATATTAAAGATGGTTGTCAAAGAAATAAAAAAATATGATTTTCTCTAGTTTTCCAGTTGGTAGCGTACTAGTTAACACACCCCATTTGTATCCTCTTCCTCTTGATCCTGTTTACTTTATCTGTAAAAATCAGAGCTACTCCTTTCCAAGAAAATGGCCTGGAAGGCTCAGAGAATATCAGCTCCAGGAAAAATTATAATAATCATTCCTTTGTCTACCCAGCCAAACACAAATCAACAAGTCTTTCTCTAAGTTAGAATTGTCTTTCTCTAAATGCCCAGGTTAATATCTAATTGTCTGTACATCGTAGAAAACAGGCAAGGTTGTCATGACAACTGGGTGGAAAGTTTAGCTAGAATAATGTTTTCTTTGAAAAGAATGAAGCAATTTCAAGCTTTTTAGTGCTATCTGGAATTATAAAAATTTCTTTGTATCCCCATTTTTAGATTGCAGGAGGTGATTGATCATTTTTTAAAAACTGGCTTACGGATTTTCTTAATACCATTTTTGAAAAAGTGGTGCTTTTTTTTTTCTTTTCTACCCCCTTACCCCACCCCCGCTTTTTTTTGATAGCAGAATTCTACATTTGTGAATGAGGCAAATAGTTCTCTCTTTCATTAGTTCACCAGACCTATAGCAGCTGAATAAAATGAACATTTAGTTACAACTCATTTGATTGGTATACTGCAACGCTATCCTTGAAATAAATCTATGGTTACTAAATGAAGAGAAACAGTACTTTTGTTTTTCTACTTTGTAAGATAGTAAATGAGATGTATATGTTAAAATTTCCAAATGGATGCCCACTAACAAGACATGGAATAGCTCTGATCTTTGGAAAGGAACACACAGAGTTCTCTCTCTTTATTCCCCTTTTCTCTTTTTAATAAAATTTAATTTCTTCTTTTTCTCAGGAACTCCTTCAATTATAGTTCCTCATAATTGTGCAATTATTTCTAGAGTGTTGCCTTGGGTTATTATGTTTGACCGTTGTGAGCACATAATGAACTGAGTGCTTTAGATAAACCAACTGATAGTTCTATAATGCCAGTGGTGCTTGGGGATAGCCAAAGGAGAAAGGCACTTTTCAGAGTATTTTTTCTGGGGACACTGGCCTCAAAGTGAGGGTAAAATTTTTGTAAGAACTTGCTACAGATTTTGGTATCACTGTATTTACCTTTCTTATTTCAAAACTAAGCAGGCAAAGGCTCAATAAATCAGAGTGAAAGAGACTCAAGATGAAAGGAGCTCGAATCTAAAATGATACCCACTACAAAAGCAGTGCAAGCACTGGACACAGGACTGGAACTCCAGTCCCAATGTAGGGATGAGGGTATTGCGAAGGGAGTCACAGCGGTGGTCCTAGTCAATGCAGGTGCTGAAAAGCAGTAATATTTCAAGGGCAAAAGTACAGAGAGAAACACAGTACCAGAAATATTTGTTTTAAGAGTCTGATCACCAAACTGAGTTTTAGGGGCTATCCTCCCACCCTTTGGACAGGAACTAACAAGAGCTGGTCAAGGCCCGTGTTCTACAAAGACCGAACTCTCTGGTGCTTATGTCTACTCGGTTGCTCAAAATCAAAAACCCGGTAGCTATCTTTGATTCCCCCGTTTGCCATTCAATTCCCTCATCTTCTACCTTCAGCCCTGCAGCAAGGCCTGTCTGCTCTACCTCCAGCAGCAGTGTTCAGTCCATCAACATTCCAACCCACTAACTTCACCGGCTAGGCCTCTGATCAGCAACCCTGATGCTACTTTTACTCCTTGCTCATCCATCCGCCATACAATATCCAAAGTATTCTTTTAGAAACATAAATTCAAGTCATATAATCTCTCTATTTAAATGTCTTCATTGGCTTCTCATTGCACTTGCAATACAAGCCATAGTCCATCGTGTGACACAAAGCCCTGCGTGATCTTTTCCAGTTATGAATCTCCAACTCTGTCCTTTTTTTTTTTTTTTAAGATTTTATTTATTTATTTGACAGAGAGAGACACAGCGAGAGAGGGAACACAAGCAGGGGGAGTGGCAGAGGGAGAAGCAGGCTCCCTGCGGAGTAGGGAGCCCGATGCGGGGCTCGATCCCAGCACCCTGGGATCATGACCTGAGCCGAAGGCAGACGCTTAACGACTGAGCCACCCAGGCGCCCCTCCAACTCTGTCCTTAACCACTTCCTCCTTGCTCACTATGCTGCTCTCCTGCTTTGTGTACTAGCGTCTGGGAGGATGTTGCAGACTCAGCAGATGGGGCCAAGAAGTCCAGCCTTACAAAGAAAAGAACCTCCTAGGTTGGGAACGAGGCAGAGTCTGACTCCAGTCTGAATACACATGCTAATTCCCCAGCCCCCTATCAGTTTTGAGTTTGTAATTTTTCTGCCAATGCCATAGAAGCATACGAGTCTATGAAGTAATTTGGATGTGGGGACAGGATCCTCATAGTCGGAAATCTATGCATACACATGTCCCAAGCTAGAATCCCAGGGTCTTTACTGAATCTTGTGCTAGAAAGTTGGCAGTGCAAGTCTCTAACTAAAGTAGCTAGAAAGACTCCCGTACAGGATGAGTGGATCCAAAATGAAGGCTCTAGAGATTAAGGCAGTGACTAGAGAAATCAGGAAACAAAAGTAAACATCTCCTCCCCCCACCTCGGGGCTGATGACAAAAATCAGGAGGGCTCCTGTCTCTGCAGGCATCATTCCTTTGAAGAAACTTAAGTGTATGACAAAGCAATTAGAAGCAGCACATGGAGAGCATCGCAAGTGCCCCCCTCGCTACCTTAATCAAAATATTTCCCTTTTACGAGCAGCTCATTTAGAGGAGATGTAACGAGCTGGTGTCACCTCGAATCTCCAGGGTTAGAGTCGTGTCATGTGAGCCCGCCAGCACTTCATGCTCTAGTTTCAGCCTCCTGTTTCCTCCCTGCCTACAGTAGACAAGGCTGTCACTTAGAAGATGAAATATATTTGCAAATTAATTAACTTTGTCCAGCAACTGGAGAATTAGATTTCTGTTAAGGGTTCTGTCTGAGTGATAGATTCTCAAGACATTGAAGGAATTAAATACCACTTTTTTTTTTTTTTCCACTTGCTCTGCAATAGGATCATACGGCTATATCATTGTTCCACTCCTTTTATCCATCTTCCATTTATTACCACATTTCACCTACAAAGCCAGTGGAATTGGCTTCGGTAGACGATGACTCTTGTGAGGATTTTTAATCTCTATAAACTCCTTATCAATTCAATACAAAACCAAAAAGCTAATAAACATTAGGTGGAAGAAGAGTAGGAGGCAGCTGTATTAGAACAGCACTTTGTAAGGATTTTCTTTCCTTGACTAGCTCTTTGTTCTGATTTTTGAAATGCACAAGGAGGAGGCCAGCAGAATATAAAATGGAGACAAGGGTTTACAGGATCTTGGGTATGTAAGGTAAACCCATTAAGGGATTTTTTGCAATTAAAATCTCAGGCAAGGGAAAAAGCATTTCTGGTTTTCTCTTAAACAATGTAAAAGAACTGTGTACTAATGTTGGATGTGTTTATTCAGCTCACTTTGGATTTAAAAGAATATATAAAAAGCAGTATTTTAATGATACCGGCATGTCCAATCTTAGGGAAGTTCTGCCCTAACCAAGACAGAAGAAGTTTGAAGAGAAAATAGTTCAAGGACATGTTTATTCAGATTATGTTTAGAAATGAGATCCTGAAACATCAGCCTTACTCTTTTTTTAAAAAAACAAATATCACATAGTGATACCAAGGAATCACGACTATGTCTATTATCTTAAATTCTTAATAATTTATTCCTGGCAAATGAACAAGTAAGTAAAAAATAGAATTACTGGGAGACCATATTCAAAATGATCTATATATGCATGTGACTCATTTATGAACACATAGCACACACCTGTGAGATATCCAAGGTGAAAAAGAACTGGTAATTAAAAATTGTGTGTGTGTTAATTTTAATTTATTATTGTTTTAGGAGCAGAATGAAAAAGATAAAAAGAATCATGAACTCAAACCACTTGCTAAGTAGAGTTGAATTTGAGCTCCCTGAAGATGAGAACAGCATCTTTCTATTTTGTACACCTAGGGCCAATCAAGGTGCCTGAATTACTGTGAACATTCAATAAATATTTTAATGAAAGCAAAGCGGGGCATCTTTGGTAGAAGCTTCAGCAGATAACAATTTTTTTTTTCTATTCTTATAAAGTCTTTCTCAAACTTAAGGGATATCCAGTGGTGGAATCATTAAGATCAACTTCTTGGTATCAAGTTAGTCAATTATTTCAGGAAAATGTTTCAACTAAACAGTACAAAGAGTTGTCTACCCATTCTTAATGATTCCCAAAGGCAGACCTAGGTAAATCTTGCAGCTGCTTCTGAACTAAATAAAATGAGGCCAGTCTAAAAGTAAAGCTTTATAGTCCTGAATGGTGATTTAAAATTTGTGTGTGTGTGTGTGTGTGTGTGTGTGTGTGTGTAAATGCCCAAGTGGCAGTAGGAGTGATACATGAGTGAAAATGCCTCCTCTGGGATTGAAGTAGGACACTCCTATTCAGATGCTAAACATTTACTATCATCATGGTTTTAAGTGTGTGTGTGTGTTTGTGTTTAATCAATATTTGATTCTTTCTTTTACTTCCATTTAGCAAAAATGTTTTGCCTCATGGAAAGCCATCTGAGTTTCCCTGGCATTATATTTCAAAAACTTTCCTTATAGAATAAACATATACTGTTTTTGCTAAATACTCCATTCTATCCCAGGCTTCCAATAGTGGCAAGTAATCCTTGAATTTTATACCACTCTGGTAGATTCAAATTTATGATCAGGTGTAAATATAATGAGGATAATAATTTGTAAATATCCCTTGCTACACACTCTCTTGTTGGTAAATAGATTTCTCTCCTTGCTTCCCATTTACCATTACAACTAAGTCCTGATATTTAGTGTCCCTGGGAAACTGGAAGATAAAATTTGGGCAAGTTCCTTCCAGGGGGGGAAAAGGAAAAGGTGAGATGATCTCTTTTGGTTAGTGGACCGTGGAAAGAGAGGATAAATTAGGCAAGAATCTAGAATCAGTAGATCCATTACCCCTTTTCTTTGTTTTTTAGCCTGGAAAGAGAGATTTGTGCTGGATGGCTTCAATCCAATTCAATGAGGGTGGTAATGGTCTTTTGGAGAAAATTGACCAGAGAGATGATTCTGAGGCAGTCCTCCTGCATCCCTGTCACTTGTATGTGGCATGCAAGGGGTGCAGACATTTGTGTAGGCTCTGTTGCATTGACATGAGGGTGCAGAGAGGCCCAGGGTTGGAATGAAGAAGCAGAGGTTTAGAACCAGGTCCAGGAGTCCCTATCATCACATCACTCCTAAAGGCCAGGCAGGATCAGAGGGTTACACCTCTATAATAGATTCATACTTTGGTCATCAATCCAAAGCCCAGGCCAGAGCAGCCGCCCCACTGCAGAAATAAGCCCCACTGTTGACATTTAAGACCCATTCCAAAATTATATTTTGTGCCTCTCACCTAGCAGCCAGATGCTACCTTAGGCCACCACAGGAGAAAGTAATGTGAATGTGAATGGCACTACAGATGGTCCCTGACTTTAACAAAGATTCAATCTAACAGTTGACGATGGTGCAAAAGCAATACACATTCAGCAGAAACTGTACTCAGAATTTTGAATTGTGATCTTTTCCTGGGCTAGAGATATGTGGTATGATACTTCCTCATGAGGCTGGCAGGGCAGCCCCACAATTACAAGGGTGAACAACCAACGCACTTACAACCATCCTGTTGTTCATGTCAGTTTTCAATAAATTACACGAGATATTCAACACTTTAAGATGGGCTCTGTATGAGAGAATTTGCCCAACCATAAGGTAATGGAAGTGTCCTGAGCACATTTAAGGTGGGCTAGGCTAACTAAACTATAATGTTCAGTAGGTTAGGTGTAATAAATGCATCGTCGACTTATGATATTTTCAACTTATGGTGGGTTTATATCCAGATATATAAACCCACCATAAGTTGAAGAAGACTTGTATTTATCTAAAAGGTACCTGGATATTCAAAATGGACATTTAAACCTGAGGAGACAAAGAAACTATTAATGGTTAAACATATTGTCTCCATACCTCTTGCCCCATCGCCCTGTGCTGAGCACAAAGAAGACTGGGAGAAATATTGGAGCAATTGCATGCCTTGTCATCTGAGTAATAGTGTGTAAATTTCCAAACCAATTCAACAGAATGGTACCCCTATAGAAATGACAACTCTCCTCTCAACTAGAACTTTTATCCTTGAGTTCCCTGAACAGAACCCCATTCTCCTCACGATTAGAGAAGATTGTCCCATTTCCTCCTCACAATGGAACAAAGCACCAGCTGTCACATCATGTTCAAGTATCAACAAGCAGAGCCTTTCCTGGTCTCCCTGCTCATCCATTCCGGATGACGGGAAGGGTCAGAGCTCCTAGCACGCATTGGATTCATAATCACAAGTGCCTTTCTCCCCTCCTAAATTTAACTATCTCCTAGGAACCACATCATGTTCTCATATGAGCTGTTAACAATTTCTCCTCCTCTTTTTCCTAGTCTTGATTTTTGTTTCTTCTCCCCTCCTCCCAACTAAAAGCATAAACTTTAATGATGAAATTTCATGCTCAGCCAACTTCTTTATGGCCACTTAAGAAGCACCGTGAGGTTATATACCTGCTCTTGGGAGCACGGCTGCCTGTTTCTTATGACATGTGGGTGGTTGAGGGTAAAGGGTGGTCAAGCACTCAGTAGCAGATCCCTTCCACCCTGGTAGTTACTCTCTGTCAAGCATGTAAAATCCTATCCCCGGACACCACGAATAAGAGAGAGTGACTTCCAAGCTTCTGTATTGGAGACTACACTTTAAAATCACCGTATGTTTATACTCATTCACTCCTTCCTTCCATCTATTCATTCAATCTAATCCATAATTTTGCTTCATTCTTTGATGAATCCTTTGTTTTTTGTTTCCCCTAATTTTTTTTAAATGATTGAGTTTCAACATGTTGACTTTTTTGACAAAAGTGCATACTTCTCTGCATCTTTCCCTGTGATATCTCTTATATCCAAAACATATCTGTATGCTTTTGTTTTTGTTTTGAAAGAGGGAGGGGGACAGGGGCAGAGGGAGAGGGAGAATCTTAAGCAGGCTCCACGCTGACACCCAGTGCAGAGCCTGATGCAGGGCTCAATCTTACAACCCTGAAATCATGACCTGAGTTGAAATCAAGAGTGGGACACTTATCCAGCTGAGCCACTCAGGCGCCTCAGCTCTGAGATTTTTTAAACATTAGTGTGGCTCTTTTTTTATTTTCTCTGTAATCCCTGAAGCCAATATATGCAACAAAGCTCACTTTCAGATGCATAAACATGTACATACCACACTCTAACAACATTTAACTACAGAAAACAATCTTATATCATATATTAAAATATTTGTATTTTAAGTATCTTTTTGCATAGATTAAGCTCACTTATCAACCGCTGCCAGTTGCAGTGTATAAATAACATTACATTATGCTGCCAGTGTTATTATAGTTTTAAACCAGTGGGTTTAAGAGTAAAGATTGGGATTATGTCTCATCAATGGCTACATGATCTTGAAAGAGTCACTTAACCTCTTTGAGCCTTGGTTTCCTCTGGAAAATCGACAAGGTATTACCTTTACCAATAACTTCTACATAGGACTCTACTGAGGATTAAATAAGAAAGAGTGTGAGCTCTTGGAAGCAACAACAGAAAAGTACTATAAGGCAGAATACTTTTCTATCATATCATCCTTAAGAAAAGGCAAGAAACCAATGAGATTGAATTACAAATACAGAAGAGAAGAGCCCCATTTCTTCTGAGTAGTATCAAGTCATAAATGTATTTTTCAGATTTTTATTTTTCGCCTGTGACCAGACCCGGCATCACCTTAATCAGGAGGCCTGGACTATATGTCCTTATTAGTAAAAGTAATGAAAGCTATCACATGAAGGAAAGAGCTATAAATTAAGCATATTTTATATATGCTGCAAGTTTTATGTGACATTTCTTGTAAGCTTCTTCTCCCGCTAAGTCTTTTCCTTGTTGCCCTATACCTCTTGATATAAAAGGAAACTAACTAGTAAAACAAATACAATCAATCACTTTTGAATTAAGTGGTTCCTGCTACCTGCCTTGCTTTTTAAGATACAGAAGCAGCATAAGGTAAGGGGTCTATTCTCAATGAGTCTACATGCTATTAATATTATAAAATGATATAATCTCAGGGACCTTACAGCAATTTATTTATTTATTTTTAAAGATTTTATTTATTTATTGGAGAGAGAGAGAGAGTGCGCACGTGCGTGCACACACACACACACACACACACACACAGGATGGGGGGAGCAGAGGGAGAAGCAGGCTCCCTGCTGAGCAGGCAAACCCAGTGTAGGACCCTGGGATCAGGACCTGAGCTGAAGGCAGATGCTTAACAGACTGAGCCACCCAGGAACCCTGGACCTTACCAGTTACCTAGATAGCACATCTAATAGATGAGTCCCCTCTAGAATGGGATTCCCCAATCCACTGTTCAGCCAACCCTTAGCTACCCACTGTGATAGGGATGCTATTGCCTCATAAGTCAACCTATTCTCCCCTTTTGACTGCTCTAAATGAAAATTTTCCTTACTTTAACTTTCTCAGTAGCACCTATGTCTCCATCTTTAATTCTACCCTTTGTGGCTATACATTCAAGTGCTTTATGGTGAAGCTGATAGATGAATGCATTAATTGTTCATAGAAGGGAAAGGGGAAGCTGGGACTATAGCAGGTAAGGAAAGCTTGGTCTGGGCTTAGAAGAATGCCCAGCACCTAAATAACTAAAAGGGAACAATGCATTCTCCAATACAGAGAAGAACATAGCCAAAGCTAAGAGACAAAAATGAAGGCGAGAGGTTCATAGATGCCCTCTCAGGACTATTTGCATGTTGGAAGATGCTAACTGTAGAGATCAACACTTTTATTACAAATGAGGACCCGATCTAATAATGATCAAGATGGCAATACTTGTGCAAATTTTATTTGGCCCCTAAACCTTCCCTCTGAAAAAGAGGGGAGCATTTTACATTTTTGGAAGTCCAGAAATATTTCAGAGAGGGCTTTGGGAAGTAATTCATATAATGCCACTCACTAAGATTTGCAGCAGCCCTGTATTTTTATACACCAGGGAACAATTAGGTTGTGCATCTGACCCTATGATTACGATAAGCTTAAGAGAACTAATGAGTGACATGTGTGCTTGTGGTGGGCTGAGAAATCCAGATTTGCAGAGCAGAGCTCCTGAGAACAGAGGTGCAGTAAATCAGTTATCAGTTCTTAAAACAGTTCTTATTCAATGACTAGTGCTGCACCCCAAAATGGCAGGAATTTTTAGTAGCAGTGACCAGTAGCTGTGTGTCCAAGACACTTAGGAAAAATTCATTGTCTAGGGATATGTATGCATTTTCAAATTCAGAGTAAAGTAAAACTGCTTACTGACTCATAGAGCAAGGAACTGATTGTCTCAAATAAATACAAAGAATTACATCCCTATTTTAACCCACACTCTGTCTTCTAAACCATTTTTGAATTGTTTTGCAATTTTTTCAATCATCTCAGAAAAGTCTTTCAAATGAAAATCTTTTCCTTTCTAGACCGTGAAATTTGCACCTTCTAAAGATACACACAAATCTTATTAGGTTCAGGAGACTATGAAAAACTTATCTTTTTGCCCAATGTACACTCACCCCCTCTTAAAACAAAAGGTGGGGAGTTGAAGTCAACAGGTTGACAGCTTGGAAAACCCAATGGTAAAATTGCAGAGAATGGTTTATTCCACAAGACAGATTTAAGAAAACAAATCTTTCTGGATGTGCTATGTGCATTGCCATTCTCTAGATCTTCACTAGCCCCAGTATTTTGGCTATAAAATTAATCAATATCCTACTATGATAAGGAGCTTCAAGTTCTGTGTTTGGAGAATTCTAATATTCTGTAGAATGGAGAGATTCACATATTAGAAATCAAAACATGAAATATTTATATTTGCTTATATGTTTTTCTTAGTATTTTTGTCATTGGCACTAAAATATGTAAATATTATCACACAGCACTTGGTACTAAAAGAATACACTGACAACAGTTGGTATTTGAAATTACTCAGGGTTCTGTTTAGATTTTATAATATGAGGTTGAGTTTGTGAGTGTGTCATGAGTAGGTGTGCAGTGAAGAGGACCCTGGGTTAGGAGTCTGACGAGCAGCTTTCGAGCGCTCTCTGTGTGCCAAGCACTGCGTAGCTTCCCAACACTGCCTGCTGAAACCTCAAGGTAACTCTAAGAGTAGACAACTGATACTTCCCTAATTTACAAAAGAGGAGCTGAGGCTAACTCAGTGATTCAAGGAGGCTCTGTTTAAGGTCATCCAGCAATAGAGCTGAGGCCAGATTTCAACTCCAGGCTGTCAGACCCAAAAGCACACTTTCTCCTCCTCAATGATCACTGAATCTTGTCATCTGCTCACACTCACTGCTTGACTCTGTTAGTCATACTTCCTGTGTCTCCGTTTCTTCATCTGTTATTTGGGGATAATTATGATAGCAGCCCTGCTCAGTCCACAAAATTGCAGGGAAAAGGAAACAACATCATAGGTATGAAAGTGCTTTGCCAATGGTAGAGCGTAAAAGCATTTTAATACTGTTATGTTTATTGATATTTCACTAAAGTTAAACAAGGAGTGTTCACAAGATACCAACCCATTCTCCTTTGATCAAATCTTAACTTGGAACAATTTTCTAAGGTTTCTCTCATAGTCTGTGGGTATGTGGTATTACCCACTCATAAAGCAGGTCACTGTGCACCTGGAGTGATTACTGAGCACCTCTTTCTGTGTCCTAGAGATGTCCGAAATATCACGGGGGGCTTAAGGCAAATCTCAGGAAGGCGTAAGGTAAATGGAAGAGTAGCCTCTAAAAACAAATAGCAGAGCTGGTATTCAACGGGTACTAGAGGAGTTTATTAGCTGTGAAAATACAGGTATATATCAATATCAATTGCCAAAATCAAGCCACTGTCTTGACCCTCTAGTGCCTCTGTCCCATCCCCACTCTGCAGCTGTGGCCACCACAGCCCCGCCCCTGGAACCTCCTGGACCTCCGGATGTTCCAGCAGCTAAACTGTTAACGTAGGCACAGCAAGGGGTCTTGGGGCCCTGAAATATAACTATCCCTACTCTGATTGGTTGGTCCTCAAGCCACTCAGGTTGTTACATGTTTTTAATACAAGTGTGGAAATACACCTGATGGAAGGTAACATTTCCAACCTTATCATTCATATGCATCTTTTTATGAATAAGAGTTGGTGGATTATTTTCATTGGTAAGGAGGGGAGCTGCTCTCTGAGTCTCCAGACTGTCTCCATTAGCACTTTCCCAAGCTTACGTCTCTTGAGGTGCATAATGAGCATGCTGTTTTGTACCTGCCTGTTTGCTTGTTGCCTCTTCCAGAGGGTGAGAACTGTTTCTCCCCTAGTGTCTAAAGCAGATTCTAATCAGTGGTGACAGTGAGATAAAGCATTAACGTTGGGGCAAGAGAATGGGGAGGACAAAGGAGGAAAGACCAGGGTCAGGGGGAAGTAGCAGGCCTGTTGGTGTCTAAAACTCTAGCTGGCTAACCATTAGCATGAGAGCTAGAACTCCTGATTTTTCGAACACCTTCAGACATCCTACTTTCATTGATGCTCTTTGTTAATACAGATTCTGTTAAACCTTCCTGTTCCATAACATGACTGAGGAGGCCCTGGGATTTGTCTCAGATGTACTGAAGACAGCATAGGACTAAAAATCAGATAGACAGGAGCTTAAATTCTGTTTCCACTTAGAAGCTTTGTGATCTCTGGTGAGAAACTGCAACTTAACGTCATTACCTATACCTAACTGTACGAAAAGTCAATGAAAACCAAAATGTACAAAGAACTCTGAGTAGTGTCTGGTCCTCAGTGAGTGATGGTTACCTGACTTATAAAAGGTCACATATAGCGCTTTAAACTTCTACAATCTTTGTTATAAAGGTATGGGAAAATATCATGGAAGCAATCAAAGTTCACAGTTTTAAAGAGAGGTACCTGAGACTCAGGTATATACAGTGACTAACTCAAGACCATAAGCAGTAAGCACAAGTGCCAGGACTAGAAGAATGATCCGTTGATATCTGGCTGAGTGTGTTTCTGAGTCCAGAGAATTCTCAACTTACAAATAGGTTTGAAGGTTGCACTTTTCTTGCTACTATTTTGTGATCCTGTGTCTCTCTTTGGGTCTTCACATCCTCATCTGCGAAGTGGGTGTTTATGAAGATTGCTTTAAGTGCCATATGTCCCAGGTGTCTGTAAGCTATGAATAACCACCTAGGTACCTGTGATGCCACCTCATCACCCTACATGGCATGTTGTACACTCCTCCCAAGACACAGGCTTCTGCTTCTTGGGCATTCAGTTTTATAACAAAGACACAGGCCCTTTGTGGACTGTGGCTCTCACTTTCCATTCAATATGGGCAAGATTAAAGGATAGCATGAATTGCTTTTATCTCCCTAAAAACAATTACTTTAAGAATATTATTGTGTCCTTTTGATACTAGACGTTCAGATGTGACCTAGAGGAGAGTCTGAGATCACAAATAGGCGACCTGTTATATGGGAGACACACCCCAGTCAGGTTATTCATCTCACATTTTCAGGCTGGGCTATTGTAGCTTCCGCACAGCCTCTGTGCTCTATCCCCATGGCCGCATTCCAGTGGTGGGCAAAGAGGCTTCTAAGTACGCTAAATGTGCTGTACGGTAATTGCTAACTCTGTGCCTTTGGATCCTCTGGGGTTGGCAGCATTACAAAAATAGACATAGGGAAGCAGGTTACCATTAGCAAATGTCCTGATTTTTGAAGGGAAAAGGGATCTTATGGAGCATCTGTTTTCTAATTTCACTAGAATCGAATGCAGTTCCTTTCAGAAAAGCACTGTGCTGGGTGATTAAGAGGCAAATAAAGTAAATGCTAGTTCCTGGTCCTGATATAATACTTATTTTAGTGGAAAAGACAGAAATGCATGGATGGACACAACTTAACCACAGGTCCTGGATATAAGTGACTAAAATGAGATAAAATCATATTTTGAGAGAAGTGTTTTTGAACAGGGCCCCTCCCTCTATCCATTTGGTTACACAGAAAGACTCAGACTTTCCCTTTGTAGCAGGCACTGTTGTTGCCCCACCCATAAGCTCCTTAGTCTACCTTGGAAGTCATCCGCAGCTGCTATCGACAATTCCCTAACCGCTAGCACCTATGTTTCTCTGTTTCTTTAGCCCAGGTCTTTCCTACATGGAGAGCAGAAAGGTAGTGCAGGGAAGTTAGTGCTTCCAGAAGTAATCCTCAACCAAGGAAAGATGGGAATTTGTGGACAAATAATTCATTGCCCTTGCCTCTTAGAGGGACAATTCTGAGGTCTATTCTACGTAGTCACCCAGAGGGTCTCCAGTAGAATTGCTCAAAGTGGTCACAGGCTTATTAACAGACATTAAAGGCCTGCACCCAAATATTTTTCTCAGTCTTATTTGGGAACAACCCAAACTAAGCCATCTTTATTATCTTAAGAATAATTTTTGTTTTGAGAATTTAAGCCAATGTATATAAAGCCTTCAGATGCTCAGTAACTTACTGTTTTATATTTTTCATGTTTCCAAATGTTCTCATGTATACTGTATACATTCTAGAACCAGGCATGGAGTGCTGCATTTCAGTTCATGCCGCTCCTTTAACCCTGATTACATCCTCTGTGCCACTGGCTTGGGCATTCACTAAAAGGGATCTCCCTAATACCCTTGAATGGTTCAGTTTAACCTTACCACCTTATCTTACTTTGTGTTTGGCCTCCCAACCTGAACATGGTATCATTGCCACCTTGCCTTGCACTAGACTCTTCTAATTATAGATTGTTCTTCAAGCAGAGAATTTTGGTTTATAGCTCCTCTCCTCCACCGAAATAGCAATTTGCCCTTCAGATTATTTCCAACTCTGGCCTTTATGGGGAACATTCCAGCCCAAACCAGAACTGCCCCAAATTCTTCAGGCAGGTAATGCTTCAAAGATCATTGTTGTGTTGTATTCCCAAGACCCCTGCATCTGGGCAAGAATGTTTTGTTCCATATATGCTGGTGAGAATATAAGGGGAAATTACATCCAAGTAATTGATATGCATGCTCTGGAAAAATAAATAGGCAAGCGTGATTTATAGAGAATCAAAGAATTTCTAAAACCAATTTGTGAGGTTGTTTTCTTTTCAAAGCTGCCTGATGAGGGAGATGTTTAGTCAGAGATCAGCCACACTGGACAGAAGTCACCTGGTAGATGACAGAATCAGGAAAACAGGGACAAGAGGTCAAATGGGCATAATAAAAGAGAGCGGGCCTTCATCAGAGCGGGGTGGGGGGGGTGTGGAAATAATGAGGTCCACATTAAAGGAGAAGCTGCTGTAAGACATGAGGGAAAGAAGGAAATAAAGTATCCTAAAAACTGTGATACACAATGCTACAAAATCTGATACATTATGATATACAATATGCTCTCTCATGCAATCTGTATTTAGACAGTAGAATCTCCTCTGCAGATGGGGGAAGAACCCCCAATTAAATCCCTCATGCATGTGCAAATAGAGGGTGACAGGCAGTGTCTATGGAACTATTTAATTCTACAGTCAGGCCCCTTTTCCTGAAATCACACTTTAAGCAAAGAGCTCAAAAGCCATTGTTTCACGATGTATATGTATATCAAAACATCACACAGTACACTGCAGATATATAGTTTTTATTTGTCAATCATACATCAATAAGGCTGGTGAAAGAAAAAAGCCAGTCAAAAAGATTAGCAAGGTCAAGGTCCCTGCATTTACAAGCACATATTCATCCTCTGACAGAAGCAAGCTAACCCAAGAATGTAGGCAGCCTAACACCCACAGATGCAAAAAAAGTAGACTGATGTACCTTAAGAAATGCCTGTTGGCTCTGACAGATGGGGAGGAAAAAAAAATGAAAGAAAAAAGACCAACTTCTCTGCAACAGGAAGGATGAAAATTGTGCCACAAATCCTCTCTACTGTATCCTACACCCCCACCATCCAAGGCATCTGCTCTGAAACCCAATATTACTTAGAATATTTTTAAATGAAGTTAAAAAGGTTATATGCGGTGAAATCCCCACATGCTCACATGACAGTAAGCTCTAGTGGGTAAGGAAATGCTGAGGTGACAAGGATGGTGTTCAGGAGGACTCCTGCGAGTCTGGGTAAGTAGGCACGAAAGTGGCGTATCAGCATATGAGCTTCATTTAGCGAGAGTAGATGTAAGGTAATCAGTTTTGGAGGAAATAATCCAACTACAAGATTATGGGCTCCAAGCTATCACTCACAATCCAGAAACCTACGAGTGCATTATTCACTGAACACAACGGCTGAAAATGCTGCCTGGGCCAACAGACCCATGAGATGCTGTGCTTCCTCTGGAGTTTTATATAAACAGAACCAAAAGCATTACCCACCCTTGCACTGGAAACAAAGCAAAGCAAAACAAAACAAAACGTAGTGTAACAACACGTGGGTGCACATCACTCTCCAAGATACAGAATGGAACTGGACAAGATCCAGACTAATTAGTATGGTCAGGATGGAAGGGTCTCCCCTGAAGATGATAAAATTAAGAAATTCTCCATTTGGTAGAAAGGCCTCTGCACAGAGGGATGATAGAAGTGTACTCTTTCCCTTAAATTATAGTTAGAACACATCTGGAAGTGAAAATTTTGAGTACCTGAATTCCACATCATCTAAAAATATTTCAAAGTTCTAGTTCTGCCCAGAGCACCATACATTCTGCTTAGCCCATGCTTTATCCTATATCCACATATCCATATATTTGTTTCTTGATCAAACAACCTTATAATGACTACTGATTATGCGTGAGACACTGAATAGTGTAGAGATTAGGCGCTGGGATATAGAGGTAGGCACACACTTCACAGAGGGCTCACTGGATATAAGGAGTGTATATATATATATATATAGTACAGTGTGATGATTGCAATTAATTGAAGGTGGTCCCAGAATCATGATGGTTGGTGGGAAGTACATCCTGAATTAATCTGGGCGAGGGTATAATAAAATGTGTTTTCTATTATGTGGCTTTGCATATTCTTTCTTTTTTATATTTCCTTTTCAATTGCACACTGACTTTATCTAAGTAGAATAATAAAAACAGTGAATACAGGATTCAAGCAGCATTAAAACTGAGCATTTAGCATGCCAAAACACTTTTTTCCAATGTTATTAATATGGTGATTTTTCTGTTCTTGCGGACCCCTACATATATAAATTTATATTTTGCATACTCTTTCCCTTTCCTGGTAAATGCTTATCATAATATATGGCATTTATTTTTTAAAAGCATAATGCATTTTGTTTCAGAGCTTATAATACTAAAGGTTTTTTTTTTTTTTTTTTTTTTTTTTTTGGCTTATGAGTGCTGAATTTCTCAACTTTGACCTTGCATCAAAATGAGATGTTGAATTTAATAATATATTGCACTTTTAGATGCTCTTCATCACCATGGATCCAATCATGTTTTATTAACTACAGTGAATGCACTAGATAAAAAAATAATAATTTCTTTAAACAGCAGCAGTAGTCATCCTAGAAATAATATCTCAACAACAAAGTTAAAACTTTTCCTTAGGCAGGAAGAATTAATGAAATCTGATGAGGAAAATTCCAAGACTGATCTAAGCAAGCTTACCTTGTAATGTATATGTTACACCAAATGCCTATTTTAGAAAAGTTCAATAAAGTCTCCATAATTCTCCATAATTCATATTTGAATTGTACAGATGATCACTTCAATAAATCATAAACACATGTAGTTAGAATGATACAGGGGAGACATACTAACATTTCTTATGATTTCTGCTTTTTATGGTCAACAAATTAGGAAATAAAGGTATTTAAATACCATCTCTATCAAATTATTAGCATCCAGAAAAATATGTCTGGGGATTTTGAAAGCCATTTTGAGAAGAATTTGGACCATTTGATGTAATTTGGATAAAATAATTCAGAGGGATATTTTGTTGCCCTCTTTTCTCACTGTAAATTTCCCTGCAGCAGGAACAGATATTAGAGATCAAGTCCTTGTCTTCCTCCTGGGTTTGAAAACAGAATGTCTCTCTTTTTTTTATTTCTTGAGCAGCCATCTTATCTGCACCAGCAGCTTCACCCTGCGCCCTAATATATTCAAGTCAAACCTGCCTTTAAAATGCATGAGCCAACCTTCACTTGCACAGAATTTTTCACCCTCTGATTTCTCATAAGATTGTTACTTTACAATGTCAAAAACCTTGAAAGGTTTGGCTTGAATATCCAAACTCAAAGGTACCCAGTGCTAAGTTTGATCCTGAAACCACAAAACCAAAAACCTTCCCATTTCAGTCACACATTTTGCCTGTTGTCTTACAATAATAGAAGTGGCAATTAGTACAAATAGCTTTATAGTTTTCTGGCCAAAATTTTTAGGCTTATAAAAGTAAAGATGCAGATGCATTTTATACTCTTATACATTTAAACAATATGTTTATGAGATACTTTCACCCTAATGATCGTTGACTCTTAATCTCCTCGGGTGGCTCAACAATGTTTCCTCAGAGTACACAGCATTTTTGAGCTTCCTGCTGAGAACTGTCCTCAGAGTTGGCTTCTGAACAGACAAGGATATCAATGTAAGGTGATGCACCAAGACACACTCCCTTGCTTTGCTTCCTTTTCTCTTCCTGTGCTTCTTTCTGGCTCTTTCTTCTTTCTCCTGCCAAAACTGAGGGAAGTTGTGCATTTTCAAGGAAGTGCTGACCAGAGGCTGCCTCACAGCAGAAAGTACCTGAGAACTGGATTTGCATCTAATACAAATCATCAAAATCAAAGATTGTGATTAAATTCCTCAAAAACAGGAAAGAGAGAGTTTGGACTATCTATGAAAAAAGTTACCTAATTTTAATGAGAGAAATGAGGTCAGGCTAAATCTAATATCTGACTAGATCAAAACTGACAGACCATTTGGATTACTGGGGAAAAAAAGAATGTAAACATGGTGCTTCTTTAGTGACAGGTGTCACAGAATATGCTTCCTGAGTACAATTTTCAGACTGCTCCTCGAAGCCAACATTAAGAAACTCCACAAAATGTACATTTCAAGTAAGTAAATAAACAGTTTTGTCTTTCTAGTTTTGCATTAAATCCACATGATATAATGAACTGCAGGAAAAAACAAACAAGTGATACTCTTATGCGAGCTCCACAAATAGGGAGGTATGTTTGATGTTTTCCTAATACATATTATAGGACTAGCACAGAGGTGTAACACAGTAATGGTGAAAAATTTCAATTACTTGTACTTCTGCAGAAAATATGGTAATAAAAGTGGAGCATCTGATAAATTTTTGACAAGGTTAGAAGAAAGAAAAGTGTGGAAAGTACCCTGGTTGCATTTGATCCTAATGCCCACCGATATCTTTATGTGTTAATAAGTTTAGAACAGACATGAGAATATTCAATCTACTCACTGAATTCACATAAAATGTATATGGTGGTTGGTTTTAATGATGGCCAATAAGAAAATGGATTGGACTGGAGGAAGTGGTGGGACCCTTAGGAGAAAGTGACATTGTGACTTTGTAATAGGGAGAAGAAGGAATAAGGGACAGTTTATATTTTTCTCTTACTCCATTACAAAAAGAATTTGTGGTGATTCACAAAGATTCAACATAGCAAATGACAGTAAGTATAAGCTCAAAATGAAGTTAATACTAAAATGCAAGGCATGGATTCCTATACTGCACACTTTTAATGAGAGTCACAAATTTGGATCTTAACTTTCTTGAAGAGGAAAGCAGGAGCAGTTAAAAGAACCACAGCAAAATTGTAACTCTTCTAGTACACAATACAGAAGTAGCTTATAGTGGGCACACAGAAATATGACAACAGCCTCAGCAATATCCTGTGAGTAAGCAAAGGAATGAATTCCATAGGGATGTTTCTTGTTTTGTGATATACCTTATAGGCCATGATATTATATCAAAATGAGATTCAGTTAAAGAAATAATTTGAAGTTCATCCCATGTGAAATGATTGTTTCTCTCTGTTCAGTCTTTAAAACCATCCAGGGACAATAAGTTTGAATTTATACTCCATAAAAAGTTCTTGGAGGGAAGCGTGTTTCTGTTCCCACATATGTATGTGGTTTCATGGGATGTCACAAGTAGGACAGCTGGGAGTTGGACTGACATTCTGTAAAAATTCAAGAACCTAACAAGGCAGGGTTTCGGATAACTATTTCCATGTCTCTATCAGCGGTAAATAAAGCCAGATTCACAGGAAGTCAAGTGTCCCAAGGGAGTAATTTTGTACAGAGATTTAGCATCGAGGTCCTCCTCCAACCAAAACCAAAATTGCTTAAAATAAGGGCATCTAAGGAAGATGATAAATTGTAGAAATGGTTTGCATCACCATTTTCAGAAAAGGATGTGACTAAGTTAATATAATTGCAAAAGAATCTTTTGTTCATACTTTAAAAGCCATGCAATAAAAAGTGAAAAGAGAGACATAAAAGATAGATATTCCATGTGTTGTGGACATGTATACACAGTCTCAAGAAGGCTTCTGGCCAGAATGAGCTTCAGGTACATGAAACACCCTGAAATCAAAAAAAAAAAGCGTCTATATTTGTGAGGTTTATTCAGAAAAGCTTGTGGCTTAAGGAAGACAGCGACCTAGCAACAAATGTGAGAGGGAAGCAGGATTTTCAACTCCTGTGATTCATCCGTCTTCTCTAGCAAGAAACTAAATCTTCCCTGTAGGAGAGGTAGGATAAACATTGTAAAAACGAATTAAAGTTCTGGCAGATGAGGTGGCAGTAAATTATTACCTGGGCAATTTAAATGTCTTCAAATTTCCAGGCCTAGAAAGATTTTATTGCAAGAATGTAAAAGAATGGGCACTAAATCATAGAGATTAAAGTGGGACAAAAATCCCAATTTTAAGAAATGGGAAAAATTACGGATTGGTGAACTTTTAATGTCGATTTCTAGCAAAATTCTAGAATGAATTGGACAACAGGTTGGTTATGAGCGCTTGTTACTAGTTATATGGAACTAAACTTATTTCTGTTTTCCATAAAGCAGCAAACAGGAGAAGCCTTTTGATCCTTTTTGCCTCTTTTCAGCCAAGCATATGAAAAAGCATATGGAAAATATAAAGAAATTATAGTCTGGATACTACTCTACTTGACTGACTCATAGATGTCAAATTATTTGAAATATTTAATGGCCTTCTCTTCCCCAAATGTTATATTGATCAATGGTAAAATGTAGACTGCAGGTATGTTTCCCAAGAGGGGCCACAGGGCATGGAAGTCTGTACCTATACGTACCTCTGTATCATCTGCTCTATGTCTATCGATGGCTTGTGTGTGAACAGGCAGAGAATCTTAGGGTATTTGTAGGTAACACCAAACTGGAATGGATGACAGAAGCAGAATTCAAAGTGATCCTAAAATATGAAATCATTAATTTTTTTCATTTATTATCATATATATCAGGACCCTCAATCTGAAAGCCCAGTAAGGTACCACTCACAGTTATAAGCACGTGAATACAAAGATAAAAAATCCAGTCCCAGCACTCAAGATCCTCAAAGTCGAGAGAAAAATGAACATGAAAACAGATTCACAACCCAAGTGACAAAGTGGTATAACAGGAGAGAAGTTGCTGTGGGAGCCCAGAGGAGGAAATGTCCTCTCTGCCCGGGGTGGAAGGAGCAAATGATTGTAACGGCATCAGGAAGGAAGGAAGTATCCAGCCAGGCAGTGTTAAAAGACCAAACCAAACCAAACCAAAACAAAACAAAACAGGAAACGAAAGTTGGCATGAGGAAATCTTACATGGAAAAAGCCCAGTGGTCAATGTCGAGATAGTCTCAAAAATGACTGATAGTTTGTTTTGTCTGAGACTTTAAAAAGAATCCTAACAATCTCAACATTAACAAAATACTGTGCCTGGATTAGGAAGATAATAAAGGGAAGTGCTTGATGTGCTTTTTGACCCCTTCTGACCCTAGTTTTCCACAGAAAATAGCTAGGTGCAGTAATGTGATTATAGCACATTTTACACCTTCCAAAAAAGAGAAAATCTCACAGGGCTGAATGCACCTTCTCACCTTTTTGGTGCTACAAAAAAAAAAAAAAAAAAAGAATACAGTTGTTTTGTCATAAACACTCATCCACAAAAAATATTTTCTATTAAACAGGTCTTGTAAAAATGCCTAAACAATAAAACAAATCTAAAAGTTTGTTCTTTTGCCTTTAAATATTTCCTCGCTTTTTTTCTAACATCTCCCATTTGGGTTTTATCTTATGTGAACACAACCCTCATTAGGGGAAGGAAATATTCCTTCCCAAAATAAGTTTATCTATAAAATTTTGCAGTAAATAAAAAGTCTCAGAATTAAAGGAAAAAAATATATTTTGCATAACTCCATTTTGCTTTTCACTATGTTAAAAAAAATGAGTTTCAAACAACCGGGGAAGATGATCTAAAATTATAGAGAGACAGATAAATCATAGTACCTGAATGATCAATTTAAGAAATCCAAGCGCAGACATAAACACGCACACACTCCTCTAGAAACATGGATTTAGTACTCAATAATCTGGTCACATCAGCTTACAACAGGCTGCTTTTCAGGAAGAGCTCTCAAAGACACGGCTATTCAGATGAAAAGAGTCTCCATACTTATTTTTTAACTGTCTCATTTTTTTCTTTGAAAGCTTTCTGCTTTTTCTTTGAAAGTAGAGTAGCCCAAGTTGCCAAGGTAACGTAACAGTTGACTGCAGTAGCAACAGGTAAATTGAGGATCAATCTACAGTCCAGGCAAAATGCTGAGGACGTTGGGGATGCTGCGGCAATTTGGCACAGAGCAATGACTTATTTGAAAAGACTGACCTATTCTCATGTAAACCAAATTAGTCTAAGTGAGCCTCTTTGGGTGCAAACAATCCAATCTGTTTAAATAAATTTTACTTCATTTGTTTAACTGCAATTCATGTGTGTGACTAGGAAATGGACTCCGAAGCACTGACACCTGCTAAATTTGTGTAAAACATAAGTAAACCAGGATCATATTAAGCCCAAGTAAATAGTTTTTGGGGAAGTAAAATATTTACATAAATATCTACTATTTACTATTAGGTTATTTTTTTATCCCTTAAGATGAAATTCAATTCTAAAATAAATAAAAACTATGCAGATAATTAAGTAGGGGTAGCAAAAGAATGGGATGATTATTCTTGGGCCATGTGTGGTATATTTAAAATCAGTCTTACTGGGGGCACCTAGGGGGCACAATCGGTTAAGCGTCCTACTCTTGGTTTTGGCTTGGGTCAAGACCTCAGGGTCATGAGATCAAGCCCCACATTGGGCTCCCTGCTCAGTGCAGAATCTGCTTGAGTTTCTCTCTCTCCCCCTCTCCCTCTGGCCCTCCTGCTTGTGCTCTCTCTCTCTCTCTAAAATAAGTAAGTCTTAAAAAAATAAAATTAGTCTTACTGAATGATAATGCAACAATGACATAACCACAATGTAAATGGCTAGCAACAATGTCAACCTTACACCAGGCTTAAAATAAACCGGTGAAAAGACAAAGTTGCTGGAAAGTGACTGGCAACTATGACTGGAGCTTACATTGATGCACATTCCTCTTACTTGTAAGCCACCAGTTTATAGAAGATAAGAGCTGAGTCGATCCTCTTGGTTGGCTGACAATGGAGCCAGATGAGGTTTTCTGGGGACTTAGGAGTTACAGCAGAATGAGTCCAACTCACTAGGACACAGGCCAGAGGGAATGTCTGAGAAGTCTAACTATACTTTATTTGCTTGGAGTTAATGCAATGATGCCTTGTATGCTTTATTATTGCTACAGCCAAGACAGTGGTTACCAAGAGCTGCTACAGAGCTGCCAAGAGCTAGGTAGACAAATCCTACTTATTCAGCCCTACTCTATAGGTATACTCATATACTTGATAATACATTTATATGCGATAATCAAAGAGCCAACAGATATCCTGATACTGGGTGTCAGACACTTGGTGCTGGGGATATAGAGGTTTACAAGATGCACATGGATTCTAATTCCATGATACCTACAATTTAGAGAAAAAGAGGGATATTGCACAAATGCTCATGAGAATGATGGACACAACAAAAAGCAGAATGAGACCTTGGGAACAGACAGCAGGTAACCCCACCAAGCCTGGGACATCTAAGGAAATGACATATTTGCTGAGTCCCAATATCTGAGTTAGCTAGGTTAGGGAGAGAGTTTCAGATAGAGAAGACAAGAGACTCCCCCTGACAAGAGAGAACATGGACCCCTGGACTTTAAGAACTAAAGGAATTTTAGAGCACTGGAACCAAGAGAACAAGGGTAGGACAGGCAAGAGAAATCATGTAAGGACATTGGGGCCAAATTAAGGACTTGGATCTTTATCATAAGGACAGTGAAAAGTAAATGGAAAATTTTGAGCAGAGAAAATGAGCATAGTCTTTGTGATTATCATTTCGTTAAGTCCTCACAACAACCCTGCATGTGTGTGACTCTATAGACGAGGGCACTGAAAATCACAGACATTAAACCAAATGCCCAGCGTCACACAGCGTGATGTCATGGGCAGGGTTTGGATCCTAGGTTTTTTATTTGTTTGTTTGTTTGTTTGAAGTTCAGTGCTCTTCCATAGGGCAATCATTGCCATGAGCTGACAGGGTTTTTTTCATTAGCAGGATCTTGTGGGTAGGGAATATCCTCACACCATTTGGTATCAGAGAGAAGAATATGCAAGGGAAAACGGAGAGCCCAAAGGCTTCCTGACAGGCTGAAAGTCTTCATGTAATTACTGCTAGCACTTGAAGGGGTCAGAGATAAGAGATCTACTTGAGGAGTCAGAAACTCCAACCTCAGCCTCTTTATTGATAAAATGGGGAAGAGGTGACTGGTTGATCTCTAGGCTTTTTCTCAGTTCCAAAATATGAGATTTGTCAGGCTCAGTGCACAGGACAATGTGGCATCATGGACATCAGGCAACCATTAGAAACTAACAATCAAGGGAGCATCAGTGCATGGGAGTGAAGGCACAACTGTTTGCACATCCAGATAAGAGATCATGAGCAGAAGAGCCAGGGCCGAATTGAGTCACATATTGTTACCAGAAAAAGCTGGTAACAGAGTAAGAGGAATGTATCCAAAAGGATCTCAGATGGGTACATAAGTATCTGTCTTCTGAACTCCCTGACTACCAGTTAAAGGAAAGAACAGTCTCCTGAACTAGAGCAGTAAGATATTAGTTAGGGCCCATTTCTTTCACTCCCTTTCCACCTGAAATTGACAACCACCTCCATGTGATGGGGGGTCATTCATTTAACTGCCTGGTGCCTCAGTCTTCTTTATGAAGAAAGTGGGAAAAATGCAGTCCTTTAATAGTTGTAATTATGAAAAAAAGTGGACTGGAACAAATGAAATACAATTAGCATTATGGTAATCCTTTTTAAGGTGACCCTTTTCTCAATTAACTGTATTGTTCTCACAAATATGGAAGTAGAAAGCTGTTTTCTTAGTACACTTGGCTTTTGTGGTTGATAGGAAGATTTTTACCCCCCCCCAAAAAAAATCTGAAGCATGGATACCAAGTAGACATTTACTGTTCTTGAAAATTCTAATTCTTTCTACAGTCCTGATTTATGCCACCTACAAGATAAAGCAACAAATGGAAAATACAGAGGAGGAAGCGATATGTTACAGACTGCTCATTCTTTCATTTCCTTCTTCTGCTAGCTGTACTCCATTCTATTAATATATATTTCATATGAATATCAATTCAGGAAATTTTAAGAAAAGATGTGAGAAGTAACATTTTTCAACACAGCTTAGTGTAGTTGTTAAATCACGAATTCTGGAGTCTGCTAGGTTCAACTTGTGGCTCTGAATTTCCTGGTTGTGTGGCATTAGGTATGTAAATTAACCTCCCTATGCCTCATCTTCCTGATTAATACAACAGAAATAATAATAGATCTACCTCATGGGGTTGTTGTTAGGACTTAAGGAATTAAGATGCATAAGGATGTAGAGCAGTCTCTAGCACAGAGTAAAAACTCAGGTAGTAATAGTTGTCATTATTGCTGTCATTCTTTCATTCCTTCCACATTTCTATTCCCTGCTCTGTTTTGGGAAAGGGGGGTTGTTTTGTTTTGTTTTGTTTGTTTGTTTGTTTTTCCCATTAGTATCTTCTAATTGCCCAAAAGAGGACTAGGGCTGGGGGGAGGAGAGTGGGTGGAGAATACTCTGATGTCTTAAGATTTGTGTCTCTTAATTACAGTTCTTATTTTAATTGTAAAAATCGTTGACACTTTTATGGGAAATAGAGGCAAAATAACAACACAAAGCCCACGTGTCTGCTTGCGCACAACCACTCCAGTGGAGTAAAAATGAAAACTAATGGGGCTAGAAGAGAAAAGAGCAAGATATTATCTTCAAATATCATTTAGGGAATTGAAGAATAATACAGTTTAATAATAATATTTTACATGAACAAATTTCCCTTCTTTTGAGAAGAGCTTAATGTGCTTAATTTGGTTTTCACTTGTATTAATCATTTCTTATCTTTATTAAGCACTTATCACATTGTATTTCAATTTATCTATTTATACATCTATTTCTCCTACCAAACCATGAAATCCTTGAAGACAGAGGCTCAGTATTAGTCATCTTTCTGCCTCAAGGCTAATACAGTATCCCAGAAAATCACAGGTGCTCAATTAATATTTGGTGAATAAACAAATAAATGAACTCCTCAATCACACTGTTGGCTTAGTTGCCATTATAGATAATCCACACTGTATATGTTTTAAGCAAGCCTATAAAAAATCTACACCTGTAACTTAAGCAGTAAATTTGCAGTATCCTACAAAAGAGTGCTTAAAAGGAGTCAGGTCACAGATTGTTTGAATAGATTGTTCGGTAGTCCAAATTTTGGTGTTTGAAAGTTTTTGTGGAAAACTGGCCATGTCATTCATAGAAAATATCCTTCTGTCCTTGGGCCAGCTCAGATGGAAATAACATGAATTTTACTCTTCTTCTCTGACCTAGATGCACACTCCATCTGCAGGGCTCTGACTGATGGCTCAGTCTCACCAGTAATGTGACATGGACCCAGGTCCTGGGAAGGTATTAATAAAGAACTCCAATCTCAGAAGAGATGGCTCAGGAACAGATTCAGTTTGAACTCAGTTTTCTTGCTCTTGGTCCAGAATCATTTCCCGTATTCTGACCCCTTCCACCTCGACACTCAAGATCTGTTTATTTCTCCTATTGCCTTCCTTCTCCAGGTCTATATCCTGGCCCCATATTTCCAGTTTCTGGACTCCCAGAGGAACAGCCTGAATTCTGTGGGGCCTACACCTGAACTTATGTCTCAGGTTTGAAGACCACACAATGGTTACTGTGGATAAGAATTTAAGAGTCAAATTTAAGAGAAACATGGACTAGAGGAGTCTAGTGACTTATCCTACAGGGACTCTGAAACCGGTGCCGGGGAAAGAGCTAGAACAAAACTCCCTTGTCTCCATGTCTAATCCTTTCCCACTGTATCATGGAGACCTGGTTACCCTGTCCCTATGAATCCCAGACTATAGACCCTACCTTCCTCACATGGCTAACACGCCAAGTCCCGAGTGACTTCCTATCGTGTTCCAGGCTAAGCAGGACTTGCATATCACCCCACTCTTTTGGTTTCTCTCAACAGCTGGGCCTGCTCTCTTCTTTCCCTACTAGATAGTCTTTCAAAGATTTGGCACCGACACCCCTCTCGCACCCCCAAGTCTCAGGTAAAGAGCAACCAGTGTGTAAGGAGGAGATGCAGAATTTGTCAATTCTGACAAATACTGGAGTGCTTGTCATGGACATCGTTCTGACTTACTTTAGCTAAAGAGAATTCTCAAGGGAACATATACTCTCTTATCTCTCACTGATTTTTTACATTTATTTGAATGACTTGCCTGGTTTTGGGCTTTAATATTCCAAATCTCAACTTCTGGGCATTTATTTACGCAATTTCTCCATGCTTTATCTTGACCTACTACTATTTACGCACCTCTCTGTATTTCAATCCACGTATTGTTACATACTAGTAGATTATACAATCAATTTAGCAGGTTTCAATAAATTTTTTAAAGAAATGGAATAGAAAGGAAGGGAAGAATAGAATATGTCATGCACAGAACTGTCAACACTGCTTTGTGAAACTTTAAAATGTGTGTGTGTATACATATGTTTCTGTGTATCTGGCTCCTAAGCAGTATGTGTTTTTTTTTTTGTTTGTTTGTTTGTTTGGTTGGTTGGTTGGTTGGTTTTTTATTACAGGTCATGGTCAAAAACACTTGAAAGCCACTGAACCTAGAATGTATTTACTTCTAATGACAGACTAAAATATTGGCATGCCATTTTTCTTAAAAACTATTCTGTACTTTAAAAAGAAAAAAAGAAAATGACACTTGTAAAAAAAAAAGAAAAACTTCAGTGATGTTTATACTCAAGTCTTAAAATCAAGTATATTTGCAGAAACAGGAGGAGTAAAGTAGGAGTCACAATCCCCGCTTTAGCTTTCAGATGCACAGAAAATGTATGGTCAAATTTCTAATGCTATCCCAGTGAACCAAACACCTAAATCCATTTTTAAAGATATGATTTATATGTAACTTTCCAGAACACCAGGTACTATATAGAGAAGATACATGGTACTTGCTAGCCTGCTTCAGTTAACACCTGCAGATAAGTTAATTCCTAGCTCTCTTTGGTGCTTTTCTTCTTTGCATATTGTTTGCGACTCTTTTACTACATTAAAACCTTAAACTATTTGACTAGTATCCCTGGAGCATATGATGACTGTGGATGTGTGCTTGAAATACACTTATCTACTTTGAGGTAGGTGCAAGCAAAAGAGATGAAGAGAAAAACTGTGTAAATCCTTTATGCATCTGAAAGGTACATTAGTGAAGAAGGAAGAGAAGAAGAATAAAGAATGTTCTGAGACTGAGGATTTTAAAATCAGAAAATAAAATATCTCCCAATCATCTAGAGTGTTTGTAAAGTTTTTGATATTTTGTTTTCTTATATTTAAAGGAATAATAGACACACAAAATATACAGATAGAAAGAGTAAACAGGAATGACCTTTTTTGGAAGACTAGCAATAGAGAGGAATGCAGATATAATTAAAAATCTCAGAGAAGGAGATGCTTGTAAATCCAGTCACTTCCATCATACTAGTGTGATTTATGAATCATTACAGCTACTTTTGGCAACAGACCAAGAACGGCTTGGGAAATGTCCTCCTCCACTTGTTTTATCACATTTGTTTGTTTCAATTTGAGAGACATTTCTTTTTCGCTCCTTGTTACAACAAAACTTCATGAACCAGAAAATGGATGAATCCCAGATAGATGCTAGAGCACACATCCCACCAAACAAGAAATTCAAACCCATGCCCCCTAGATCAGCTCTCTCTAGCTCTCACAGGCTCTCAAACAATTTTTAATCTTTTAAGAAAATATTTTTATCTTAGTTTTCTTTTTATTTTATTTTACTGGATAAGAACACGTAACATGAGATCTAATGCTGTAACAAATGTTTAAAAGGGCAGTCCATTATTGCTGACTCTAAGTCCAGTGCTGTGCACCAGATCTCTAGAGCTTATTCAGGTTGCTCAACAGAAACTTTATGCCCCTTGATCTAGAAACTCCTCATTCATTCCCCCCGCTCCTCCCCACCCCTCACAACCACCATTCCACTCTGATTGTGTGAATTTGAGGCTGAGCTGATTCTTAAGCTTCCTCAAGAAGGGGGATCCTTGTGTTATTCTACCACCCAGCCCAACAGAGGAAGAGTCGTAGAGTCCAGAGAGGTAGAGGACCTCAGACGTCATCTATCCAACTTCCTTATTTGGTCAGTAAGGACACTGGGGCTGAGAGAAGTGAAAGCACCTGTCCAAATTTACACTGGTTTCAATGGCAATGCCAACCCTTACCACCCCTCGGCCAGTTCTACAAAACCACCACCACCCCAGACTTGTTTGGATAAACATTTTAACTCTGATAGTGCACCTACAAATTTTAAAGGAAAAGCTCATGTTTTGAATTAACCAAAACCAAAGATCATGTTCCCCACTGTCATTAAAACTGAAAGGATAGGGGTGCCTGGGTGGCTCAGTCATTACACGTCTGCCTCCGGCTCAGGTCATGATCCCAGGGTCCTGGAATTGAGACCCACATCAGGCTCCCTGCTCAGTGGGGACCCGGCTTCTCCCTCTCCCACTCCCCCTGTTTGTGTTCCTTCTCTCGCTGTTTCTGTCAAAAAAATAAATAAAATCTTAAAAAAAAAAACTGAAAGGGTATTTTGCAAAAGAGACATTCATTCTAATGCCAAGCAAGCCCAGGGTTCCATGTTAAGACCACTAGTTTTCTCACACTGGTCAGCAATGTTTACTCATTTGCCCAAGTTCACACTCAAAGTAAGGGGTGGAGTTTGGGACTACAGTATTATTTGATTCCAAAGGCTATTCTTTAACCTCTGTGCTGTTCTGCAAAGGTGATATTAGCAATAGCAGAGCTGAGAAATAAAGTGCAGATACAAGCATAATCTATCTCCTAAAACTTCAGTTTTACAGTCAGATGTGCCTACAGTGAGAGAGAGCACCTTTGTGAACTGACATTCATCGAATGTGATTCTCATTATGGATTTTACAAGCTAGAGTCCACATGTTTGAGGTGCGTGCAACAGACAGCCCTTAAATTGTGTGGCAACTGGAAATGCGTGGATTTTCCTGAGTGACTTCTTGGTATTTACTGCGGTCACAAATGCAAAACTCATTTCAGTGGACTGACCATACTTACAAACCTAGGTACCATTTTAGGGACTGCCTCCTTGATTATAAATGGTGCCCCTTTTCTGCTTCATTTCTTATGAGCAAAGAGGGGCTTTCTCTTAAAGGTCTCCTGTCTGTCTTCATCTCCAAAGATCCCCTTAAATCCCAACAGCAATTTGTCTACAAATGACTTCAGTCTTAAACAGTGACTATTTACTCCTAACATGAGGTCTTACTCTTTTCTAAACAAAACACAGTAAGATATAATTGAAAGAGAAAATAAAATAAACCCCACAGTGACCTGAGTTGCTCCTTCATTATTCTTAGGAGGATATTTTCTCTGATCAAAGCTGTTGTCCCTTTGGCCATAGAACAGGGTCCTCTATTCCAGCTAGCAGGCTAGACTGTCAATTATTTTTTTCTGGTCCTTCTAGTACCTGTCTTCAAGTCAGTGAGATGAAAGTGTTTCACTTAAACAAATATCAGAGTGGCACCATCACCATGGCAACTAGAAACAAGAGCTTTTTAACGTGGAAAAAAAATGAATGAGGGAAGGAGAGGTGTTATTATTTATTTTACATTAAATAAAATACATGCAAGTTTAATAGTTGAAAATAGCCTACAATACCACAAAGAGATAATAGACTATCCTCCCTCAACCCGACCCTCACACTTTACCTGCTTTCCATTATTATGAACAAAATAAGAATGATCCAGTGGAAGAATTCTGCTTCCTTTGATAAGGAATTCCAAATGATATCCATTATTTCAAGCCATTTATTATTAAAAATCTTACAGAGTTCATTTGGAAAATAAATGGGCATATGCCCTACATTTTCAGAAAAGAGAGACCGATAATAAGAACATGAGACTGTCAGTGGAGTTCTTAAAAATCCAGTTCTGAATCTTATATAGATTATCAGTCAATGTGTGGATCTTAGTAACCTCGTTTGAGGATGAAGAAAGGGATTTACATTTGCCAGCAGAGCTGTTTTTGAGAGCACATTTCAGAGGTTAGTAGGCATTAACTCTGAACACCTTAATGGCTGGATTTCAACCACTTTAAACTTGTTTTAATCCAAGTCGCATATTTCATACGCTTGCATCTTTCACCTGTTTTTCTCCTCTAAATTTTCTAACATACATACATGCTTAAATGCATTTAATGCCCTTGCCAGCACATTTCTTGAAATATTGATGCTGAAAGAGTTTTATTGTTTAGTCATGTAATACAGATATTTAGAAAAAAGCTCAATCTTTATATTGTTAGAATGTCATTATTTTCATTGTCCTGGAGAAATTAAAGGTAAAACTAGAAGTACTAGTGAGAAAATTACTGACTTTGCTTTTCCTTGAAAATAGAGTTGTGTGACTACCTCTGTGTGAGACAAGGACCCTGCTGTCTTAGTGACAGAACAGGGGGTGAAAAATAAGGGGATCGTTTCCTCTCGTTTGTTCTTTGGGATTCTCTAGACACTGTTTTTTGGTGCCATGAAAATTTCTAAATGAGGGAGTCTGACACAGACTTCACAGAAACCATCTCCACCTGCTGATTTGGGGAGCAGAATAGTCTTGGCCTGAAACAAAGACTGAAAAAAGAAATTGGCTGGCAATTCAATATTCCCATGCTTTATTTTGTCTGAGTGGAACAAGACCTGCTATTTCCAAATAAAGTTTTTAGTTTACATACAGCTCACCAGCAAGTGTAAAGCGGACTCCTCTAACGACCTTCGCGGAGACTCCGCGCTTTATATAGAACCTTCAGTCATGTAAGCACTGTCTTTGAAGGAAATGTCTCTAGAAGAAGAAACAATAAATTCTGGCAAATTCTTTCCTGGTCAGAATTAGGCCAAGGGACTTTGTTGTCCTAGAAATTCTTGCCCGGCAGCCTGTGGTGGGAGTTTTAGACTTGTCATCATAAAGCAGCACACAAAAAGATCGGATTAGTCTTGGTAGCATGGAAAAGCAATGGACAAGGAGTTAAGAAACCCAGCTTCTCATTTCCCTTCCTCCATGCTGTTCTCTGTGAATGTTCAAGGGTAACATCTTTCAAAGCAGAAAGGATGTTAGAGCTGCTAGGAATTTAAGAGATTATCTATTTCAGGGTTTCTCATTGGTTTTTTTAACATAAGAATTTCATGAGGTGTTAGTTAGTAGAAGATTAATATGCAAAAGAATTCTGAAGCAGATGACTTTGGGAAATGCTAGGTGACCCAAAGTTAAACAGGGCTCTTTACTAGAAGAATTCTCAGAATTTTTAATATGATACTTACATGCAATTCTCCAGGAGGGAATTAAATACTTCATTTTCCACAACCATATATATAAGATATAGTATATATATCATATTATATATAAAATATATCTATTTTAAGGACCTTGAAAAGACTGTATTTCTAATATAATTTGACAAGCCTGATCCCACGTAAACTTTTTACTTTACCGAGATGGAAACTGAATCCTAAAAGGATTAAATAAAATGATTTGTCCAAGGTCCTCTAGTACTTGAATTAAGAAGACATGACTACAACCCTGTGCTCCTAACCCCAGTTTTGGTATTCTGTCTGCTAGCCCATGCTGTCATTCTAAGCTTTGTTGAGCTCCACTTTCTGCTACTATAAAATGGGGAAATTAAATTTTTTTCTGACTCCCGGACAGAGATACTATGACTAAAATGAGAAAAAGTATATAAAAGATCCTATGTGAATTAGTATGTGAAAAATACAAGTATTTCCCATTCGTATATGAAGTATGTGAAAAAAAGTATGTGAAAGTATGTGAATTAGTTAGCCTAACACAAATGCATAGTTTTAAAACTGGTGACTATTATTATATTTTGGAAAAACTATCCATTTATAAGTCACTCATTTTGGAAGCTCCAGATTTCCCTAGTGAGGATGAGCTGTAGTCTCTCCTTCATGCTGCATAATTTGCATAGAGAAAAGAGGTCTCTCGAGCACTAGGGAGTCCATGGACAAGCCTGAGGGTGACCCAGGCCATTCTGAAATTGTATTTTTAATTCTTTGATCATATGTGTGCTTCCCAGATTGTAAGGGACACTGTGATTTTTCCCCTCAATTTTATGGGAGCTATAATTAAATAGAACCTGAAGCAAGGAACAAATAGCTCTGAGTGCTCCAATTCTGAGTCAAGTCATTTCCTCATAAAACTTGCTGAAAAGGTGTTATTTCAACTGAATCAGCAATACTGCCCCTTTCCCCCATGGTAAAGAAGTCTACAGTTATATGATCCACTTATTTTTCTCCTAGGTATTTACCTAAGAGAAAAAAAAAAAAAAGCACTAGCCCATATAAACACTTGTACATGAATATGCATATCAACTTTCTTTGTAATAGTCCCAAACTGGAAACAACCCAAATGTCTATCATTAGATGAATGGATCAACAATACATGGTATATATCCATACAGTAGAACAGAACTCAGCAATGAAAAGAATGGACTCTTGAAATGTGCAATAACATGGATGCATCTCAAAGTAATTATATTGAGTGAAAGAAGCGAGACCAACAGAGTACATACTGTAAGATTTAATTTATATAAAATTGTAGAAGATTCCGACTAATCTATAGGAAAAGAAAGCAGATGAGTGGTTGCTCCGAGATAGGAGAAAACAGAGAAGGTGGGGATGGGGTGGATTATAAAGAGGCATGAAGAAACATTGTGTGTGTGGGGGGGTGATGTCTGTGTTCATTAACTTGATTGTGCTATGGTTTCACAGGTGTGTAAACATGTCAAAATTTATCAAATTATAGACTTTAAATATGTGCAGTTTGTTGTATATCAATTACACTTGAGTAGACTTTATTGAAAAAGGAAAATAAAAAAGAAAGAAAACTAAGCTTCCTTTGCCAAAACTGGGAAGACCACTGGGGAAAGAATGATACATTTTTTTTTTTAAGATTTTATTTATTTATTTGACAGAGAGACACAGCCAGAGTGGGAACACAAGCAGGGGGAGTGGGAGAGGGAGAAGCAGGCTTCCCGCAGAGCAGGGAGCCCGATGTGGGGCTCGATCCCAGGACCCTGGGATCATGACTTGAGCCAAAGGCAGATGCCTAACAACTGAGCCACCCAGGTACCTATACTTTTTGTGAATTATAAAGCTTGAGCAGTCTCCTTCTCCCCCATGACAGGCTGCCCACATGACATCCTGTGCCTTTCAGCAAACCCCCAGAACCAGGAGAACCCCTCTTTTTCCATCCCTATTCTGGAGGACACAGTGTCTACAGAACAGAACTGTTGATCCTCTTTTTCTAAATGGTGTCTCTAGGAATTACTGCAGTATATACATAAAGGCAGCTCTCTTAGCAATTAGTTCTCTGGTGTGCTCCCAGCTCTAACCTTTCTTCCTGTGAAATTTCATTGTTGCTCAAAAGCTTTAAAGCTGCTGTGTCCAGGAATATTTTTGCCAGTAGCATCCAAACATAAAAGAGCTTCTAGTGCTCAAAGGAATGACTCCGAGATATGTTTTCTTCCTAATTGACATAGTTACTGAGCATCATCAGATTTTAGAAATTCTGTTGAAAGTGCCTTTTTCCACATTTATATGGTGTTCTCAGTGTGGGAGCACTAACAAGATAGAAATTTTGCATTATTAAACTCAGAACATATTTTTATTCATATTATTTGTGGCATGTTTTTAAATGAAATGAATCCTTTTAATAAAGCAACTTTAAATTAATGCACGAGGCTAGGTTTTTACTATTATTCCTATTCTGCTGGATGGAATACACAGTAGCATACTTGAAGATGTTAACTCTCACAAAACCTCCAAAAGGAAGACAATTTACAAAGAAATAGCAAAGTCCAGAAAAGGCAATGTTGAAGTGGAAAGTGCATGAATCAGGGGTCTGAACAGCTGAGTCCAAACCCTAACTTTGGATTAATTAACTGTAAAACTTTGGCAAATAAACAATCCTCACTGGGGCATTGGTTCCCTTAGCAATTGAATAAAGGGTTATAATAGATGTTCCAAAGATACTTTCCAGCTTTCCACTAAAGGTACCTTCCTTGTGGCATAAAGCGGGACAAGGAAAAAAGTCAAACTGTCCTTAATTGTAGGTTCCTTTTATTTATACCACCGTATAAAACCATATAGTTTTCTTCTTGTATTACTTAGAGCAAGAACAAGTGTCCTTTCTTACTGATGTTTCTAGAGTAAGGTACTTCTACCATTTGGTACTCTGCACTAGAAGTTATTTATACAAATACGTCTTTATATATGCATAAATATAAATGTCTTATAGTAAATACTCTGGCAATACTGAGTGTGGTACCCATTAGCTATAGTTGAGGTAATTTAGGACAAATGTCCACACTGCACTGACAAAATGAAGTTCACTATAGGAACAGTAAAATAAACATGACAAGCCCTTATTAAACAACAGCCTAGCAGGTACTTTCATTAGATGATTTCAGGTTTGAAATAATACCATCAACTGGGAACTGCAATCTGGGAACGCCGGATGACAATTCAATGCCTGGAGCTTAGAATTAATGTTTGTTTGTTTTTTTTTTCCCTTGGTATATGGTGTTTGTACGTACACGCTGCAGAGACTCTAAAAGATGCATACAGTCTAGTCTATTTTTATTCCTATGACCCATGATAAAGTAAAACTTCTTTGCTTTCAGGACCTTATTATTTAGTTTTTTTTTAAAGATTTTATTTATTTATTTGACAGAGAGAGACACAGAGAGAGAGAGAACACAAGCAGGGGGAGTGGGAAAGGGAGAAGCAGGCTTCCCGCCGAACAGGGAGCCTGATGCGGGTTTCGATCCCAGGGCCCTGGGATCACGACCCAAGCCAAAGGCAGACGCTTAACGACTGAGCCACCCAGGCACCCCTATCCCTATTATTTAGTTTTTGATCATTAATGTTACCTATGCAGTAAATTTCTTTTTTCAATGGAATAGTAAAAACACTTTCCTAAGTACAGTGATGGATGGACATGACAGAGAAAATGCCAGAAAAGTGATCACAGATTGTCCTTACATGACACCCAGTGAATAAATGAATGATCCACCTCTTGAACCTAGGGTTTTAATCTAGAGAAGAGGACTCGGAGAGGTACATGAGAGAGGTCTAGATATCCCGAACTACTGTCATTACCATTACCATTATCTTCATCCCCAAAGTTTTCCAATAGCCATCAGGAATTCAGAGAGCAGTAAAAGAATTTTAGTAGACTTCATAATTGACTATTTCTTTCTAAGAATCTCTAAGGCATGAATCACCTGGCTTTTCAGAATCTCTTTCTTATTGTTATCATTAGAAAATTTTTTTTTTTTTTAGATTTTATTTATTTATTTGAGAGGGAGAGAATGAGAGAGAGAGCATGAGAGGGGGGAGGGTCAGAGGGAGAAGCAGACACCCTGCCGAGCAGGGCGCCCGATGCGGGACTCGATCCAGGGACTCCAGGATCATGACCTGAGCTGAAGGCAGTCACTTAACCAACTGAGCCACCCAGGCGCCCTCATTAGAAAATTTTTAAAATTTTCCATTTTATATGATTATTTTCCAGAACTCCCTAGGTAAGAATCTGCTGTACAAGACAATTTGAAACAATGCCCCTCAGGTGGTCTGCACCCTCCTGTTGGCCCTGGTTTCTTCTCGGCATCCTTACAGATTAAGCCTGTATGCTGGGCCTTGAAAGCCCTGCTTTTTGTTTATTGTTCAAACAAACTCTCTTTAATAGCAGCACATGTAAAAGAAGACTTTAGAATTTAATTTATTCCAGTGTAATGAGGCTGCCAAGAAGAGATCAAGGTAAAAGTCAACCTTCCTTTTTTCTTTTTTTTTAACAGAGTCTGTAAGAGCCTGACTCTCTCTCCAGCCTCCTTTGTAGCCTCCCTCTGACAAGGCAGCTTATATTCCATCCATACTAAACCACTTACAGTGCCCGTCAAATGCCTCTTGTTTCATGCACATGTGCTATTTAAAATGCCATTCTCCTCTTCCTCTCCTTTTCTCCCAGCTACCTCTAACTTGTCCTCCAAGCCTTGATTCAGGGCTACCTCCTGGGAAATTCTCAGTCTTCCCCGAGGGCCCACCACCAGCTCTGCTGGGAAAAGATGTGTTTGTGTCTTGCACTGTATTCTCATTTTGTACATATGAAAATCACAGCCCTTGTCTCTCTGTGAAGATCTGCATCGCCCGAACAGAGAAGGATCTCCTGTAGATCCGGGATTATTTGTTCCTGGCTCACCTCTAGAACTCACCATACACCTGGCCCCTAGCAGTCACCCGTCAATGTTGGATGAGTGAATAAATGAATGACCCACCTCCTGAACCTAGGGTTTTAATCTAGAGAAGAGGACTTGGAGAGGTACATAAGAGAGGTCTAGATATCCCCAAACTACTGTCATTACCATAATAACAGCTAATCTTTATTTATTGCTTAATAACTGCCACGCTATCTTTCAAGTTTTTCATATCTATCAAGTCATTTATTCCCGGCCAAGACCCAATCTGGTGGTATTATTACCATCCTCATTTTTGCACATGGAAAATCGGAGGCACACCGAAATTAGGTAACCTGCATAACCTTGAACAATACAGGGTGGATTTAGGTTTCAAACCAGATCGACTGACCCCAGAGGCCATACTCTCAACTACCAATACAGAGAATCTGACTAGGCTGCAACTGCAGAAGAAGAGATTATCTCCACCATCTGAGCCCAAAGCTGTCATATACTGTAAGCTCAGTAACTGTCTCTGTGATTTGTTCGGAGTGTTCTAAAGGTTGGAATCCCATTGAATTGGCAATGGCTTTTGTCTCAATAGGAAAAAAAAAAAAAAAAATAGAGTTATCCAACAATGGAATGGGCTAGCTCTGAAGTCACTCATTTGTAAAACTGTTTAAGCAGAGACTGAGCTACCACTTGGTGGGAGATTTTGGAACTAGAATGCATACCTCCGAGAAAGAGTAGATATTGGTGAGTTGTCAGCATTCACGCCAGTGTAGTGATGCTTTGGTCAGCCACATGCTGAGATACAGTGACTACAATATGAGAGTTGTCCAGATGAAGTCACTGAACTCTTTCAAATAACCAAGACGCTATTCGAGCCCAAATCAAAAATTTTCTAATAGTAAGGATATAAGGCACTGTGGAAAGCACATAGACTAAAAGGGTAGAGGACATAACATCTATCACTCACTAATCAAGTGACAGTGTCTGTATCATTTAATCTTGCAGAGAATCTTAGTTTTTTCAGCTATAGGATGGGGATAATAAGAGCTTCCATAGTTTCAATAGGTGGGGATCAAACAAAATTTTGGAAAGTGTTAAAATGTGTTGTAAATATAAATTGCCATGTGCCTGGCTGGCTCAGCTGGTGGGGCTTGTGACTCTTGATCTTGGGGGTGTGAGTTCGAGTCCCAGGTTGGATGCAGAGATATCTTAAAAAAAATTATATAGATAGATAGATAGATAGATAGATAGATAGATAGATAGATAGATAGCCAGCCATGAAGGAGATATGAAAGAGATACAAAGTTATGAAGCAACCATCAATTAATGTCATGCATATTTATATATGCACATGTTTATTCAGCCTATAAGTATTATCAGCTATGGTGACTCTCTTAAACATTTTCCAGTATGATTCAGGTACCTTTGTCAAAAATGTCTTACTCTCGTGGTCTGAATACATTGGTTTACCTCGTATGAACTAGTACCTCCTCCTGGATGATATTTTCTGTGTCTCAGCCTGTATGCCATAATCGTGGTATATAAGAAGCCTTGACTGCTTAAAATTCTTACATTGCTGAGATCAGAGACACATTCAGAATTTTAAGGTTGGTAGTAGGAGAATCATTCTCTTTCTTTCCTGCATTTTCGTATGTGCTCAGATAATATCAGCAGAACGTGTGCGGTGATGGCATGTGTTTCGTCATGAAAGCAGCAGGAGCATCTGTATGTGCAGATTGGGACTGTGGTTTAATCTCAGTGGCAGGCAGCCTGGGTCAAGGGAAGAAAAATTCTGACCCTAGTTTACAGAGTTGCCATGGGTGAGAAGCACACTTTACACACCAATCACACAAATCGTCGAGTAATTTTAGATGGGATTAAAGAAAAGAGTAGCACTGAGAATGGTAAAGGACAGAAAATAAGAAAGAATAATAGGAAGAGGTGAAGTGAGAAGATGAAGTTCAAGGGGAGAAAAGACAACAGAATGAGAAAAGGAAGGAAAAAGCCCATTAACGAGGTGAAGAAAAGAACAAGTCCTCTACCTGTTTCATTGGACAGCTGAAGGGGCTCCCGAACCCCACTGTTCTCCAAATTTCTAGAGATGGATTAGCAAAATAATATCAACTGAGCATAAATTTGCTGACTGTGGTAGTGTAGAGTCACCTTGGACCTCATCAGCATTGCTAAACATCACCCGTAACCTTTCCATTATCACTGAGGGTCTGCTCAGCACCAGGCCCAACTGCTCCAATAATTTCAATTACTTTCCCTGACAAATTTTATGTTTCATGTATTTTAGTGGCCTGATAATTATGATTTCTCTCATTTCTCGCTATCGAGCTTAATGGGTTCCAGCATGAGTGTGCAGTTTCAGAAATGAAGTTCCACTTGAATTCACAAGTTATTATCTACTTTCATTAATGGAATTGGAAAAGAGAGAGTGGAAAAGAAATAAAGAACGAGGAAGAAGGAAGAGATGAGTGAGCAGGAGGAGGGGAGGGGAAAAGGAAAACAAAAGGCCAGGATGAAAGAAAAAAAAATCAACCAAATGGGAAAGAAAAAGTCAGACTAAGTGTAAATGGAAAGTAGAAAGGAAAATATGTTAACAATCTTTTTTTTTTTAAATAGGAAAAGCACCAAATAGATTATTTCCATTATTAGACCCAGGACTGATGAAAAGCATAATGTGTTGTAAAATTCTCAGGCTTTGCAGCTAGACCACATAGGGTTAAAGAACCTAGTTCTTTCATTTACTAGCTGTGCGATCCTAAGCATGTGACTTGACCTCGCTGAGATTCATCTGCTGTCTTCTTTGTGTGAATAAGAACACTGACTCTATGGACTAATTTCCCTTCCTCTTTCTCATTCCTTTGTGTGTTTGTGTGTGTGTGTGTGTGTATCAACAATTTTTTATGGAATGACAACTACGGAATGACAACTGAGAAATTGTGCTGGTGCAGGCAAATGGGCTTTCTGAGAGGTTGCAGAGCTGGGGACAGAGATGAATGAGAGCTTAGGCTGCCTGGGCATCTATACAACTTTCCTCCCCCATGAAGCTTTGCCTCCACTCCCACTTGTCTGGCTAAGGAATGGGAATGTTCAATTTTGAACAATGGAAGCCTTAGTAAAAAGATGATTTGTGTCAGTTCTACCTGATCACTATGTAAGCCCTCATGAAGCCAGGTGACACCAGCAGCTGCATGACATATGTTCAGCGCAGATATGCTCAATAGTTTGCGATTTCTCCAGCTTTGTGGAATTCTGATTTCTGGCCAATTAATTCGTAACTTCATCTGACTTTACAGTGGGTTTATGCATGTCATCTCTCCCAACCAAAATTTCATCCACCTGAGAAGATTTATCTGGGAAAAGGAGAACATAGAAAGATGAAGAATTAACCCTTGACTTCAAGAAGCTCATAACCTAGTTGGGGACATAAGATAAACATATAAATAAGTGTAATAGAAAATGAATAGGATAAATGCTATAAAGTGGTATGTTGGATCACCTAAGTTTAAGGAAGGAAAATGTTTTATCTATTATAAAAATTATCTTTTAATAAGGGCCCAAGGTTTTATCATTTTTTAATTCCAGTTAGTTAACATACAGTGTAATATTAGTTTCAGGTATACAATATAGTGATTTAACACTTCCATACAACACCCAGTGCTCATCATGACAAGTGCCCTCCTTAGTCCCCATCACCTATTTCACCCATCTCTCCACCCACCTCCCCTCTGGTAACCATCAATTTGTTCTCTATAGATAAGTTTGTTTGTCTGTCTGTCTGATTGTCTCTCATCTCTCTTTCCCTTTGCTCATTTTCTGTGTTTATTAAATTCCACATGAGTGAAATCATACGGTATTTGTCTTTATCTGACTTATTTCAATTACTGTAATACTCTTTAGCTCCATCTGTGTCATTGCAAATGACAAGATTTCATTCTTTTTTATGACTGAATAATAGTCAATTGAGGATATATACCACATCTTCTTTATCCCTTCATCAATTGATGGACACTTGGGCTGCTTCCATATCTTGGCGATTGTAAATAATGCTGCAGTAAACATGGGGGTGCATGTATCCCTTTGAATTAGTGTTTTTGTATCCTTTGAGCAAATACCCAGTGGTGTGATTGTTGAATCATAGGGTAGTTCTATTTTTAACTTTTTGAGGAAACTCCATACTGTTTTCTACCAGTTTGCATTCCCACTAACAGTATAAGAGGGTTCCTTTTTCTCCACATCCTCATCAACAGGGGGCCCAAGTCTTAAGCCAAAGGAATGGATCTCTAGTTTTTACAATTTCAAGCATCAGTGAGATATTTGGGAAAATAAAAGCAGGATTACAGAGTCCTTCCCCATTTTCCTGAAAATACATCACATAGATGAGCCCTGTACTGCAGGCACTTAAGGTGATAAAATGATAAAGATTTAGAAAGAGAAAGAATATTCAAAGAAACATTAGAATTAATTAAACATTTTAAAGGTAACAGAAAGCAGCAGTAGTAAAGAAAAATTTAAAAATAACCATGCATGGAAAAAGCTACACTGATGAATCATTTAAAACGTGTTTACTCTGTATTCTGCAATTGAAAAGGGAATCAGTTTTCTCCAATGATCCTAACAGGGACCACTGCAAGACAGCTCATCTTCACTTCAGTTAAAATGAAGTCAAAATCGCTGGTCTGTTTACTGCAAACTGAAGGAAAAAACTAATTCACTGGACAACATGTTTCTCTCCCATCAAGTACCTTTCTGCCAAGGCAACTAAAGACAACTTGAAATTTCTTAAGGTTGTCTATACTTTTCTGTGAATACATTTTCAAAAACCATTCTGTGGGCAGGATTAAATCCGCCTATCAATTGACTGACCCAGTCATATTGGCCTTGGCTCTCAGAAAAAGCACCCACCCTTTCAAACCCTGTGTGCATGTCTATCCCACTCCAGGACTGTGCATGGCACACAGGTTACAAAGACAAATGAGCAAATCTTGTTCCTCATGCTTCATTTGCAAAAACAATCACACACACAGTGCTGTGGTAGATGGTGGGGGAGAGAGGTGACAATGAAGTGTGTGACAGGAAAGCAACAAGCTTCACGAATAGGTCCCATTTCAACTGGGTCTTGAGGAATCCCAGGAGCTTGCTTTGTGGCGAAAGGGAGGAAAGGAGTTCAAACATCAGAAGGGTCTGTACAAGCTGTCGGCAAGACTCATTAAGTATTCAGGTAGCTGTTGTTTGTCCTACAACCTGTTTATTGACCGTCTCAAGTTACTACTTGACTAAGATAATGTTAGTAGCCCACAGACGGTTTGGGTAGTAATTAAAAAATATATATATGTATATATACACACACACACATACATATATAGATATACACACATACATGATTTCAAAATGCAGTGCCAGCTCTAGGGACCTTCATGGTTCACACACAATTGAATTATTTGGCTTCTTTGGGCCACAAGTCTATTTTATCTCAGCAGCATCACCTTAGGCCCAAATTAGGAGATTTGACATTATTTTATCATAGCCTACATTGCCTCAGATAATCATGAGAGAGAAGCACTGAAAGGTAGAATATACATGGTGAATAGAAAGAACCTAAGGGAACCTGGACTTCCTGTGCTCAGAAATCACCAGTCAATGGTGGCCTCTCACGGAGGCATTGGTCCCAAAACTCAATTAACAACCATGAATCTTGGATCTAAGAGGCATGTCTTAGGTTTCTTTGGCCGATTTGAGCCACTTAAGAGTTCTGCCTTAGTTTCTATCCTGTCTACTTTGGCCTTTCAAGGGTCAGCTCAGAAATCTTGAAAAGTAGAATATTATATTTAAAGTAAAAAATTCCTTAGTCTACTAAAAATGACTCCGAAGGCACTTTGAAGAATAGAACCTTTCTCACCTCTCCAACTCTGGAGTTAAGAAAATTAACAAAGAATTTCTTTCCTACTTTTTGGAAGTTATTCTGTGTTTCTTAAACTATAACTGTATTAATTTTGGAGAATCTCAACCTATTCATATGTATCCCTGAGTACATAGAATGTAAAGAATCCCCATGTTGTCTGAAAACTTTTGTCTCTTATTTCTTTTTCTAAGACCATGGGACCAGTTGCCTTCTGTGATTAAACATAATATTTGAAATACAATGTGTGCTAAAAGTATTCTTTTAACCTTTAGAATTACATCTTTAATGTTCTTTACATCTCGGTATCACTCTCAAAGTTTTATGGATATTTTTAATATGCATCTGTTGAAAATCAGACCCACAATAAAAATCTAATGGAAATAGAACTGATGGAATTGAAGCACAAAAGATGTAGAGGATGTTTTGTAACAGACTGGTGGAATTTACATGTCCCCAATGTCCACCTTAGCCCATGGTCCCAGTTCCAGTCGTCCCAGTGAATTATTTAGCAGTATGATTTATCATGTGAAATAATACTTGGACCACTCATTAAAGACCTGTTATATGTCAGATGCTTTACATAATTTAAGTCTAACTTTCACAAAGACATATTTGCAAAAACCAACTCTGAGAGCTCAAGAGACTTACCTAGGGTTACAGATTCAAGTTAATGCAGTGCAAGGATTTTAATCTACATAGATTACATAACTTGAATCCAGAACCAAATGTTTTCCCCCTTCTGCCAAAGTCCTATTCACAAGACTATTAGAGGTCAGAAGAAGAACTGAGTCCAGTTCTTTCTTCCAGCTAAGTGGCTATGGGGTCAGGTTGCTTAACCACTTTTTTTTTTTTAAATCATACATGATATACACATTTTTAGAAACATTAAAATGCTATTTCAATCATCTTGCTTTAAAAGAGGTCTTAATATTATCCATGCTGGAGAAGAAGGAAGAACAGATCTGCCTGAAAATGGTGGAGCTGTAAGGAGGACTGCTGAGATGAGGGAAGAGGATTTTGTTGCAGGAGAAATTTGGAATATGGAATTTGAGTCAGAGAAAAGTTCCACCACAATGCTGTCCTATAGAAATACAGTGCAAGCCACGAATGCAAGCCCATGCTTAATTTTAAATTTCTTAATAGTCATGAATAAAAAGTAGGTAAGTGAAATCCATTTTAACAATTTTTTATATGTACTCCAACATATCTGAAGGATTACCATTTCAAGTCATAGCAACACAAAATATTAATGAGATACTTCACACTCTTTTTGTATATGAAGGCTTAACGAGGTCTGGTGTGTATTTTATACTTAAATCACATATTTATTTAGAATAGTCACATTCCACATTCTCAGTAGCAACATGTGGCTAGAGGTTACTCTACTGGACAGTATGGCTCTTGTAGCTTAAGAAGAAGGCTTGAACAGAAAAGGTGGTCAAATGAATTTGACATTAAAATGAATTAATTTCAGGGGCACCTGGGTGGCTCAGTTGGTTAAGCGACTGCCTTCGGCTCAGGTCATGATCCTGGAGTCCCGGGATCGAGTCCCACATCGGGCTCCCTGCTCGGCAGGGGGTCTGCTTCTCCCTCTGACCCTTCCCCTCTCATGCTCTCTGTCTCCCATTCTCTCTCTCAGATAAATAAATAAAATCTTTAAAAATAAAATAAAATAAAATAAAATGAATTAATTTCAGAATGGGGTGCTTGAAGTCTAGATATTTATATACAGATAACTGGAGAAGGATAAAACTTCCACAAGCTAGGAGCTACCGTAAGGAGTATAGGGGATAGTGTGGAGTGAAATGAAGAGAGGAAAACTAAACGTTTGGAGAGGAGGCACTTAATATTCATTTTCTAACCCTAACTCAACAGAAAGGTACCTTCAACCTATTCTACTGAGGAGACCACTAATGTTTAGAGACAGTCACTTGCTCAGGTTTCTACTTTTTACTACTCCATGAATCTGTGACTACCCTAAATCAGTAGTTTGTATCTATCTTATTCTCACCGCCTGTAGTAAAAGAAAGAATAATCAGCCAGCCGACCTGAGTCTACATGGTTGACATGAGGCAGACGGAGGGGATTTGCAAAGGGCAAGGTGGGAGGAGGATATAAAGCTTGCAAAGAACTGTGTTTCAAAGGCTGTGGCTATAACCCCGAGGCTTCAAGGGGTTGAAGGCAGGGAGCCAGGCTCCAGGCAGCTGTTCTGTGACACAGTTGATATTCTGGGGACATGTACCTGCTCTTCTCTTGGCGCAGCTCAAGATAAAAAGCAAAGGATCAGCTTTGACATGTAGTCAGAGAGCTGGGGTAGAAGAACTGAAGAAACTCTTGCACCTGAGGTTGGTTAAGAATCAGAGGAGCTTGTCCAATGGCCAGCTCTGGATATTCACACACTACAATAGATTCGTATCCAATTTACACAAGCTCAGTATGTTTCCTGGCTTATATTTTTAAATATAAAATAACAAGCATACTCTCAACTGTACATGTGGAATGCAGATAATCCACATTCTCTGGCCACAGGTTGTAAAGTGATCTGCTTGTGTCACGGTGGTGAGAAGATTTTTCAGCCCATTGTTCCCATCCTGTCAAACTCTCTTATGAGAACTTAGAGAAAGAGAAAAGGGACCGCAGACAGCTCCAATTAGCCTTACTTTCATGAAAACAGATTTTAGTGAAAGCAAGTTATTTTCCAGTAAGGATCCTTGAAGAGAGGAAAGAAAAATCAAACGAGCTGCAAAGTAGTAAGACCTTCTTTAAAAATGGAATCATAATGAATTCTCAGTTCTATTTGGATAAGTAGTTCACACTTAATGACTTACCCTATAGGATTGTAAGAGTTGGAAGGACAGACTCTACTCCTTCATTCAAAGATTCCCTCAATAGTTACTTTTTTTAAGCACCTATTAGGAGCCAAACCCTCTGCAAGGTTCTGGGCACAGAGTAGTGTGGCAGGGGCTGCTGGTTGATCCCTGAACCCATGCCTTCTTCTAGAGAACATGACTAGACTACTTCTTCGTGGTTAGGTTTGGATGTATGACTCCGTACCAGCCAATGGACTAGAGAAAGCATTACCTCTGCTCCTGCCATGTGTGACTCTCCACAATCTCTCACCTACCACAGTGACCTCGGAAGTTGCAGTGAAGGTGGCAAAACCACCTGAAGAAAGGTACAGACTCCACACTTAGAGGAGAGCAGTAAGAACACTGGTTTTAGACCTGAGGTGAGCTAGAAATAAACTTTACACATTGTTGCAGCTGGTGTGACCTTAAATAACATAAGTGTAAACAACAGACTTGCTCTGAGTCCTCTTGGTCTTACATGCAAATGGAAACAGAATAAATAAACAAACCCCAGAGACATTTGAGCACATATGAAAATGTTAAGCCTAGATATAAAAGAACCCCACATAGCTCATGTTCACGATAAAAGATTAAAACTGGCGTGATACCAATAATTTACATTTGACCATAGGATAAAGTATCTCTTTCTTCATCCTTCCCCCTTCCCAACATACACACATGCTTTTTTTTTTGTTTTTTCCCCTTAGTCAGGTCTATTTGCTGGGACAGTGATGGACTCCAAAGTATGCAGAATAAGAAAAATCATATCATCTTAGAGATTTCAGTTCACTGTTTTCTTTACTGAATGCTAATCCGCTTGTAGAAAGATATAAATGCATCTTTTTTTTTTTTTTCCCCAGGCAATAATGAAACATTGGTTGCCTGTTAAATTTTCTCCCACGAACAAAAATAGAAATGCTGAATACAGTGCCTGGTGGTAGAGCAGCAGAAGGATAACTGAGGTGGTAATCAAAGAGGTCTGAGATCTGGTCCTAATTATGTGATGTTAGTTAAAGTAGTTACTTCTGAAGGCTTAGTTTCCATATCTACAATATTAGAGGTTTGGGTTAAATGACCTGTAAGATTCATCCCAGCTCTCACATTTCTATTTCTATCTCTACCTTCTAAACCCAAACTTTTTTTTTGACAGAAAACTGTAGAAGTATGGCTAAGATTCAGTGCTTGGGAGACATGCTGCATGGTTTACAGGTTCAGATGATGGGACTCAGTATGTGAACTGAATCCTTGACTCTCGGTTAGAGGCCTGATGCCTTATCTAGAAAACAGAGACCAATGAGACATTGGAAAATTTCAGGTGAATGCAGAGATTCTGTTCGAATTACTAAAAAACTGCCCAGGACTTTTGCTTCATTTGACCCCTATACTTCTGAAGCAGAATACATACACACACACATATAGATAGATAGATATGTATGTATTTATGATTCTGATTTCCCAAAGCTCTGAGCCTCCTTTGTCCTTTGAAGCGTCAGCCTTTCAAAATAAGGATTGTATTGTTTTTAACAATTGGGTCTCTCTCTCCAGCTTTCTACCCCCTGCTCAGCATCTCTCTTCTCTGTGTTCTAACTCAGGTCCCTCTCAGCTGTCTGACTCCTGCTGGTGCGCATTGTGATTGAACAAACTCGATGCTTTCCTTACCATGGTGCCTTTGATTCAGATACAGACGGATACATTATTGATCAGGGTTTGGCTGCTACTCTTAGCTTGCTGGTGCTGCACTAGTAACTAACAAGCAAGTAAGAGAAGAAGAGTGAGGAGAGCCTGTCTCCTTTTAAAAAGCAAGTAGATGACAACCCCACGGTCTCCATCTTGGAACCATTAAGAGATTCTACCTGGTTTCCTGCTAGGAACTTCGGTTTGTCTGGTCAAGCACCATCACCACACAGAGGTCGGTTGTTCACCCACCAGGCAGTGAAGATTTGCTTGGAAGAAGAAAAAATTTGCATAGATGGCAGCCCATTCTTTGTTCCACACTGCATGAGTGGGTGAGCTTCTTTGCTAAACCTTGCATATAAACCCTATGGAGCCATTTTGAACCTGATTCTTTATAATCCTATTTAATTTTTGCCCCCAATCTGTGATCAGGGTATCCGACTCTGAACCTACAGCCTCCCCTCGATACTAAAGCCTGCTATGCTGGGAACTCTCTCCTGCTGTTCACTCTTTGGCATCTTCTCTGGGGCCTTAGAGAGATGACAGAAAAAGCTATAATAAAAGCTTTCTTTATCTTAAAGTTTCCTTCCTCTTTAGACATTTAAATGCCCTATTTTAAAATATCATATTTTCAAGTGCTCATATCCTTTAATCCAACAATTTCACTATTATAGTTCTGTTTGCAAAAGTGCGTATAGCGTGTGCAGGTGCTCCTGCAGACAGACCCACAGACATCAGGATCCCTGCTCAGTGGGGAGTCCGCTTCTCCCTTTCCCTCTGCCCCTCGCCCTGCTCGTGCTCTCTCTCGATTTCTCTCTTTCAAATAAATAAATCTTTTTAAAAAAATGGAAAACATACTTATATAGGCTAAACTCTTTTGTCAAAAACTTTATCAACTGAACATAATAAACAGAATTTTTATCTACTACCTACTTATCTGTCCGTCAGATGGTCTACCCATCTATCCATCCATCCATCCAACTAGCTATGCTGGTTTATGCATTAAAGCATTTTATATTTTGCTGAGTTGGAGATAAAATCTGTTAACAACTTCCACTAGAGCAAGTGACTATGGGAAAAGGAAACTCAGATGTTAGAGTTTACCTTCCTGGGTTTTTTGAATTTCTAACTTTGAGCAGGCACTGTTTTTATTTTTGAAAGATGTCCTGTCAACTAAGGTGAGCTGGACTCTGATATTAGGAGAATCCTTCTTCTTTATTTATCCCTATATTTCAAAATCAAAGTCTTGTTTAAAATGCCCTAATATTAAGGCTTAATGGTTATATAAAAATATGGTGTGAGTCACTTTCCTAAAAATGAATTTTGAAAGATGAAGAAAGACCCATGGGGGTTATAAGTCCCTGAAAAGTGAGACGGCACCTAGGGGAGCAAAGGAAAGCGTCGTGAAGGGGAGAGGAGCCCCACTGAGCTCATTGCTTCTCTGGGGCACATGGAGGCGGTGAGAAGGAAGGCTGACTGGTAGTTAGGGAAATTGGATTCCAGCCCCGCTCTGCCATTTCCTACCCTCCTGCCCATGTCACTTAACCTCTCCTAACCTCAGTTTCCTCATTTATAAAACAAGGGAATTGTGTTGGATGATTTCTGAGGTGCCTTCTAGCTCAGAAATCTATTAAATTCTATGAAACATCATCCTTTCTCCCACCACATAATTGGCAGGAGGTGGTAATGAAACAAGGTCCAGGATAAAATTCATCTTTCAATGTACATTTTCTCTGTCCTTCAAATAGAAATAGTTGGTAGGTCTCATTTTCCCCCTGCTGTTACCCTGACCGTAAGTGAGGATAAACTCCCCTACGGGACCCAGTGGAGACTTTTATATGCTGGGAAAAACTAAGCTGGCCCAGAAATACCCTTCGACAGAGCGCACTTCTAGTCAGAGCCAGCAAAGGCAGGTACAGTGAATAAAGCATGGGCTAGAAAGATCAGGTTTTTTTGTTTGTTTGCTTGTTTGTTTTTATAATTTTTTAAACCAGGAAAAAATACATCATTTGCCATGTGGAATTTTGTAGTATGTGCTATTTTTTATTTTATCTGATTCAGCCCACTTGCCCTTTTTTAAAGCAATTCAGCCCTGCTAATGTTTTCTATTCCAAACCTATAGAGATGAAAAAAGCCTGGCCTGGTCCCCACCATTCCAGCAGACTATCAAGTTTCCCCAATCCTTTAAAGCCCTTGGCTTGCAGTTATGGAAAGAGACAAAGGTACAAACCTGGATAAGCACTATTTAATGATATGACCCAGGAAGGTTAGTGCACTTTGAGATAACTTCTTGAACACCTACCACATACTTTGCATCATTCTAAGCACTAAATATTCAAAGGTCAAGGCCCTACCTGAGGAAAATAGGGGTAAGATAGAGGAAGAAAGGCGAAGGAGTCAACGTGATATAACCACAATACAAGTCGTACATCAGAAGGATGGGCCAGAGCAATGGAAAGACAGAGGAGGGGCCATTTAACCTAAAGAGGATTCATTTGAGCTGGGCCTTAAAGGCAAATAACCAATATCCAGGTTCTTTTCCTATGGCAAGGGAAATCTCTTCATCCTTTCACATGTGATAGCCCCAGAAGAGAGCAAGGATACGAAGAGCAAATAAGTCACCTGGAAACCATGGGATGAAGAAAGAAGACCCAGGAGTAGCAGAGCTGGTCTGGGAACATGAAAGAGTAAGGCCATGGTGAGCAAACCAGGGAAGAATGGGCCCTCGAAGGAAGAAACAGGGAAACAGAACAGGGTAGGGGTGGGATGAAGCCTTGGGACAGGGCTGTGTCTCTTAGATATTGCAGATTTCATTCCAAAAATGGTCTTGTTTACCTTATCTCTTCAGAGACTGAGTTTTATTGGCTTTACCCAATAAAACTCAGTTTATAGGGTGTATCTCCTTTCATATAGGGCCCCCCCCACCCCATAAGCCATCATGAGCATGGCAAGTTTTGTCCTGAAGCCTTTGGCAGGACAACTAAAGCGCAGACACCCTGCTGGGGTGAAGATGAATGGAAATGCAACTGGGAAATATTTCACAATCAGGTGTGAATAAATGGAGGAACAAAGAAAATATTTCTGTCACTGAGTGATTTGCACTAGATTCAGACTAAGACTCATAGCCACATGCAGGAATCAACTGGAAGTCACACATGAAAGAGCAACTACTGTATTTTTTCTTCAAGTAACATGTACATTAAAATCAAATCAACAATTACTTTTTTAAATAATATCATTGTTTCCCAAATGTTGTCATTGCTTGATTTATTTACTTTCCTTCTAGCAGAGGTCAGAGTCAGATTGCTGGAGTCTAGAGGTGAGGGAGAAGAGACGGGTATTAGTATTTGACCAATGCTTTTTTTTTTTTTTTTAAAGATTTTATTTATTTATTTGACAGAGAGAGACACAGCGAGAGAGGGAACGCAAGCAGGGGGAGTGGGAGAGGGAGAAGCAGGCTTCCCACCGAGCAGGGAGCCTGATGCGGGGCTCGATCCCAGGACACTGGGACCATGACCTGAGCTGAAGGCAGACGCTTAACGACTGAGCCACCCAGGTGCCCCTGACCAATGCTTTTTTCTAATGAGTAATAAATTAAGGGGCTCTGCATCTTTCCAAATCCTAAAAGGTGTCCCATTAGCCTGAAATTTCTGAGGCCACAGGTGTTCCTGGGTATAAGGAGGATAAGTTTCTACAAAAGTCCTATTCAAATGCCAACTAATAGTTCAATACCTGCAGCTACTAACGTATGTGTTCCAGCTAGGCATTTCGTGAAGTCATTATGCAGAAGGAGTAATTTTGCTTTGTGATTATACAGGAAGAATCAAGGTAAAACACTACTCCATTTTAATGCTCAGTAAGACATCAAAAAAAAAAAAAAGAGAGAGAGACATTAATGACAGTTATTGTCTGTGTTTTTAAGTGTTGACTTGGGGATAGAGAAATATTTACCAAGTCATGAGTGATTTCAGAGTTATAGTTAGGATACCTAAAACTTTGCAAAATGGGGTCTTATGTTTTAGGTTCTGAAGGACTAACGGGGCTCAACATTTTTTCAGCTTCTTGACAATATGTAGTTTTATGGGTTCAGCTGCAGTGCCCTAAATCCATGTAACTAGGCTCCATATTATCATTTGGTTCTAGCTCTATTGTTTATATGAAATTAAGGACTTAAGATACATAATTTTATTTATCCTCCAAATCACAAAGTAGAATAGTCAAGGTCATCCTCAAGGTCCTTAATTGTGTGGTGGTGAGAACACAAAGGCAGAAACAAAAACAAAACCCTGAGCGCCTAAGTCTCAGATCAAAGTTTTCTGTAGATTCCACTGTTTTTGAAATAGAAGACTTCGAGAGAAATCACAATGGAGAAATCTGAGGGATTTCAGAAAAATCACAACCTTCAGAGAAATCAGAGGTTTCAAAGCTATGTGGCTGACACAGCCGTGCCTTCTCCCTGGCTTCATCTCAGCCCCTGGAGCTGTCTCATTACGAGGCTGTGTGATTCCATGCAGAATGTGTGATCAGCAGTGTGGCGGGCAACTTGAGGCCACCTGGGAACACAAGGGAGTGTGATCATGCATATGTCCCAGGAGCAATTCTAGAAAGGAAGAAAGAATAATAAATAAATAAGAACTGTGGGTGGAAAAACCTCACACTGTGGCTTTCTGTCTGTAATAACCAATCTGATACTTAGTAAGTGAGCAAATATTTATTTTGAACAATGTATATATCCTCAATATCATGTAAGGAGCTATGGAAGGTAGAGCCAAATAATGAAATGTCCCCTACCCTAAAGCAGCTTATGATTCTATTTTAATGAAGCATTCTTGTTTCTGGTCCACTGAAACGTAAAAAAGCTACTTTCACCTTATCTTAGAATCCTCAGATGCTTTTGCTTTGGATGGGATATAATTCATGCTGCTTTGGCCATGACCAGTATAAAATGTGTGGGTTTTTTCACTATAAATATTAAAAGATATGAAAAGATAATTGATGTGAGTTGTCCTTCCCAAAACAAGTCCAGGCATATTTATACACAATGATGCTCATAAGGTACCGGAAATCAACTTTCAATTGTCCATATGGCACTGACTTGAGGGGAACTGGTCTATGTTAGCATGAAGGGCAGTTTTGTCAGATGACTCTGGATGGATTTTCATAGAAAATAAAATACATAAAGAAGAGTGGAGATGGAATTCTATCTTCTCTGAAGTGTGTTGATGCTCTTCCAGGGGGAAGGTTGCTCCCTTTCTAAAGATGGGAGTTAAGTATCGGTGACGACCATGTAGGAGAAAATTCAGGATCTGGAACTGTTTTCTGGGTTAATTATAGACATCATCTCAGTAGATGCACCCTTAATCAACTAGTCTTGATAATAAACTATTCTGGGCATAAGATGGTAGGTATTCTAAAGAAAACCAGAAGGTAAATGATTTTTCATAACTCTTGGCAACCCTCAGGATGTCTTGATATGGATTAGTTATCACTTATCTTCTTGCCTGGTTTTGGGGAGGCTCATCACCGATGCTCAGCCATTATATTAATTCCTATAAAACTGTTGAAAATAAAGCCATAGTATTAAAAGTACTTATTTTGCACAAAATGAATTAATGTCTTACACCTCAAGCTTGCCAAGATTTAGCCTCTAAAAAAAGTCATTAATGCTATATGTCACTTTCCATGATATATTCCCAAAAGTTATGAGTAAATATTTTGGGGGCATATCAATCACATATAAATGCACTGTGAGAGTTGGCTATTTAAAATGGTTCCATCTAATTCAACAACTTTTGCTAAGAATTGATTTCATTGCAGGCATTGAACTAGATGTGGCTGTGCAGATTAATATGACTTGGTTCCTGTCATCAAAAATCTTAGTTTAGTGTAAGGGAGAGATGCATTAATACCAAATGTCAATATCATATGCTGAGTGCACACATAAGGTAATATGAGAGAAGAAAGAAGGAGCAAACTGTTCATCCTGTGGTGATCGGTAATAGTGTTTGGAAGAAAAAGAAATGGCTGAGCTGAGATTTGAAGGGAGAATGGAGATTGCTAAAGAACCCTTTGGTCCAGTAATCATTCCTTATTTTATTCATAATGTTTGTGTAACCTCAGCCAAAACACAGCCTTATTTCTCTTTAACTCTTCATCTGTAGAACAGGGACCTAGAGACACATTCAGCAAATGGTCTGTTCCATATTGATGATGTATACATTCTTTGGTTCATTCTTACATATTTTTTTTTCATGTAAGTATTAATGCAAAGCACCACTGCCTTATACTTGTACTGTAAATATGATCAATGTATTTATATTTAACCTGAAGATACGATGGGAAATGAGTATTATTGATGCCACTAACAAGTCTGATACAGAAAGTCTAGACCAATCTGGGGAAAAAAGAGCCGTGCATTTGTTTTCTTGGCTACATTAATGAAAAGGACTACACAGTCGGGAGGGGATGACCTCCTGGAGAGAAAAAAGCTGAACAATCACAATACATCAAATTCTGTCTTCTGAGAAGTGTCTGTGACTATATGTCTATTATCTTTGTGTATCAATCTTCACTCTCAAATGGCTCTCTCTTAATTTGCATATTAGTGAAGAAAGAGCTTTTATTGACTCAATTTACATTTATTTTCCTCAGGCTTCTTTGGGGGGTGAGGTTGTGGGGCTATGAAGGAGGATGCTGATGACAGAATCATGTATACCCAGAGGTTCTGACTGAAAAGCCCTTTATTCAGCCATGTAAGTAACAATAGCTAGTGTGCAAGAGCACGTGGTATTGGTGCCGGGGGCATGGGGATCATACCCAGCTCTGGCTTATATTGTGCCGTGAGGACAGGCTTCCTTGGTCCATCCACACATCCTTGCTTTCACCACATGTAAAACACAATGGCCTACATATGCTAAAGACGGGCTTTCCCTATCTTTATTTTGTTTGGGGTGTTGAGTCATTAAGACACCATGTTATTGATTTATTAAAGAATAATCTACAGGATAAGGAAAATATCTCACAAATACGTTAATTAGAATGACACTGACTGGGGCGGAGCAAGATGGCGGAGGAGTAGGAGACCTGGATTTCGTCTCCTCTCAGGAATTCAGCTGGATAGGGATCAAACCATTCTGAACACCTACGAACTCAACAGGAGATCGAAGAAAAGAATAGCAACAACTTTCTGAACAGAAAAGCGACCACTTTCTGGAAGGTAGGACGTGCAGAGAAGTGAATCCGAGGCGATATTCGGGAGGATAGATGGCAGGGGAGGGGCCTCCGTCGACCGCTTCTGGCAAGTGATAGAGCCGCGGAGCACAAAATCGGAACTTTTAGAAGTCGGCTCCACTGAGGGACGTCACTCCAGTGGCTAAGCGGGGGGTGGAACCCTCGTGGGACAGTGTGGTCTCAAGACCCTCGGGGTCACAGAAAGACCGGGGGTGCCTGAGCGCGGCAGAGCTCCCAGGTATCGGAGCGGGGAAGCCGGCTGCAGAGACGGAGCTGAGGCGCGGGCTCTCAGCTCGGGGTTGCCATAAACCGTGATCTGCGGCACAGTTGGGCCACTGCTCCTCCAGCAGGGACCCAACAAGCGGCAGATCCGGGGAGACTCACCTTCTTCCTCCAGGAGAAGAGGTGCAGGGGCACACCGCAGGGATCTGCTGGGTTTGGAGACTCCACACGGGGTCAGGTGCCAGAGGTAGAAACGTGCGGTCACAGGCCGGGTGAGCACGGAGTGCAGCCGGAGACTGGAGAGACGGGAGTGACTGATGGCTTTTCTCTGGGGGCGCACTGAGGAGCGGGGCCTGAGTTCTCGGCTCCTCCAAGGTGGAGATTGGGAGGCCGCCATTTTCACTCTCCGCCTCCAAAGCTGTACGGAAAGCTTGCAGGGAACAAAAGCTCCCCAGAGCAAACCCGAGCAGGTTACTTAGCCAGGACTGGGCAAGGGCGGAGCAAATCCCCCTCCGGCAAAGACTTTTGGAAACCATGGCAACAGGCCCCCCCCCCCCCAGAAGATCAGCGAGAACAGCCAGCCAAGACCAAGTTTACTGATCAATGAGAATGGCAGAACTCCAGCGCTAGGGGAATAATGCACATAGAATTCATGGCTTTTTTACCGTGATTCTTTAGACTTTCAAAGTTAATTTTTTTTAACTTTTTTTTTTTTTAATTTTTCTTTTTCCCTTTTTCAACCAACATCTTATCAATCCCTTTTTTAAAAAAAACATTTTTATTTTTCATTTTTAGAGTCATATTCTATCCCTTCATAGTAGTTACCCAGATTTTTGGCATATATATATAAGTTGTTCTCTCTTTAAAAATTTGAGATAGTTTCTTCTAACAGATCAAAATATACTCTAAATCTCTAGTGTATGGTTTTTTTCTACTCCCCTGCCTGATCACATTCTCTCCCTTTTTTTTTCTTTTTTTTTTTTAAATCCTCTTCTTTCTTTTCTCAAACAACTTCTTATCAATTCTTTTTATAAAATTTTTTATAATTTCCATCTTTACAGTCATATTCCATCCCTTCATCATATCAACCCTGATTTTTGTACATATATAAGCTTTTCTTTCTTTAAAATTTTGGGAGGCACTTTCTTCTAACAGACCAAAATACACCCAAAATCTAGTGTGTGGCACCGATCTATATACCAGCCTGATCAAATTTGATCACATTCTGTTTTTTTTTTTTGTTTTGTTCTGTTTTTGTTTGTTTTTATCTTTATCTTTTTCTTTTTCTTTTTCTTTTTTCTCTCTTTCCCTTTCTTTTCCCACTGCTTCAGGTTTTTTCTGATTTGTTTACAGTATATTTTCTGGGAACGTTGTTACCCTGTTAGCATTTTGTTCTCTCATTAATCTATTCTCCTCTGGACAAAATGACAAGACGGAAAAAATCACCTCAACAAAAAGAACAAGAGGTAGTACCGACTGCCAGGGACCTACTCAATACGGACATTAGTACGATGTCAGATCTAGAGTTCAGAATCATCACTTTAAAGATACTAGCTGGGCTTGAAAAAAGCATGGAAGATATTAGAGAAACCCTTTCTGCAGAAGTAAAAGAACTAAAATCTAACCAAGTAGAAATCAAAAAGGCTATTAATGAGGTACAATCAAATATAGGGGTGCTAACTGCTACGATAAATGAGGCAGAAGAAAGAATCAGAGATATAGAAGACCAAATGATGGAAAATCAAGAAGCTGAGAAAAAGAGAGATAAACAACTACTGGATCACGAGGGCAGAATTCGAGAGATAAATGATACTATAAGACGAAACAACATTAGAATAATTGGGATCCCAGAAGAAGAAGAAAGAGAGAGAGGGGCAGAAGGTATAATGGAGCGAATTATAGCAGAGAACTTCCCTAATTTGGGGAAGGAAACAGGCATCAAAATCCAGGAAGCACAGAGAACCCCTCTCAAAATCAATAAAAATAGGTCAACACCCCGACATCTAATAGTAAAACTTACGAGTCTCAGAGACAAAGAGAAAATCTTGACAGCAACTCAGGAGAAGAGATATGTAACCTACAATGGTAGAAACATTAGATTGGCAACAGACCTATCCACAGAGACCTGGCAGGCCAGAAAGGACTGGCATGATATATTCAGAGCACTAAATGAGAAAAATATGCAGCCAAGAATACTATATCCAGCTAGGCTGTCATTGAAAATAGAAGGAGCGATAAAAAGCTTCCAGGACAAACAAAAACTAAAGGAATTTGCAAACACAAAACCAGCCCTACAAGAAATCTTGAAAGGGGTCCTCTAAGCAAAGAGAGAGCCTAAAAGCAACATAGCCCAGAAAGGAACACAGACAATATACAGTAACAGTCACCTTATAGGCAATACAATGGCACTAAATTTCTATCTTTCAATAGTTACCCTGAATGTAAATGGGCTAAATGCCCCAATCAAAAGACACAGGCTATCAGATTGGATTAAAAAACAAGACCCATCGATATGCTGTCTGCAAGAGACTCATTTTAGACCCAAAGACATCCCCAGATTGAAAGTGAGGGGGTGGAAAACCATTTACCATGCTAATGGACACCAAAAGAAAGCTGGGGTGGCAATCCTTATATCAGACAAATTAGATTTTAAACCAAAGACTGTGATAAGAGATGAGGAAGGACACTATATCCCACTTAAAGGGTCTATCCAACAAGAAGATCTAACAATTGTAAATATCTATGCCCCTAACATGGGAGCAGCCAATTATATAAGGCAATTAATAACAAAAGCAAAGAAACACATCGACAACAATACAAGAATAGTGGGGGACTTTAACACCCCCGTCACTGAAATGGACAGATCGTCTAAGCAAAAGATCAACAAGGAAATAAAGACTTTAAATGACACACTGGACCAAATGGACTTCACAGATATATTCAGAACATTCCATCCCAAAGCAACGGAATACACATTCTTCTCTAGTGCCCATGGAACATTCTCCAGAATCGATCACATCCTAGGTCATAAGTCACATCTCAACCTGTACCAAAAGACTGGGATCATTCCCTGCCTATTTTCAGACTACAATGCTTTGAAACTAGAACTCAATCACAAGAGGAAAGTCGGAAAGAACTCAAATACATGGAGGCTAAAGAGCATCCTACTAAAGAATGAATGGGTCAACCAGGAAATTAAAGAAGAATTAAAAAAATTCATGGAAACCAATGAAAATGAAAACAAACTTTTCAAAATCTTTGGGATGCAGCAAAGGCAGTCCTAAGAGGAAAGTATATAGCAATACAAGCCTTTCTCAAGAAACAAGAAAGGTCTCAAGTACACAACCTAACCCTACACCTAAAGGAGCTGGTGAAAGAACAACAAATAAAGCCTAAACCCAGCAGGAGAAGAGAAATAATAAAGATCAGAGCAGAAATCAATGAAATAGAAACTAAAAGAACAGTAGAACAGATCAACGAAACTAGGAGCTGCTTCTTTGAAAGAATTAACAGGATTGATAAACCCCTGGCCAGACTTATCAAAAAGAAAAGAGAAATGACCCAAATCAACAAAATCATGAATGAAAGAGGAGAGATCACAACCAACACCAAAGAAATACAAACAATTATAAGAACATATTATGAGCAACTCTATGCCAGCAAATTAGATAACCTGGAAGTAATGGATGCATTCCTAGAGATGTATCAACTACCAAAACTGAACCAGGAAGAAATAGAAAACCTGAACAGACCTATAACCAGTAAGGAAATTGAAGCAGTCATCAAAAATCTCCCAAAACACAAAAGCCCAGGGCCAGATGGCTTCCCAGAGGAATTCTACCAAACATTTCAAGAAGAATTAATACCTATTCTTCTGAAACTCTTCCAAAAAATAGAAATGGAAGGAAAACTTCCAAACTCATTTTATGAGGCCACCATTACCTTGATCCCAAAACCAGACAAAGACCCCATCAAAAAGGAGAACTACAGACCAATATCCTTGATGAACATGGATGCAAAAATTCTCACCAAAATACTAGCCAATAGGATCCAACAGTACATTAAAAGGATTATTCACCACGACGAAGTGGGGTTTATCTCTGGGCTGCAAGGTTGGTTCAACATCCGCAAATCAATCAACGTGATACAATACATTAACAAAAGAAAGAACAAGAATCATATGATCCTCTCAATAGATGCAGAAAAAGCATTTGACAAAGTACAGCATCCTTTCTTGATCAAAACTCTTCAGAGTATAGGCATAGAGGGTACATACCTCAATATCATAAAAGCCATCTATGAAAAACCTACAGTGAATATCATTCTTAATGGGGAAAAACTGAGAGCTTTCCCCCTAAGGTCAGGAACGCGGCAGGGATGTCCACTATCACCACTGCTATTCAACATAGTATTAGAAGGCCTAGCCACAGCAATCAGACAACAAAAAGAAATCAAAGGCATCCAAATCGGCAAAGAAGAAGTCAAACTCTCAGTCTTTGCAGATGATATGATATTTTATGTGGAAAACCCAAAAGACTCCACCCCAAAACTGCTAGAACTCATACAAGAATTCAGTAAAGTGGCAGGATATAAAATCAATGCACAGAAGTCAGTGGCATTCCTATACACCAACAACAAGCCAGAAGAAAGAGAAATTAAGGAGTCGATCCCATTTACAATTGCACCCAAAACCATAAGATACCTAGGAATAAATCTAACCAAAGAGGCAAAGGATCTGTACTCAGAAAACTATAAAATACTCATGGAAGAAATTGAGGAAGACACAAAGAAATGGAAAAACGTTCCATGCTCATGGATTGGAAGAACAAATATTGTGAAGATGTCAATGCTACCTAGAGCAATCTACACATTCAATGCAATCTCCATCAAAATACCATCCACTTTTTTCAAAGAAATGGAAGAAATAATCCTAAAATTTGTATGGAACCAGAAAAGACCCCGAATAGCCAGAGGAATGTTGAAAAAGCAAAGCAAAGCTGGCGGCATCACAATTCCGGACTTCCAGCTCTATTACAAAGCTGTCATCATCAAGACAGTATGGTCCTGGCACAAAAACAGACACATAGATCAATGGAACAGAATAGAGAGCCCAGAAATGGACCCTCAACTCTATGGTCAATTAATCTTTGACAAAGCAGGAAAGAATGTCCAATGGAAAAAAGACAGTCTCTTCAACAAATGGTGTTGGGAAAATTGGATAGCCACATGCACAAGAATGAAACTGGACCATTTCCTTACACCGCACACAAAAATAGACTCCAAATGGTTGAAAGACCTCAATGTGAGACAGGAGTCCATCAAAATCCTAAAGGAGAACACAGGCAGCAACCTCTTCGACCTCAGCTGCAGCAACTTCTTCCTAGAAACATCGCCAAAGGCAAGGGAAGCAAGGGCAAAAATGAACTATTGGGACTTCATCAAGATAAAAAGCTTTTGCACAGCAAAGGAAACAGTCAACAAAACCAAAAGACAACCGACAGAATGGGAGAAGATATTTGCAAATGACATATCAGATAAAGGGCTTGTATCCAAAATCTATATAGAACTTATCAAACTCAACACCCAAAGAACAAAGAATCCAATCAAGAAATGGGCAGAAGACATGAAAAGACATTTTTCCAAAGAAGACATCCAAATGGCCAACAGACACATGAAAAAGTGCTCAATATCGTTCGGCATCAGGGAAATCCAAATCAAAACTTCAATGAGATACCACCTCACACCAGTCAGAATGGCTAAAATTAACAAGTCAGGAAACAACAGATTTTGGCGGGGATGCGGAGAAAGGGGAACCCTCCTACACTGTTGGTGGGAATGCAAGCTGGTGTAGTCACTCTGTAAAACAGTATGGAGGTTCCTCAAAAAGTTGAAAATAGAGCTACCCTATGATCCAGCAATTGCACTACTGGGTGTTTACCCCAAAGATACAAAAGTAGGGATCCGAAAGGGTACATGCACCCCGATGTTTATAGCAGCAATGTCCACAATAGCCAAACTATGGAAAGAGCCAAGATGTCCATCGACAGATGAATGGATAAAGAAGAGTGGTATATATATACAATGGAATATTATGCAGCCATCAAAAGGAATGAGATCTTGCCATTTGCAACGACGTGGATGGAACTGGAGGGTATTATGCTGAGCGAAATAAGTCAAACAGAGAAAGACATGTATCATATGACCTCACTGATATGAGGAATTCTTAATCTCAGGAAACAAACTGAGGGTTGCTGGAGTGGGGGGTGGGGTGGGAGGGATGGGGTGACTGGGTGATAGACACTGGGGAGGGTATGTGCTCTGGTAAGTGCTGTGAATTGTGCAAGACTGTTGAATCTCAGATCTGTACCTCTGAAACAAATAATGCAATATATGTTAAGGAAAAAAAAAAAAAAAGAAGAAGATAGCAGGAAGGGAAGAATGAAGGGGGGGAAATCAGAGGGGTAGACGAACCATGAGAGACGATGGACTCTGAAAAACAAACTGAGGGTTCTAGAGGGGAGGGGGGTGGGAGGATGGGTTAGCCTGGTGATGGGTATTGAGGAGGGCACGTTCTGCATGGAGCACTGGGTGTTATGCACAAACAATGAATCATGGAACACTACATCTAAAACTAATGATGTAATGTATGGGGATTAACATAACAATAAAAAAATTAAAAAAAAAAAGAATGACACTGACTGTTCATATGTGGAAGAAAACCATTTTCTAATGAAAGGTCTTAGGTAATAGTTGCTTTACCCAAGATTTGGTATTGTCAAAATGAAAGACACGGACCCTTCCCAAACAGAGAAAGTAATAAGCAAGGGAGTGCTGTTAAATGCATCACTATCTACTGAAGCCCACATGAAGATATATATTTAATTAGCCTTTGGGCTGTCTCTAAACGCTTGCTTTAATTCCATAGTATATGGGGAATCTTAATTTGCACATGCTAATGCACCTTCATAAAGACCTCCTTTGGAAAAACTCTTAAAATGTTGAGACAGCTTTGGCTGTAATGCTTTATAATGCTTCTGACTTTAAAAACAAAATGTATACACAGGTTTGTTTTTTCTTTAACGTGTTAAACTTGTATCAGCCAGTAACAATCTTTCTTTTTTTCTTTTTACTTTCTTTCTTTTGTTCTTTTTCTTTTCTCTTTTTTTTTAAAGCAGGGAAGTCCGAGTTTACAAATTCTCATCAGTTATGGAACGCAGAGTAACGACAGTTAAGATGCCTGATTCATTTCTAATATAGAGGGCATCCATGCTGCAGGGCTTTGTTATACATATGGAAAAGAGAAAAGCATTTCTTCTGTTCTAAATCTATAATCTAGAAAGATCAGAAGGATAATGAAAAATAGATAATAATCTTTTAACAAGCGTATAGATTTTTGATTACACAATAAATTTCCTGTCATATGGATAGACCAGTTCTTGCTTCTTAGCTTGCAACTGACCTTGTGGGGAGAGTAGTTCAGAGCCGGCAGGGCTCCAGGGTTTTGTTGCCCCTCGTGCCCAGGTGGCTTTAAAATTTTTTTTTAATTATTATTTTTTTCTGGAGCACTAATATTTTCCCAAATATTGAGATCTAATACCTAGGATGCGGGGAGTGGTGCTTCCCCCCGCTCCCAAGAAGACAGTACACTGAAAGAAAAAATCTTTGGAGTCAGCATTACCTAGGCTCAAATCACAGTATCCTTATTCTGATTCAGGCCACTAGTAAAAATGATAATATAAGTCCCTGCGTGTATATGTATATAAAGGAGCTCGCAAGAAGAGATGGGTCCTGTCCACGCAGCTGTACTACAGTTGGGGAAAAACTGAGGCTGGATCCCATTGGTAGTCTTCCATGCCATCGCTACTCCAACTACCTGAGAATTTGATAAGAAACAGGACAAAGGGGATGAGCCACAGCTGTCACTGTTCCGGGCTTTTATTAAATTATACTTTTAAAAACCTGTGTCTCTAAAACTCAGAACATAAGAAGGCTGTGCGGAAAAGCTCCAGGCGGCTGGGAGAGTTACAAAAGGGAAGTGGGAACAACAGAAATATGCCCATATGCTCAAATCAAAAACAGTTTTCAATACAGCCCACTCAGCTGACTCCCAGCACAGAGATGAAGAGCGACAGCCCCCAGGAGCTCCCCTTCCTGTGCAGAAAAGCAGATCGGGTCAGACAAACACATTCACCTGCGGCTCTGGGCCTGCCCGTATTCAGTCTGGTGCCCTGACACCCTGCAGAGGTTTTACTTGTGCTCAGACTCTGTCTTTCTCATAGGCCACAGGCCCCTGAGATTCCAAGGAGTATTAATGATCTCCTCTCCCTGGGGCAACTGGCCGCCTTCCTTCCAATGTATGATTACTTTAGGTAATGTGTCTTTTGAGTACACAGGCGGCGGAGTTCAGTTTTTGCCACTTCATATTTGCACGGCCACAATGAGGGCATTTCATCCAAAATTATTCTCTCAGAGCAGCTATTAAAGAGCAGCCAGAGAGGGGCAAATCGGGGAACCCTACTCTGCTCTTCCTCCTGCTGAAAGCCCTGACTCTGGGTATGGTGGCTTATTACGCCAGGGTTCCACGGGTCCTGACATTGTATGAGATTCCCTCTCCTTTTGTCCTCCTCCAAGCAAATGTTTTAACATTTTTCAATCTGGCTACACAAGGCAGATGGTGTGACATCAACACATAGGACGCATTTCAAAGAGCATACCAAGAATTCTACACATTTTTTTACTTTAGGCTCTTTTGCCACTTTCCCGCTGAAGGAAATGGGTCATAACATAAAGGAATGAGAATGGCATTGTTACCTTGAATCTGTTCTAAATTATTGAAAACTTTGTTTGCAAGCTTTTATATCTTAGCATTAGACCCCATCATTTCGAGACATCTTACAACTGATCTTGACCCATTCTTTAAAAATTAGCATGAATGAAACAACTTACAGCATCACACTTGTCTACAAGGCTACAGTGTATGTTTGTTACTGAATTTGCAGAAATCCCACATCTCAGTTTTACTTATCTTCATACTGGACACCTGTCTGTGTTTTCATTGCTTTTTAATACCTCAATGCCATAGAACACCAAGGGATGAAGAGGTAGGAACCTTTACTTAATCTGAGAAACACCAAGATTTCTATGGCTCTCTGCCAGGCAGAACACTAAGTGAGAAAAACCCTGGACAGCAAAGTGATGATAAAAAGACCACTTATGCAGATAATTGATAAGCATGTGTTAATGAACTATCTTCCTACTTCTTCCAATAGAATATTACTACATTTCAAGTGCTTGGAAAAGCATGAGTTGGAGATATGCTCATAACTCTAAACCAGTTCTTGTGTAAATTTTAGATGTTTGGGGGGAAATCTGTTGTTTTTAAATCATAATTGGACCCTCCTAATCTGCAAGTATTGAGTTGCTGAGACAATTAAAGACAATGACGAATGGAGAGTCTAGGATCATCTCTGAATTTACAGAATTTGCTCTCAGGCTTCACTCTGTCAATACAAGGAATCAAGGACTAACCATAACCCTGGCAAACAATCTATGGTTCTCCTGCTTGTCCTTTGTGATTGTTTTGCATGTATGATGTATGGTACTCATCTGATATTAGCAGTTAACAATGTTAACTATGGTGAAAGTGATGATGGGAAGTAAAAATTAAAAATAGAATATAGCCTTGCCAAATTAGAAATTTAATGAGAAAAGATTTCTCTCATTAAAATTTTTTGTCTCTTCTGAACCAATCTTTGTACCTCCTATTGTTACACCCATTTGATTCCTCAAACTGAGCTTTAAGGAAGAAGTTCCACCTTGATTAAGGCGGTCCAATTATTTCATTAACGAAATGACTAATTATGTCAAAACTTACATAATATACCTGTATTATTCTTCTCTGAAATGACATTGGGTTGAACTAGCTCTCCCCTGAAGCAAAGTAGTTGAGAATAGTTGCAGCTACGTTTAGCTAATTAGGTAAATCCTTTTCAAAATTATAGAGTTTTATAATTCTGGACCAAATGAGCATCTATAGTAACAGAGTATGCAATTATTTCCAGAGTAAAAGAATAAGTGAATTTTAAAAAAGTCCATTATAATGTTCCTGATCAGGATTTGGGTTATAGAACTCTGCACTGTTGTGACTTTGAAAACCCGCTCACACTTGGGCAAGATGTATTGAACTCAGCCTCCGTGGACAATAACTAATAGCTGACCTTAACAAACACTAGTGACCACTGTGATAACTGTTGTCTGGTCCAGTACAGAATTGACAAGCAATGTAAATGAGATAGGAGGAGGCAGCTAATTTCTAGGAATCTTGCCTGGTTTTTTTGAGATGGAGATTGATGCATTCTATCAGGGTGGTGAAGAGCTTGGAACCGAAGTCAAAGAGCCTGGGTTCAAATTCTGTTTCGGCACCCATCAGTTATAAGCCTCATAAAGACGTTACTATGATTAAAAGAGATAACATGTCACTATGATTAAAAGAGATACTGTTGAATATATCTAATAACTGAATAAATTAGCATTAGAAGTAATTTATTAAAAAAAAAACCAAGATGTAATTTATTGCAAAGTTGTGTCTATTGAAGGGACAGACTTTCCTGGATAGTAGAAGCATCTTATCCCTTCCTTTTCTGGGTTTGCTCCTGCGTGCAAGTAACATCACTTCTACTTGTTTTTAGTTATATCCTTTGAGCATTTTAAAGGTATGGCCTACTCTTGAGGGTCAGAGTTTAAATTATCAAACACCCTAAACAATGACACCAGTTGGACATGAGAGGAACGGCAGGAGACAGCTAGGGCAGGTGCCCAAGAGCCTAAGTTTGAGATAGTCTGGCTTAGTAACGGACACTGTGGGGCTGTGGAATTGCTCGGACTTCCGGGAATTAACAATAGAGCATGATATTCCTCAAGGAAGGACTTAGGTAAGGTATGCATAGAGATGTGTGTGTGTGTGCACATGTACCTGTGTAGAGTTTATCACTGTCTTCTCAGGTGCTTTACTTAGCAAATGAGCTCAGCAATATTCCCCCTGAAATTGCTTGCTCTGGGGTGCTTAACAAATGGTTGGCCATTTAATGGCCCGAGGCAGAGGCAGGGAAGGTTAACACACTGACAAAATGGGCATTAACTATGGTAACAACTGTTTTCATGGGGGATTATTGCTATTATAAACCTTATTCAACATCATAATGCCAGCAATAATTTTTCCTTTTTCTCCCATTTTACAATTAAGTCATGCTCCAGAATGTACATGACACAGAGGAGACCTGAAAACTCAAAGTGTTAGACCTTTATTGGCCTTTTCATAATTCTCTGTTGTTGCAAAATAAAAAACACTTAGATGTATAACCCGATGCTTAGGTAGATCATATTACTCCAACTAGATGAAGTGTATTTAGGAAGAAAGATGTCAATTTATTAGATCCTATTGTGACAGAAACTCACACTCGTCCCTTCCAAACCCCATTTTGACTGGGTTTGAAGTCCATGGTTAGAGCAGACACTCTGGCTTGGACAACAAAAGATAGGGCATATTTATAAGGAAAATCCCTGTCCAATTACACATTGCCTGACTGTGAAAGAAACAACCTGAAGACTCATCTAAGCAAGATCATCAGCACAGAACATGGATAATTTATCATAGTAGCATTTAGAAGATCAAGTGTCCGCTTACTATGAATAAGACGTTTCCCTGGTACTATTCTGTTTTGGAGCCCAAGGCAAGAATGACCATACAGGCTGGGGCACCATCTGAAGGAAAGGGTGGTTGGCCTGGTCTCAGAAAGGGCAGGACCTAGGCAAAGGGCTCTTGATGGAGCCTGTTTCTAGCTGCAAGTGACCTATCCCAAAAGAGGAACAGAAGGGGCAATGCCAAGCACCTCACTTCCTAATTCTGCTAAGACTAGGGTGATAAAGAGGCCTAAGGTGAACCTACTGCCTAAACATTTGCAGCTGACTCTCATAGCTGGTTCTCAAATGAGCCCACTGGCTGAAGAGGTGGCATTGCTGACTCTACTCACAAACTGAATTTTTCCTTTGCCAAGTGAGCCAGGGTAGATTTGGCTTCCTTATCATTTTGCTTTTCCATGTGTATTCTGTTCATTTCTTTTAGATTCCTCTTCTTATCTTTTTTGACCTCCATCTCCACTGTGGATCCTCCCATTCTTAGTTTTGAATTATCTTCTTAGGCTATTCCCTTTTCCTCTCCTTTCTTAGAAATTATTTTCACTCTCTTACACACACACACACACACACACACACACACTCTCCCAGAACCCAGAAAGAAACTTCAGGATTCCTTTTCCTGTTGGACCATTCTATCATTCTGATCCAATCCCTTTGCTATACCAGCTCACAGCAACTCCCTGCTAACTGGCAGGATGTTCCCTCACTCACCACCAACTTTGGAAAACAGATAAGAGGCTATTTTGTTTTAATTCTTTCTTTCCCTCTGCTTGTACCTTCAGCTCAACTTCAATTCTCTAGGGTCAATTCACCAGCACCAAATTCCCTATGTACTTCACCATATTAAATTTAAGCCTCCTTCACATTATCCTGTTTTTGGATCAAAGATAGGACCAGCACTTTACTTACATTTATTGAAATTTTAAATTGTATTTGTATATTCTAAGGCACCTCTTATTATTAGGCAACAGTGGCATTTCGGAGTGTCTCTCTGATGTGTGGTCAGGCAATCTCTACTTGATCACTTCAATTGAAAACAAATTCACTACCTTGCAAGATAGCAAGCTTCATTTCATTCTTAGTTTGACTAACCAAAATATTCTTCCCTGCTCTTAGACGAAATTCGTTTTGTCTAAGACAAAACACCTGTAGACAACAGTCCTTCTATATAAAATATATCCTGTAGACAACAGTCCTTCTATATAAAATATATCCTTTATCGTTTGGCATAGCTTCTACTATTTTTAAATAGGTATCTGCCCCGAGTCTTCTCTAAGCTAAATATTTCCATTCTCTTCAATATTCATCATAAGGGAGATGCTGCACAAGTTGGACCAGTCCCATTTGTCACTCTTGACTCCAGATGTGGTCTAAGTCATAAAAGAATGCAGTCCTTATTTATAAAACAAATTAAAAAAATAAATAAAACTCACTAGCATATTTTGTAAAACTCGTGAGCTCAAGTTGCCCTAAGCTGGAAACCACCAAAATTAAAAGAGAATGAAATTTTTTTTCTTTAAAATTTAAGCATCTATAAAAGTCTTAATATTTTAAGGTTAATCAGAGCGATACCTACCACGCTCTTCTTATATATAACCAATATCTATTAGAATGTATGATGGTATGCCTACCATTTCATCCAAAATAAAACAACTCAGTCCTCAGTGGAACAGTCAGGATCCTTATTTTACATTGGTCAGAACCTAGGTCTGACTCATTATAGCCATCATGCTGCAAGTCCCTTAAGCTTGACAGCCTGATCAAGCCCCCTCAGGGTGTTTTGGTCCTCAAAGTCTGGGGTCATCAGAAATTTCAGCTGGTGTATAGCTGATCCATCACAAGATTGAGGGACACAGTGTAGAGTCCAGCCTGCAAATTCCACAGTAAAAGCTCACTGGTATTTTGGAGCGGCCAGTGAGGTATTCTGTTTTGATATTCTACTTGGCATGCCTGTGAACCTTAACTCCTGCTATCTGACCAAATGTAAGGAAATGAATATTTGATTGGGTCTGAGAAGCTTAGAGATCACCAGAGCATCAAGGGCTTTCCATTCTTTTGTGAAACATTGCTCCTCTGATCTCTCGCAGCATCTTTTAAATGGTCATGTGTTTGGGCTCACAATTTATCCTGTGTGAGTTCATAGTTAAGACAAGAGGACTTCTCCTTAGAGAAAAGAGTGTGACTTTATCAAACCTAAAAAGGTGCCATAAATCTCCCCAGTCTTCCGTAGGAGGCTTAGCTCATGTTAACTTTGCCCAACTCTGTGAGAGCCATGCCAGGGGCACAACCTAGGGTCTGGGTATGCTAGAATCCGGGAATTAGAGATGATGAATCAGCACAGATCCACACTTAAAATCAATGTAAGGTCCATCTGAACAATGCCTTTGAAGAAATTAAACTCCTTTTTTGTTTGTTTGTTTGTTTTTGCTCTGAGATAGGTTGCCCAACAGAGGTGAATCAGTGACAGACAAATGGCTAGGTATGTCACTGCCCTTTGAAGTGAGCTGGCTGTGGCTGGCATCTGCACAATACCCAGAGTGAAAAATCACTTACATCCTGGCAAACTTGTCAAACGGTCTACCCACTTATCCTCATGTTCTGTCATGCTGAGCTCCAGACTCTTCTAGCTCCTGTTTCACCATTCCCTGAGAAGGTTTTTACATCACAGTTTTCTGTACCTCTAAGCAAAATGTTTTCTCATTGCTCCTAATTTCTTAAAACCACTCTGTCTTATCTCCCTAACTGCACTGTTTAGCTATTAGATGGCAAAATGGATTTGTCTCTCATGCCAATAGTGATTGATTAGTAGTAGCTGCCTGGAACACAGTTTTGAGAAAAATTGTAAGGCAATGTTTAGGCTTACTATGATTGATTGAAAATGCCTGCAGTGGGTACACGGTGGTGAGGTGGTAGCATGTGGGCCACTTTTCAATAATTTCTCATGCAATATTCTAAGACAAATGGATACCAAATGCATATCCTGACAAGTGGTTTGTGTACAGGAATCATTTTATCCCCGTAGGTTGCCTCTATAGTAAATCCATCATCAGTAATAGATAATACAGCTGCCATTTACTGAACAAGAACAACATGCCAGCCATGTGCTTGGTGGTTTCCATGCATTGTCTCAACTCTTTCCATCAACTCTGTGAAGTAGGCATTGCTATACACATTTTAGAGATGAGAAAATGGGACTCAACACACTTGAATGACTTTCCAAAGCCACATAAATAAATGAATGGCAGAGGCACAACGTAAAGTCTGGCTCATCCTGGGCCAAAATGTAACAATAGCAAGAACTAAGCATCCGGGGACCCTACTGCATATCTGAAGGACACTCTATTTTGAAGGGACAAGCGGGAGTTGGGTGGAGAGACCTGAGCTCAGGTACAAAATATGACCTTCTGATCCCAAGTAGAGGGTCATAGATAAACCTTTATATTACTCTTAACTTAAAACATCCCCTAGAGTTATAATTATGATTTATGACCTAGGATGAGATAAGCAAAAATAGACATTGTTTCCTTCTAGTTTTATAGTATGATTTCAGGAGATAGGAAAACTACAACCTTCCCAACCTTCCCAACTAGATAGTATACTCCATGAGGCCAAGAAAGTGTGTTCTCAATTTTTTCACCCTCCTCATCACTGTTAAGGCCAAGCACAATTCCTTAAAAATCCTTGCATAAATGTTTGTCACCTAAGTATACATTCAGCTAAAGCAAAACAAAAACAAAAACAAAGGGACAAAAATAATATAGTGGCAGGATGCTTATTTTTCTTAATCCCTAGTTAAAACATGGGAAATAGAGTGGATAATTTATAGTTCAAATGTAAGAAAAGAGCTAGTTTCCAAATTCTGATGCTTTACCATTAAAGAGTCCATTTGTGTTGAGAAGCTCCTATCCTATAAGAAAGAAAAGAGCCTTAAGAGCTGGATGACAGTCTTTAAATATGGCCTAGTAACATTAAGATGTGGCAGAGTCAGAAACTCCATGGCCAGGGCCATAATATTATTCTATTTAGCATTCAGTAGACAGGAACAATGAAAAGGACTGCATGCTAAGAGTTAAATAATTCAAGCAGAAATAGCGATGCTATCCTACAAGTTGTAGGGACACTGTAATGCCGCATCAACTTATTTCAGTAGCTGAAGTAATTATTTATGTTAAATAACCACAAAGCGATTATTGCCAACATAATGATTAAGGTTTATGGTGCAATGTAGAAGGCCAAACTTGTTATATAAGTGGTAAACCACAATAATTCAGTTTTTTAATAACAGTTTGAGATTTAATCAGCACAGAGTAATTGCATTAAATCTGAATTAAGTTCACATTGGAGACACGATAATATCAAGCAAAGCATCTCATTCTTTTTTCTAATATTTAGAACAGATCCTGTGATCCTGTGAATCAATGAAGTTCAGTTCAAGTTCACTGAAGAAGCAGTTTTCGACTGGAGACCATGGGTAGTATATCTCCACCAACCTTGACACATGGATCTTACCAATTAAGGCAGAGATATGTCTTTGGAATTTATTAAAATAATGGATTTTTTCTATACCCTTTATTCAAAATATATCAAAATAGCTTTTAGCATTCCCAGGTGTTATTTTTGCTATTCTAGGCTAAGGCATCTCAAATTTTAGCACCAAAGAATACCTATGACACCTCAGGGATCTGGGTGCACAATCTACTAAAACTTTAACTTCTAACATCTGGTATTTTATCTTTAAAATTACTGTAAATTGGGGTACCTGGGTGGCTCAGTCAGTTAAGTGTCTGCCTTAGGCTCAGGTCATGATCCCAGGGTCCTGTGTTGGACTCCCTGCTCAGCCTGCTTCTCCCTCTTCCCCCATCCCACCTTACCTCCGCTCATGCTCTCCCCCTCCCCTCTCTCAAATAAATAAATAAAATCTTAAAAAAAAAAAAAAGGGGGCATATGTATCCTGGAAGAAAATGCAAAATTTACTGTAATTTTATTTTATCTTAAAATTTTTATTTATTTATTTGAGTGAGAGAGATTACAGAGGGAGAGGGAAAGGGAGAGCAGACTTGCCTCTGAGTGGAGAGCCAGATGCAGGGTTCAATCCCAGGACCCTGAGATCATGACCTAAGCTGAAGGCAGACGCTTAACCAAATGAGCCACCCAGGCGGCCCTTGACTTTGTTCTTATACCAAGAATAATATTTTAAATTATTTCTTATCAAAGAAAAAAATTGTGCAGTTTGTCCTTGAATTATGTAAATCTCCAGTTTGAGAGGCCTAATCAAATAATTCATTTAAGTAAAATTAATAGAAAATAAATATTTACATAGTGGGTCATAGTAAACTCACTTTACTAGTTTTCCTGAATTGCCAAAAGTGTTATTTGAATAGTCAGTTGATGTCGAAGTTTCCAACAAATGTTAAAATGTACCTCAGCATTTTAGATTTCCTTATGTATGGAACATACAAACATTTAAAAAATGCTTGCTTGAACTTACTTATATTTACTTTCAATTTTCATCACTTTGGGGTGTCAGTAAGTCTAGACACTTGTTCTTTCTACTTTAAAGGGTATCCCTACCATGGGGAAAAAAAATTCTTAAAGACTGTCAGTTGAATTCCAGTCTTGTAAGATGTTCCAACACACAAGAAAAGGACTCCATGGTCAAATAAGGTTGGGCAACCAAGAACACCACATGTTTCTTGTAGATTAAAAATAAATACTAGAATATCAAACTCTCTGAGAAGTCCTGTTGGAATCCAAACAATTGCCAATTCTTATTGTCGCAAATTAGTTATAACCACTAGTATAACTACTGCTCCATGAAACACACTGTGCAGAAAACACATACTTATTGATCTCATATCCTCATATTGCAATCAGTCTGAGAGTTTGCCTTTCTTAACTGAAAAAAAAAATCTGTTTTCATTTGGCTGTTTCTTCACTCTTTGGTTAAATTCAGGAGTGCTAAATCTCACTAGCTCATTCATGCATATTTTGTGTTTTGGCAAGAAGATCTGCATAGAGGCATTTCAGTTTGGTTTCTTATAACTTTTCTTTTTTTTTATTTTATTATGTTATGTTAATCAGCATACATTACATCATTAGTTTTTGATGTAGTGTTCAATGATTCATTATTTGCGTATAACACCCAGTGCTCCATTCAGTACGTGTCCTCCTTAATACCCATCACCAGGCTAACCCATCCCCCCACCCCCCTCCCCTCTAGAACCCTCAGTTTGTTTCTCAGAGTCCACAGTCTCTCATGGTTCCTCTCCCCCTCTGATTCCCCCCCCTTCATTTTTCCCTTCCTACTATCTTCTTTTTTTTAACATATAATGTATTATTTGTTTCAGAGGTACAGGTCTGTGATTCAACAGTCTTACACAATTCACAGTGCTCACCATAGCACATACCCTCCCAATGTCTATCACCCAGCCACCCCATCCCTCCCACCCCCCACCACTCCAGCAACCCTCAGTTTGTTTCCTGAGATTAAGAATTCCTCCTATCAGTGAGGTCATATGATACATGTTTTTCTCTGATTGACTTATTTCGCTCAGCATAATACCTTCCAGTTCCATCCACATCGTTGCAAATGGCAAGATTTCATTCCTTTTGATGGCTGCATAATATTCCATTGTATATAATAATGTCCATCATTTGTCTTTTTTAGCTATATAAACACACTGGGTTCATACTACTGATTTACAATTACTTTTCAATTCCTCCTGCTTCAATAGTAGAGGTTTAGAACTCATCTTGTTTACCGGTGTTTTACATTTATATTTTTCTTTCCATCAATTATCTTAAGTAGACCATTTTGGTGCTCAACAGCTATTTTTAAGTCCATACACAAACACTTTTGAAGCCTTCCTGAAATCTACATCCACTAACTTGGAAATTTTGTTCCCTCTTTAGAACACATATTTGGGGAGGTTGCATTGCTCCTACTAAATCACTGAATCCAGTAGTAATCTTTTTGCCTGTCCCAAAGATGTACCTCTTCCTCTTTACCCCTTATTTCCTGTCATTAGAACATGAAATGGAAACCTGAAGGAAATGGGGAGGAAGAGGGCAGAGGGCAATGATACATTTCAAAACAAATAGACTATCAGAGAGTATATGAAAAAAAATCATAGTGGAAGCAAATGGAATAGAGAGAAGCCTAGGAGAACTGATAGGTAACCTCAAAGTTAGCAAAGGACGGAAGAGTGAAATGCGCTCTAGCAGCCTCGGGAATGCCAAAAGAAGAAAGGGAAATGCAGTCTGGGAAGTCTAATTTCACAATTCAGCAACAATTGCATTAATTTCATATATATTCTGTCTAATAAAAATAATTCAGCATGAACTAGGGATAAATAAATAGTTATAAGGTAAATTTTCTGGCAATTATTTACCCAATTCAGATTTTTTATGAATTTGTTTTATTGGGTGTGTAGGTGTACTGACAAGGAAGGGACACTCAACTCAGTGATGTGAGACTTAGGAGGCTTGTGTTTAAAATAAATGCTTATTGAGGGCAGTGATAATGTTGGCGCTATGTGTTGTGTTTTTGGAGTACCCAATACACAACATAAATTCAGTAAATATTCAATATTGAAAAAAATAATGATAAAGACCTTGTTTCTCCCTGTAATGTGTTCTATAACTAAGTCAATCTGCCTCATGGTTTTGTTACAAGGATTTGAAATACACTTAGAACTCCTTGCAAGATGAAGGATGCCATAATATAAGGCATAATGGGAAATAAAAGTGCAAGTTGCATAAAGACCGGGATCTGGAAACTTCCTCAGGTGGTGGTGGGGGGGGTGTGTGTGTGGCAGATTTCTAGAAGGCAGAGGAAGGTGCAAACCCAGCTTTACATAACAGATAAAGTACAATCAGGTGGGGCACAGTGTTTGGAGACAATGGTGAATGGGTAGAAGGCAGCGCGAATCATAATGATGAGGATAACAGCACTCTGGCACTTTTATCGTGTGCCTACCCTGTTCTAGGCACTATACCAGGTACTTTATATGTGTGCTCTTATTTCATCCTCGCATCATTCTATGGTTAAGTACCATGTAGGTAGGTGACATAATTCCCATTTCGCAGATAAGGAATTAGAGGAACTAGAGAGGTTAAGTAAGTTCCCCACAAAAACACAACTAGCAGGTAGATTCAAATCCAATTCTGCTTGCATGTTAAAATCCCTTAATAAGCCACATCATGCAATCTCAGTGTGAAGTGCTTCCATAGTTCTAAATGGGTGTGGGTACAGATAAAATGGAAGTGCAGAAATCATTCTTACTAACAAAAACAAGAGAGAATCCCTGGAAGGACTACGAGTATTATCTCTTGGGAAGGAACATCATCACAGCAATGTTATCATTGATTCGAGAGACCCAGCTTTGAAAGCAGATACACCTTGCTCAATGTATGACCCTGAGGAAGTCTTCAACTTCCAAAATCTCCACTTCCACACCTGCAGAATGGGAATAATTATAATAATGGCGATGATTCTGAAACATCTACAGGATTGGAATGGTTGTGAAAGCAGGCACACAGAGAAAGCTGAGCTCAGTGCCTGACATGAAGTAAATTTTCAGTAAAATATTTTTCTTGGCACCAATCATGCTACTACTATTATTAATGTTACCACACCTAGGTGATCTGTCCACTCCCACACTGCTTTTTCCTCCAATATGCTTTTTTCTCCAATATGCTTCCTTCACCCAAGGAAAGAAGAGATTGAGAATCATAGGGGCTGGTGATACAAAGCTGGCCAATTCCAAATTCCAGCAGAGAGTCTCTAAGTGTTGGTGTGCTTCGTGCTCAGTCTTGAGCTATATTATTTCAACTAGCCTTGTGGCTTTAATATGCTGGTGACTCCTAAATTTGAACCCTCAACCTAGACCCTTCCCTCCAATCCCATAGATCTAATTCCTTATTTGACATCTTTCCTTTGATAGGCTCAAGCAACTCCAGTGGCTTACCATCTTACTGACAGCAAAAGCTCAAGGCCTCATGAAGAGTCTCCAGGGTCCTTTCCCATTCTGACTGTTGCTGTCTCTCTGGCCCTGTCTCCCCCTTACTCAGGCCACAGGGGCCACACCAGCCTCCTTAAGGTCTTCACACATATCAGGCCCTAGTTCTTTTGAACTTGGAATTTCACCCCCCAGGCACCTAGATGACTTATTCTTAACTTATTTCAAGTCTTTTCCTCACCTGTCACCCTATCCGGGAGGTTTCTAAAATATCAGCCAGCGAATCTGAAAAATTTCCCACACCTGATTATTTCTATGCCCTTCTCTTCCATATCTTTCCTTTTTTTTTTTTTCTTTTATCACTCTTAACATACTATATGGTTTATTTTGTTGTAGCTGTTTTGTTTTCTGTCTCTCCTCCCTAACCTGTAAGCTCTTGGAGGACTGGCTTTTTCTCTGCTTCTGTCACTGCTTTTCCCTTCACATCTAGAACAGTGTGTGGCTCAACAAAGAATGAATACATAATTTTGGCTCCAAAACTTCTTTATCATTCTCTTCAGTTCTCCCCATATTTTGTATTTATGCCATTGTCTCTATATCTGTCCCCCCAAAAGAGGTTTGTTATATGTACATGCACATATATACATATGTGCGTAGGTATATATGTAAAGGTCTACCTGGCGGACATTTGTTTAACTGTCTGTCCCAAGTGTATCGTGCTAAGAATAATTTTTCTAAATGCATATAAATGCTTAATAAAATGCTTATAATTGATTTGGCTGAATCAACTACAAGCAAACTTCTTCATTGTGTGGCGTATGTTCCCATTCTCTCTACAAAAAAAAAAAAATACGGCAAAAACCATAAACACAGTCTCCCATTAGTCACTATGAATAAGCCTTCACATTTACCTTCATCTTTCTTCAATCTCCCTTCTCGTTTCATTTGCTTTTTTTGTTGTTGTTATGAAAGTAGTATTTATAGCCAAGGTAGGGCTGAGTAAGATGCAGTGATTATGGCTGATTTTATCACAGCTGTATTACTTAGCTGCAAGGTGAAGCGCCGTGGTAAAATGGATCATGAATCCTTGAAATTGACTATCTGTCACCTTTATAATCCTGATGGAAAGGCAGGTCAGATCAGGCCTGACAACTTCCCATGTAAACGAGAACACCAAAGCAATGTTCCTGACTCAATTTGTCTAAAAAAGTAACTACTAAACAATAAGCTAAAGACAAAGAAGAAGCCACAAGAGAGAAGACTGGGAACACTGTATAGAATTTCACTCTAATACATGGACTGGTTGAAAATCATCTAAGTTTTACAAATGTAAACAATTCAGGTATTTAAGACACATACATTTAGAATTGCCAAACTTTATTGATTAATTCCTGCCTTTCCAATTCTCGCCCTAAACTCGGAAATTCTATAAAATTTTTGAGTTGACTATATCTTTGATATATGTAGCTTAGTATCCCTGACACATAGCAAGAACCCAATAAGTATTTGTTAAATAAATGCATGACTGAATAAATCAATGAATGGATACTTAACAGTCATCTAGTCTTTGCTTTATCTTTATAATGATGTAGAGCTCCTCGCTTCGTAAGAAAAGTCATCTCATTATTGAAGAGTGTTTTAATTTTTAGCATATTTTTTCCTTATAATGAACTAAAATCTTCTTTGTTACAACTTCTATTAGAAATCATCATGGCTAAGAGTCAATAGTTTTGATTTTATTATCTCTTCTGTACACCAGCTTATTGAATTTCTTACTATGGAATTATCTACTATATTTAAAATTCTTTCTCTCTACCCTTCATGGGATACACCCTTCAAATGTTTGGGAGAAATACCATAAGAGTAATGCAAAGTCTTATTCCTAGTGACTGGAATGGGTGTTAGAGAGGGACTCTCCAGATCACCTAGTATTAGAAATGTTGTATTTTGTTTTGTTTTGTTTTTCACTTGTATGGTACTACATTTTTTTCCTCCCCTTTCAGCTGAGATTTTGGGGATGTACTACATTTCTATCTTAATATTCTCTGGGAATTCAATTCAGCATTGACTGGCAGGTGTGCATTTCAACACTGAACAATCTCTCTCAGAGAGCCCTAATCTTTGCATATAAGTTTCTGCCTTATTCTGCCTTTGTCTTGAAATTTTATAGAGATTAATTCTCTCTCTCTCTTTTTAAAGATTTTATTTATTTGAGAGAGAGAGAGAGAGCACAAGCAGGGGGAGAGGGAGAGGGAGAAGCAGGCTCCCAGCTGAGCAGGAAGCCTGACACGGGGCTCGATCCCAGGACCCTGAGATCATGACCTGAGCTGAAGGCAGATGCTTAACTGACTGAGCCACCCAGGTGCCCCAGAGATTAGTTTTCTTAATCCAAGATTTGTTTGTACTTATCTGCTATTCAAAATCCAAGATCTTTCTCTGATGGGAATGCACTGGCTTTTTGAGACAATAACAATGCTGTAAGGCCCAATCTCATCACATTTGTGAGCTACTGCAAGTTTGGCTCCATTCCTTCACAGGGAAAAATACAGAACTCCATTATGTGATTGGACCACCAATTACTTGGAATATAGTCTATTCAAATAATGATGCAACAATAAGCCCCATTACCCCAAAGGTACCTCTCATTCCTTTATTCTTTCTCAGGAGAGAATGGTTTAGTTGTCTTCTCGTGTGTGTGTGTGTGTGTGTGTGTGTGTGTGTGTGTGTGTGTGTGTGTGTGTGTGTGTGTGTAGGATTAGCTGTCTTTGCAATTCATTTGTTTCTTGCTAATGAAACCTCTGCATCGTTGCTAACAAAGCAGAAAATAAAAAAGGTAAATAGCACTCCCCAGAACAATTTGTTTCTTGTTACATGCACTCTTGTTAAACACCATCTGAGGGACTTTTTGCAGAGCAAAAAAAGAGGAAAAGGCTGCAAACACAATTAGCTGAGTCAAAAAGAAATAATAATTACAGTCACAATGCATCAAATGGATATTGAGACACAACGCCTGTGGGCCAGAAAGGAAATGGAGCATTGCAGTTAGGGACAGTTACAGAAAAGATGATATATGAGGATGATACATATCAGCACACCATAGGTGCTGATTACCAGGAAAGTCTCCATACAGATCTCATTAAAGGTCACAGGGGCTCTGTTACTCCTGACCCTCACACCCAACTACCTGAGGTCAAACCAACCCTGTACACCACTCAGTAGGAAGAAATAATTGTTTTAAAAATATTACTGAAATATATTTTTACTGAACGACTATATGCAAAGCAATGAGCTGAAAGCTAATGACAATATGTCAGGATAGCAATGTACTGGAAAAAAAGGAATCAGATAAAGTAGTTATGATGGGTATAACAAACATCACATTCCTCAAACATTAATTGAGAATTGATGACAATTCACCATGTTTGGCTGAGCACAATTCATAAACTTTCTTGAAAACAACCGAAGCAAAACGGCATTACCTTAAACCCTGCAGATGAGCGAAGGGACAATGTGGATATGTACTCATTACACCATGTTTTCCAATTAGTCATTCATCCAGATTGAAATCTTTTAACGGCTGGAAGTATGAAATTAACATTCTACTAAGTTCAAGACACTGTATTATGGCACATTTTTAAAAACTAAAATAATCAGTATCCTGCTGCCCATGTTTGGAGCCAGGACTAAGTTATAATCTCTTAGATCACAGAGTGGAGAGTGCAGTAGTGAAAGCACTTCACGTCACCTAGGGGCACAGAGGGCCTCCTCAGTAGAAGCTTGGCGCTGGAGGATATTTGCAGTTTTGCCAGAATTTCAGGAAAGAGTACTCTTCAGCTTGTTTCTACTTTACTATGAGGTCCTGTAACTGGAATCTGTCCAACCAAGGTTGTGATTTCCTTCCTTGAAGGCACAATATCTTTTCTGCCAGTGCTTCCACAGTGCCTGACCATTAACATGGGCCTCAATTCATTTGGGGAAAAACACACATCATAATTCACAGTCCTAAATCACACCAGTTTCCATAATTTTTTTTTAAAATGTGTGTTTCATGGGAACCTGTGAACATTTCAGTCTCTGCTAAGACTGAATAAGCGGAACATCAGGCAAGTTTGAAAATTACCAAGATAATAGAAGAACTCAATATGTACTTTAGTATTAAATTCCCAACCAGCATCACCAAGAATGATATTCCTGATCCCAGCATTCAGTTCCTGGGACACTCACTCCTACCCCAAACCTTCTGCCACATCCCTCCTTCTGGGATCTACCTGCCAATTCTATGATAGAGCCCACTGGGAAACTTGAACAGGAAATAAAGGGTTCTATGCTAACGTCCCTTTCCTAAAGTTTTGCAGCACATACAATGAATGACTTGCTAAACATCTATGCCTATATCATCCTGGGAGATATAAGCTGAAGATCTTTAAAAAAAAAAAAAAAAAAAAAAGCATGGTTTTAGATCTAATAATTTTAGTGGCAGCTTCCTGAAATCACTACTTCCTGATCAAAGCGGACTGGGGGCAGTTCTCGTGGTGACAGCTGTGATAACAGCTTCCTAACTGGGTAGGTAGCTTCCTGATTCAGCAGCTTTCCAGAATCTAGATCATAGCAAACACAGCCGTTCGCTTGACGACCTAGTTCTATGGTATGATTTTAGAAGTCATTCTTGGGAGTTCAGAATGGAATGTTTCTTTACGGTTCTCAACAATTCTGAACTATCTTTATCTTCTAATAAATTCTTTCATGCTTAAAAAAAAAAGGTAGACTGGATTCTTCTGTAGGTAAATAAGAGTACTGACCACAACATATAGCCAATTTTTCTCTATCTGCCTAGATGAGGAGGGACATTCTATCTTCTCAAATGTCTTTGATGATATTTATGTAAATAAGATAGCATTTCCTGCAATACTGTGTTCAGACTCCAAGTCTCTTCTTGGACAACCTTTTTGATTTTTAGAGAATTGTAATGGACTCAGTTTGGTACAGACTCAACATGGTAACATATATACCAAGATAATTATTACTGTTACCTCTTTTTTTAGAATTTCAGAAATCTAATAAGGCTAATTCAGTTGACCTCTGCTTACATTCATTACTGGGAACATAATATCGTATACCAAGAAGGATTATTCATAGAAGTTGATCTTCTAAAATGGCTGATGGTGAATTTAAACAAGAATATTATAGATTATTCACTTAGCTCAAGAGATTTCTGATAATCTTTTTAAAAGATTCCCTATCGATAGAGAATCTAGCACCCATATATCAAGTGCTAGAGAATCAATGGCTTTAGTACATTTAAAGAATATTCTCAACAATTTCAACTGCTAGTCACAATTTCCAAATTCATTTAATATTTCTGGAACTCTCGGCTTCACTTTTTCTTCAGGGTTATGCTCATATATAGTTTCATGCATTCAATTTGCCCATTTAAGCTGAGCATAGCATTTGTGGAAAGGGGTAGAAAAGATCACCATCTTGAGATTTCTGCCCTTTTAAACGTGTTTTTCAGTGACTTTTGAAATGATTTCCTCTTTCCCCATACCAATGGAGTGCTGGCATTTTTTATTCTGGTCGTCAATAATTGGCACAAGAACCAACCTAGTGTTTGATGTCACTGCCTTTTTGGACTTAAGGAAACATAAAATGTTAAACAACCCATTCCTTCAGAAGGAAATTTTTTTTTTGGCAATTATATTTCCTGTGTAGTTTTGCTCTGCTTTTACAAACCATTCCAACATGCTTATACATGTTCTCTAGTAACATTTATTATCAGCAAAAAATGAAAATAGAAGATGAGAGGTGTTCTTATTCTACTTCATAAAAATACCATTTTCAACAGTAATTGGAACCTTGGATATCTATGTCCCACGTTGATATTTTGTTTTACCATAAGTTATTTGGGCTATGTTAAGCTTGGCAAGGTCGTTTCATTGAATACAAAACAGATAACTTCAGGGATTAACTGCATTAACATGAATTTAACATGTAATAATTGCTCATTAAATATTATTTAAATAACTACTGAGCTTTGTAATTGCAGAAACAAATCATGTCAAATATTTTCTTTTTAACCAGATGAGGCTATGGTCCATACATCAAAGATAAGTTTTGTGCATTTCTATAACAGAATTTTTTTATTGCTAATTGTACTTTCTGAGATATGCTGTAATGCCTCACTCCTTGAGCAGCTTATGGAATACATCAGATAAACACCTTCTTTCATGCTAGCTGTAGTTTCCTTAAAATCTCTTGATATTTTCATAAGATTTCTTTAAGTAGATCTGTTTCCCATAAGACTTACGCTGTGAACATCTATCAGATTCAATTCATTTTAATGAATGGTGTGGGTTATTTTAGTTAAGCTTGTATTAGTTAAGGTAAAGGCTAAGGTGCTGTTAAAAAAATTTAAAAAGCTTAAATAGTGGCTTAAAATAAAAGGTTTGCATGAGAGACGATGGACTCTGAAAAACAAACTGAGGGTTCTAGAGGGGAGGGGGTGGGAGGATGGGTTAGCCTGGTGATGGGTATTAAAGAGGGCACGTTCTGCATGGAGCACTGGGTGTTATACGCAAACAATGAATCATGGAACACTACATCAAAAACTAATGATGTAATGTATGGTGGTTAACATAACATTAAAAAAAAAAAAAGGTTTGTTAATTGTTCACAGAACAGTAGGCAAGTGGTCCAGGTTGGTAGGCAGCTTTGCTCCTTGCAATCATTCAAAGATTCAAGTTCCTGCAGCACCTGGATGGCACAGTCAGTTTAGTGTCCAACTTTTGGTTTTGGCTAACGTCATGATCTTAGGATCTTGAGATCGACCCCCAGTTGGGCTCTGTGCTCAGCATAGAGTCTGCTTGGGTTTCTCTCTCCCTCTCCCTCTGCCCCTTCCCCACACACTTGCGCATACTCACTCACTCTCTCTCTCTCAAATAAATATTTGAAAAAATAAAAAGTTTCAAGTTCCTTACATTTTGTTACTTTGCCCTTAGTATCCTATATTCATCTACCTAGTTGGCATGAGGTTGTGGACTCTTCCATGTTTTGCTTGTGAGAAGACTATGGAGAAAACATGAAGGAAAACACAACTGATGTCTCACAGCCTAGACTAAGGGATGGCACTCACCTCCACTCATATTCTACTGACAAGGACTTAACTGTGGAAATGAAGGATGGGAAATAATAGGCTCTAAATGAGCAACCATGTACCCAGCCCTACCATGAGGGAGGAAGGAGAACATGAATTTTAGAGGACAAGGAGCAGTCTCTGCTACATCTGCCATCTTATGACCTAGTTCAGCTGGTTCACCTCAATTAAGGGGAAGAGATGGTTTTTTAACTACCCATGATTCATAGTTGGATTTGATCCTTTATAGTTTCCCTGCAAAAGTACTCTGCTGAGGGATGTTTAAAGACATCCCTTCAGTCTTCTTACTGACTTGTTAAGAATCTGAATAGTCCTTATTTTACTGATAAACCATGGAAAATGAAATTAAGGGATAAAGTTATAGGATTATTTATTTTTCTATTACCTTCCTACAACTCATAATGGCTCCAGAGAGGAGAAGGTTTGAATTAAGAAGAATATCCCTTAGTATAAACACATCAAAAGTCTGCCTGGCCTAGAAAGACTCGCCACTGATCTTTTGGCTCTTTAAACCACTTTAGAAAGGCTATGAAGGATGTGCTTTATGAAACTCTTACTGCGGCACTGCAAAATTTTTAATAACAAAGCAACCATAACAATGCTGTTAAAATAACTAATAATTCACTTGGTCCCTATTTAACTCACCATAGCTGCCTAACTTTACATAAAGAGATCAGGCTTCAGAGGTGAAACTAGGCATTAACAGGTGTTGCAGGATCAGAAAGGTGATTTGCCATTAGCTACGTGGTAAATGTCCTGGAAACAGCAGCAGGCTTGCTGCAACTCAGTGCTGCCTGTGTATCAAGTCGTTATGTTAACTGAAATTATTATTTTGGTTAAATAAATTCCAAGGTATTATTATAAACACATTAATTAAAGTTGATAGTGTAATGAAACAGGTTTACTGTTAATTTCACACGTTACATAGGTAGAACCTGGAACAGTTTAGCTCGAATAAAGGTCTCAAAATGACACTTTGCACATTAAAGGGCACTGCACCTGAGACAGAAATGAATTTTCTGTTTGAACAGGGACAATGTCCAGACCCAGAGTTAGTAAACTTTTGTCAGAATAATTTAGTACGATGATTAAGAGTGCAGAGGCTTTAAAATGAGAATGTTTTATTTATTTTTTTTTATTTTTTGCAGAGGTTCTGTTACTTATTTCTGTATGACCATGAGCAGTATTACTTAGCACTTCTAAACCTTAGTGTCAACATCCGCAAAATGAGAATATTAATTCCCTTATACGATTGTTGTGAGAGTTAAATTAGAACTCCTATGTCAAACATTTTGCACTGTGTCTAGAACAGTAAAGGGCTCAATAAATGTTAACACTCATCATTGTTATTATTATGATCTCCAAAATATTTATATTACCTGTCCATTCATATTGTTAAACACTGGACTTATGTTTGAAAGAGATGAAGAATTGTATTACGTTGCACATAACTGACAAGGACAATAAACATTATTTTTTTTTAATTCCCCAAGGGGAAATACTCACATTTTAACCATCAGATACAGGAATGGAGGCAGAAGCAGTCTTTAGGATGGGAGATCAAAATGGAGGACATAAATAGATGACATATGGGCGAAAATGTGTTTGAGGAACCAAACTGCTGATTCTACAAACTATCAGAGAGGATATCCTAGAGGATGGTGAGTAGTTTTTCACTTCTAAATGGGAACTGAGGAAATGAGCTTTAAACGGCCACTGAATCACACATATGGAGAAAAATTGTCTATAAATATCAATAGAGGAAGAGAGTTTGGGCCATACATGTTTAGCACGTTTGAAGAAATGGTCATTGTGAAATACCTTCAAGATCTGACCTCACTAAAAACTTAAATGAATAAATAAAAGTCATTGAGACTGTTAAAATATATATATATTTCGCCTCTGGGTTTGCTATAAAAGGAACTCAGGGGTTATTACCATCTTATCAAATATTCCATTAAGACTAACAGCCCTAAAAGAGAACTGTCATTTGCCAAAATTTCCTCTGAGCTCTAGGAATCCTTTTTGTCAGTGTCATGCCTGGACCAGGATTCAATACGGAGAAGAATGAAGTCAGAACCTGGTTAATATATAATTAGCAATAAAAGAAGTTGGGGCATTTCAATAATACATCACATGGTCACATGAGAAGAATACCAAGAAAATAGAGGGAACATGGGCTAAAGATAAATCATGTATAAGTGGTAAGAAGAGAATTAGATGGTGAGCAGAAAAGAGATGATAGAAAGTAGTAATAATGTCTTCTATTTGTATCTACTCTTTCTTTTTTTTTTTTTAAAGATTTTATTTATTTATTTGAGAGAGAGAGAATGAGAGAGAGCACATGAGAGGGGGGAGGGTCAGAGGGAGAAGCAGACTCCCTGCCGAGCAGGGAGCCCGATGCGGGACTCGATCCAGGGACTCCAGGATCATGACCTGAGCCGAAGGCAGTCGCTCAACCAACTGAGCCACCCAGGCGCCCTGTATCTACTCTTTCTTAAAAGTAGTCCTTTGTTAATACTTATTCCATTTATGAGAGAAGCCTGGGACAAATATCTGAATCCTTATTTTGGAAATTAAAAAAAAAAAAATAGGACAATGAAGTGACTTGTATAGGGCTTCTCTAATGAATCAGGGGCTCAGCTGGTACTTGCTCTCGATCCGATCCTGTACTGTAACAATTAAGACACACTACTTCTGAATAGTCATGGGGGAAACTCAACTACATTCCCCACATGCAACTGTATCCAAGCTTTTCCGAATCCTGTAATATTGAGGTCATAGCAAAGTTTAGAGGTCCCTGTTCACCATATCTCCTTGTATACTGGTGGTCCTATTATCAACACAAATGGAGTACATAGTGCTCTAAATCTTTGCTGGTACAATCTCAGACACAGCAGAATTCACATTGTCTGAGGCTTCTTAGAAATGTAGAATCTTAGATCCCACCCCAGACCTACTGAATCAGAATCAGTATTTTGGCAAGATTCCCAATTGTTTTCTATGCTCTAAATCACTCACAGCCAGTCTTCCGTTGGGTGTACCATTCAAAACACCTCAATTCATGTTTCCCCATCTTAACTTATTTTTACTTGCATTGACACCAGGCAGAGGAGTAAAAATATAAATTTTGAAGTTTTCTTTTTCTGAGATGCTGAAAGGTATGTCAACAATAGCCACTGGGGCTGGCCTAGCCCAGCTCCTCAACAGAATTTTCCTACCGATGCTCTGAGAAGTCCAGGCCGGTGGTACTCCCTCTGATGCTCCACTGCATTCCTATCTCTGAGATTTCTCCAGCAGCAGAGGCCTTGAAAGGGAAGGTTGAGAGAAGGGGCACACGGGTCCTTATTCCCTATCATCCACCCCTAGCAAGGAGAGCAAACTTTGTAAGTATTCATCTTTTAACAAGGAGAGTAAACTTAGCAATTGAGCTTGACCAGGTAGTCAGTGAGATACCCTAAGATGCACGTTTATGGAATAGATTGAGTGGCCTGAGCATTCTGTACTTCCCTCAAGGAAGAGGATGAGCACTAGTTTGTTATCTCTCAAAACTCTGGAAAAGACAAGTGGTCTGGAAAATATATCATAGTGTTCTGAAAATTTAAATGGATAACAGCATGCTATTATGGAAACTCTAACAATAAAAAATATGTTAGATAAGTTTGGTTAAGTGATTCTACTTTCAAGGAGTTTAATATCAAATTTAAAACAATATCATAAGATTTCATACATGAAAAGCACATTAGGTATTAAGAGAAGCACAAATAAAGTGCAGTAGAAATTCAAACACAACCCATGTTTAAGTGAACCCTCTGTAAATTGTTCCATAAATCTTCCTCTGTGTCTATCTAGCTCATTCTAGTTCTTCATCCCGACTCAGCAAGTAATGTATTTTCAGCCTGAGAACAAAAGAGATTAAGGAGACAACCCCCATTTGCAATTAAGTTCATTAATAAAAAAATTATTGAACTTGTGGATTGTGCTTCCCTAGATGGATGAGGGAGGAAAAAAAATCAGTCCTAAAGTTAGATAACAACAGTTATACAATTGCATATTTGAAGGTACAGTGGTAGTGTGCTCATGAAATAATACCTCACTCTTGACGGAGAAACAAGAGTGATCAACTGGAGAGACAGATTATTTAGGGAAGTGCTCTTTGTGATTCCTGTTAACTCTATCTGGACTCTTCCTTGCTATAATAGGCAGAATAATGGCCTCTCAAGGGTGTCCAGGGCTTAATCACTAGAACCAATGAATATGTTACTTGACCTGGCAAAAGGGATCTTGCATGTAATTAAGTTAAAAATCTTAAGATGGGAAGGGGCCCCTGGGTGGTGCAGTTGGTTAAGCATCCGACTCTTGGTTTGGCTCAGGTCATGATCTCAGGGTTGTGAGATGGAGCCTTGCATTGGACTCTGAGCTCAGCAAAGAGTCTGCTAAAGTTTTTCTCTTCCTCTGCCCCTCCCCCCATACCCTCTTTCTCTCTCTCTCAAATAAATAAATAAATCTTAAAAAAAAATTCTTGAGATGGGGAGATTGTTTTGAATTATATGGGTGGGTCTAATACAAGCATAAGTGGCCTTAGAAGTGGAAGAGAGAAACATAAGAATATCTGACTACAGGTGGGAATGTCTGAGTGATGGAATGTGAAGAGGCTTCAACCCCATATTGCTGGCTTTGAAGATGGAGAAATGAGGCCCTAGGCCAGGAAAGGCAAAGAAATGGACCCTCCCCTAGAGCTTCCAGGAAGAAATTCAGCCCAGGCAGCATATTAATTGTAGCCCAGTGTGACTTGCATCAGACTCCTGACATACTGTAGGATAATAAATATTTCTTGTCTTAAGCCCTTAAATTAGTGACAACTTATTAGAGGAGTAATAGAAAAGGAATACATTTGCTTAGTCTATTGTACTAGCGAAGAGAGGGCTCTTGCATCACTTCCTAAAACCTAGGTCTTGGGATGCCTGGGTGGCTCAGTCGGTTAAGTGTCTGCCTTCGGCTCAGGTCATGATCCCACAGTCCTGGGATTGAGTCCCACGTCGGGCTCCTTGTTCAGCAGGGAGCCTGCTTCTTCCTCAGCCTGCTGCTCCCCCTGCTGTGCTCTCTCTCTCTTTCTCTGACAAATAAATAAATAAAATCTTAAAAAAGAAAAAAGACCTAGGTCTCTATGTTTCAGTAAAGAAAAAAAAAAAGGAGGGGATTTCGCAAATTTATTAATACACATTGTTCCTGTTTTTACTAAGTAACATCAAGGATTGTTAGAAAAAAGCACACAAAAGGGACATTTATGTAACAGAATTCATAGTTAGAAATTTACATCTTTTTGATCCAGAATCCATTTAAGTCATCAAAACATCAGTGTCATAGTTGAATAAATGTGATAGAACAAAATCTTTGAATAAAAAAGATGACATAAATTACCCTACTACTATAAAATGACTTTCTAATTATATGGGATTTCCATGAGGTTACATGGCTGTTCAAGATTATATCCTGTTTTCTGCTCTAGTAGGCCATGCCCAACTAGTTTACACCATGGCAGATACAATCTGGTTTAGATTGTTCTAGAGAGTGGTTAGTCCTATGGTACACCTGAGAAATCCACAACATTCAGCAACGGGAATAGTAGAGGAAGACATATACAAGTCCTTATACTACTCTAGGGAGGTCTTACAATCAAGAGCTAATTTGGGACCAGATGAGATTTCACAAGGATATACCAAACTGAAGCAAATTTCTTGAGCTAATTCTGGTCTGGACTAGACTCAGAGGAACTTTGGATGAAGCCCAGGCTGCAAGGATAACTAAATCCAAGACATAGAATTTTTATGACAAATCAATTCCTCTTAGTCAATCATGCACCCAGCACTATCTTCGAACTACCAGCCCCAGCAAAGAACTCAGTAACATTTCTATAAACAGAGACAGACACATCAAATTATATACCATAACACAAATGTTCTGATCATATTTCAGGCATTTTTTCAATATGAAAGTAAATTGCCTTTTAGCAAAGCCCTGATTCCAGGTATTTAGCAATACCTGATCCCAGGCACATTCTGTGTAAAGATTCTAGGAAATTCAAGAACTATGCTATGAAAGAGCTGAACTGTTTGATTAGAGATCCCATCAATGATTTCAAACTTAATGTTACGTAATGAAAGAAAACACTACAAGGAAAGGACATTCTAGAGATGAGAGGTGAAAGTCCATATGAAACAGAAATTTATTACAGGAGTGCCTGGGTGGCTCTGTCCATTAAGCATCCAACTCTCGATTTCAGCCCAGGTCATTATCTCAGGGTTGTGAGTCAAGCCCCGCATCAGGCTCCGCATCCAGCAGGGAGTCTACTTGAGATTCTCTCTCTCCCTCTATCCCTGCCCCCTCCACCCTGTGTTTGCTCTCTAAATAAATAAATAAATAAATAAATAAATAAATAAATAAATAACTTAAAAAATCATTACATGTCATAAATGGTGATGCAGTCTTCAGATTTTATTTAAAAATCTTCAGCCTTATAGCATATTTACTAGTGACTGGTATATTCCCAGCAAATTTTTGGAGTGTTGATAAAAGAACAACGTTTCTCCAGCAATGAATTAAAAAAAAAAAAGAGAGATCATTTCTTTCATCAGAAAAACTCAATAACAGAAGTGATTCAAATTACAGGATATTTGTTTCATCCGGAATGCCTATAGCCCTCCATAGAGTAAATAACGTGTCCCTGAACAATGTTCTTGGAAGTCAAAATTCAGAATGTATTGATTCATCTTAGAGTAGTAAGGTAATTTCTGTCATCTTTTTTTTTTTTTAATTTATGAAATTCCATTTCTGGAGCCAACAGCAATTTATAAACTGGGCTAAAAAGGAGTTATATAGAGACTGGCCTTGCCTAAGAGGAAGAGAGAAGTCTTTATTGAAAAGGCAGAGCTTGTTTCTCATTGAATATCTTTTAAAATAGATTTGCTCATTTTTTTCATCCAAAATTTTCCCTTTTCTTGAAATCGTTTGCAGAGAAGTTGGTTGGTACAGATGGGAAAATGCTTAACATACAAATAAATTGTCCACAATTTGGTCAAGAATGTTTTTGAGATGTCAAGATAACTTCACATGTGTTTGGAATCAAATTATACTGGTCTCATCCAGGGGGTAAATGGTGTTTGTATGTATGTGCACATAAGCATCAATACATTAAGCTGTCTGTCCTGATTGCCCTCCAAAGTTGTGTTACATGCTCTGATACACTATGTAGTTCTGCCTAATTTACATCTTAGTTTCTCCTGTATCATCTTCAGCATCTATAACAAATATTTACAGAGTGAATATTGTATACATTGAATGAGTTTTGCATGAACCTGGTCAGAGGGTCCAGTTTCAGACAGTGAATTTTACAACAGAAAAAAAATGTGATACTTTATTAGTTCCCTGGTCCATTCAGTGCTGCAACTTGTCCCTAAGACAGATACCAAAAAGGCCTGTGTGAACAGGCCTTCTAAGTCCCATGATTTAAAATTGACCAAAACTGCAAACACACTTAGCTTATCCTAAGAAGTTATAGTTCTGAATAATGAAAAAAAAAAAAATCTAACCTAGTAGTTTGGCACAGGAAAACATAATGTTTAAATCAGAACCGGATTTAAGTTCTAAGTCTGCCACATACTACTAGCTGACTGACCTCAGGCTAGACCACACATTCCTTATGTATAAAATGGGTTTGTGAATACGTCCCTCCTCTGTTTAAGAGCAGAACTGAGAGAAAACAAGTATACTGCCAATCACAGTGCCTGAAATTTGATTGCCACTTAAATATTAGTTTTCGTTCCTGTCTCCATGGCTTCCTTTAGGAAGTATTATATCATTGACTGACTATTTTATAAACTTTCTTCTTCCTAAGTAGGACTAATTTTTGTTTGTATTAAAAAGTCATTAATATATTAAAAATAGTTTCTAATTTGGGTGCCTGGGTGGCTCAGTTGGTTAAGCGTCTGCCTTTGGCTCAAGTTGTGATCCCAGAGTCCTGGATCGAGCCCCACATGGGCTCTCTGCTCAGCGGAGAGTCTGCTTCTCCCTCTCTCTCTACCTTTCCCCTCCACTCATTCTCTTTCTCTCTCTCAAAAATAAGTAAATAACATATTTTTAAAATAGTTTCTAATTTTAGTATAATGGAAATAGCAAAGATATAAATAATGTTTCATGATTTTGTCTTATCTTTCAATCCTTATATTTCCAAACTAAAGGGTAATATCTTCAATTATGCTCAGAGGAATATTCCTTATTTTCATTGATCATTTTTATTGGATTCCTCAAACAATTCTGTCTGTACTTTTCTTTTCTATACCATATATATTTCTTGCAGAGTAGAGACATGAACTATATGAGAAATTTAAGATATAAACTCCACATTTAATAGAAGTTAAGGAAATCAGTGTTCCAGGTACTTTCTAGCTTTCTGCTTCAATCCCTATTACTGAAATTTACTACCATATTGACAAATCTAAACTTTATTCTTTTCTTTCTTGGGCTCTAATTATTTACTCCTTTGTATAAACTATGCTTACCTGTTCCTCTTTTTTCCCTTTCCATTGTGCATTGTGGAATCCCTTATCTATTGGGAACAAATACCTTTGTTTTCAACCTTTTCCTGAAACAGTCCTTCTATAGGAGAACTAGGCTTGGCATAAATAAAATTTAGCATCATGGTTGTTCTGGCATAATAATTTGCCCCAAAAGGATCCATAAGCTAATGAAAGCACATAGGAAACAGATGATGGTAGTAGAGCAGAAGAAAGAGATGGTAGATTTGGTGGTGGTAATAGTACAGGTAGATTGGAGAGAACAGTGAGGGACTAAGTTGGAAATCAAATATTCATAGTTCAGTTACTGAAGGAGAAAGATCCAAAGCCCAAGACTAAAGTTTTAATGGAAGAAGGGAAATGACACTTTCTAAAAAAATATTTATTTATTTGGGGGAGGGGCAAAGGGAGAGGGTGAGAGGGTCTTAAGCAGACTCCACACTGAGCACAGAGCTCAACATGGGGCTTGATCTCAAGACCCCGAGATCACAGCCTGAGCCTAAACCAAGAGTCAGTCGCTTAACTGACTGCACCACTCAGGCACCCCAAGGGAAATGACACTTTTATAACTAAAAGTAAAGTGCATACAAAATGCTAAAATAATTCTCCCAATAATTATCTAAGTCAGGGTATTCCCACTTTGTAGATGGAGAAAACAGAGAGCAGGAAAACTAAGCAACACATCCAACACGATACAAACAGCAAGTGGCCCAGCTGTGAAGTGAACTATAAGGGTATTATCCATCCCAGAAAGAATCAGCAGTCTCTAGAAAGTCCCATGAAACAGCCCTATCCATCTTAGTTGTCTTTGAGATATTTGAGGCATGAATGGCAGTCCTCCATTCTATCATACCTTAAAGATATTTTTCTATTTCTAAGACTAGCTTCTTTTTTTAAAAAAAATATTTTATTTATTTATTTGACACACAGAGAGAGAACACAAGCAGGGGGAACAGCAGGCAGAGGGAGAGGGAGAAACCCAACACAGGGCTCGATCCCAGGACTCTAGGATCATGACCTGAGCCAAAGGCAGACACTTAACTGACTGAGCCACCCAGGCGCCCCTCTAAGACCAGCTTCTTAAACAAACTAAGATGTGATGCTTCAAGACCATTTGCTTAATAAAACCCTCTAGAGTAGTATCTGTTCCTTTTCCCTCAAACTCAGAGGATCGGGACATGTTGGTTAGAATGCTTATTCCTTGCTATTTACCACCATAACCAAACATTGGCCTGACCAATCCTTCTGAAATTAACCACATGCACTTGTACTAACATGATGACCATGAAAATGAGCTGCTTAGCTCTCCTGCTGCAAAAAATAGAGTTGACTGATAGTCCTAGATGCTGACCTCTGGATCCACCACCACATCTATACCAAGGCTGTCCTTTCTCTTGGTTGCTTTCAGCCAAAGACTGAACATGATAATGGCACTAATTCAACTGCCTTTTGAGGGATGTAGGACTCCTCAGATGAATGGCTATGGACCAAAGAATACAGATCAGTTTGGCCAAAACTTTTTTAGATCTGTACCATAGTCTGAGACTCTTACTAGCCAATCTGTCTCTCTTCTTTCTTTCCTTTCACAGATGTCAGGCCTACACTCTGGTTTAAGCCTTTTTTTTTTTTTTTTAATCTGTTCAGGTCTCTTCCCTTTATCCTTTGAAGATATCTCCACAATAGATGTCCTATACTTCTATATCCATTTATCTGCTTCTTGGAAGACCCAAACTAATACAACCACCCAAATCTCTTCTTTTCCCTGAGCATGCCACACTCATTGATGGCTCTCACACGAGACTCATGCATGTTCTTTATACTCCTTCCACAGTCCTTATTCTACTACTGACTTTCTGTTATCTTCACTCCAAATGTTTTCAAACCCCAAATCATAAAATAGGTCTTTCCACCCTGATATATGTTCAGGAACATTCTCTCTCACTACTTCCAATCATTATTGAACTTCTTGAAATAGAAGCCTATACTTGCTATTCACCTGCCCATTAATAAACTGTTGTTATCTAGCTTCTATATGAACTACTTTCTTGAAGCAATGATTTCACCCAATTCAATAGATATTTTCTCTATTCTTATTTTCTTCAAGTTTCACACAGCATTTGATATAGTGGATCACTCCTAGCTTGAATTCCTCTGGTCTCCTGGCTCTTGTAGAACTCCCGTTTTTTTGTTTTTTTGGGTTCTTTTGTTTGTTTGTTTTCCTACAACTCTATGACTGAACTTTCTGCAAACTCATTTCCTCTCTGGAACTCTAAATGTAAATGATACACCAAGAAACTAATTATCAAGGGAGGTAATTTAAGAGGTTAAAAAAAAGGGGTAATCTTACTCAGTCTCAAGGCTTTAATTGTCACCCATCATGTATGACTACCAAATCAAAATTTCTGGTTTGTATTTCTCTCTGGATTGCTGTTCTCTACTTCAATTTGCCTGTTGAATTTCTGTTGTATAATAAGTTCTACAAACTCATTTTATATCAAATTGAACTCAATTTATTACTTCTTAAACTTGTTCTTCCTCTTGAATTTATAATTTATTTTAATGACACCATCTTCCTACTCAAATTCCCATTTGAATCTTCACTTAAGTTGTGACTGTTCTTGCGACTTCTGCCACCTACCACAACTCCCGTGTTGTGCCTCATCCAATTAGGTCACAGAGGTATCATCCAATAATAACTCACAACTCCAGGCTCCTCTCCATTTTCACTGCTGCTTCCCAAGTTCAGGTCCCCATTATCCCTCTACTAGATATTCTAATAGTATCTCATTGTTTTCCTGTACTCTGTGTTTCTACCATAAGCAAATTCATTTGCCTTCCAATAATTGCACAGTATTTCTGAAAATGTATTCTAATTATGACATTTTCATGCTTAAAACAGAATATTTCCATGGCCTATAGCAGTGGACCTTAAGCCAGTTACCTCAACATACTGGAGTGTTGTCATCTATTTTGACATCTGTCAAAACTAATTTGCTATCATTTGATAATTAAAATACTAATGTTTGAAAATGACTTATATTAAAAAATTAGAACAGATTCACAACTGTTCTTATCTTTAAAAATCACTCTTGTTCACCTATATGATAATATGATTTCTTGAGAAGTCATACTTATTTGAATACAACTTTTGCTATGACCACATACTGCATGTTTTATCGTCCTCTGTCACGTGTGCTGAAGAAGAAAAATGTAGAGAACTCTTAGTCTCTAGGATCAAGGCCAAAATCTCTAACTTGGCACTTCATAGCTCTTCACAATTTGGCCCAAATTGTGTTTTCTACACTTCACATACTCTGTGTTAGCAAGAAAACAGCGATAACCACAAAAACCTAAATTCTTTACTGCTCACTTATATAATTTATGCCTGCCTTTTTCCACTCTACCTTTGCCATGTTTTTCCCTGTGCTTAGAAAGCCCTGGTACTTTATTATGCAGACTAGAGGACTAAAGGTCAGGTGTTAAATGTTACTACCTGCATGAAAATTTGACTCTCCTCTCAAGCTGGAAGTAAATGCTTTGCACTCTGAAAATACTTTTTTACCTACCTACTCTCCTGGTGGGACAGGTAATACTTTCTGCTTCATCTTCTAGTTTTAAAGTAACATTTTAATCATATACTAGACTATAAGCCACTTAAAAGCAGGAACTATTTATTTGTATCCCCCACAATTCCTGACACATGGTTGATATTCAAAAATATTGAATAAACTGACTTTTTTAAGTTCTTTGTTAAGTTTACTTATTGGTTCAAAACATCCCTCTGCAAACTTGGCAATTTTCCTATATAACACTACTCCTAAATCATTTGTTCAAGTATTAAGTCAAACTAATCTCAGAATTTTTTTCTTGGGAATACCACTATTACCCTTTCTCCATTCAAGGAGACGAAAATTTTTCTCTAAACTTAGTTTTCTATTTCTCAGCTAATTCTATTTTTCTCTCAATCCTCTGATGGGTGAGAGTGACAAATCTTATGGAAATGTCTTAATTATAGTATATCTAATGTTCTTGTACTCATAAAATGCCTCAAGAAAAATAGTGGATTAGTCAAATATGATTTTTTTCCTTAAAAAAACTATGCTCATCATCTTATGGCATAGGTTTTACAGAATTAAAAGCTATGTCTCTTGATTTCCAAGTCACCATCGAGCTTTTTTGTCTACTATACCCACAACCTCTGCTGGAAGTTAGGTTAGTTTAACGTGAATGATTGAGCCTTACAGAAAAGAATTTCAAAATTGAGTCATAATCACACAATATCTGTTACTGTAGAGGGTAGAAAGGACTAGAAGAGGACACTTATTTAATTCCTTTGTCCTGGGGACAGGAATACCACTTTTTCCGAAATAATGGTTATCTCCTATATTCCTTAGAAATCAAGGAATCTACAGTGTATACCATAGTTCCATTTTTTCCACAGATTTTATTTTCCTGTGCTGATTAACAACACAGAAGATTTGTCAACAAGCTCCTTCTGACAGAAGTATGCTGAACCCAACTGCCTGAGCTATAACCTTGAGTCTGGCATAAAGTATTTGATAATTTGATCCATTTGGCCTTTTAGCAAATACAGTACATCACCTTTTTTCCACCAAAAGAACTTAATTTTCTAAAGCTGCAGTTGAAAATTTTGATGAAAAGTGAAGAGGCACACAACTGTTCTCCTTTGTGATAAGAGGGAAAAACATCAGAGGCAGACGCAAAGTGGATACTTCTCGCAAAGCTTTGGTGTGAACCAACACCTTCCACTGCTCCTTGATGACTACAAGTCCAGAAAAGTGAAGGTATTTTTCCAGGGAGATAAAATGCTTAACTAAAAGCAACTTTGGATTACTTCTCCAAGGGGGAGGGAGTAACTAAAACCTTCCTAGGTTCTTCTCAACTTTAGCAACATGCATTTGTGTGATGAAAGACTTTTAGCATTTGGGATACCATGGAGACCACCTTCCTAAAACTGCTGATATGCAATGGAAGTAAAGAAATTTGTCAAAAAGATTATGATTTTCTTGCATTGGTGGGCTTTAATAAATCATGTCTACTGCAGACTCCATGGGCAAATGCCACAGAGAAGACTGAAGGTCTTTTTCAGTCTCACAATGGAGTTTGTTTCTCAAAGGCAGAAATGACCAGCAGAATTTTCAAGGCAAAAGGGCAGTCTCTGTGCCAAATCTCCCTAGATCATAAAAGTAATAGGAAAGACAGAATCATGTTATTGAATACGGTATACATGTACACGTTTTTTTCTCTCTCTCTTTCACACACGTGCGTGCACACACACACACATTTATAATGCTCTGTCCTTTGTCGACCAAATCAATATTTCAGACACAAATGAGGTGAGCTCAGGGGAAGAGAGATTCATATTGAAGTGTGAAAACATTCCAGGAAGAAAAAGACAGATCTGTTTAAGAGTACAAATACACCCAATAAATCATGGTGAGCTTGTTGGGGGGACTGCTCTTCCTTCTGGCAGCTTTGTAATTACTCTCTCAACACAGCAACAACTTTCTTTGGAAACAGACACTCTATATGCAAGACAATTACAGCCCTGGGTATCACTGCTGGTCAAAGCCCAGGCTACATATGTCACAATCCATTAGTTAGGAGATGTATCCAAACAGCGTCAAGTTTATTAAACCCAAGTGCCACTTTTCCTGATCACTTTTCTCAAGGTCTCCTAAGAACAGTCAGTCATCGACTATTTCTAATAGTCTATCAATCCAGTCTGCAAATAATTCTCTTCAAGTGCAGACTTGATAAATTATTAACCTGATCTATGGGATCTGGTAATTCTCAGTTCAGCTCCCCCAAATAACCTTCTAATCATTTGTTACAACTCACAATTAGAGATCCTCAGAAGACTACAATGAAGAACATTATTTCATTTTACCCTGTGAGAATATGATTTGTCTGGATTTATGTTTGAGCACTCTAGAGTATATCTTGGGAAATTCAGGATAAACAGAGCAATGATACTAAAAATACAAAAAGCATTCTTGGTTTTCGGTACACCTGATATCTACCTTGTCTGAGATACATAAAATATGTCTCATTTACACTTACCTATTTCATATTTAAGTATGTAATGTCTTTAATTATCCTCTAATTAGTTCACATGTAAAAACATAATTTTGCCAATTAATTTGTGAGGGAAAAGGCCAAGTTTTGAATGGTCTCATCTTGGCAGCAGTGATGTGCAAGAATTGGATTGTACAAGCTTAAAAGAGCCAAGTTTTAAATTTTCAGAAAATTCTGTCAGCCATTATAAAAAATAAAAAGATATAGACTTATAATTAGATAAATTACATTAAAAGTAAAGGTAATAAATATTCAGAACTCATTACCCCTTAATTACTTCACCATATTTTACTATTATTTGTGGCCTTAAGGGTATTAAAATCTGATGTATTTCTATGTTGACAATGATATAATGGTGTGATACTGTGCATCCTTTCACAACTTTGTGTTCAGCAAATTCCCATTCAATGACTTCACCTTGATAGCTTGAAATCAGCCATGGTGGAGATATTTATACTACAGAAGTCAACAAATACTAGAAACCAGAGTTCTCCCCTTCCCCCCAGAAAGCTGGTTGTTAACTTTTACCATCATACCAGTAATCATTGTTGAAATCACTGAAACGATCTAAGCTTTAGAATCATCTTCCAGAGGTAGGAAAGGAAACCACAGTACTAGACAAATCAATCACTACCTAACTCCTCCCTCCTCGACCATTCAGAGGAGAGCTGTTTCATGCACAGCTCTTACTTTGTGTAGCCATCTTCTATACTGAGGGACCCAGCCTAGGCTCACTCTTAACCACAGATGATTGCACCAGGGGTGGGACCTGATTACTGTAGCTGGAATTTGGCGTGTGTGGCTAATTTCTTTTCTTGGAAAACTGGAACAGGGAAAGTGAGTGACTGAGGTATGAGACAGATGGCCGTGAAGTCAACTCAAGGACAAGGATATTGTGTTCTGATAGTCCCTATACTGGTCTTGGGGAAGACCTTTTTTGGGCTGTGTACACTAAGAATTCCTCAACTTTTCTTTTCTTTTTTTTTTTTTTCATTCTTTGGATCTCATTTTGTGCAAAAAGTGAGGTCATAATCCAAACTGCAGTGATTAGAAGTCTGACTCAATCGTGTGCTTCTTCTATGAGGACTCCAAATGAGTTCACAGCTTAATGATTGCTAACATGAGCACTGCAGTAGATAACCCATATACGGTTTCATTTGACTCTAACAACCTTATAAAGTAGATGTAGTCATTATCCCACTTTGCAGATGAAAAAACAGAAAGTTAGAGAGCTTAAGCGATGTGCTTGTTCACATAACTAGCAAATGGTAGAGCTGGTTCTAGGACTTCTCCTTTTAACCAGTACACAAAAAACTGTAACCCATGTCAATAAAATATTTAGGCCTCAAGAAGGTACTAATAGTCAAAGACTGAAAAACTTTAGGAACACTGATGAGAATAAAAGAAACACCACCATTAATGGTATTTTTAGTTTTATGACACCCAGATGGCTGTCAGAATTTTAATGATTGGGGAACTGATAAAGATACTCAGGCAGATTTCAGAAAGTCACATGAATTCTCATTCAGTTGACCTGAAGACTCATTATTAGAGAGATCACATTCAGGACAGAAGAAAAAGTCTTCCCTCTCTATTCTGGCTGATTAGTGTTGCTACATCGTACTCTTGTTTCTAGGCAGCAAATGAGACATTGATCACCTGAGTTAATTCAGGGGAGACAATTCAGGAAAGTGAAGTGAATGGACATCCTGAAGATGAGGAACACCTGATAAGGAAAAAAAAATAAGCATACTTGGAGAAGAGAAGAGTTAAGGGATACATCAGAACTGTCCACAAATACTTGATAAGCTGTCATGTAAGAAACATATTAGACTTACTTTTAACCTTAAAGATCAGAATTAGATTCAACTTGGAATAGTTAGAAAATGAGTAATTTATTTAAGAAAGAGCATTCTAGTGATTAGAGCTGATGAAATACCAAGTCGTCTTCTTGATGCAGTACCCAGTTTTCTCTGTCTTTGAAGGTGTTTAAACAGCTGAGGAATCCTGGCAAAAGAGATTCAGGATGATCTTTGAGGTCATTTCAAACTCTGATATTCCCCTGTTCTAGGCTGAGGGAGGAAGAATTGAGATTGTTACCCCTAATTACTCTCAGTGTCATATCTTTAACTGCATACAATCTAAGGTTTCCAATAACAAGCTCATTCAGGCAGCCTCTTTTCAAAGGCCTTACCCAGAATAGGTGGCAAGAATAGGGGGTAGAGAAGATATAAACCAGAGTTGAAAGAGTACCCACCCTCTTAGCTGAGAAAAGGCAACCTCTGAGCTTGGAGTCAGAAGTGGCCATTTTCACCAGGTAATACAAATTATTAGGCAGTTATAGGAAATGTTATAAGGCACCTGGGTGGCTCAGTTGGTTAAGCGACTGCCTTCGGCTTAGGTCATGATCCTGGAGTCCCGCATTGGGCTCCCTGCTCGGCAGGGAGTCTGCTTCTCCGACCCTCCCCCCTCTCATGTGCTCTCTCTCTCTCTCTCTCTCTCACTCTCTCAAATAAATGAATAAATAAAATCTTTTAAAAAAAAGGAAATGTTATAGGAAAAAAGTTCCAATTAAATGGAAAATGAGGGACTAGTCAAAAAAGAAGGGAACAAATTATTTAGTCATAAAGACTTTGTGTGACCCCTGCACTATTTACAATAGCTAAGATATGAAAACAATCTAAATGTCCATTGAGAGATGAATGGATAAAGAAAATGTGGTACAAACATACACTAGAATATTATTCAGCTTTAAAAAAGAAAGAAACACTGCCATGCTGCCAGGGGCTGTTGGGAGAGGGAAATGGAGAGTTGTTGTTCAAAGGGTATAAAGTTTCAACTCTGCAAGATAATTAAGTTCCAGAGATCCACTATATAACATTGTGTAGTTAACAATACTGCATTGTGTACTTAAAAATCTATTACAAAGGTAGATGTCATGTTAAATGTTCTTATCACAATAAACAAACGAAGAAACTTTCCAAGTTAATGGAATACCAGTGTCAGAAAATGTATCCAGAGGAGTGGGAAGTTGGTGGTGTATCCTAATTTGTAATAGGATGGTGAGCAAAATGTAAAAATAAAATGTAACTTTTTCTCAACACATACTTTAAAAATCTTGGATGAATACTAGCATACCTATTATCAAGAGAAGACTGGTTTACCTTAATTATTTTTTTGACACCCGCTTTCAGCAACTCGTTACTCTGGTCAATAAGGGTACTATTGTAGTTACAAGTGTAAGTCTTAATTGTTTGAAGCCATTAATAGAGTAACATCTAATATGACCATGTCATCAAAATTTTTCTGCCGAGACTGCTGTTTATCTGTTATTGAAAACTGAACATTTTAGTCATCTGGTTTGCTGCTTTTCCTATGCATGGGGTGGACCAGATGCTAATTATGAGCTCAGCCTCTGTGGTCAGGCTGCCTGCTGTTGAACGCCAACGTGGGCCAACTTTGGAGAAGTTACTTAACTTCTCTTTGTCTCCTTTGTATGTATGATGGGTATAACGATTGTACTTGCCTTTTAGGCTTATTGTGAGGAACAAATTATGTAACATATATAAAGTTAAACATTTAAGACATCTCCTGGCTATGATAGATACTCAATAAGTAATAGTAGCAGTAATGATAATAATTGCTGTTATTTTATTAGTATAAACATAAACTTTGAAAAAGAAATTTAGTTTCATTTCACGGATCAGGCTGACTTGAATGATTTCTTTCTATGTTATATAGCCTAAGACTACCTTAACCCTTTTCATTAGGCATAGACTGACTTATACATAAACAGTGGCAATTATATTGACTTTACTTCACTTTAAACACTGGTAATAGTAAAGAATAGAAAGGTGGTTGGCTCAGATTTATTAAAAATCCCCATGAAAAGTTCACATCAGAAATGATTGTTTCTGTTCAATGCACATCATTTTGATACGAAGTGTAATTCTGCTTCCCAGTACCTGTATGTTAGCTATTTGGAGAACAGCAGAGTGAAGTTAAAAATCATGTCACATTTTATCTTCTTGAGTCTCTGCAACTGTAATGGCTGACGAGTGAGGCTGAGATTTGATGACGAATGATGATGAATGATTTGGAATGATTAGAAAAGAAAAAAAAAAGAAAGTGTTCTTAAAGATTAAAAGCATGTGTACAGACTTACACATTCAAGTTGCTTGACATTTTGGGCTCTGGAACGGTTGTGTACCTTGGAACTCTCTGCTAACATCATCAGGTGTTACGCTGGGCCTTCTCATCTAGTAGCCACTGAGCCGTATGTATTTATGGCTAATGTCTGTTATATTGGACAGTGAAAATATGAACCATTTTATCATCACAGAGAATTCAGTTGGACAGCACTTCTAGAAGGCCAAAGTGGGAAAGTTTGAGGGAAGAAAACATTCTTGCAACAGGAAAAATGATGTGGCCAAACAGAATGCTATGGTTGTTCTTTAAATACTGGACATGGAAGAATAATTAATAACGCGTTAAGCATCATTTTTACTGTGTGGACAGAGAGATTGCTGTACGCGGGGTAATCAGTTGTCAGGACGATGCGTTTCTTCCCCTCTGCATCAGTCAGCCTCAAAGGGCCTGGTGTGAAGTGAGGCAAACCACCTGGGATTGTTGTGATTAGAGAGAAATGCATGTCAGCAGGAGGCAGGCCATCCCAAATGCCAAGATTAAAGAAAAAGAGAAACAAACAACAAAAGAAAAGTCTCCCACAGTTTTGGCCAACAGACCTAATCACAAACTCTTTTAAAATGCAATTCTCTGAGAGAGATCTCTGTTAGCAATAAGCAGCAATCATTCCTCTTGCTCCTGTCCTTCTGTCAAGCCATGGATGAATATTCATACCAGGTTATTTTAATCATGCTTTTTTTCTTGATGTGACATAATTCTACATAATTTATTTTCCCTTCTCAGGGGTTAAATTAAAAGAAAAGAGCTTTTTCACACCCTACCCCCCCCATCAAGTCGAAAACTTTTTCCTTTCCTTTTCTGGCCCTGAGACAGAAGAGGACACAGGAAAACAGGTGATTGCACTGGCATGTTACCATTGAAAATCAATGCTCATGTCCTTGGCCTGTCCGGTGGAATGTAATGTTCTAACAACACTAAGCTCTGCAGCAAGGCGCAAGGTACCTGAGGGAATCCACGGGGTCAGAATGTCAGGTTAGGACAGGTCCTCACCAACTGTGAGGGAGGCTTCCAGAGCAGATACACTCTCCCAGCCAGGCGCAAGGCAGTGTTCTCAGCAGTGAATCTGGAATCCACCATTTTACCTTTATTATGAGGGGGGAAGTGATGGGAATAGGGGCTTCTGGAGAAAAAGACGCCAAGATGAAAGACAAAGACAGATACACACCTGCGCACTAGCACACTGAACTAAGCAGAAAGACCCCAACACAGACAAATTGAGAGAGGCACAGCCAGAGAGAAAACAAAATGATTCCTAATTTCTTTCCTATTTATTCTCTTTTCCTGAACTCACAGTAAATCGCTGTCCAGTAGGAACTCCTTCAGTTTGTTCAACATTATGTTTACTCTAAGTAAGAACTAGAAAATTCCGTATAATGGACAAAATTCAAAACCAAAGGAAAAAGGGTTACATTTTCAAGAAAGACCTCTATTTAGCATTAATTAAGAACTAATACAATTACAAAGACGGCAATGAACACCAGCACAGAAATCACTAGTCTGTGTCTCAGTGCTGCTTTTTTCTCATCCCAGAAAACCAAGCTCTCCATTTTTGTTATGCTCTGACAAGCTGTTTGCAAAAAAAGAACGCTCCCCAAAACCTAAACCAAGAGCAATTTCAGGACCTGGCACTTTCCTCGCTTAACTGTCATTATGGAGTGAATAAAAATCAAATGAGGCAAAGCAACATTTGCTGGTCTTTTCTAAGCATGGATTAATTATTCCCAGATGAAAGTGCTTGCCTTTCCTTTTATCATTTGTTAGTTTCTATCTTTCTCGTTGTTGTTGTTGTTTTCTCCCCCACCTCTGAGGGTACAAGTACAGAATTCTGGAGGATAATGGCGAAAGTTGGGCTCAGTCAGGGTTATGCTAACTTCTGTTTGCCTGGGGGCATTACAATATCTGGACAGAATAAGACATTGAAGGAGATATGGTGCTGGGTGGAGAATCAAAGATGTTCCAGTTTGGACCAAAGCACTATCTGCCGCGTACTTCTCGGTGCCGGAATCAAAGATGCTCAATTAGGCAACTCTAGGATATCTGGAAGTGGCTTTGATGGCCCGCCTCCTTTCAACCTTAAGAAACTCCTTTCTATACTTATCCAAAGTTCATTACATGCCCACCATTAACTAGACATTATAATCTTTGGATTCCACTGAGAATAACACATAGCCCTTATGTAAGAACAAAGATTCAAATAAAACCCATTTAAAATGTCCAACTTCACAGAGCTGCAATATTTGCATTTTACAGAAAACATTTTAAAATCATTTTAGTAAGTGGAATCCATTTTCTTCCATGAACTGTTAATATTGAATTCTTAATGGCTTCCCCAGGGTTTTGGGTCTTGCTATGAAGCCTTTAGTGATTTCATCATTGTTAAAGCGCAGTAAACAATCACAGTTTATGCTCATAAGCATAAAACTCTCAATCTATTACTCGCCCTAGTTTTTATATTCTTAAAGATGGAAAACTTATTTTCCATGCAATCTGAATATAAGACAACGCTAAATTGGTTTTTAAGCCTGGTGAATATTGGTATAAACATTCCTAAATTGCTTTAATGTATAATATCAGCATTTGAACTCTTATGGAGACAATCACGCTTTCAAATTTTTCAGGTTTTTCAATAAGACACTGGCTATTCTTTTCTTTTGTTGGAACTAGTCTTCATTTTTGTTTCTGGTTCTTATTCTTTGTTGATAAAAAGACCATGTCAATTTGTCCTTATAAGAAACACTTCTAAACCCATCTTCAAAATCTTCAATTTTCAGTCTGGCTTCCAGAAATCTTTTAAAAAATATATTATAGACCTCCATTTAAACCTGACCCATAGCAAAACAAAAAACAAAACAAAAAAAAATCACATGGCAAAGGTACCAAATAAATTATAACTACGATATATGAATCCATTATCTTTCTTCCAGCTCTACAATGTATTTCCACTGTTTTAAACAAAACAAAAAAACAAAAAACAAAGACTATGTATACAGAAAGTAAAATCAATGTATTATTTAACCTCTTAGATATGCGTCTCTCATATATTGATGAATCTTGGCTTATTTTTCGCACAATTATATAAATACTTAAAAACCAGTATTTTTTAGAGGTGCTTGGCTAGCTCAGTAAGTGGAGAATGAGACTTGATCTTGGGGTTCTGAGTTTGGGCCCCAATTGGGAATGGAGATTACTTAAAAATAAAATCTTTAAAAAAACTAATTTTTAAAAATTTGTAGAATTAAAATAGAATATAAAGGTTGATACACTGCTTTTTATTTTATTTTATCTTATTTTTTTTAAGATTTTATTTATTTATTTGACAGAGAGAGACATAGCGAGAGAGAGAACACAAGCAGGGGGAGTGGGAGAGGGAGAAGCAGGCTCCCCGCTGAGCAGGGAGCCCAATGCTGGGCCCGATCCCAGGACCCCGGGATCATGACCTGAGTCGAAGCAGATGCTTAGCAACTGAGCCACCCAGGCACCCCTGCTTTGTATTTTAAATAGCTCTTGAGCACTTTCTTGCTTTCTGTTCTTTGTAAACATGATTCTGTATTATATTTTGCCATATGATTGTGCCACAATTTCTCTAACTATATTGCTATTGTGGGGAATTTGGTTGTTTATACCTCTTTTTAAAAAGTGAATAAAAGAGGGGCGCCTGGGTGGCTCAGTCAGTTAAGCGTCTGCCTTCAGCTCAGGTCATGATCCCAGGGTTCTGGGATAGAGCCCCACATCAGGCTCAGCAGGGAGCCTGCTTCTTCCCCTCCCTCTGCCTCTCTCTCTCTCTCCCTCAAATAAATAAATAAAATCTTAAAAAAGTGAATAAAAGATAAGTAACCTGTTTTCTAAATCTACTACTATAGTTCTGATTATTTTATTAGAATACATTTCTCAAAAGAAATGAGAGGTTTAAAGGGCATCACATTCAAATGTAACTGCCCATTTACTTGAAATTATATCAAGCCTACAAAATAATACAGGAGTAAATTTACATTCTCAATTTCCATTCATCTTTAGTCATGTCTCACAGATTTCTTAATCTAGATAGTTTATATATTTTTATTCTTCATTGGATCTATTCCCTCTTACAGTCTTTGACAAGTTTATAGAAAATCTATTAATTTTTGTCTATTCATTTTTGTATCTGGTAACTTGTTGACTTCTTGCAGCTTTCGATAGTTAGTGCATAAGGCTCATTGTTATAACTTTATTGCAGAACTGTTATATGAAATTAAACTTTTATTTTGCCCTTACCTAGAATTTTTTTAAAGATTTCTTTATTTATTTGAGAGAGAGAGCATGAGTGGGGAAAGAGACAGAGAGAGACTCTCAAGCAGAGTCCCCGTTGAGCACGGAGTCCCATGCAAGGCTTGATCCCATGACCATGAGATCATGACCTGAGCTAAAATCAAGAGTCATATGCTCAGCCAACTGAGCCATCTGGGTGCCCCACTCTGATCCAGAATATTTTAGAAATTCTTTTATTTCTAACTTATTATTTTTTGTCTTGTTGAAATTCTCCTTGTTTCCCAATGTATATGCATGTCAACAGCAAATCTAGCTTACTTTCAATAGATGTAAATAAATAGAGTTCTTGACTTGATCTTGATTTTAATGGTTATACTTCTGGCATATGAAATATACTGATGTAGGTTTCAGATATTTATTCTTTATCAGGTTGAAAGAACATCTTTCTTTCACTAGTACACTAAAATATTGTCCATTATTATGCACATAAAATTTCAATCAAATTATGTTTTTGGCATCTATCCAAATCATTTTTTTTTCATTTGATGTATTGATATTTCCTAATAATGGAAAAAAAGTAGAAAAGAAAAATGTTAGGTAATTGAGTAGATTCTTTCATATTAAACCACAGTATTGTTGTATTCCTAAATTAAACCTTACATATAAATGTTATAAATCTTATTATGTTGTTATATTTTTCATATATTATTGAATCTATTGGATAATATTTATGTCTATTATATATGTATATATGTACCCACACATAGACCCACATATAGGTGATGTAAGTGTGTTGCATTTTTATAGCAGTTTTGTTCAGATTTTAGTTTCTGAGTTTAATATTTTTGAAGCTGAGAAGTTTCATTTCTTGTTTTGGTTGTTTTTCCATACTATGAAAAAGTTAAAAGCTTATAAGCAACTGATCTTTGAGGTTTGTTAGAATTTACATTTAAAACTGTCCGGATCTAGAACTATTTGGCGACTTAATTCTTTGACAAAATATTAACTTCTCTGAGGTTACTGACTGCTTGATTGATCAATTCAATTAATACTTACTGAGCCTAATCTATATGCCATCTATTGTACTGAGTGGAGAACCAGAAAATAAGACATTTATGGCCCCTATTATCATAGAATGTGAAACCCAGTAAGAGAGCCAGACATCACAAAAAGTAATTTCAAGAGTAACTCTAGACATTTTCCCCTGAGGACTTCATATCAATTTTCTTTTAATATTTCATGGATTATTTTTTCAATGTGGTCTCTTATTATAGAAGGAAAAGATACACACACACACACACACACACACACACACACACACATTCTGAGGAGAGTCACGGACCTCTTTTGAGGATCTGATGGAAGTACAATGTTTCCAGAAAAGTTCAGTCACATATATATACACACAATAGTTTGCATAGATTTCTAGGATTTCTGAGAACACAAGAATCCCATCCATAAATTCTAAGCTGAACAGTATTTTTCTATGTCATTATTTTCTTTTTGTCTCCTTGATCCAGAAATGTGTTGAAGATACTGCATTTGCAAATAATTTTCCTTGTATTTCTAATAATTTCAGTCAATCACTTAAATGCTAGCATATTTGCTTATATAAAGCCTTAAAGTTCTTATATATTCATTATGGAAACCCCCTTTTTTGAATATAAAATTAATCTCTAAACAGCACTTACTGAGTTTTATCTTTAATTCTATCTTGTCTAATGTTAATATTTAATGATCTGGGTTTTCTTTTTCTTGTTGTTTGTAAGACAAAAACATTGAACATCTTTAACTTTTTTGTCTTTTTAAAAAGATGTATCTCTTGGTTGAACTATCTTTACCAATCTAATCTGTGAGACTTTCAGATAATAATATTTGATTCATAAAGTTGTCATGAGGATTAATGGACATAAAACATTTAAGGAATGTAGGATAGCATAAAGCATAGTGCCAGGCACATAATAAGAATACATATTCTATATCATTATCATTATTATTGGTTATTTAATAGAAGGGTTGAAACAATTTACAGCAATCCTCACAATGGATCCATAGTCCTACTTTTGTCATTTTCAATATATTTTTTTTTAATTTTGTTAAAGCATTTTTTAAAAAGATTTTATTTAATTTGACAGAGAGAGAGATAGCAGATAGTGAGATCAGGAACACAAGCAGGGGAAGTGAGAGAGGGAGAAGCAGGCTTCCTGTGGAGCAGAGAGCCCGATGTGGGGCTCGATCCCAGGACCCTGGGATCATGACCTGAGCTGAAGGCAGACGCTTAACAACTGAGCCACCCAGGTGCCCCTCAATATTTTTCTGATTCATTCCACATTTTCTGTATTTTCCCCACATTATACATTCTTGCATGATTCATAGTTCGCTCTTCTCTTCTGTGGTTGATATACCAGTAGATATTTTATTTTAAATTCTACTAGTGGTTATCATTAAGCATCCCAAAGTAATCTTTTAAAATGTACATACTGCAAACATGGAAAACTACAGAAAATAAGATAACCAACAACAGACGCCAATGTCATAGATTTAATAGATGTTAACAGTTTGTTCTACTTGTTTCAGATCTTTCTCTCTCTTCAAGAAATAAACCATTATAAATAAAATCAAAGCCCAAGTCCACACTCCAGAGAGTACTACTATCCTACCATCCTGAAGTTGCATTAGTCCCATGCATGTTTTCATACTTTCGTTACAGGAATCTATATTTCTCAAATTATCTAAGTTAATAATTAAATAGTTTTCTGGAGTCACTGTATCGTAAAATTAGGCATTTCAAAGTTTTGCCCTGTGTTATTCTATTTCTTGTTCTTTCTATAACTCCAAGTTTTAGATATGGAACACTATGTTTTATTAAACCATGATTTTATATCACACTCCTTTTAATTCAATAATTATTTTCAATGTTTGACTTCAGTTTTGTAACGTGATTTACTATAATTATTTAGCTCTGTCTTGAAATGTTTTTAATGTTCCCTACCAGTCTATTTTACATGTGATTTCCCTATAATGGATTTCTTAATTTAGTTTATCTCTTGATCAGTTGTTATATATTTTAGTTTAAATTGATATATATTACATTTTATAAGCCATTGAATATTTAAGAATACCTTTTTAAAAACTCTTCACAAGGAAAAAAAAAATCTGCGAAGGAAAAAACATATCCCAAAATGTTATTCCCCACTGGGTCTATTGTGGACATTGTTCCATTGTCCATTGGCCTTTGGTGTTAGAGAGTAGGCAGTTAGCAGTCAGCACTCCGGCTATCTGGTCATTCATAAAATTTATTTTTTCTTGGTTTTGTAACTCACAAATCTTTTCAGTATATTTCTATACAAGAATATCTTTTGACTGATTTTGATGTATTATGGCAATCAGTTTTGATCTGTTTTCTCAGGTCATTTTTAAGGTCTATTTCAAGGGAAAGTTTATTTTGTATGTCTTATGTATTTCAACTAAGACAACAGTTTATTCCAATTATGTCCTTAATCATTGCCTCTGTTCAAACTTTGTTTTGTTTTGTTTTGTTTTGTTTTTTTCCTAATGAACACACTTAATTATTAGCCTAGGGAAGAGATAGCACTCTCTGCTGTCTTTATCTTTGGACTCTTTGACACACTCCCTTCCCCACCCCAAATTTATGTTTCCTCTACTTTGTTAAGTACATTATGTGAGAGTTTCTCAAGTTAAATTACCATACTATTAACTTGACTTTCTACCAACTTATTTCAAATTACCCAGTTCAGATTTTAACTCCAACTTTTGTAAGTTTCTCTGCAATCAATCCTTGAGTTCTCCATCAGTTTTTGTCAAATAGCCTGTTTTTTCTCTCAACCTACTCTTCTAATTGCCTCCCCCCATAAAGACAACATGCTCTTGTGTATTACTGAAAGAACAAGGCATTTTCTCAAGTTGACTCTGCGCTTATCATTAATGGCAATTAGGGGCCTGCTCTCCTTCTGTCTCAAGCTAATATTTTCTTCCCCCAGTTTTTATTATTCCCTAGACTGTATCTTCTTTTCTTTAATCTCTTTGTATTTCTATTTAGCCAACCTCATATTGAGGGCAAATTGATTCAGGCTTAGTGTTTATTAACAAATATGGTGTGTAGATTGCCTTTGTCTTACTCTCTCTTCACTTAGATGCCGGTCAAATATTTTTAGATTCATTGACAGGTAGTAAGTTGATATCCACAACCATTAGTCTCATTCCTGATGTCTTTTAATCCTTTGTTCTGTGTAGCTCTACTGGATTGAAACAGGATAGTACCTTATCTCAAGGGCCTGACTGTCTGACACAAAGAACAGATGAAGTACATGGCAAAACTAGAGTTCCCACTATCTGCTGATAGTTGTTTTTTTTTTCTTGCCTCTGCACCACTCGCAAACCTAGCTCTTTACTTGTAGTAACTACACATCCCAAAATACAATGCATTACAGCCTGTCTTCCCATGCATCTCATATGTTTATTTCCTGGAAGATAGAGTCTCAAATTTGATGCAGAAGGAGGGGCAGATATAAAGTGGTAAGAGAAAAAGAGAGCATTTAGCTACCTGAACCAGAATCTGTTTAGTTCCAGGAACTGCTTAGTTGTCTGATACAAACTGTTTCTGATCCGGGGGCAGATAACAAAAGTGAGATGTTTTTTTCTATCCAGATTCAGGTGGGCAGTAGCCTTCTGTTTCTAGTTCCTCGCGGCGTTTCAGTTAGTACTGGTCTCCATGATGAGTCAAAGAGACGTAAACAGAATAGAAGCTTATTTCCCTGTAAGAGTGGGTTGGTAAGGAAACTTTGATCCCCAAGATCCTTGTCCAACGTCCTTCTATCTCACTGTTCTGTTGTGTGTGACCTCCATTCTCAAGGTCCCATCATAGTTCAATATGGTCACTGTCACCCAATGAACTCACATTCTAATCCCCAGGAAGGAGGAAAGGGATATAAAGAAAGGGCAATAGGCCAAAGGAAAATGCACGAGCTGCCTTTTAAGGGATGCTCCAACAAGTTGCCATGATTTTCTGGCTTACCCTTTTACTGACCAGAATTTAGTTGCAGGGTCACGACCTGGAGGACAAGGTGTGGCTGGGAAATAGAATAATGTTGTGAACAATTACGCACCCACTTAAAAGCAAAGGTTCTAATACCAAGGATGGGGAGAAGAGAGATTGAGGACAGCTAGCATGCTCTGCCACAGTTATCATTTCAGCACTGAGGTCATTTCATCATACCAGAGTCTGATAACCAGACCCCATTCTAAACCAACACAGAAACTTATTTTAATCCTTTAATATGTCAAACAATTTCATTTTATCTTTTAATAGCCTTGTGTTAGAAAATGTTCATATAACTCCACAATTATATATTTTAATTAGGAACGTTTTTAATATAACTTATTTTTGAGATCCGGATTTGCCCATGGGAAAAATACCTGTGATTTCTGAAGAGAAATCTCTCTTTTTTTTTATCCTTCTGAGAGAGTTCTTTCTTTCTGTGTCTAATACAATCCTTCAAACCAGTTAATATAGCCATGCCCTGTTTAGGTTGACATTTTCAAGTGGTCCAGTCAAACACAGCTGTAAGAAGATGTAAGCGCAAGAAGAGATTACAGGTGAGGTGTGATCATGGGCACTGGAAATGGCCCCTAGACTCCTAATATTTTCTCACCTCTGTGCCTATCATTCCACCTGAGAGTCTCGTCAGCAAGTTTAAGCCATACAATTTATATATAAAACTGTCTCCTGAGAAAAAGCAGTTCTAATCACTCTAAACTTTTCTTTGTTCATGTGGCCATTTATCTTTAATTAATCCCTACAATATCACTCTGGCAAATACCCTCAACTTTATCAAGACAAATTTTCTATTATTAGGACCACAGGAAAACTTTCTCCAACAGTTGGTCTCCACTGTCTAATCATTAAATATGCCCCACCTAATATTATCACCAACTATTTTACACCCAAGCCACAGACCATTGCTGAATGAAGTCTAGATCATTAGAAATTGATTTTTTTTAATGTCAGTTCTGTGTTTGTGGTTATTTGACTGTGCTACTCATTCATCTTACTGATTCCACAGCTCATACCATACAGTGAACAAGTCAACTTTCTTCAATTTATTGCCTCTGATCTCCTTAGTCATTGGTAATTCACCTTCTATCATTTATGAAATTAGCCCTATACTTGCTCTCTTACTATATTTTCCTGCCCACTTGCCCAATGTTTTCATGTACTTTTCCCAAATCCATCTCCTTAAATCAGGGCAGAATAATACTATGAGAAGGGTATTGTTATGGACTGAACATAAAATATAGATATGGATCTAGATATAAATATTGAATAGAGAAACATAGATATAGATATGGATATATCTCCTGTTGGTTCCGTTTCTCTGGAGAACCCTAACACACCTTATGAGAAGAGATAATGGAGTGTTCTCTCTTTCTCTCTGTATATATACACCAAAGAAAGGCCTAGCAAGAAGGCATCCATCTATAAGCCGGGGAAAGAGCTCTCATCAGGAACCAAATCAGCTGGCACTTTAGTCTAGGTTTCTAGCCTCCAGAACTGCAAAAATGAATTTCTGTTGTTTAATCTGCCCAGTCTATGGTATTTGGTTATGGCAGCCTGAGCAGACAAACATAGGCATATGGAGGTCCTGTGGAGAAAGTCTCTAAACCAGACCATGAGCAGAGGAAGATGAAAAGGAAGGCTTGAAGACCCCAGCCTGATGGGAAATGACACCAAATGGTATAAATACTAAGACAGCCCAGGTGTTGTCCACCCATTTTCTGTGACCATCTGGGAGAGACTTTGCTTGGACCCAAGTGACTAAGGAAAAGCCATGGGCAGGGATCGGAGATGGCTGTTTTCACTCCCCTGAAAGTGTTTGCCCCTCTTGTCTTGATATGGTGAAGTTCTGCTATTCATTACATGCTATTTCCTAAATTTCGATTTAGAGATGGAGATGAGGAATGGGACAAAGTGTCAGACTCTAGCTGAACAGGACTAAAAGCTAAGAATATAATGAAGACATGGGAAGTCTGTGAATCATGTCATTATGGAACTAGCATCTGGTTCAGTCTCAAGTATTTGAGGCGCTTCGAATGTAAAAGTGCAAGAAAAAAAGACTAGAAGGTCTAGCTGCTGCGTTCTAGGGTGTTTTTCTCTCATTTCATAATCAGAACAAAAACCAAACAAAAACACAACTTGTGCCTACTTAAAAATTTAACATTATAGGCTAATGTCTCTAAATCCTAATTCTTCTCGTTATATGAGTTTACCTCCTTGTCTGCATCATTGCAATTCTATGACATTGTAAAGCTCAGGTGTCTGGCATACCATGAACCCTTGAGTGATAACCGGTGAAGCAAACTGCCTTGGAATAAGCTTCTACATATTTTCATCTAATAATGTGCATTATTTCACAGAACTCTCTTTCCTGCTTCCACCACATTACCAAGGAAATATGTTAGAATGAAAGCACTGTTTTTGTTTTTGTTTTTGTTTTTGTTTTTGTTTCCTAAGAACACACCCTGTTTTGAATCATGGATGATTTAAATTCTTAACACAGCAGGAGTTTGGGGGAATTTCTGTGCATCAACATTTTAAAAGGATCTCCATCTCCGCAGGCAGATGTAGAAGGTTGAATATTTAGCATTTGTTATTAGAGAGAGAATTGCTACTTCTCTTTGTGATGTAGGTAGCTGAACGCTTGTTAAGAGTGCACTCAGCCACTCAACTGGCTTAGTTACTGTTGGAGTTGTCTTGGCAGTAACCTAGTTACTTTTTCAAAGCAGGAAGCTATGAATATCAAACTGCTGCATGGTCTTCACAGAGAAGCCCCGCAATCTAGCCTCAGCAGCCTCAGCTCTGCCCCCAGGAGGCAGGATGGAGGAAAAACACATGCATTTCGGCTCTTTTAAATGGCAAGCAGGTTGGCCTTTTCTAAATGGGGAACAATATGTGGACAGTTTGATGGCCATGCTAATTGCCCTCACTCCCGCAAAAAACAAAACAAAAAACAAAACACAAAACAAATCTGGCAACCACTGATAATATAAACTCTGCTGTCAAAAACAAAACTGCAAGCAAGAGATTGAAGGCACAACCATGCAAAGAAGTATCTCAAGAGGGATAATTAAAACACACATGCACACTCAGAGAAAACTAGATGACTTTCTTAACCCCCCCCAACACCCCCCTACTCCAGCCCCATCCTAATCCTCTTGTATTTTCAACAAGTAATAAGACAGGAGAGAGTGGTTGCTTGCTAGAGTGCCTCGAAAATTGGCAATTAATAACGATGTTGCCTTGACTGTCTAAGATTTCCATCCTGCTAAGTGTTTAAATATATCATTCTATTTTCCTCCACCCACATTCTGTCTGCTTCGGGGAAGAGTTCTTGGTCCTTTTGACTTCCCTGACTCCAGATATGCACAGGGGACCTTTTTCCTAAATGAAAAGATTTGTCTCTGTATATACTTGCCTTCATAGTTATAGAAAGAAAGAGCTATAACTATCTGAGTCAGGGGGAGCTTCCTTGGCAGATGTGTATCCTGGGAATCTGTTGTGTTTCTTTTTGATCCTTCATCTTTGAGGTATGCCTTTAGTGTGTGTATGGGGGGGGGAGGGGGCTGTGGGTTGAAAATCATAATCTCCGCCACTGTCTTGTTCTTATTACAGCTTATTAGGATGTGTCTAAAATGGAATGTCTCGGCACTTTCCCTACATAGAGAAGCTTATACCTGGATCAAGAAAGAATGAAAACCAAAGGGCCAATATTCTTTTCCCTTCAGTTATGTTATATCCAGAGTCTGGGATGCTCACTGCTGACAATAGCAACACAGTCATCCAGCTGTATTTATTCTCTTCTCTGAGCAAAAGCTGAATGGGGATGCATAAAGTGACAATGGGGGAAGAGTGGAAGGTTGGATGAGAGCGAGGTGGGGAATGTCTTTAAGAATTCCGCCATGTGATGCTGTTCATTATCCAGCTCACTCTAAGGAAGTCTGAAGACTGCATCAATCTAAATTTAAGCTCTTTTATAAATTGATTTATTCATTCAATAAATATTTATTGGACACTTATAATGTGCAAAGCATTCTGGAGGATGCAAAATGAATAAAAGTCTTTTTCCTCAAATAGCTTATGATTGCATAGGGGAGGAATATGAATATATATATATATATATATATATATATATATATATGCAAATAACTATGTTATTTTATTCAGGACTCTTTCAGTTGCAAATGACAGAATCCAAACACAAAGTCACTCACACAGGAAGGAAATTTATTGGTTCAGTTAACTAAAAAGTCTGAGTGAATCTTCAGGCACAGCTGAATTCAGCGTCCCATCTGATATCATTTCTCTTAATCTCACTCTTTTCCTCTCCCATCTGGTTCAGTTTCTTGGGATTTGGACTCTCTGGACCGATCACCATGAGCAGAAGTGTCATGATTGCTCAGTACTGGTCATATAAACTTAGCACCTAAAATGGTACCTGGACCTTGGTGAATGATCAAACATTTGCTAAATAAATAGGATGCTTTCAATAGCTTGGTGAGATTTGATAAGATGAAGCACAGATTTCAAGAGGTTGCTGAATGCTACTGTGGAGAAGAAAAGAAATAAGAGAGTATAACTAATATCTCACAAATTCCATCCATGAGAGGAAGGAGAGAGAGGGCTATAGTCTTATTAATATAGACTATTTGTTGGATAGCATCTGTTTTTAGACATAAAGGGAAACTATTTCATACTTTTGGGCTTATGAGAATAATGAAAATTAATATAGTACTGTGTGTGTATGTGTGTGTGTGTGTGTGTGTGTGGGTATGTGTGTGTGTGGGTATGTGTGTGTGGGTATGTGTGTGTGTGTATGTGTGTGTGGGTATGTGTGTGTGGGTATGTGTGTGGGTATGTGTGTGTGGGTATGTGTGTGTCGGGGGTACAGGAGGGTTAGAACAAGAGCATAGGTGGAATTTTACTTTGGAAATGGGAAAAAAATAATGTGCCTCCAAAGCCAGAGGAAAAGAAAAGATCGGTGAGGATATAAAGATTTGGGGGGGGGGTGGTGCAAGGCTACTGAATGGTTCAGAATCCTATGGCTTTGTGCTCTCAAACAGAATAAGAGGGGGAAAAAAAAAAAGAGGAGAAAACTGCGTTGCCACTGTGATCAAAGGGAAAGGAATGATATAAAAATGGATTATAATGATCTTTAAAGATTGATAATGTGAGTTGTTATAGACCAAATGTTTGTGTCCTGCCAAAATTTATATGTTGAAACTTATTCCCCAGTGTGATGGTACATGAGGGCAGAGTCCTCATGAGTGGGATTAGGACCCTTATAAAATGGACCCCAGAGAGCTCCCTTGCCCCTTTCACCACATGAGGCCGTGGCAAGAAGACAACCATCTATGAATCAGGAAAAAGATATTCGCTAGACACTGAATCTGCTGGTGCCTTGATCTTGGACTCCCCAGCCTCCAAAACTGTGAGAAATAAATTTCTATTGTTTATAAGCCATCTGGTTTATGGTATTTTGTTACAGCAGCCTGAGTTAAGACACAAGTTTTAGCAAACCTAATGAAAAGACAAACAATATCCTACCCTATCTGTAGTACTCAGTCAGAACAGACAAGGATAAAGTATAGGATCCCAAAGGTACAAAGGTGGAAAACATGGGAACACAAGTTTAAGAGCTGAAGTGCCCAACAATAGGGTCCCTGTTAAGTGAAGAGACAAAAGAAGCTCATGAACTACGAGAACAGGAAATGGTCATGGCAGTCGAGATCATGGGGAACATCAGAGTAGATGGAACAGGAGTTAGGAAGTAAGTCAAACTGAATGAGTCCCAGAGGAAACATGTCTGATGTTGCTGGGTGACTAAAGTGGAAAAGGAAAGAAGGTCACTGGAGTTGAGGGGACTGAGGCGCTAAAAGTTCCAAGTTTTTGAAGAGTCTTGCATTTGCAACTGTGAAGTCTTAAAATCACACAGACAGCCCCAAACCTAGTGGTAAGCGACTTGGAGTGAGGTAAAAGAGGCCAGAATCATCCTTGGCGGTGAGCCATCTCTGGGGTTGAGTGTTCCGCTCACCACCATTTGTAAACAGTGTTAACAGGGCCATCCTGGCCAGAGACAGATCAGCAAGCTGCCAGCCAGGTGGGAGGTGTGGAAAGGGTCGTCAAACCTTGCCTTGTGCACTAGGAGGCTGTGGATGAGGGGGTGGCTTTATAGGCATATGGTTTTGTGTTATGAGCTTAAATCCCTTTTAAATACGTGATGGCAGAGGGGCGCCTGGGTGGCTCAGTCGTTACACGTCTGCCTTCGGCTCAGGTCATGGTCCCAGGGTCCTGGGATCGAGCCCCGCATCGGGCTCCCTGCTCGGCGGGAAGCCTGCTTCTCCCTCTCCCACTCCCCCTGCTTGTGTTCCTTCTCTCGCTGTGTCTCTCTCTGTCAAATAAATAAATAAATAAAATCTAAATAAATAAATAAATAAATAAATAAATAAATGATGGCAGACATACCTTCTCCACCCAATCCTAGAGCCAGCCCTGTGACGTGCCCCAAAACTGGGGTTATTTCTCTAATTACGAAATCCAAAAAAAGTTTGTCCCCTGGTTTAAATGCACAGTAACCTATGTGATGGCATCTTTCCTCCCCACCATTTCTAAGCATTTACATTTTCAATTTGCTTCATAGGTTTTATTAATATATGATTTTAATTTATTCATTCACTCATTTAGGTATTTTATGTCTAACTTCTCCCTTTAGAATGAATCTTCATGAGGTCAGGGATCTTGTCCAGTTTGTTCCATTTTATGTTCCCAGTTTCCTGATCTGTGCCTTCCCAATCAAAGTTGAATCTCTCTCTCTCTCTCTGTCTCTCTCTCTCTCACACACACACCCCATATATATATTCCCAATACCAGTAGTGTGTACATATCCAATTATCTGTGCAATATTTTCTGATAAATTTTCATTGCAAAAAGATAAAAAATAGATACAATATGTAACAGATTAAATGTTTCCTCTTCTTTGTCAAGTTGTTCCTAAATCATTCACTTTAGTGGTATTTAAAGGATAAAAAATGCAAAAAAAAATAATAATAAGGGAAGTGAATTATGTAATTTATCCATTACCTTTCCACACCTGCAATGATCTGTTTTAGTACATCTTACTCTTGCCTAAAGAAAACAGAGTTTTCTTACACCATACACCACATATCCAAGCTCAAATCTATTGGCCAGTCTATGATTTCCATGCGAGTACTCGAATTCACCGTCTCCTCTACATACTTCCATTGATTTGCATGACTAATGGGAATAATGAAATTTCTAGATTCAATACTGTTCCTGCTGTATCTTATAATCACCAACAATTATTAAAATAATGAAAGCAAAATGCTCAGCTGCTTGGAGTGCAGTGCTAATGAGGTCAAGGTAGTCGGTTCCATTTCTGGGCAGGCTAGTTAGTATTTTGCAGAAGGAAAAAAATAGTTTCATAGTTATAGACTACACCCTTAACCTCAACCAGCCATATTATAAAGTTATGTCACTGGTTACAAGCAGACTGTGGCAAAAGAAAGGGAATAAATTCAGGTAAATCCATGATTTAGGTAATATTAGGGTCACTCTCATAACTAGCTTCGTTATCTTAGAGCCATAATGAAGGAGTCAAGCTTGGTCAGCAAGTAGAATTAACCTTAACCAATGGCTAGTAAACATATTTCAAGAATTTAAGTACAAATCAGGCAGAAAAAGTCAAAGGGGAGGATAAATATTAAAGAACAGGCACTATTTGGGATGGAAATGTCAGGAATTGTGCTAAAACATTTAAAAATACTAGTTCATTTTAGGTCCCCCTCAGACAGTTGCACAGGGTGCACACTGCACAACTTTAGAAGGAGCCTTTCACTTGCACTATGATGTACATTGGCCACAGAGATTGTTAGAGAATAAATAATTTGCCCAAGTCACACAGTTAGCAAGTGTTGCTTAAGCTGAAGAAAAGTTCAGAATGGGGAAAACAAAATATCTATTTACTTTTGGCAGGATAGTATATTGAAATCTAGAAGAAACCATCTGGGACTAGAAAGGATTCATCATTAACTTCAGGAAAGCCTATAGGGAAACGAAGAACAGTTTAGAGTCACAGGGGATAACCTAAACAAGAGACAGACTAGGAAAACACTGCATCTCACAGGTAATATTAATCCATATCTATGATAAAATATCCTGATTTAGAGGCTGCATGGAAAAGGGATAAAAATTCACCCATGGTTTATTTTCCAATAACTGGGATTCTTCTATCCTTCACTTAGGACAGAAAAGACAGGATATTCTTGCGTTTTTCATAATGTTTCTCTATTGAGGGAGGGGGTGCTTTTAAAATGTAGATAACTAAAAAAAATGCAGATTATTGGGCCCTACCTCAGCTACTCAACCTCTAGTTCCCCCAGAAGATACATAAGTACATCAAAATTTGGGAAACAGTGCCCTAGCAGATGAGTGAGGTAATAAAATGTCCTCAACTCGTAAAGCCCACAGGCAGACACAGATGAAGAGAGTAACCCAAAAAGAGAAATCAGGGACAGCTGACTCAAGCATAAACACTAAGTCTCCTTGGACGGTCTCCTTTGAGATGGGTCCGCATTAGGCTTTTCTCTGCAGAAACCAACTGATGTTCAGAGAGAAGTGGCAACAGGCTAACACGATGGAAGACGAGGAGCTCGAATTCAGAAAAATCCAGGTGCGAATCCCTGCTCAGCCACCACCAGCCGGGTAACTCTAAACAAATTGTACATGTTCACTAGCCTCAGTTTCCTTACTGTACTACAAGGATAAAAATACTCTCCCACGGAATTCTAAGGAGAAAATGAGATGACTCATGTAAAGTGTGTGGTATAATGTAAATTTGCGTTGATTAAAAATATCAACGCCATTGTTGCTATAGATGTTAGGAGACAACAGCGTTGCTCTTGTTTCAGATTGGGCAAAGGAATCAGTCAAAATGGATTTCTCTTTGTTGATCCCAGTGTTACATCACTCAGCTTCAAGCCTGAAACAAATCTGACTTTGGTTACATCTTAATCGTATTATTTAAATTAGGGTTATTGTAAACAAAAAGAAATACTTAAGAAATGTAGTGACAGGGAGGGAAAGGCGAAGGCAGCCTTTGGTACCCGTGTGTTCCTTATGCTTTTCTCTGGGGGCCCAGGGTTGGGGAGCAGTAAGAATAAGCCTTTAAGGAGAAGAGAGAGCGAGCCTCCTTGGGGAATCTCGAAGGAGAGGAGGACAAGGCCAGTGAACCATTTTGCGTTTGCTTCATTCTCAGGACTACAGTTAAAGGAGAAAGGCATCAGCCAGTGGTCGTGTAAGGCTGGGATTGTGGAAATGTTGCCGACAGAGTCAATGACTTTGACTCCAAGAGACATTTTCTTCATGATTTTATGACAGGGATGAAAGCATCTGGCATAAGCTTCAGGAAAGGTATAATCTTTTAGTTAGCTTGGAGGGAAAAATAAACCGCAACAAGTCAAAGGAACTGCTGGTTAGACTTGGCAAAAAATTGCCACTCGGAGGAGCGTGATTGAGAGAGGCGGCTTGCATGCAGGAGTGTGCATTGCCCCTGATTCAGGATGTCTGGGAAATAGCAGTGTGCTGGTTAATTGGACATTATGCTTTCCCAAGTGTTTCCATCATTATGCAGCACATATGGATTACCAATTTTCAGATAAATGAAATGCATGTAGAATCTTAAAATATTCAGATTGTCTGGTCTACTGCTTCCATGTTATAGAGGAGGACATTTAGGGCCAGTGAGGAAAAATATATGTGAAGTGACAGCTAATCAGTAATGTGGCCACGATCAGAACCCAGATCTCCTCACTTTCAGGTCAATGTTTATTTTCCCCACCCAGGTGGTTACAGAACTCTCACCATTCTTGAATATGTTTTGATAGTTGAGAATCTTAAGTGCCGTAGAAGTCATCATTACTGCTATCTGTTTTCTCTGCACCAGGCTAAGGGATAGAAATTACAAACACAGGAGATAGGGCTGAATCTCTGCCTGCTTAACCCTGAAACTTCCTGTTGTAAACAGACTGTTGATCGTCACTTGTTTATCATTTGTTTCTCTCATAAACTGTCATTGTATAAAATAAGGAAAAGAAAGTAATTAGGCTTTGTGGGCATTGCAGAAATTTTAGACAGAAAATTAGAAATGAAATCAATGCCTAAGAAAACATTTTAAAACAGTATGATTAAAAGAAGGCCCGTTGCATGTTATTGAAGGCAAGGACCCAGAGGCTTACATTTGGGCAATGTGAGGCTAGCCATAGTGCAGGGTGGCCTGAGAAAGTTGAAATATTGGAAGGCAGAAGTTCAGTAAAATCTTAGACATAATTTGGGGGAAAATCCTCATTTGTTGAAGCCCCCCACCCTTAACAACTCATACAATTTATAATCAATCCACCTCATAAAGCTTGCAGTCACTCCACCTTGAGATGGAGACTCTGGTGTGGAAATACCATTTGGGGACATTGCTTGTATTTAAAGACATAAAATGAAAAGTGAATTTAATGTTTACTCATGTGTCTATGTTTAATCTTACTAATAAATTTATATCCATCTCTAAGACCTAGAGCTAGAACTAAGGGTTGAGGAGTCTGAGGTAGATTTCTAGAACAGGCTTCTCAAACTACACTATGCATATGAATCAATTAGGGAACTCGTTAAAATGCAGATTTGGATTCAGTAAGTCTGAGGTGGGAACTGCTACCCACATTTGTCAAATTCTCCCAGGAGATGCTAATCATGCTGGTCCATGGACCACATTTTAAGTAGTCAGTGTTGAGACAAGTAACAGAGCAAGCAATAGAGCTCTATTACTTAGGGGAATCAAGTCTATAGTTGATCTATTTCTATCTAGAGATGTAGATAATAACTACCCCAGATCAAAGTAATGAGACTGATTAAGAACTTGTAGCTTGGGCGCCTGGGTGGCTCAGATGGTTAAGCGTCTGCCTTCGGCTCAGGTCATGATCCCAGGGTCCTGGGATCGAGTCCCGCATCGGGCTCTCTGCTCCTTGGGAGCCTGCTTCTCCCTCTGCCTCTCTCTCTCTCTGTCTCTCATGAATAAATAAATAAAATCTTTAAAAAAAAAAAAAGAACTTGTAGCTCAAAGCCAATCTGTTTTGGTGCTACAAAAAATGTGTGTGTGTGTGTGTGTGTGTGTGTATTTCAGACCTACCCCCAGTCCTGCCTGCACTGCTTATCTTCCACATTGGAGTTAGCCATCTTTTTAAGCCTTCAAACCATCATTTCACTCCCTTTCGTAGCCCACGTTGTTGTACGGTAGGCAATGTATAGACTCTTAAAACAGTTTGCATGGTTCTCCCAGATCTGGCCATAGCCTCATGGTTTATCACTGTCTTCCTCACTGTCTAAGCTCTAAACACACCAAATATTTATCTGTCCTTCAAATAGCATGTCTTCTCTCTCTTTTCTATGTTCCCTCTTCCTGAAACACTTTCCCTTCCCCTGAGGCAATTCTCTTCTTCACTTAGTATATTTCCGTGTATCCCTCCAAGGAAGTCTTCCTCAATGCCCAACGTCTAAGAGCCTCTGCTATCGGACCAACCCTACAGCGCCTTCATCCTACCCTATCATAACATCTGTATGGCCAAGGTCAGTTTACTTGAAAGTCTTTCCCACTCTACTCAAATCTCCTTGAGGACAAGACCATGTCTTTTTAGTTCACTATTTTATCCAGTTTTCCTGGCTTGACCCTCTTTAGAAAAACAGTTTAATTAGGATTGAATAAATAAACAAGTGGGTAACAGTTGCAATTCTTGGGTGGGAGAGAGAGAGAGGGATGATGTAAGGCATTGTCTAGAAGGAGCAGGAAGTGTTGGCTGGGGTAACCTAAAGGGAGTTTAGGCAACCAGGGAATATTTTTCTTAAAAGAGGAGGGCCAAGATCATGAAGGATCCAGACTGGGCAAATGGAATTGGGAAGGGAAAACAGAAATAAGGAAGTTGCAAAGTGACAGTGAAGAAGAGTAGAGAAGACAAAAGCATATGGACCTCATTGTGGTTTCTCTGGGTATTTAGATGAAATAATATAACATACTGGGCAGACAGAAAACCTGCAGCGGGAACAGAGGAAACATAGAGGTGAACGGAAGCAGGAATAAAATATCTTCCCAAATCCTTGTAGAAGAAGAGAATCACTGCACTGGAAATCACGAGACTGCTGACAGTATGGATTTAGGAGGCATTTAATTGCTTAAATACTTTAAGATTTGAAAACAGGCTTGTAATCGTTTACAGAACAAAAATAACATTTCTCCGACCCACGTGACAATTAAGGGCATATCTGTGAAATATTCTATGTCCAGAATAGAGTGGGCAGGAAGGGAAGAGATTAGATATGAAGGGCTCCTAAAATAAAACTTGCCTAAGGCCTTGTGCACGCAGGATGATTATTCAAATATACAAGTCAGGGAAACGCTTGTTAGTTTTCGATGGTGACGCTTCTGACACTTGGATTTGATTTCTTAGGATATCCCCTACAACTGTCATTTTCAAACCTTCTAATAAGCAGTGACCCTTTTGTCAAATAAAATATTACCCTTAGGACAGAAAAAGATACTCAGGTTGCAGAGATGCCTGCGGAGATGAACATCCAGCCTTCCACACGCTCCAAACATCCCATCGGCAAACTCACAGGTCCTTGGCAGAATGTCAAGGATTTGGAATATACTCTCACAATCCATTTTTTTTCTGTATATCAGGTCACGTATTGGTCCTTTCCAAATATCTAGCGACTTCTATTTGCACAGACCCTAGGGACTACTTGTCCAACCTGTATTTTGAAAGTTTAAATTCAGTTTTGATTCTGAATGATATTTCATATCTAGATAATCCACGTGTATATATGTATATATATGAAATTTCATATATATCCACATATCATATGTATGTATATACCTATGTCTACCTATCTCTCTCTCTCTGTAGATCTCTATATATGAATGGTTGGATTATTTATCAGAAACAAAGATTTAATACATATCAAGATTTAAAGTGCATAAAAGACAACAGTACATTTTTTCAATTTTAATTTTGCTTGTTATCAATCACTTCCTAACGGAATTTTGTGTTTCTAATTTACTCTGGATCTTTTCAAGTCAATGACCTTGCCAGAGAGTGATCAATATTGATCGATAATGCATCTGGCCTTCATGACGAAATCCTCTAGAAGAGATTTTTAATAAGCTGCTCAACCTTCACAGAGTACATAACAGGCACTCCTTAAATATTTGTTGAAAGATTGGCTGAATGAGTGTTGGCTTTTATTTTTCTTTCTTAAATTTTTTTATTTTATCATGTAAGCTATTATTGGGTCTGAGTTATAGAGTAAATTTCTGTGGACCTGTGGTTAAGTGCCAACTCCACACAATTTCTTGTTTCACTCTAGGCCCCATTTTCATTTTTTTTGTGAAGTGGGGGTAGCAAGTAACTCCTTGAAAACTGTGGATTGCCATTAATACGTCAACGAGTATCTTTGGGAATATCTGCACTCCTTTTGAGCCCTAAAGCACATTTTCCCCGGGAACCTGAAGGAGAAGAGCAGACTTTTTTTTTTTGAACTTTGTTCTATTTAGTATTTTTCTTGTTTAAAACTGTTCTGTCTGAAGACAGTAGGTGGTTTTATCCCCTGATACGCTCCCCGATCAGGAATATTTGTCTTCGGTACAAGGCAGGCTTCTAACCCCTACTTTCTAATGAATATTTCATTAACATTGAAAGGATTTAATTAACTGTCTCTGCTTTCTAGCAAAAATCACACTTTTATTTGCCTCTGTGATTCCCAGCAAAAAAAAAATTTTTTTTAAAACAAGACTTTTTTTTTTCTTAAGGAAATCCCTTTTAAAAGGTCCTTCTGTGCTATAGAATAAATGTTTGCGACCCACCCCCCCAAATTCCTATGTTAAATCCTAACCCTCGATGTGATGGTATCAGGATGTGGGGCCTTTGGGAGGGGCCTAGGTCATGATGGTGGAACCCTCATAAATGGGATTAGCACCCTTATCAAAGAGACCCCAGAGGGCTCCCTGGTCTCTTCCACCACATGAAGACACAGTGAGAAACTGCCTGTGTATGAGCCAGGAAGTGGGTTCTCACCAGACCCCGAATCTGCCAATGCCTTGATTTTAGACTTCTCAGTCTCCAGAGCTAGGAGACATTGATTTCTGTCGTTCACAAGGTACCTAGTGTGTGGTACTCTGTTATAGCCACAGAATTTCATGGAATAAAAAATAAGACAGTCTGTAATCAACTCTTTGACTTGGGACCATCAGTTGACTCCCCTGCTAATTGGTTGTATGCCTGAGCTTTTGCCCTCAGAACAACAAGAGATAATTTCTGTCAAAGTGCCGTAAAGATGAACAGCATCATACAATGCCTATCTCATACTACCAGGATGCATTTCATAAACTGGACCTATAACACAGGACTTAGGAACCAACCAAATATAAAATAACAGGGTTTAATTAAATGGTGGTTTAACATTTTTGCTTTCCTTTTTTAAAAAAAAAAATATTCTTGGGGCGCCTGGGTGGCTCAGTCCGTTAAGCATCTGCCTTTGGCTCAGGTCATGATCCCGGGGTCCTGGGATCGAGCCCCGCATCGGGCGCCCTGCTTGGCGGGAAGCCTGCTTCTCCCTCCCCCACTCCCCCTGCTTGTGTTATCTTGATCTCTCTCTCTGTCAAATAAATAAATAAAATCTTAGAAAAAATTCTTTACCACCTAGCTGTGCCCAGCTTATACATAAGTAGGAGGCAGGTAACTTAAGATTTTCTGATTGAATTAGAGAAAAAAACTATAGGAAGAAGCATTTGTTGAGTTCCTACTGCATGCCATATGAGTTTATCTAATCTTCATAACAGCTTTGGGAGTAGGTATTATCATTTCCACTATATAGACCTAGATTCTAAAGCTCAGTCAACTTCATTATCTGCCCAAAGTTATGCAACACAAAGGCAGTGTAGTTGGGGTTGGAAACCAGGTGTGATAGATTTAAATCACAACTTATTTCTCTAACACCAAGAGATAAGAAGATAATTTGAAAAAGATATAGTTTTACATTTCTACACAGAACATATTTATATAGAAATTTGATTTAGATCTAATATAGAACACCAGATTTAAGATAAACTTCAGGTGTAACAGGACACAACATTTAACCCAACTGAGAAAATTATTAAGTCATTAAATACATATTTTGTAAGTGCCCTTTGCATGGCTGGCAAAGTGCTAGTTGATTTACAACTGTAACCAAGACATAATCTGTCTATAATATCTCTGGCAGTGGTCATTCAGCCTTAAATAGTTCAAGTACTCAGGTCCAATTATCTGCCAGCAAAACTATGCAGATGAATGCTAGATATTACATCTCTAAGATCTTGTTTGACTCTAAAGACCAATAAAAATAATAAAGCTGAGGCATCAATTCTTTATTCTAGTTTAAGTCCTAAAAAAACAGAACAGCATGATCTTTAGTTCATTGTATTTTCTGAATCTGCTGAACCTGTGTTTTTTTAGTCAGGGCAGATGTGTCAAATTTCAGCCATAAAGCAGAATACACATCTACCAATATTCCTTTATCTGCATTTATATATCACCTCTTAATTTACTGTACTCAGGCATTAAAAACTACCTTCTGTATTTTATTGGTAATAAGACAGCACTGATTACAAAACATACTGTTATTTTATGAGTCACCAAGAAAGGAACATATATGGCCAATTAAATTATAACATAATGCCTTCTTATCATCAAATCAAAGATGTAATTCGATTTTGGAAATACTACTTCATGAATAAAATGTGTGTCTTAGAATTGATGAAATATGGTATGAGTTAGGTAGATCTCCTAGCATGCTATATTGACTAAGTATTTTTTGCATGGATGTAATTTACACACACAACTCACTACTTACCTACCTTTCATACAATTCCAGTTCCAGTGTTTGTGTACAGACAGACTGGTCCTGTGGTTGATCACATAGACTCTGGAATCACCCTGTCTGGGTTCAAGATGTATCTCTACCACTTACTACCTATATGTCCTTTGGAAAGTTGTTTTTTGTTTTGTTTTGTTTTGTTTTACTTTTTGGTGGATCATATTCCCCTTCTCTAGAGCACAGATAACAGTAAAAACTAACTCACAGTGTTATTGTGAGGATTAAATAAATGAAACTGTGCCTTGTACATATTAAGTGCCTAAAATGTATTTACTATTGGGGCGCCTGGGTGGCTCAGTTGTTAAGCGTCTGCCTTCGGCTCAGGTCATGATCCCGGGGTCCTGGGATCGAGCCCCGCATCGGGTTCCCTGCTTCGCAGGAAGCCTGCTTCTCCCTCTCCCACCCACCCTGCTTGGGTTCCCTCTCTCGCTGCGTCTCTCTCTGTCAAATAAATAAATAAAATCTTAAAAAAAATAAAATAAAATAAAATAAAATGTATTTACTATTAATATAGTTGTTATTATGATTACAGAGTACATGAAGATGTGAGGCACATTGAACTCTCTCTGCAAATCTTCACAGTGCCCAGGGGACTTCATCTCAACTTCAAGATGCAAACCTTTACAAGCATGCAGCTGTTCCGGACATCAAGAATGCACGCACAGCCCATAATCGTGCCAGTTACATAACCTGCCATGCAAGCCGCATCCTTCCAAGTCATGTAGTCCCAGAGGACATACACAGTTATGCAGAGAAAACCTGCTGTCTCTTAAGTATATTCACTTTCCATAAATTTACAATTAATATTATTCCTGATCTTGAAAATAAGCTGTGAACCAAAGCAAATCGCCTTAAAAACAGATTTTCATTAATGAGGAGATTTACTCTAAGTTTCTCCCCGCCTACCTTCCTTACTTGGCTTTCATGAAAATTGCAAAACACCTTTCCCTGGTGAGATCCATACCATGACTGCTGATACATGGTTGAGAGCATTTCGGTACTTAATTAGTGAAGAAATACAAGTAAAGGCAGAACCTCATTCACCTCTCTCATTCATTTCCTTTCTGATCAGTTACTATGACATTGCATACTGACAAAACACCTATACATAGCCACATGTCTTCACAAGCATACCAGCTCAAGGCCTAGGCAATCTTTGACCTTCCTTCTCACCTCATGCACACCTTGAACATCAATGTACATGTTTGCTCACTTCAAGCTTTCATTTAAGGTCAAGCACATTTAGAGGGTGTACAACTTGTCCAGCCCTCCATCTTGTGCTTCTGTTTCCCTATTCCTTCTCCTTAATCACACTTGCTGGAGCTGTGTTTCGCAGAGAGGTGATGCATTTACCCATGGCTCTAGCAAAAATTTCCATTTCCTTTTGCCATAGGTACTATAATTTCGACACTAAGAAAAAATAATGTTATCTAGCACCCTGTTTCCAAATACATCTCAGGTGGGCCAATGGAGTTTTATTATGGAGGAAAAACCAAAGTCACTTATTAGGAACACATAAAAATAAAGGCACAATCTCATCTGTTCCTCTTGTTCATCTCTTCTCTATTTGCTTATTCTTAAATAAAAAGAGAACAGGGAAAGACAGCATGGCAAGTGTAATATATCTATCTTTCTGTAATTTCACCCTATATCTTTTCATATGGAAATAGGTAACACATGTAAATGATGAATCATGGCACTGTCTATGTGTCTATGTCCTAGCCCAACCAATACTTCCTCAACTTTGATCCTTCTGCATAAGAGCCCTAGTAATCCTAGAAACGGGATAATCTCATTGCATTAGCATTTGCCATGCTAACCTAAAGAAATGGTTGGTTAGTAAGGCAAGTAGTAGCCTTGGAGGTGGTGATGATGCACATGGTCACAGACTTAGAGTGGTATGCAAGATCTCCCCAAGCAAGTCAGCATAGTAGCTTATTCTCCATAATAAAATCGGGAATTAAAGTCATTCACTGATAACTACCAAGGGAGACCAAGGTCCTCTGCTTTGTCGGTAGTATTTTCAGTTCTAGCCACTTCTAATTTTACTTTTTAAAATTTAATTCGCTTTTTCTTTTATATTTAGGATCTTCTCACCTGAGTTTTCTCACCTATCAATCCAGGCAGCTTGCTACATGTCCTGGACTCTACTAAATCATCTATGGTCTCAGTTCTCCAAGACCTTATGGCTTAAGCAAGCAACCACTAGACAAATAGTGGGTATAAGATGATTTTGATCCCCTACCAATGCAAGAGATGATAAGCATTCTCTATTGGTCTCTGTTTTTCCCATTTCTCTTTTTTCTGCCCTTGAAATTTTTCTTGCTCATGTCATGTTGAAAATGTCAAATTCTTGCCATTTAAGCATGGCCTTAGGACTTCAGACAAGGAGCTCTGAGGACTGTATCTGGTTTTGGCTTATCACACATAAGAGTCAGGGCCATTGGATTTAAAGTATGTCACTGAGGCAAAGATCTCCTTGTCCTGAGTCCTTAGCATCTTTCAATGTCTTGAATGTGGTTCTAACAACGGGCCAACATTACATTGGTGAAGCTCTGAAGCATGGGGCTCAAGAAGGTTTACCTAGAGGACTGGGTACAACACTGAAAACTGCTTACCACTTTTATGAGACTTACAAAGAAAAACATTACTCACTCACTTATTTCCAACAATGTAACAATTTTTTAACAAGTAATTGCTATGTGCCACCTCCTGACTGGATGCTAGGGATATGCATCTTCATCTTCATTATTGTATTTTGTGAGTATTCACTATGTACCAGATGCTGTTTTAAGTTCTTTACTTTTAATAAATACTAAATAAAAGATAGTTCCTATACCCAAGGAATCATTATTTCCTCTCCCATGCCTAGGAATTTCCCTTCCAGAGACTTTGAGATAGAAAAAACAGCTAGGTTTCACCACTAATTCTCTCCGATTGGAATGAAAGCATAATTATTTGGGATCTTCTACCCTATAGTCAACCTTATCACTGGCAAGCCATTTTTGTGCATTTGATCCATTTCCTTTTATTTTCAAACTTTCAAGGTAGGAACATAGAGGCAGCAAGGTAGGGCACACACCACAGCAGGACCTTAATATACCTAGCAGTTGGCCTTCTGTTAGTCACAGCTCCCATGCCACCCACACTGGGCCAGTTGAATATAACCAACCAGAAGGACAGATCACACACATGTCTGAAGGCAGAGATTTCCAAAAATATGTGCATTGCTTTCATTAAAAACAAAAACAAATAGAAAAAAAAAACATCCCACAACCGAATGGAGCAAACATGTCTGTCCTGGTTATTTATTTGGCGGGGTAGGGGGAGAAAAGGTGTTAATCAGCTGACATGACCTATGACTCAAAAACGAGCCAAATGGAAAGTAGTTCAAAAGGGACTTGTAGTCTTTGTCACCCTTTCTTGCAGCAGAGCATTTCTTCTAAAATTATTAATGTCTGAAAAAAAATCAACAACAACAACAACAACAAACAGGAGACAGGATTCTGTGGGCAAAGCAGGAAGCTGGTGAGATGTGCATAAGAAATGCTGAACAACTCAGCAGGACCATTATCTATTTGTTTATTAAGTTTTCCAGTATAGTAGATTGATCTGAAAATAACAGAACGTTTATGAAGCATGAAGCGTTTCCTAAGCTTTCAATTATAATGAAATAAAACAAAATGCTGGATGTGTGTTCATTGCAGGAAATCTCATTAGGGCACTGGTCATCACAGCCAGGCACGGCCTCGTTACCTTGTGCTCTTCCTTCAGCCCACTGCCCACCAGCTCAGCTCAGGCTCGAACTGTAAGTAATGCAGCTCTTCGCCAGCAGGAGCTTTGTTCTCTAGGGTGGAACAATCACAGTGATCTTTTAAGACAAAGGCCAGCACTGTGACCCCACTTTATAGATGAAGAAAATGGAGTATATCAACTGCCTTTCCATAGCATCTATTGTACAAACGAGGAATAGAACATACAGCTCAGGAAACCATGTTAACTCCCTGAAACACTTGGAAAGTCTGTGCTTGTATTTTTTTAATTGTTTTTTATTAACATATACTATATTATTTGTTTCAGGGGTACAGGTCTGTGATTCATCAGTCTTACACAATTCACAGCGCTTGCCATAGTACATACCCTCTCCAGTGTCCATCACCCAGCCACCCCATCCCTCCCACCCCCCTCCACTCCAGCAACCCTCAGTTTGTTTCCTGAGATTAAGAGTCTCTTATGTGCTTGTATTTTTCTGGTTTTTTGCTAGGAGCATTTGAACTCAGAGTGGCAAGTAGAGAACAGAAGAGAACATTAAATCAGGAAAAAGGGATAGAGAGCAAGCCAGAGAATGAAACAGACCAGCAATGCATATTCTGATAGCTCAACACCAGGAGCACTGAGCAGAGGACTGTGGGACATGATGAGGCAGAGGGAGATGGCATGGGAGCTGTGATTTATAGTATAAAATATATATTTGGTCTTAGTCCCTGTTTCTGGCACAGAGCTCCTAAAAGCCTAGGAATTTCCTAAGAGATAAGAGAGATAAAGGTGCCTTATCATTCATAACAAGCCTCTTTTAGCCACCCCTGAGCTTATGTTAATATAACTTTTGGAAAACCCCTAAGGATGTGTGCTGGTTTCCAGGGAATCAACCAGGTGATTAGAGGGTAAGGACTCTCAGCCCTGCCCCCCACTCTGGGGAAGGGAGAGAGCCTGGAGATTGAGTTCAATCACCAATGACCAACAAATTCATCAATCATACTTATGTAAGGAAGCTTCCAGAAAAACCCAAAAGGCCAGGGATCAGGGAGCTTCTGGGTTGATAAACACATGGGAATGCAAGGAAAGGGCATGAAAGCTCCATGCCCCTTTCCACATACCTTGCCCTATAGATCTCTTCTATTTGGCTATTCCTGAGTTAGACTCTTTTATTATACACCAATAATCTAGTGAGTAAACGGTTTTCCTGAGTCCTGTGAGCTGCCCTACCAATCAATCAAACCTGAGGAGGGCGCCATTGGAACCTCGGATCTATAGTGGGGTGGGTCAGAAACACAGGTGATTGGGGCGCCTGGGTGGCTCAGTCGTTAAGCGTCTGCCTTCGGCTCAGGTCATGATCCCAGGGTCCTGGGATCGAGCCCTGCATCGGGCTCCCTGCTCTGTGGGAAGCCTGCTTCTCCCTCTCCCACTCCCCCTGCTTGTGTTCCCTCTCTGGCTGTCTCTCTCTCTCTGTCAAATAAATAAAAAACGAAAAAAAAAAGAAACAGGTGATAGCCTGACTTGTTGACTGGAGTCTGAGGTGGGGGTTGAGGGAGACTGAGGGACTTGTGGGAGTGAGCGCTTAACCCGTGTGATCTGATGCTAACTCCGGTAGGTAGTGTCAGAATTGAGTTAAATTGTAGGACATCCAGCTGGTGTCACAGAATTGTCCGATGTGTGGAAAAACTACGCATCTGGCGTCAAAAATGAAGCTGTGCTGTTGCAGACGTGAGAAGAAAGGAGACACACAGGAGAAGAGTGATTTTCTTTATAGGAGTTTCAACCCTTCTCTCAAAGGGAAAGTCATCAGGGTCAGTTCAATTTCTGAGGCCCAGAAACAGAAAAGAGTCCAAATTAGAGTAATTCACAAGCAATCAGGACCCAAAACAGCAACCAAAGCCAGCACTATGATGGTCCTCTGTTCTTTTCTTTTAATGATTTTTGTACTTTTTTTTTTTTTTTTTTGACTAGTAAAATCTCCCTAAGCCTCAAAACGGGACTACTCAACTTTGTTGTCTATTCACTAGCATCTGTCTTAAAAGCAATTCTATGGCTTCTAGTTCTCTGGAAACACAAATCATTTGAAGGCTGAATTGCCATTACACTTGAAGAAATTCCAATTTGGGGCAGTTTCACTACTCCCTGAAAGGATCCTGGAAACCCACACCCAATGGAAAAATTACATTTGAACAGTGCATAGTTATAACCTACAATGGCTCCAAAAGAAAGGAAGGAGCAGTATGGAATAAAGCCTCATGTTTCCCACTTCTCTATTTTTCCCAGTTTAAAGCAAGATTTCTCCTATCATCTAAACAAAGGAATGGCTCTAAAGCAAAGAAAAGGTTCATTTTTATAAATACTATCAATTTGGAATAGTGATGTTAGACTTATCCTAATTTATGAATAAGAGATTAATTTCCATGCATAGTTTTAGACAAAAAAAAAAAGTCTCAATAAAAGATTGCTATCTTGTAATAGAAATGTTGTCCACTTCCCTTGTCACACAGGTCTAGAGCAGTTAAACGGAATGTAATTTCTGTAGACTCTCACATAAATGTGAATTGGGCCAACAATTTCAGTTCATCCTTTAGTGAATTAGAGGATTGGCTACCCTGGATATATTTATACTCATTTCTTCCACTCCCTTTAATGGTACTTAATCTCCTTTTATTAACTAATGTGAATAGTAGGGAAACAAGAGCCCAAATGCTTGTTTCTTTGTATTCTTGCACCATTCCACTCTTAATACAAATAAACATTTTAAAAAAAGATAAAAAAAAAAAAAGCAATGTTTCATGAGTAAAGTTTTAAAATTGATGAAAGGTTTATCTAAGAGGCCAAAATAGAACTCCTCTTCCTCCTGAACTTCACTCTTATCCTGTCCATGAACCACAGTGGGGGTTGGTTAGAACAGCACTGGGTTAAAAGTCCACTGGAAGTGAAGCAGCTGTATTTTGATCCTGTCTTAGCCAGTGAGTAGCTCTGTGATCTTAGGTATGTCATTTAGCTTGGAGTGGGACTCTGGTATGTGAAGATCTTCCAATCTCCAACAGAACATACTATACAAGGAGGCAACTCTGGTACATAGTTTAGGTTCTACCACTTCCTAGTGAATGAGCTTGGGCAAGTTGCTTAGCCACCTCTGCCTTAATCTCTTCAAATGTAAGAGTGCACAGACCTCCTACGGATTGGTGGGGATTCATTGAGATAAGACTTCTGAAGGGCTTACAATGGCTCCTGGCATACAGTAAAGCATTCAATGACTTTTGGCCATTATTATGATGATGATGATGCTTCATCATCTCCAATAGTAGTAATTTCCTGTGTGCCTGGCACGTGTCTTTAGCCAGCCACTTTACTAACAGACAGATTGGTAAGTAACGATTTGGAACAATCAGAGGCAGGTTTGGGAAGGGAGAGTCTGCCTGATTGCTGTTATGTTATTTTTCTTTCTTTCATGACCCATAACCAGTAGTTACTGGAGCAATATGTATTCACAAATTGCCATCCCAGAGAGTTGGGAGGGACGTTGCTATTTAAAGGCTGCTCACAGTGTCTAGATTGGCATTTAGTGGTTACTACACAGAAATAAACTGTTGGAGACAGGTCAATTTAACTGGTGTGGTCTGCTTTGGGTGTCTCAGAACTATTCTAGGTACTTGGGTAGATGGGGTAAATAAATAAATAAATAGCTCAGATGTTCATCCTAGTTGCTTAAGGTTTAGTCAGGGATGCAAAAGGCACTCACAATTGAAATACTAATGTCTACTAAAACAGTATAAATCTATGCATATGGTATGGCTGAACCAAGTATACTCCTATCCTCCAGGGGATATTCTAGGAAAGGAAGGCTGAATTTTTTCAGGGAATCTTCTTGCTTAATAGGAACTGTGCACAAGTACTTGACAGAAGGTTGGAATTTGTAGAGTACATAGAAGGGATGGAGAATTACAAGAGAAAAAAAAATGAACATTTCGGAGGCAGAATTTGCAGCATATCGAAGGTGGTGCAGAGAAGTCTTGACTGGATAAGGGGCAGGGAGGCATAACATCTGCTAGGTAAGGGGCACTCATGGGGCTCCACATTTCAGACTTTTGGTTTTAATCCATAAGATATTAGTGAGACATTACAGTTTTGTACAAGGCAGACTACTGAAATAAGTGAAGAATTGAAGAATCCAATTGAGCCACATGAAATTGCCAATATTTGACAGTTTCTGACCTACCCAAATGGTAATTTCATACAGTCCTATCTAACATCTTAAAATCAATCTGTCATTTGGATAAGAGGCAGGGAGATTAGCTTGGAGGCTAACTATATTATCTAGAGGTGAAATCTCCCTCCTGGGCTTTGATAAAGGTGGATATTTTGGACAAAGGGAAAAGAGTGATTTTTCCTGACATATTTTTGCTAGAGTTCTCTTAACCTCTCTTTTCTCTTTTTCTGGTCTTACTCTTGGGAAAGCAAAGCATTTGTTTTCTCACATCCTTTTGGGTCCAATTATGTTGATTCTGATCTCTCTTAGCTGCTTGACCTATGGACCTTCTAGAAAACATAGTGAGGCCCCTTCTTAGAGGAGCAGGGCTGATGCTTAGTTTGCTAGGCTAGGATTGCTCTACTGGATTTGACAGGTGAACTGCAAAATGCATGGATAAGCACAGCTCCTGAGAACAAACTTCCAGTCTCATGATCAAAGCTCCTCACTGGATTTGGAAAAATGCTGTAGGTTTAAGGAAAGCAGACCTCTTAGGCATAGTCTTGGTTTAAAAGCTATTAGGAAGAAAACACTGGTTCTGATTTAAGAGGGTTTATGAGGCCCCCTCTTTGGAAGAGTCGAATTCAGGAATTGTGTAAGGACATATGCACAATTAAGTGGGGGAGAGATAGTTGCTCAAGTATTTTCAATTTCCAAAAATGAGGTTGAGTTCTGTTTTAGGATTAGGGAAAACTGAATTTCTTTGAACCATTCCAACCCACTTCTAATTCTGCGGTATACATGTACAATACACAGCATGACAAAATTAGGTCACCAGCTGATGAATATCCAGTCGAGTGAAATGCTCATGAAGTTGTACCAAAAAATAACCATCTGAGTTCGTAAAGTTGGGATGGCAGAATATTTAGGTTTTATGCTTTTTACTTCTAGATTGTACTTAATGCCCAAGATTTGAGCCTGTTTGCTAAATGTCATTAATCTAATGATGTTTTTATCATTAAAAGTAGTAGCAGTTTTAGGGGATGCTTACGACTGCCACAGGGATTTAGGATGAGGCTGGAAAACAGCACCCTACCACCCCAACATGTAGTCACCAGCAAAATCTGTTCTGTCTCCTGTCCTTTTCATCCATTCAGATTTGATATTCTTGTTCAAGGTTCAAGGTATGTTTGGAAAAGGGATGGGGCAAAAGTCAGTCCGGGATAGTGCAGACTTTAGAGACCAAAAATGCATCTCTTGCTCCCCTCTGGCATACTCGAGAACCATGGCCAAAGAAGAAGATGGGAATCTGCTTGATCTCATTTCTCCTCTGGCTTAACTATAGAACTGATTTCCTTGCCTCCTACGGAAAATAGGGATTTCCTCTCTTTGCTTTGGTCAGTAACTCTGAAGGCAGCACAACACTGGGTGTGGGGTGTCAGAACAAATACCCTTGCTGATCCACCTGCTAAACAAGGAGGTGGGAAAAAAGGAGCATCCCAGAGTGAATGTGAGTGTGCGTGTGTGTTAATGCTTCCTCTTCATCTGCTCATTGCAACGTGTCCCTCCTCTCTTCTTTCTCTCTCCTCTCTTAGTTCATAGAAAAAAGGGGGGAATACATAAGAAATGGAAACACTTTCCTTTCTCATAATATGAGACCATCCATTAGTCAAACCTATAGGCTCAAAGTGAGTTCCAAAGCTCTGCCTGGCCCTGACGATATGTTTGAGAGGGTATGTGCCAAGGTTTCTCTTTTTTGCTGACACTTTAAACTCTGAGTGGTCCTTCACAGGCTGAGGGAAATGGATTTAAACCTTGGCCCAGAGCCGCTTAGCAGTTGGGGACCATGGGCAGTTGCATTCATAGCCAGAAGCATGAAGAACAATACAATTGCACTTTTTGCTTCATATTTCCCTCACCCATCAGACTATTGTTTGTTAAATGGGTCATGTTTATTAGCTTTGTTTCACCAGCCTGACTATGAGTGCCTAGCAGTCAGAGTCCCCACCAGATATTTCTTTGTATCCTTCACAGTGTGTTGTGCAGAGGCTAAATAAACACTGAAGTTCCACAGAAATGGAACAATAGAGAAAGAAAGAAAAAAAAAAAAACATGAGGAAGATACAAGAAACTGGAGACAAAGGAAAGGGTGCAACACAAGATAGAGAAAGGCAATTTGGGGATTGTACCCAGGACGAAGACAGACATGGCAGAGTTGTGGTTGGTGGCCAGTGTACAACAATATTTAGAGATGTTCTCCTTCAGTTCTCCTTCCTTTTTGTTCCCTATTCTCCTCCAGGCCTCTGCCCTTTCTCTTTCTTTAGGTATAGCCCCAAAAGACAGCACAACAGTGGACAACAACTCAACAGGGTGGCCACACTGCAGATTATGGTGTGGAGGGAGAAGCCTGGACAGCACTGGGCTCTTCTAATGACCAGCAGGGACAGGTCTGCAATCCTGTACAATACTGAAGGCCAAACCCAGGCCAAGGCCACTCATCTTCACCTGTGGCTGACCTAATACACCTCTCTGTTCTTCTATTTTGCTTTTCACTAAGGGCTCCTAGAGGGTGGGTAAAGAAATACATCCTGAGTTATTAAAGAATCTCTGTGACCTTGTTAAGCCCCATCCTCCCCAACCCCAAGAAAGGATGCCATTTTTGCTTCTAATACTTTTAAATCATTGTTCATTAAAAGGCAACATCCTTTCTCCCCTAGACCCTATCCAAAGGGATACATTGAGCCCAGGTCTTTGAGGTATTCCCACGTGTTGACAGTCAGCTTTGTTGAGAAACAGATGATTCCATTGTCTGTCCATGTTACAAAGAGCAAAGATGGAAAGCATGACACTCAGCCGTCAACAGTGCGGTGGGAGCAGGGCCATTGTCCTCAGCAGAGATGATCTCAGACCAACCTGACTTCCCTCTCCTTTCCTTTAAATCCCCCTTTCTGTTCTCATTCCTCTCACACAAGAATGTTGCCTATTGGGTCCTTTTTCTTTCTTTTGGCATTTCCTCTTTTTTATTTTCTCAAATTTCCTCTTGTCCATTCTTCTTTCTATTTTGTTGCAGTTCCATTGCTTCCCCTCTATGTCTGCCTCTTCTTTGTCTGCTTCCCTGGAGATTTATGCTGCCTGACTTCATTGGCTCACTGCTCCATCACAGGAAAACAGTATTAGGAACCAGGGCAGGTGGGGAGGGGGCTCTATCTTACCTTGTAACTAGGTTAAGAGGTAGCCCATTGTTGTGTGTATGATGAGTTCTGGTCTTTTCTTTGTCCTGAATAGTGCCCTAACAGCTCCATTACCTCTGCAAGTAGGGAGATGCTGTTTGCTTTCAAAGCAGCAGGGCCTGGCTAAAAGCCTGCCAATCCAATAAAAGTCTCAATTGTGCTGGCCCTCTCCACACCTCCTCCCACCCCATGCTTGCGAGGCTCATGATACAGAAGTTAATGTTATTCATCGGAATAATACTTCTTCCCATCTGCTTCAATTGTGGTGTCCTGCTAATGACAGTGGGAGTGAAGCGACCTCAGGGCTTCCCTGTATGCTATGTGATTCATCCTCATAAGAGAAAGCTGGGCAAAAAAAAAAAAAAAAAAAAAAAAAGAGAGAGCTGGGCAGAGGGAGAGGGGTAAAGGATAGGTATCGAACGCAGTCTTTTCTTTGTGAGAGTCACATTTACCTTTTAGTATTGTTCTGAATTTCACTATCATTGAGAAGCTGAGAAGAGGCACACTGATCATTCAGATCACTCTAAACGTGTTCACTTGATTTCCCTCTCTCCTGCTTTACCTGTCTCTGTCATGGCCATTCTATCTGCCCCTGGTCTCTTTCTTCCTTCTTTCTTTTCCTTTTCTCTCTCTCCTAAAGCATTATCAACTCAAGGCTCTGAAGTCAGTTTTCCAGCAAATTGTGAAAGAGCTTATATTGATGAACTAAAGTTGACCCAATCCTTAACTCTTTCATGCCAAGTCAGTTGTCAAACTCTGTATTAGCAGAAAAAGAGTCATGCTTACAGATTTGACTGGGAAAACCAGTCTCTGTGATGCTGTAGGGTCTGTTTTCAGTGGCCCAAAGATAGGCCTACAAAGGATGCTGTGGGAGCTATACTGATATTCTTAGTCCGTTCAGTCTGCTATCCCCAAATATACACTGGATGGCTTGTAAACAATAGAGATGTATTTCTCACAGCTCTGGGGACTGGGAAGTCTGAGAACAGGGTGCCAGTACAGTAAAGGTTGCAGACCTCACTGTATCCTCACATGGTGGAAGGGGCTAGGGAGCTCTGTGAGGTCTCTTTTATAAGAGCACTAATCTAATTCATGAAGACTCCACCCTCATGACCAAAGAACCTTGCAAAGGCCCCATGTATTGGTATGATCACATTGGACATTAGGATTTCAAATGGGAATTTTGAGGTGACATAAACATTCAGATCATAGCACTGATAGATCCAAACCCAGAAATGTGAGACTGGCTTAGAGTCATGGGTGGACAATAAGTGGTTGGCAGCAAAAGAGAAAGCAATGAAAAGATATACTGTAGAAGACTGTTATTGAAATAAATGGCTCTAGAGAAAGAAGGGAGAGATAGATGAGGAGAGTAGAAGGAGAGCAGCTGAATCCTAGACAAGGGCAGGCCTCAAGGTATCTCAAAGGGGTCCTCTGATCTGGCCCTTCCTGCCCTGGGCGGTCTATCCTCCACAATCTCTCCGGGTAGTCACTTCATACACACAAATCCCCTATCATTGTTGATGTGAATAATGTCACTCTTTCACTTGGGAGTTGACTTTGAAGTCCTTCTTCATTAGCTTTCTCTGCTTAATTCAAGAATGGTGACCCACTCTTAGCAGGGAGCATGCATCTGTCCCTTGTTCTTCCTCTTCATTAGCAAGCCCTCAATTTAATCCCTGATCCAGGCTTTATTCATATCTTAGTAGTAATGTTGAGATTGTCACTGACATCAGCTTGCTTTGCCAGGGACACATTAAGCATGCTTCTGGAAAATACACACAGAAAGCTGCTAAACAAATACCATGGAAAAGAAGTTTCTATATTTTCACAGAACCCTAGGCCATCACTGCCTACCAAACCTAATGCCCTGACTATCTTAATTTCTCCCATATTACCTCTCTTTCCAGGGCACAGGTTTCTCCACAAATGATTCTCGCTCAGATTCTTCATTTTCTTCCATCACTACCTCTGTTCTCCCCCTCAATGTCTTCCCTGTCCTCTCTATGCATGGCCAGCATCAAAGGGGGAGAGTGAGAATTGCTTCAAGTCCCCCAGGGGGCAGATGGTAATGCCACACTGGAGATAGGACAGCAGTGGAAGCCCTCATGGAGTCAATTAGGATTCATGGGAGGAGTATTAGTTCTGGAACTGTGGGTTTCTCCATTAGCAGAGAGGTGCGGACCACAGAGAGGGAGAGAATGAAGCAGAAACCAAGTTTTTTTGTGTGTAATTTTTTTCCACTCAGCTCCAGCCAAGGGTCTTGATCCTGAGCACTTCTCTTCCTTCTCACATTCCTTATTTCTTTATTTTCTACTCCTACCTTCTTTCAGCATCCATATTACCAAACAGAAAGGTGAATCTGAACAACAACAACAAAAACGTAAAAACTCAAATGGGTACTTTTCATGATCTTTTTTATTCCTCTCCTTTCTTTCCTCTCTGAACAAAACACTAGATGGGTTTATATTTGGTAGAAACTGATGGATTTTTCTAAATACATAGAAAAATAACCAAGAAAGATTTAGAATCAATTATGTATTTAGAAGTAGGTAAAGAGAGTTTTATACTCTTTGGGTACCAACGTTGGCAGATATTGAAAATAGCAATAGTAGCGTGAGTAGGATAATTAATGTATTAAGATTGCGAGGAAACTAGAAACCACTGATGAGTTAGCACACACACATACACAAAATTCTATACTCTCCTTGACCTGATCTCTAGATCTGTCTACATGTGATTTTGAGGAGAAAGCCAAGAATTTAATCAGATTTTAATTCAAATACTGGTTCTGCCCCATAGTATCTAGATCATTTTAGAAAAACAAAGAAATACCTCTTAGAATTTGTTTCCTCATTTGCAAAATGAGGATGATCACAGCATCCTTATCGGGGTACTATTATATAAAGTCCTTACTTATGGATTATTATGATCTCTTATATTTCCTAGAAAAAATTTTCCAATGGCATATCTGCTAAGGGAAATGATGACATGTGTATTTGAATGTATTCTGTATTAATCAATTCTGGAAGAAACTTCTTTTTTCTCCATATAGGGCTTGCTGCACTTGAATTTACTGTTGATACTGATAATAGAAGAACTTCTTTGTATCCAAGGAAATTTATTTCAGGCCTTTGCACCAAAAATATAAAGAAAGATTTCCATGGCAAAAGTTTAACCTAAGATGTTTTCTTCTAGAAATGTCCTTAATGATTTTGCTCTTACCATTTTCCTTTGACTGACTCAGCCAATCAGGAATTCCATTTGCTCTAAAGATCTGCCTCCATCCACTTCTGTTTGACGTTCCTAATCTGTGTTGTTGTCCAAGGCAGCACTTGGAACCAATAAATGTAACGGTCTGTTCCTCAAACAATAATAAAAACTGAACCACATAAAGAAAATTCAGGTTTTCTCACTGGGATGAGGGATTGTGAGTTGCCAGACCCTAGAAGAACCTTTCAGAGAATCGGAGAGAACTCTGGGTCAGTTCCTCAGGGCTGATGGCAGAGTAAATCTTGCTACATGCCACACTACAGTACAGACTAGGATATTTGGGAACATCCATACAGGATTGCTAAATTAGTTTATTATTTTTTAGCACTAGATAAATCCCCTGTTCTCTTTTGAGAGAGAAGTGGTTTGGATCATTACTTTTATTTTGGGTATGCAACAAAGAGAGCCCACATGGTCTGGCTGGGGCTTCATTTTATGGCAACTAAAAATTGGGGAAGAAGTTCGGTAAGGAACGTTTTATTCACAAATGCGAAAAGCTGGGTCAGTATATGGCCTTACTAATGGGACTTAAATCAAGTTAGCCCTCAATTACTGTGCATGTATAATTATTAATTAACTGCTATTATGTTCTATTAAGATATGTTAAAAATATTAGATCTGTAAGGATAAAATGAAACACTAGGAGTTTAAGGAACACAACTCACTAGAAAGATCTTAAATAACCTTTACTATTCTGGATGTGGGGGGGGGGGTGGATAGATAGCAACAAAAGAAAACAACAGAACCTGAAATAGGTTATGGAAGGTCTTTCTAAGAGATAATTTCAACACTTCAGCAAAACAACAGTATGCAGGAACATCCCAGAAGAGTGTTTAGAGGCAGGAGCTAGAAAAATGGAACACTTTGTATAATAACAATGGTATTAATTTGGTCTTCTACTTGAAAGAGGGTGAATAGAGAATAAATTAGAAGGGAAAAGAAGCGAAAAGAGATAAAAGTAGAAACTTTGAGGTACAAATTGGGAGGCTAGATCTCATATTTGCATAATCGAAGAAATGCTTAGGAACAAAGATGTCTAATATTCTATTTAAAGCTTTTGCACATTAAGAGGTAAATCCCACTGTTTCCACAAGGTAGGATACAGATATCTTGTGTGAGTTTTTTTTGTTTTGTTTTGTTTTGTTTATTCTCATGTGTGTTTTTAAATTTGGGGTGAATTAAGAGTAAATTCTATTTCTGAGCTCAACATGTAGGACAAAAAGAAGCGATGCTAGAGAGTGGGATGACTACACATGGAATTAATTCAGTAGAGGCAGAAGGTTGGAGTGAGATGTGGCTGCTCTCAGGAATTTATGAATATTTGGGGAAGACATTGGCAGGTCCACTGGAAAGAGGTTTCTAGACAATTATCTATATTTAGATGAACAGAACTACTCCAGTTAATATATGGAGAAGAAAACCATAAAGATACCAAATGTACAAAAGAGAACTCTTGGTCAAAAAGAAGTCCTTCATGTGGAAATGGGTAGTTCAGAAGAAAATAATTCAGACAATCTGCCTGCTGACTTGTGTCATCCCCTTGCGAATCAAGTTTGGGCATCTTGTAGCATCCAGAATAATGTTTAAAATGAAACAGGATCCATGAGTAAGTTTTCTATTATAAGGAACCAAAGCCCATACTTTATAAGCAGAACATTCTTTAAATTTCAGTATTCCTTGCTCCTGTGTTTCCTTTGTGTTTAGTGAAATGTACTGGAAAATGACAAACTATCTTATGTCAAGTGTAATCAAGAAAAGGGCATGGCATCCATCCTTGGACCAGAGCTGTCAAAGACGAGTTGCTAACCCAGGTGAGTGGTGAAAGCAAAAGGAATGGGGTGGGAAGAGAAAGAAGAAAGTAAAAGAAAGTATACGTGAGAAGGTGGAGAGTGGTGGGAAGAGAAGAAGCAGGAGAAGGAAGATGAGAAGGAGGAAAAGGAGGAAGAAAAAGAGGAAGAGGGTAGGGCAGCCAGAAAAGAAGACAGGGAAGGCAGGAGAGGACACTGGGCAGCAGTGGTGAGAAGAGTATTAGACCCATGTGGCCAAAGAAACCAGCCTTTTACTCCTATTCTTGTTTCATTTTCTCAAATCTTAGAGCAGACCTCCAGTGTACCATTTGCACCATACCATACATACTAGATCTAGAGAAGTGACCAAATATCAAGTCCTAAAGAGGAATGAAGAATAGATTTTTTTTAAAGTATCTTTTTTTAAATCCTATTTTTAGTCCTGGAATGATGTAGAAGTATCTTAGATCATCCCAAAGTCTTATCCCAGGAATAGAAATTATGATGACTTCATGTTCAAAAGACTGCAAAGCATCGCTTGGGATAAGTTCCCGTGGCACTGATTTTTTTCAATTTATCATTTATTTCTGGTCAAATAATTAACTTTGCATAAACTGTTGTGACTTTTTTGACACTACACTTATAATTTTGACCGTTTATAAAACAACTAGATATATTAATGCTGACATGACAAAAAGTTAAAAGTCAAGATAGAATAAAAAGTAAATCAGTATGAAAACTACTAATGGGAAGAAATGTGCAAAAAGATAATATTAAGGCTTAACTTTGAAGCAATAATAAGGGTGGGAATAAAGGAAGCAGATTAGGGGAGATTTGTTGATGCCACAGCTGTGCAGCTGGCTCTCTCCCACACTTGCCGAGATTTCCTTTCTTACTTGATAGGAAAAGATACAAAATAAAACATATAGTGTAATAGGCAAATCTTCTGCCAGAGTTACTCAAAAATAACATAAGCAACTATTTAGAATATCAGCAAAGCACAGGAGAGCAAATCATGATGATGTTGATTATTAATAATAATCGTTTTAAGACTACATGGAATTTCAATATAAAAGTGTCAATGCAGATATCATAGGGAAAGACATTTTTTGTCCTTCCGAAGGTACTTATAACAGTTTGACTACTGTTACTATTAGAGTTGGGATGGGGAAGGGAGTACCTAATTAATACTTTCAATATATACAGTCCTCAGAGGTCTTAATCTGACCCTGATCACAAAATCTATTTAAATTAACTAAAGGTAATTATTACCCTTTTAAAGCCTATGAAAAGACCATACAGGGGCGCCTGGGTGGCTCAGATGGTTAAGTATCTGCCTTCGGCTCAGGTCATGATCCCAGCGTCCTGGGATTGAGCCCCACATCGGGCTCCTGGCTCAGCGAGGAGCCTGCTTCTCCCTCTCCCTCTGCCTCTCTCCCTGCTCATGCTTTCTCTCTCTCTCTCTCTCTCTCTCTCTCAGTATCTCTGTGTCTCAAATGAATAAATAAAATCTTAAAAAAAAAAAAATTAAAGTTTAAAAAAAAAAAGACCATACAACTTCATAATGTAGATCAGAGGTTCCTGTTTTAGTGTTGGTTTAATTAGAATAAGGATGGCATCTACATTATAATGACAAAGACACCCCATGTAATAAGATGCATATACAGAACATGATTTGACTTGCCTGAAAACTAAATCTTTGATACATCAAAGTAGTTTGTGAATTTCAAGAAGATTCACCATTCATAGTCTAAAATGTTCTTTCACGTTCACTTTCAATATAAGAAAATTGCTAGTTTGTTTTTTTTCATAGAATGTAGATAATGTTACTCTACTATTCTGCTACCATTTTGTGGATTTAAGAGCATTGACACATCTCCAAACACTTTTTCTCACCTCCAGGGACCTAGAGTCAAAGGCTTGTATAGTGCCCATTAGAGAGCCCAGACATGTAGGCCAGTCTTAAGTTCCACGTATGTAGGATGCATAGGCACCTAGTTACCTTCCGCACAGCAACTCATTAGCATACTTTATAAATGCCATCTTAATTATTAAGACATACTTATACAATTCCCAATATCAAGAATAAAATTAATTCTCTTTTGGAGCAATCATAGAAAAGAAAAAAAAAAACCTCTTATATGCAGAAGACACTCGCACTTTCTTACTGCCTGTTCTCGCTTCCTAAAGGCTAGGTTTCATCAGTCAACTTAGAGTTCTCTCTGATTCTTCTTTCAAAATTGAAGCATTAAGGTTGTTAAAACTGTCTTTCCTTTGAACTTCACATGCCACCCGCTGGATTGTGGAGAGGCAAAAGCATCTTTATTGATAGTACTTAGGGATTTCTGCTAATTAAGACCTGTTCACCTGAGCCAAGCAAGTGGCCACACACCATTTATGAATAAATGTTCTTTCTTCCCGATCTTACCTGTCTTTTTATGCATTAGTTAAGATGAGTAGAAAATGATGTTTGACTGGCAACTTATTCTGGCACTAATCTATTCTGCACAAGGGAAAGAAACTAGAAATAGAGGAGATATAATATTTAAGGTATTTTTGTGTGTGTGTGTGTGTGTGTGTTTGTGTTTCTTTGCTACAGTCTGTTTAGCTCATTTTTTTAATGTAGGAACATGTAATAATTTAAAGATGAATTTAAGTTTTGAATTGATGACCACTTTTTCATAAAGATAACAACTAACCACATTGTATTTTTAAATAGCTAACTAATTCAAACACTGCTTAAACAATTATATATACCACTTTTAAAAAAGAATAAGCCTATAAGCCCTATACTCAGTGTTATAAGATAATTTAAATATTTTCCACTAAAAACTTTAATTCTTATTAAATTCAGGAGACACCTGAACAATACACATATACGTAAGTGCTTTGACATCTACCACTGAGTTACTGAAATATCCATTTCAAAACCCATCTTACCACAATCAATCAAGTCTTTCAACAGTGTACAGAGAAAATAAATATCTCAAACTGTCTATTCAAGTGTCCTTAAAGCTTAAAGAGCTTTAGATGGGATTATCATCAAAGAATGAAACAATATATTAAAATTTCGAGAACTGTGTTACAGAAGAGTAATCTTTCCACTTAGAAAGCAAATTATATTAACATACGTTCACCACAGTTTTTTACACACACTGCCACACACACACAGTTCATCTGGGGAACATATTATTACTACAGGACAGTATCACAAAAGCATGGCTGAGGACACACTACACACGATCGCTCATTCTCTGTAGGCAGTTTAACTTCTAGGCTTGGGGTAAGTGGGCAGTGATGGAGGGTGTGGTAGGACAAAAGAGTAGAGAGATCAGAGATGAATGAGGCAAACGGCAGCTTCTACGCTTCTGTGGCTCTCAAATTCACTGGAGTCCTGCTGATGGGCAGAGAAAAGTGATCAGTAGCTTGGACAAAAATGGCAACTTCAATGAAACTACTAATTGTGACACCTGGTCTTACTTTAAATCTACACTTGCAGAACACCAGAGTAACCTAATGGATTTATAGGAGGTTTTTCTATACTGACACACTTCAAGGCTGAAACTTCGAAGATAAATGTCAGCCCTGAAGGCAATTGCTTTAGTCAATTCTAAGAGACTGAAAAGATACCGTGAACACAAAGTGGTTGTCTACTTCAGGGAAAGAAGGCCCCATACACCTAGTTCAAGCTTGAAATCTGGGGGTCATTCTCGTCACTTCTCTTTTCCTAACCCCCAACAACCACCGCATCACAAAATTTGGCCAATTTTACTTCTAAATCAATCTCCTAAATCCCATTTACCTATATATTCTCATTATCACTAATTTAAACTGCTCCAATCTCCTGCCTGATTATTACAATGGTCACGTGTTCCTTGTTAATTCTTGCCATCTCCAATCTGATTTCAAACTGCACCCAGAGTAATTATTTTAAAATACGACATTAAGCAAGTATTTGCTGAGAGGCAAGGGTTAACTTGTCCCAGAGAGATTCCCTGGGCCTTCTGCAAAGATCCATGGGAACTGAGCTTAGGACAGTCAATGGTGGGATGCCTGGGTGGTTCAGTAGGTTAAGTGTCTGCCTTCAGCTCAGATCATGATCCCAGGAGCCTGGGATCGAGTCCCACATCGGGCTCCTTGCTCAGCAGGGAGACTGCTTCTCCCTCAGCCTCTGGCTCCCTCTGCTTGTGCTCTCTCTCTCTCTCTCTCTGTCTCTCTGACAAATAAATAAAATATTAAAAAAAGACAATCAATGGTGACCAACTACAAGGCTTGAACTCCAGGCCCCTCTGATACCAAGGGAAGGGCCTGTGCTTCCCCAAACATGGACAGTAATGTGGAGAATTCTACTACTTACTTGCTACGTCATATACCAGGGAACCCTAGTGCCCTGATCAAACCACACCCACAAACTGAAGCAGGATAGGGCTGGGACCAAGTTTCTGCCTCCTTCTACTGCTGTCTTTTTTCTGCCCTTGATTACACAGTGCTTCCCTAATCATGTACCTTCAAAGCCCCATGGATCAAGTGTAGGATTTCTCCTGAAGTTTGGTATCTGGACTTGCTACACCTCTGTATTCTAGAATACAAGTGCACCTTCTACTAAGCCTATCTTCATGAGTTAAATTTGGGGTTAAATCCCCAAAATGCCATCTCAGCATGTTTGGTATCCTTGTTCACATGACAACAGCCCAGTTTAAAACCTTTCTGGGGCACCACATCACTCAAGATAAATACCAAAACACTTGCCATGGAATGCAAAGCCTAGCATGACCTGGCTCCTATCTCTTCTTCTAGATTCGCTTTGCACCATTGTTCACTCTGTTTCAACTAACTGTCCTTCCTTTATTTTTCACAAATACAAGATCTTTTTTCTGTATCAGTGTCTTCAAACTGGTCTTCCCTATGCTGGAACATTCTCTTCTACTCAGTCTTTTGATCTAAAATCAGAAGTCACTTCTCTGAGGAAGCTCTCCCTGATCTTCTAGACTAAGTGTGGCTACCCTTTTATAGATCTTATATTGTTTAGCAAAAAGACAAAAACAAACAAAAAACAGGTGTCTTTTATGATTTTTTATTTTTATTTTTATTTTTTTAAAGATTTTATTTATTTATTTGACAGAGAGATAGACAGAAGAGCACAAGCAGAGGGAGTGGCAGAGGGAGAGGGAGAAGCAGGCTCTGCACTGAGCAGGGAACCCGATGCGGGACTCGATCCCAGGACCCTGAGATCATGACCTGAGCCGAAGGCAGACGCTTAACCATCTGAGCCACCCAGGCGCCCTGATTTTTTATTTTTAGCTGTTATTCCTAATTTGAAGTTGAATCCTAATTGGAAAGGTTCATACTATTAATCAAAGGTGCACAAACTTTATTTATAGCAGAAATATTTTCAATGTACACATTCACTCCAAAAAAGACCACTTCGTATACATTAATTGAATTCTTGGTCCCCTCAAATAGCAGTAGAATGCTATTCCTACTTTCTTCCCATAGCATTTGATACTTCTCCCTCACAACTCTTACCATAGGTGAATTATATGACTAAGTGTGAGATTTTTAATTTATCTCTAGTTTTCCCTCTAGATTATATTTTCTGCATGTGAGATAAACTTTGCCTGTTTTCTTAACATTGTGCTATTACATATCACAGAGCCTGGCACATAATAGGTATCCCATGTTATTTGTTGAGAGATAAATAAGTATTTCAAAATGAGTGTCATTTCTAATATGAAAAAAAGAATAAATAAGAGGTATTAAAATTTTAAAAATTAAAAATGATATGTGACAGTTTTAGAAAATTAGGAAAAAGAATAAAAAATAATATTATTCTCAATTTCATTGGTCAAACATCTATTCAGCTTTTTTTGTTTACATTTAGTAAAACACAATTTCTACATCACAAAAATATATGTTACTACTTTACTCACAAATAAGGCAAGGAAAAAATGGAAGGACTAAGAGGGTAGGACTGGGGACCCAGCTGACAGGATAGAAGATCCTGTAGCATGAAAAGAATGAACAGAAGAACATGCATTCCTCCCATGGTTTTTATGAGGGGATATGGTAAGCTGAGACATTCAATGAATTCTTTGTTTCTCTTTTTTTAAGATATATGTTTGAGGGAGTCTCATTTGCTAAATGTCTTTGGAAACAGGCAAGAGAAACAGATGAGAATTATCAGATCCAATAGTGGCTAATGTACAAGATGTTCTACACCTAATAGAGAAACAAGATGTAGAAAAATCACCAGGACCAGATGGCAGTTCTTATGTCCTTTCATATGCAGGATTTTCCTCACTAAAACAGAGAAGAAGCACAAAAAATGTACATGGGTTTAGTCTAAGTGCACAGAGCTGGGGGAACAATAAGTCAGTCCATTTCTATGGCTGCTGTCTTTCACTAATATTGCATTTAGAAATAAAGAAGCAATAGAAGTGTCACCCTCTATCAAAATCTTCTGTAACTTTCATAACCATAAAATTCAGTCTGAAAACAAAATAAAATATTTCCACAAAGAACCTATGCCTAATCATATAATAATCTAAATAAAGTGAATATTTTACAGTACATCTGCAATTAGATGCAATGACACTCTACAATATAAACACATACAGTAGATTTGTATTTTTTCTTCATCTTTTAATATGAGATTATTCAATTCTAGTTCTGATATTTCCAGCCAGAAGGGATCTAGACAGCTGGTTGAGTGAGTCATTCCACATATTCTGAGAGACAAGAATGAGATTCATTTGCTCTTTGCTTATGGGGATATATTAATGAATCTTTAATCTTGCTCTCACTGTCCCCTATGGCCATGATGCATTTGCAGAGAAAGCAGGTTTACATAGCAGAAAGGCTTCTGTCAATAGTATTAAACCTGCTGTTATTTATCTTCCTACTCTTGGAATATGGAGGAGAGGGAGAAGGAAGAAAAAGAAAAAAAAAAAAAAGAGAGAGAGAGAGAGAATGTTGCATTTGTTGAACAATAAATCAAGGATTCTCTTCTAGTTTAGTGCCCACCCACCCCACACTTGTGGTTGTTACTTATAATTGTGAAGCTGAATCCTAGTGGGGAAGCCCATGATATTAACCAACTGTTCTGGAAAGATGTGTTTATGGTGATTGAAGCAATGTGGAAACACATATTCGCTCTTAAAAATGGCCAGTCTTTGCTTTCCTTACACTTAAATCTTCTTTTAAAAGATTTCACGCTGCATCCTCTCTTTGGTGGGGACTGACTATTCTGAACCATTCACTACTAAGATTACTGTTAGAATTAGTCCTGGATAACAGATGCTTTGATCACAACAAACAAACAAAGATTGTGGAGGTAAACAGAGTCAGGACTTTTAAAGTAGATCATACTATGCCTAATGCTTAATCAAAAACAACCACTATTTTTGTTTGACTTATAAGTGATTTCATGTTTTACTAGGGTTTGTGGTGTGGAAAAAGGAGGGTAAGATGAATACTTGAGGGAGAGGAGCAGAAATAGTGGGATGAGCCTGGGTTGGTGAAAAGCTCAAGGCCAGGAAAAAGGAGACAGGAGGCGAAGCTCTACATTGTGTTGTTGCATCGTTCTGTGGACAATGATCCCTGCAGCTGCGTGATGCAGAAACTCTAGAGATAAGAGCCTTCCCAGTATGGTTTTCAAGTTCTTTCTATCAAGAGCAGGGGAGAGCACATGGATATGACCAGGGGTTCTAGACTGTTGTTCCTTGTGTTCCTTTCTGTCTCTGACCTGAGGAAAGAATATGCTGAACTAGGGGTGCACTGGTCATGTGAAGTAGGGGAAACAGGGAAGAAAACCTAAGCTAAAAACCAATCAAATCCCACTCTATCCAAAAAGCTTTTTTACAGTCCCACCATTATAAACTCTCCCCTTGGGAAGGGTACCCATTCCAACTGCTATCAAATGGCTCTATGTTGTCAGAGCACCTCCCTCTGACAGTTTGAAAGCACGAGTGAGGCTGGGCTGCCTAATGGGTACTAGAGGGGGCAGGGTGCAAAAGAACATGCAAGTATTAGGGTGAGAGACAAACAGGAAGATGTAGAAAGACTAATTTGACTCACTTCACACCATAACTATGGCTAGTACTCTGAAGGCACAATGATCAGAGCATGTTCAGTTTTATTTATACCATTTCCCTTCTGTCCCTTCCTTTTCATTCCTTCTGCCATTGTAAGCTTTCTTGCTGTCCTTCTGAGAACATAGTAAAAACCTCCCGTTTTTCATTTCCCTAAACCCCTTCCAAAGTGTTTCATTTTCCTAAAATACAGATTAGCTGTTTGCTACCACCATCAAACACCTCTATATTTCATAGAGCCAAGTGCAAACACCCCACTGCTGCAGGCAAGACCCTCATGACCTGGTCTCTCTCTAACTTGCCTTGTCCCACAACTGACAATGAGTGCTCTGCTTCAAGTCCACCGAGTCATTGGTCATTCTCCAAATATGGGCTATGCACATTGAGGATGCTGTGCTATGATGATGTCAACTCTTCATTTAGGAGTTCCCTTCTCTTTTTTATCAAGTAGCCCAACGCATCCCTCCATGCTTCTCACACCTCTGAAGGCTTCAGGGCTTCCGTGCTCATGAATTCAGGGCTCCTTCTTTGCTTCTGGGTTACTGCACACTTTTCCATTCTTCACTGTATTAGGATTTGTTATTGTAGGTGAATCAATGTAACTAATTTCAAGTTCTTTGGAATAAGGTTCCTATCTTACTCTTCTCAGAATATCTACAAGGTTTGCCATCTAATATTCTCATTGAACAGTAGTTGAATGACCAGCTAATTATTAGAAAAAGTAAGTTTATGCGAAAGCCATTACACAAAAACTGAAGTCAATGGAACATGAGGAATATACATCTTAATGGAGGCAAAATTCCTTCCCAACTGGAATTGTAGACATGTATATGGGATTAATACTTTAGATTCAATAAAAGTCTTCCTGAGGTAAACATTCACCTTTCAATAAAGATGAGAGAAATATTAAGGTTGTGTGAAGGTAGTTCAGTGTCTATGCTATCACACCACATGATTAATCTCCTGAGTATGAAGGTAAAAGAAAAAAATGTGCAGAGGTTAAGAACATGGACGTTGGGGCCTGACCTGAGTTCAAATCTTAGAATTGTCACTCACTGACTTTGTGACCTTGGGCAAGGTGGTCAACCTCTCTAATCCCGAAGGATAATAATACTTCTAGGACTTACTGTAAAATAATGTTTAAGTGTTTTACAAAAGGCATGACAGAATAATGGTAGTTGTCATTTATTGAATAACTAGGATACACACATACATATTTTGTCTAAGAATGATCATGCTAATGTAAGTGAACCTTGAAGGCCTTGAAATTTTGAATACATCTTCATTACAAATATATAATGACTTGAAGCATATGACTTTAGTTCATCCAGTGTTGGTTTGACCTAAACATTTTAAAATAAAGCCAATTCATCAATTCTACACGCCAAGGTAGAATAGAAATTCAAATGCATATGAAACAATGAATTCAAGTCTGAGTAGTCAAGTGGCACAGAGAAGAAATAAATGAAAACACAAACAACTATTAAAAATAAACTTCTGAAGCAAAACCACTTTTTTCTTTCTTATTCATCTTGCTGGCCTTATAGAATTATTTAACATGCTCATCCCTAGTACCTTTGTTGCTTTATTTTTTCAGTGAGGTTAAAAGTCACAGATAGAAGCAGTCCCATTGTACATTCCTAATGGGAAATATCAGTTAGTCATATTTTGTGCATTTGGTGACAAAACTCACCCAGAGGCAGAGAAGACAATCCCCTTCCCAGTGAGGAATTTACCAAAGGCATCATCAAAATCAACATCAAACAGTGAAGGCAGGTATTAGACAGCTGTTAGTTAACTGCACTTTCCTAGAGGTAGAAAACTCAATTCCTATTTATAACTAAATAGTGAAGTATGGGCATAGATATTAAAAATTTACTTCCTTTGGTTCTTTTTTTTGTTTTTATTTTGATATGTGGAAAAGCAGATTGACCATAAAAAATACATTTCTGAGAATTGTTTTCAGTGAAGGTGTCAGTGTAATAAGATATCTCTCAGAAAACTGTAATACCCTGGAATGTGGCACGAAGTTAGATATAAACAATCATGGTTCTCTCATTTTGAAAAAATAGCAAGATGATTTGACTGACTTGTCTGTCATCATTTAAATTGTGCTAATTGGGCTGTGAGGGTTTTCAGTTTCTTTTCCCTCTGTTTCACCCCCAAATTCCATAACAACAAACATTTATTGAGTACTTGGCTCTGTGTTCAGAACTGCAGACAAGGGGCTCCTGGGTGGCTAAAGCAACTGACTATTGATTTCAGCTCAGGTCATGATTTCAGGGTCACGAGACTGAGCCCCTGTCTGGCTCTGTGCCAGGCATGGAGTCTGCTTAAGATTCTCTCTCTTCCTTTCCTTCTGCTCCTCCCCCTTGAGCACATGAACTCTCTCTCTCCAAAAAAAAAAAAAAAAGAAAAGGCACTTGCAGTTCACTAAAGTTACCTTTATATTCACAATGCTTTAAACAGAAAGCTTCCTCTTTACAAATATGGGATGGAGTATTGATGCATAAATTCATTTTATATTTTTTTTGAAGAAGAAATTTAATTAGCCTTTAAAAGAAAGGAATTGTAAACAGGTGACTTCAGTAATTGGGGCTTAAATATAATGAGTCCATTTAGAAATAATGCCACCTTACATTTTCAATGACACTTAATCATTTATTCACTTACATAATTTTTTACATCCATTTATTTTCATTTAATCATTCTGACCTCCCTGTGAAGCAAGCATTGTTTACCTCCAATTTTTGGATGGGCAGGCTAATGCCTAGAGAAACCATTTTATTTGCCCATCAAATCACATGTAGAGCAATAGTTAAGAGAGCTAGGAATAAAAATCTGTCTCTGAAAAAGAAAAAAATATCTGGCTCAGTTCTTATTGTGTTATGGGATTCAGGGATCACTGTACACATGAGAAGAATTCCAGATCATGTAGTTCTACCTCATGACTTCATTATCTACTGCTTTAGATTCTATATCTTGAAACCCAAAATAATAGATTTACCTCATAGGGGCAGATTACACAAATAGATTAGTATCTATAACATTGCATATACTCTGTTTATAAATATTTCAAGAAAATAGATTTGAAATGTTTACCATTACAAGCACACCAAATATATTTTAAAATTTATTTGACTTAGAATGCCCTTTAGCACTTTTCAGTATTTCCATATTATGTCAATAGAAGGAGTAACAAATCAAGTTGAATCTTTTCTTTTTTTGTCACAGCCTGCAAGTTGCTTGTAATATTGTCAGTATTAGTATATTTATTCAGTACTTGTTTCTTCTACATGGAGTTCAAAATATGCAACTAAGAGGTTTTGCCCTCCATGCTAGCTAATAGAAATGTCCAGTTAATAGAATGCTAAGTAAGCCTATTTTACCTTATTTGATTCACAACCATTTTTAGAAAGAGCAAAGAAAAATGATTACTTAAGCAAATTGCCTGGCAACACTGCATTCAAGTTACTCCGTATGTGACCTCATTCCACTTCCTATGTAGGATGTAAGAACAGGAAAGAAATTTAGAGGCCTTCTGGTCTACCCACTTCTTTTTATATTTGAGGAAAGTTATACGCAAAGAGGAGAAACAGCTTATTGAAGACCTAGTAACAAGTTTTCTCTACTCCAAATTTTCTTGAATTATTTAGAGGTTGGGATGGCCCTGACTTCCATTCCAGCCGTGTATGTGTGTTTCATATCCTGGGTGTATGATAGAAGATATCTGTGGTAGAGTGGTAGAGATCAGCACCAATATTTTTAAATTGTGGGGTTGGGGGAGTTCTGAGTAGGTGACATCCTTCTGTTAAATACAATACTTCCTACTTGGCAATGATTTTATCTTATTAATGTGAGTGCTTTAAATGGTAGGTTCCTCATACGCAGTTTCAAAATTTACATAAAGTTCTCAACAGTGAATCATGTACAATTTAGTGCTTTTAAGCAGTGAAGGTTTATCCCTGTCTTATTTAAAAGACAGGCAACTTTCAATTATGAAGTGATTGGTTTTAGGGTATTTATTTTCTTGGCCATTTGATTTTCTTTATCACTCTCTAATTTTTTTTCCAATTTTTTGATTTAAATGTATTTTACTATTTACTAAAATCTCTGGTTTAAATAGGAGAACTAAAATAAATAAATAAATAATACAAACTGATTTCTTCACTCTGGTTTAAAAAAAAAAAAAAGCTTGAAGAAAAGGACAGTGCACCATTGACCAACATGACCTTTCTGTTTTACTTTCTGTAAATTAAACTTACCCAAGCTATCTCTATTCACTGTGGCAATATGGAAATGAAATTGGTTTAAGGAGAAATGACAAATTTTGTGTTAAGTCCTTTCCATGGGGCTAGGGAAAAGAGTGCATACCTACAGTCATTGTCAATAATGGATACAGATATAGAATATGATTGCTTTAGAGCAGGATAGAGTGATAGAAATTAGGTCTCTGCATACATCAAGACTTAACAAAATTGAGGTGAACTGGTTCAGTCAAATTGCACATAGACCAATAGGAACAATGTTAAAAGTAAATATTTACTGTTTGAAAGCCAATACACATCAAGATAGCATTGGAATTCTTAAATAGTCCTATTTTTTTAATAGAGGAGAAGTTCACAGATTTTTTTAAATTGAGGGCAAAGGAAATATAATTTCAAATTAATATCTTTTTAGCATCATACTTAGGGAAATTATGTGCATACAGTCATGGAACATTTTGATCAAATGTTTAAATCTAATTCACTTATACATAGCATCTTTCAAATACTGTTTTCCAGTGAAAGATAATAAAATGAGATAAAGCTTTTATGAAATTTAGTGCTGAAACTTATATAAGCATCAAGGTAAAACGGAGCCAAGCCATTGAGTGGTAAAATGTAAAAAAAAAAAAAAAAAAAAAAAAAGACAGAAATTACTTATATGCTATTATGGTGCAGGGATAAGTAAAGACGGATACCTGGGCAAACAGGGACAAGACTAATATTTCATATATTCATAACTTGTAATCATGTGACTAAACCAAACCTACCCAAAATCCAATTATGTCTTAATTGAAAAAAATGACTTAAAATGTATAAAAAGAAAAAAAAAATGAGAATCGTGACTGTTATACTTTTCCAGAATATTAAAGAAATTATCCAGAATATTATACAGATTTTATACAGATTATCCAGAATATTCCAGATTATTATTTTCCAGAATATTATACAAATTATCATTTTTCTGAAAGACCAGGAAGATCTAACTATATACTGATTAGTTAATTAAATGATGGATTCATTCATCATTCCATCACAGAGTGCCTATTAGGTGCTGGCACTGGTGTGGCAGAGTGTGGGAGTGGGTAAATAGAGCATCAAACCCCATGCCCTTATGAAGCTTATTTTCTATTAGGAAATAGAGAATATTAACCCAAGGGGGAAAAATGATAATTTCAAATTGTTTTCAGTATTATCAAAGAAATAAAACAGGGCAGATATAATAGTGATTAACTGCAGGTAGAGGTCCTGAAGAGGTTTACTTTATGTTGTGATAATCAGTGACTTGAGCAGGACTAATTAGGAAACAAAAATGAGAATCACAAATTAAGTGTTACCTCTGTGTAGCAAAGAAGTTAGAGACATAGGATAAAGAAAAATACCATAAATGAAATATTAAGTTCAGTAGGCCAATGGAAGGAACATGAAAATTCTAACAGTGGAGAAGAGGAATTCTTGTTCTGTTTTCATTGCATTCCAGAGTTTAAATGTGCTCAGAATAAAATGGACACTATTAAGGAGGTGAAAGACCTATAATCTGAAAACTATGAAACACGGATGAAAGAAATTCAAGATGACACTAAGAAATGGAAAGACATTCCCTACTCATGCATTGGAAGATCAAATATTATTAAAATGTCTATATTACCCAAAGCAATCTGTACATTTAATGCAATCCCTATCAAAATACCAAGAGGATTTTTCACAGAATTAGAACAAACAATTCTTAAATTTGTATGGAACCACAAAAGATCCCAAATAGCCAAAGCAATCTTGAAAAAGAAAAGCAAAGCTGGAGGCATCATAATTCCAGACTTCAAGTTATATGACAAAGCTGTAGTGATCAAGACAGTATGCTACTGGCACAAAAATAGGCACAAAGATCAATGAAACAGAATAGAAAATCCAGAAATAAACCCACAAGTATATGATCAATTAATCTTCAACAAAGCAGGAAAGAATATCCAGTGTAAAAAAAGACAGTCTCTTCAACAAATGGTCTTGGGAAAAGTGGACAGCAATATGCAAAAGAATGAAACTGGACTACTTTTTTACACCATATACAAAAATAAGTTCAAAATGAATTAAAGGCCTAAATCTGAGACCTGAAACTATAAAAATCCTAGAAGAGAACACACTGCAGTAACCTCTTTGACACTGGCTATAGCAACTTTTTTCTAGATATGTCTCCTAAGGCAAGGGAAACAAAAGCAAAAATAAACTATTGCGACTACATCAAAATAAAAAGTTTCTGCACTGCAAAGGAAACAATCAACCAAACTAAAAGGAAATCCAAGGAATGGGAAAATACATTTGCAAATGACATGTCCAATAAAAGGTTAGTATCCAAAATATATAAGAACTGATACAACTCAACACCCAAACACCAAATAATTCAATTAAAAAATGGGCAGAAGACATGAACAGACATTTCTCCAAAGAAGACATACAGATGCTCAACAGACACATGAAAATATGTTCATCATGACTCACCATCAGGGAAATGCAAATCAAAACTACAATGAGATATCACCTCACATCTGTCAGAATGGCTAAAATTAACAACACAAGAAACAACAGGTGTTGGTGAGGATGTGGAAAAAAGGAACCCTCTTGCACTGTTGGTGGGAATGCAAACCAGGGCAGTCATTGTGGAAAACAGTAATGGAGGGTCCTCAAGAAGTTAAAAATAGAACTACCCTATGATCCAGCAATTGCACTACTGGGTATTTACCCAAAGAACACAAAAACACTAATTCAAAGGGATACATGCACCCCTATATTTATAGCAGCATTATATAAAATAGCCAAGATATGGAAGCAGCTCAAGTGTCTATCGATTGACGAATGGATAAAGATATGGTGTTAAGCCATAAAAAAAGAATGAAATCTTGCCACTTGCAGTGACATAGATGGAGCTAGAAAGTATAATGTTAAGCAAAATGAGTCAGAGAAAGACAAATACCATATGATTTCATTCATATGTGGAATTAAAGAAATAATACAAATGAACAAGGGGAAAAAAAGAGAGATACAAACCAAGAAACAGACTCTCATCAATAGAGAACAAACTGATGGTTACCAGAGGGGAGGTGAGTGGGGGGGGGTGGGGGGCAGAATGCATGAAATAGGCCACAGGGATTAAGGAGCACACTGGTTGTGATAAGCACTGGATGATATATAGAATCGTTGAATCACTATATTGTACACATGAAATTAATATAACATTGTAGGTTAATGGAATTAAAATAAAAACTTAAAAAGTTAAATACATACATAAATACAACTGAAAAATAGAGGGAAAAAAAGAGAATAAAATGGACACTATTGCTGAAATGCAGGAAGAATCCGTGGGAGCCCTAATAAATACTTAATGTATTTTCCTTGGGTAGACTTCCCCAAGTTTTGGTCCCACTTCTCTTTGTCTTTTCCATAGACCCTTGGTTTGTTTGTTTGTTTGTTTATTTATTTATTTATTTATTTATTTATTTAATTTGTCACTTCATGGGGTATAGCTTCCTCTCTAACATGGTTTTTCATTTCTCTATTTTCTAAGTAAATGTCACACTCCACCAATTATGGCCAGAGTAGGGCATGGAGAGAAAAGAGAAGTGGATAGGGAATATAATGTTTGTGATTTTCCTAAGGATGTCTTCAATTCTGTTCTAGCAGTCCTTTGCGGGTTAAAATGATTTAGTTGGGTAGGAGAGAATAAATGTTAGAAGGAATGAAATAGATAAAATGAAGGCTTCAACAACTGAGGCAGTTCTCTGCTCTTCCCTTTAAAACAAATGTGACCATAGAGCATGGGCCATCATCAAGAAAAATCACAGTGCTTTGCTTTTCCACTGGTATGGTGTGAAGAATTAAAATGCGGACGAGCAATGTCCATCTTTATTCACTCTCAGGACTTTTCTCAAAGAGGTGCCTCCCAGATTTCTGACATTTTCACAATTTCATCTTTTTGCCTTCAGAATCCGATACCGTCCAAAAGCAAGGACAGCTCACGACAGGAAGTTTGGAGTCCTGCTTGGTAGTATTACTTTCTCCAGCGCAGAATTAAGCAATGTCCACATTTTTAAATAAGGGTTGACATTAATGTTAATAATCTAGAAGGGCACTGATGACATTTTTCTTTTTTTTAAAGATTTTATTTATTTATTAGAGAGAGAGAGAGCACGCATGAGCAGGGGGAGGGGCAGAGGGAGAGGGAGAAGCAGAATCCCCGCTGAGCGTGGAGCCCAACACTGTGATCCCAGGACTCTGGGATCCTGAACTGAGCTGAAGGCAGATGCTTAACTGACTGAGCCACCCGGGTACCCCTGATGACATGTTTCTAACCCAACATCTGCTAAATTAAAAACACATGAGGCTAGCCTTTTATTTGTCAGTGAAAAGGTAGGAAGTCTGTTCTTCAACAATATGACGGATGGCAGGGACAGAAAGAAAGTGTAGGGAAATGAGGAGTGACAATTTACTCAACTGAAGCTGAACTGAGGGAAAAGAGCTAAAGGTAAGAAAACAAGCTCTTAATTGAAGGATAAAGGTGAAGCAAGAAGGCAAATTGGTTTTGTTTAGTTAAGAAGATTAATGAGATAAAGTCAGGAAGATGCTATAAGTTTTATTATGTACATTAAGTAGTTCCTATGTTAGGGATCAAAAAAGCAGTTTGGCAGTACAAGCAAATGAGCCTGGCAAGCAGTTCTCAGGAGAAAAATATGAGCCATGTGTACTGCAATGATGATAAAGGAATAAAAAAAGAGTGCATTAAGTTTCCCAATATCGAATTAAGCTCACCAGGTGCAGTTTTACTAGCACTCTGTTATTTACTAGTATCTGTAAACGACATTCTAGAAAAGACCCACATTTTTTTTTTCCATAGCATTTTCCTGGTTAGAAAAAGAGTTTGGGCCATTTCTATATGTCTCTATTTTTGAACTCAATGCTACACAGAATTATATGGCTGGTTTTGGGTATCTATTAAACTGCAGAGCCTGTTGGATCAGTTCAGGACAATTCTATATTTCTTTCATTTATTTCTAATCAGGCAGGTATAATAAAACCATGTAGCTCCCATTGAATTTTTAATCTATGCCAATTTTTTAACTGAAAAGTAACAAACTCACCCTAAATGTGAGTTCAACCTAACTTTCATTACTTTAAGAGGCCAGTGTTGCCTGTCCCTTGTATTTTTGAGATACGTGTAACCGGATAGAAGGAATCTGGTCATTCTAAGCTCTTCAAAATGACTCCTATTCTCTATCAGACCTACATTCAAATCATTTCTCTATGAAAAGAATCTAAGTAAAAAATCCTACATGCCCCATGCATATTTCAGCTTCAAGGCCAGTCCCTTAGCATCCCACTTTCTTCTCTTCATGACATTACCATTCCTAAGTGTCTCTCATGTAGAAATTTTGTAGGACACCGTTTGACTAAGTAACCATTCAGAATGGCCACATTTTATGGTCATAAAAATAAAGACAAATACTCAGAATAAGTTCCATTTATGAGAAGGGCATCATTTATGTTAAAGAAAAATATTCCCTCAGTGCATAACGCTCTCTCCAGCATTATTCCATTTATATAAACATATTTGTGTAATGGGCTCATTTTAACTGTTTTTCAGAAACAGAATAAACCTTAGCAGTCAAAAAAAAAAAAGTATCAACACTATCAAAGAGAACAAAAGAAAATAAAAGAAAAACAACCAAAGTGAAGAGCTGAAGGAAGAGGAGGTATTCCTGTCTCTGTAATCTTGCTTGCTTCTTTCCCACTGAGGGAGTTGAAGGGACCTGCCAGAGATTTCATTGCAAAGGGAAAGTTTCAGAGATGAGAAGTCACTTCAAATTGACACAAGACTGTTTTATCTGTCAGTCAAGGCATGAGGTGAACAGTGGAATACCAACAATGTCACTGAAATTATATTCTTTTTCTTCAAGTACAAAGATATTTCCTTTCTTTCCTTTCAAATTATTTTCTTTTATTGATCTATTCCTATATGTAACATAGTGGATTTTTAAGTTGACCGCGCTTTGTAATAAATATTCAAATCCTCTCATGGTTCATTGACACAAATTATCTGAGTTCAAGAGCACTGAAGTCAAAGTTGGCATTGTCATTACATTGCAGTGGGCAAATGTAACAACCTTTTACCCCTGAAGTTATAGCTAGATATGGAATTGCTTTAGATGACTGTTTAGCTTTTCAGAGTATGATTATAGAGGATCAACAGTGGAACAGAAGCAAATGCTGGAATGCTCCTGTACTGAAACATGGGGGCATGTAATAATAAAACAAGGGATCAGCATTATCAGGGTTTCCTATTCCTCTGATAGCCTTGAGATTGTATTTTCTGAGTGCCCAAGAGGTATAACATGGCCTCTCTATACCCAGTTGCAAAAGTAATATTGTTTCTTGTGAGGGGCAGGAAGATTTTAACCTAATCTCTGGGAGATGTGGCAGAAGGAATGTACATAGGGAGAGAAAGAAGAGAGGCTTCAATTTTAAACCCAATGAACTTTATATTGTATAAAGCTGATCCAGGGTCACTGGGGCTCCTGGCGGCTGAGATAAAAGCTGGGTTTTATTACAGATATGTGAAGAGATGAAGAAGAGTATGTACAAATGTTTCTTGAACCTATAACAATATTATGACTCAGGAAAAGGAAAACCTTTATATGCCAAAAGGAATTCGAAGCTAGAGAAAAATGAAATATTTATCATAACAATATTGAAGGCACAAGGTAATTTCCCATATGTCCATGAACAAGCTGCTTCAAAGGGTATATCTAAACAACACATCAGAAGATGACAGAGGGATAGAAAATGAGTAAAATCTATAAAAGCATTAAAGATAGCATAATCAACAAAGGCTTATTTTCTTTGATTTCTTTCCTGAGATAGAAGAGATTATTATCATTATTCTTGCCATTTGTTGAACACCCCTTATATGCAAAGCAGTGTGCTAGCTAACACTTGTTAGTACTTTCTACAGAAGACAGAAGAAACCTCATCCTCAGCTTCCACAGACCAGGTTTAATAGGGTGTCAGGGCCAAGTCAAAATGTCGTAACAAAAATGTAAATGAAGGAGATCAATGCCTGGTTGAATCAACTGCATATGTGTGAAATGGGATGAAGTCTGTCCTACCCATATTACCTCTAGAGGTGGGAATTTTGCCCCCTACCCCAAAAAAGGGGAAAAGCGAAAACAAACTACAATCCCTTGATTCCATTAAATTCAACATATTTTCTAGTGTCTACTGTGTACTTAGCTTTATGTCAGACTTATTCCAGACCTCAAAAACTGTCAATTGAACTGAGAAGAGAAACTCAAAAATCAGTTAAATGGCCATACCAAAAAAGTGGCTACCTAAATCAATGCTGAAAGGAGTTTAGTGTTACTGGTACTGGCTTTGATAGGGAGACACTATCCCTAAAGGTAAGAATAAGAGATAACATAAGACTACAGCACTCTATCCAATCCACTGGATACATCTGACATCTCTATTCAGAGGGTTTTGAGCCTTGGGTGTATGGATTGGCTTTCATTCCAGTGGGAATTATTTCCTATTTCCATTTTCTCCACTAAGAAGTTAGGGGTTGGAAGTAAGCAATGGGAGTTGATGAGAATATTTGTTGTCAAGAAAGAGACAAGAGTTATTTAGTGAAGAATCCACAATAATGAGGTCCTGTTACAGAGTCAGAAGATATGTTGTTGCTTCCCAAGATGGATCTTCCTCTGGCCAGCACTGTCTCCTACATTCCCCCAAGTGTTTGTCACCATCATGTCTTTATTCTTACTTTCTCATCTTAAAGGATGCCAATAAACAATATTTTCCTGGAGACTTTCAGGAAGAAACTGGAATGTTCCTGAATATTGTATCTTTCATTAGCAATTTCTGCTGCAATAAAATACCTTTGACGTTCTTCTCTAATTGTTCCAACTTCTCTTCCCAAATGAAACTAATGAAGGACAGAAAGCCAGTCTACCTTAAGGTATACCTATAACACCTAAGTCAGTGCTGAGTACATAAGAGAAAATGGATGAATAAATGATAATTGAACAGAGGTAGACAAAACTAACATTAGCCCAGAATTCTTTTAGAGTTATTAATACTTTGAAATATGATATATATTTGTACCTTTATCAGAAGTTAAAGGTAGGACCATGGCTTCTAAAGTCAGAGTTACTCCTGCCTCCTCTCCCTACTCCCAGGCTACTGTAATTTCCACAGGGGTCTACAACAGAACTGAATACTCACCCCTCAAGTCCCTTTCTTACTCAGTATCAACACTCTGAGGCTTTGCTGGTAGAACCCTATACCTTTTCTGGATTCTTAATTTTCTTAATGTGGAAGTTAGTAATATTAATATACACAGAAAGCGTATGTTAGCAAAGGGCAATGGGAAATATGGAAAAAAGATGGTAGTTTGATTGTATGCCCAGAAGAGGAAACAAAGCAATGAAACATTTTTATTCCAACTGTCAATTCTCAGAGAAGATTAAGAGTTTTTTGAACTAGATAATTTAAAGAAAGATACCAAAAACTTTTCTAGAATACAAGGTATGATTTCTATGTGGTCTGTAACTGTCAAAGATGGATGTGTAAAGGACTATAAGAACACTGTCGTCTTTTTTTTTTTTTTAAGATTTTATTTATTTATTTGACAGAGAGATCAGCAGAGGGAGAGGGAGGAGCAGACTCCCTGCTGAGCAGGGAGCCCGATGCCAGACTGGATCCCAGGATCCCAGGATCATGACCTGAGCTGAAGGCAGACGCTTAACCAACTGAGCCACCCAGGTGCCGAGAACACTGCTGTCTTTAATATGTAAGAGTTACTGTGAACTTCATCACACAAACCAACTATAGATGCCCCTGTTTTGCTGCCATTTTGTTCATCTTTTCATTTCTTCCTTTACCTATACCTTAAGTCATCTGCCTCCCTTGCTGAATTTGAATTTACTTCTCTGAGAGATCTCAGTATTGAAAAATGGAGGCCCAATGTAAGCAGCTGAAGAGGCCAATCTAACAAAAGGAATTGGGTGGCCCAAATTCATACTAAGAAATACACGCAAAGGTTTTTTGCAAAATACCTATGCAACACCTGCACATGAATTTATTACAAATGCATGTCTTAATATTACTGACTTCTCAGCCAATATGACTTTGAATATATTAGATATCTGAGTATTTTCACATCCATTTTAACAATAGTAAATATTTTTGCATAGTATTTAAAAATATATGTATAGTAAACAGTTTTACAATCACTTTAGTTTTTCCCAAAAGCTTTTCAAAAGAGGGGGAAAAGGTTAAGTATTTTAATACATCTGGGATTAAAACAGCCTAAATTTGAATTAAATGTAATACATGCTTATGATACATATAACTACAATGTGGATCATGAGTGATTTGAGATGGAAAGCATCTAGAGTGACATCAAATCTCTTCACCTCTTACCCCACGTCCCATTGCTCTCTTGAATGTGCTTGGAAGGTATGTTTCAGCATTTGACTTCTGGATACCCACCACTTCTGAGTCAATGTCACCTCCAAATTATTCTATCCACAGACTAAATGTCATTAACCACCACCAATTTCCACTCAATGAGTAAGCTAGATTCTCTTTCTTCACAACCCATTTCACTGTACAGTTCTACCCATATCCTTTTCATCAGAGTAAATTATTTTTCCCTCCATTAAGTGTTTATGGCTTTCAAATACATACATACATACCTTTCTTAGCCAAGTTGTACAGACATAATTCTTTCAAACTTTTCCCATAAGTCAGCTTCTTTCCCCTAATCAGTTGTGAGGCTCTTCTTTGGATCCCTTCCAATATGTCTACTTATTTTTGGTAGTCAGACAAACCAAACCAAATGGAGCTTTCTGGAATAGGTCTCATGAATGTCATTGAGAGTGGAACTGTCACCCTCTATTCCATGATGAAATGCTCTAAATAGAGTGCATCCAAAAATAACATTAGCCTTTTGGGTGCCACATCACACTAAAAATGTGCCATCTTTTCCTTTTTTCAGCCTTATACCTCCAGATGTCTCCCCAGTATCTCAGGGTAAGTCCTCATCAGTTCAAAGATCCTTAAGAGAGGTTGTTTTTCAATGTTCCTCGTCAATATTCCCAATTTGTTCTTTTAAATTCTAAATCTTGTTTTCTTTTTTTAAAAAATCTTGTTTTCTTTTATGTAATTCCTGATGGGGTTCAGAGCAGGCTGCCCCAGAATGTACTACCTTGCCATGTGGATTATTTCAAGCTAAAAATGATCTAGGCCCAACGGATTCAGGAGGAGCTTTCTGCCTCCACCTTAACTGCCTAAAAGAATTTAGATAGGAAGCCTGTAACAGGAAGAGAGCTATTACCAAAGCTAACTTTTTTTTTCTTTTACATAAGGACTTTTGCAATGGAAAATATTGCTTACCAATTGGTCCTTCTCATGTTCCTGAGAATTGTCTTCCTCCCCTTTGAAGTTGCCTACTGCCTTATCCTTTGCTCAGGATGGCATATAAACCTCTGGTGCCTGACTGCTGGGGAGACTCTCGTGTCTTTTGGGGGGCTTCTGTACATATGTAATTAAATTTATTTTTCTCTCATTAATCTGTCTTATGTCGATTTAAATATTGAGTCAGCCAAAGAAACTAGAAGAAAAGAAGGAAATATTTTCCTCCCCCATATTCTTTAGGCTATTTGTGATTTTCTTGTACACACGTATACATCCACCCCAGAAAATTCCCAGGGGGCTTTCTGCAGAACACATCTATTTCTTAGTATATCCACTGCTTATATCTTTTGCTAAGTATACAACTTTTTTCTCTGACCGTTTTCAGTTTAGTTCAATAAATATCTATCAAATTCCTCCACTGCCACTCACTGTATTAAACACTGGGAATATAGCAATGAAGAAGAGATAATTCCTTTAGGAGAGAAAGCCACATAAATGTAACATGAATATCACTTAATTCCTTTGTGAGCATCCAAGTACAATTCCTCCTTTAGTTTGCTCATGCCCTAAAACCATCATTTATTTCTGCCTGTATTTGTTTCCATGCTAGTTTAATGAATGTCTCTGAATGACTCAGTTAATGTGTCTTTGTCTCTGTGACTGAAAACAAGCAAACAGGCCCCGAGGATAAGGAGCAGGAGTGTTTCATCGGGGGTGGGTGGTACAGCCTACATCCTGGGGCAGCCTTGCTAGGTGGAAGAACATCTCTGTGCAGTAGGCTTTGGTAAACAACTTTGTTTCCAGAATGCCCTGGAGAAACAAAACCTTCCTGCAGAAATTCCAATGGGCACTGAATGCAATTCCTATCATGGATGCTTTGCTTCAATTTGTCCATTTTATGTTTCAGCTTTGTTTGTTTTGCACTTAAGTTTAAAATTTTACTCTCATCTAATAAGAAAAGTTTCAAACTGGAAAGACAGCTTGATAGGAAAAAAAAAAGAAAAAGAAAAATACTATAAGAGGAGAAACTTGGAATTTCATCCAGGTCCTAGCACACCTTTACATCAGAGCATGATTTTGATGAATCTTATCTTTGCCCTGAAACCACCAGGATTCAAATACAGGACAAATGGGAAAATCACTCAACCCTCCTCTGCCTCAGTTTCTTCATGTGCTAAGTGGTGACAATAATCTTGTCTCTGTCGGAGCTTGTTGCAAGGATGAAAGATGTGATAGAACATTCATTCCTTCATTCACTGCCTGGCCTGCATCAGCTGCTCCATAAACATCTTCTGTTACTACTGTGCGAGGTTGACTCTTTTTGGTGATTATTTCAGGTTGATTTGCTAACATCACAGTGGTACCCCTGAAAAGTAAACAAACCTTCTTTCATTGTCTTTCTAATAAAGTTCATTAATGTGTACCTATCATTCACCATGGCCAGCAAACTTCCTGTTACAGTTTTCAGGCCCTCAGTTACCTTGTTTACTGAGTGTGAATTTCTCAGCATCTTTCTCCAGAGCAAGGAAGAACAGGGAACAGGAGATAGAGAGATGCTGCTTTGGTGCTAGGAGCCGACCTTGTTTGCACCACTCACGGTGCTTCCTGCTCCTTCTCTGACCTCCTCTGCCTTACCACCTTGCTTCCTCGACCCACTGCCCAAGGGCTTCTCTCCCGTTCCAGTTTTTCACTTCTACCCCCAAAACCCGGAGGCATAAATGCCAATGAGCTTTGCATTTCCGAGTTGACATCTTATCAGCTGATAAATTTTATGCTGCAGTTGTTTTTCTCCAACCTAGATTGAAAACCTCTAAATCAGGGATTGTGCTGTCTTGCATTCCTTGTTCTGCATCACATAAATCATTGACAGATAAATCATCTTAACGACACTGCCAACTAACCCTGTGTCACACTACCAGGCCCTCCTTTCACACTGTGTCCATTCTGGCTCAGTTGGCTTCTAATCCCATCGTAATATTTAAACAAAAATGAATTAAATTAAAAATTGTGACACAGCCTATTTAATTCTAAGATGAGAAGCATAATATTGCCTATATCTATTTCTATAAGAACTTCTTTACAAAGAAATTATCCAACATGTTTAGACTGGTTTGATAAAATGTTTCCTATGTCATTCCTATTGTTAAAAAAGAGACAACAGAGGGGTGCCTGGGTGGCTCAGATGGTTAAGCGTCTGCCTTTGGCTCAGGTCATGATCTCCTGGTCCTGGGATCGAGCCCCACATGGGGCTCCCAGCTCAGGGGAGAGTCTGCTTCTCCCTCTCCCTCTGCCTCTCTCCCCAACCCGTTCTCACTCTCTCTCTCAAATGAATAAATAAAATCTTAAAAGAAAAAAAAACAGAGACAACAAGCCCCAAATGGAGTCACTTGTATTAAGCCCACATCACCAACCTGAGACCTAAGATTTAATGCCTAACTTAATTATAATTTCAACCTCTCTCAGGAGTAGAACCTTAAACAAGTGAACCTGGAATTACCTGGCTGGCACTAATGAGGTAGTCTGCCTGCTAGACTCCTATCATCCACTAAAGGAAGGTGACCTTGCTACAAACAATCCACTCTTTGCTAGTAATTTCCTGCTCCTGCCCCCTTCTGCCTCTAAAAGTCTTTCATTTTGTACAGTCCTTCGGAGTTCTTTTCTATGCTAGATGGGATGCTGTCTGATTCATGAATCCTTGAATAAGCTATTAAGATCTTTAAAATTTACTTAGTTGAATTCTGCTTTACTAACGATATTTTTATCACATCCAGAAGAAATGTATATATGGTTTTATCACCCCTTTCTTTATATTAGAGTCTACTATAGATGTATTTATTCACCAGATATTAATAATTGGTATCATGCTTCTTATTCTCCAGTCTCCTGGATTTATTATTATAGCTCCCTTTGCCTACTTGCCATTTTTTAATTTAAGCACTCCCCATAGTCTCCAAATGACTTATTAGGTGGGTTACATTATTGTCCCATTTCTCATGATAACTTCCTTAAATATTCTACATGTTGATATTTTAAGAAGCTGTTCCTTCTGTTTTTTCTTCTTCTTCCCCTGCTCTCTTTTTTTGTCAATTCTCACTTACAGGTATTCACACATGTTAATATTTATCTGTCAGGTATTTTGACAGGTAAATATTTGTATATAATATTGCCACACACAAACTATAGCATATTGATAAAATATTTACTGGAGTTGAATTTTTTATATGCCACTAAAATATTTGCCTGACGATGATTTCATAGTTCAACAATTTCTTAGAGAATTGGCTTTGACCTCAAAATTTCAGCCAATTAGCATGTTTACAGAAATCATTTCTTATTCACTTAACATAATTACAGAGCTATGTTCATTGCTGTGAGTTAAAGGTACATTAGCATCCAGTGATTAGCCCCTTCTTTGACTCTATTTTAATTATAATAAGCAAGAAAGAAACCAGCTTTTAGTCTAAATATCTTGTTCTTTTGTAAAATACCAAGACAATGACCTTGGCGAAGAGCATCTCAGAATAAATTTCTAAGTAGGTGAGCCCTAGTATTTGTTGAGGTCTTCTGTGAAACCTTTCAGGAATGCGAAGAAAGTAATTCTACACCAAACTTTATCAAATAGAAACTAAAAGTACTGCAATTATTATTCTTAAGTTATTCAAAATGAAAATATAGCCACATCAAGGAGACAAGTGGGGAGCTTGTTGCGGCCTAGTCATATAGCAGGTATTCAAGAAACATCTGTTCAATGGACTTCAGAATATAGGGATTCAGGCAACAGGGAGTAAAGGCCTGGGAGGAAATGGTAATACTAATAATAATAGTTACTGAATTCTCTCTGTGCACCAGGTAAGTTAAGTATTTTATGTGCATTGTTACATTTAATCGTCACAATGAGTATAAGAGGTGGTATTATTCACCCCACTTTACAGATGAGGAAACTGAGGCACATCCAAGTTAGTTAAGTCACTGAACTAGAAAGTGGCAGAGCTCAGATTTTACCTTAGGCTCTCTCAACTCTAAAACCAACACTCTCAAACACTGTTTTCTTCTTCTCATGACCACCGCACCTTCTATCTAGCCAAGGGAGGAAGGGGAGGGCAGGATCTGGACACAGGGTCTGGTAATAGGCACAAAATTTGTAGAAAGACCGAAGCTTGGTATTTACCAACCAATGTCTCAAAGTTGTTGTTTGTTTGTTTTTATAGTTTTTTGTTTTGATTTTTTTTTTCAGGCCAGAACTGGTTTCTGAATAGGAATGCATCTTGTATCTTAATCCAAAAGTAGAAATGAACAGCCTCAAGGGAAGAGAGAAGTAGCAAGTAACAGAGCCTGGCAGTAACTGCCACAGGTTGTATATAAATAGCTTAGGGGGCTCAAAAGAGAAATTGAGGGGAAAATGCAGTTTATAGATGACATGTTGAAAGCAGTTATTCAGAAATGAAAATTTTACGCATAGTCAAAAATCATCCCCAATTTAGAAAATTATTGATGGCTGTAAAACTTATCTAGATATATTTGATAAACCACTCTGCAAATAAAATTAAAATAGTACTGTGAGACTCACTGAAAATTTAAGCTGAACAAGGTACAAAATATAGACATAAATCTCTTCCCAGATGCTTCTATTTAGGTCAAGCTTGTTAGGGAATTTTGAGATCTGTTATCAGCCAGACAAAGGATTTTACCAAACTATGTTCTGAATAATTAAGAGAAATCAAGCACAATCTCATATGCATTGAAAACTTTGGTTGAATAAAATTAGGCTCCCCTCTGTCGATAAATGTCTCTCCCCTCTAACCCAAGAGGGTGATGAGCCTGCCTTTAGGGCAGAGCCCAGGAAAGTGCTACCCCAGTCTCGGAGCAAACAATCCTGAACCCAAACCTAACGCCTCCCCCTTTGAAGAAGCTAAGTGTAGATCCTGCTCACCTCCACACCACCTCCGAATGGAAAGCTCTGGATATGTTGGCTATAATCTGAGTCTAGGGAACTCTGGCTGAGCTGGAAAAAGAATCAGAAAGGAACTGCAGCTTAGGCAAGTATTTTAACACCTCCCCTATGATGGAAATATCCCTCTATGGTAGAGATGTAGGCTGCTGATCCAAAGTTTGTATGATACAACACATTTTCTTCTATAGCCTAGGCTCCTTGACATAATTTTCTAAATTCCATGACACCCAGCACCAGCACTCTACTCTGTAGGTGCTCAGTAAATGATGTGCTATCATCAACATTCTAAAACACTGACACAGTGTTCTGAATGACATTTTTTTTGTCCTGGGTGGGTGGGGTGGGGTCATCTAGGGCAGCAGTAGTTGAGTACACCGTTATTTGTCACTGATAATAGCTGTGCAAATCAAACATCATTCTAATCCAATTTTGCTCTGGTTTGGCCTATACAGAATTCCAATCATGACAAAATATTTAATCTCTGGAGGAGTAATATGTGTGTATGTGTCTCTGCATATATAAAAGTCCAGACAACCAAAGTCCTTGAAACATTCAACATCTGCTCAGCCAACATTTCAAGGGTATTTAAGCTTAATGTCACCAATATTAATTCACATATAATATAAAAGTTTCAGTCTCAACATTTGCTTAATAGTTTTGAGTTGACCATTAACTGTCCATGAATACAGGACCAGTCTACTGGGAGGTGTGACAGAGTGCAATAATATTAGCAAAGACAGTTGGTTGCAGCCAGAGGTTGTGGACAGGGAGTAAATGTCCAGGAAAAGACCCGAGAAGGGTGTTTGATGGAAATCAAGGAGAGGAGGAAGGGAGAAGCTGTAATTGGGGAAAACTGTGCAAAGCAGTGTTCACAGAAATGTAGTAAAGCAAGAGATTTGTATCAGGGAGGCCGATGGGAGTGGTGGAGAGGAGAGCCTTGTTATTTCACATATTTGGAGATGGACTCACAAAGAGAGTAAAGACTATTTCTGAAATATCAGTTTTTTCTCTTGTACTGGAGGAAGTCTCTCCAGGTCCACTTGCAACCCAACTGCCCCACTTCCAATGCCTTCTAGGTAAGTGTCACCTTCATCTGCAGACCTTGTCTGTCCCTGGCAATGGCTGGAAGGCACCTGCCTTGGCCTCCTGTGAGTATGTCATCTAATGAAGACATCTATTAATATGGGCACATTACAGCTCGCCATCTGGCTCTGCCTCTTGGACCACTCTCCTCCCTATAGATCTGCACACACAAAGCATGCTGTGCCTAATCAATTATTTATCCATTTCCCTCACTCCCATAACAGACCCTGCCTCTGCTCTCTGCTGCAAGGCTGCTGAGGGCTGATGGCACACATTTCAGGCCTTAAACCCTTTTCCACCCAAACCAAACATTGAGCACCACCATGTCCTCAGACTGTCCTTGTTTTGTCCTTTTCTCTGGGTCCCCTTCTTCCACATATTGTGAGAGTCCCAGTAGTACATGTCACAGGTTCTGAAACCAGACTCTACTGGGAACCTAGCCTTTCCTCCGATTATGATGATGGCAAGTTGGTTAACTTTGCTCATCTCGGTTTCCGTACCTAAAAAATTGGGATGATCTATCACCTGAGACCTATCACCATTAGAATGGGCTTGTTTTGAGTATTAAGTCAGTAAGTATCCATGGAGACTATGGGGTTTGGTCCATGATAAGCATTGCAGAATTATTACTTTGTTGTTATTTCCCCCCCGCCCCATCCGCCCTCACATATTAATCTGCTCATTCTTTTTCACATTCATCTTCACTTTTCTTACAGTTTCTGTAACAAAAATAGCCTTTATCTCTTTCACACTATCCCTTCCATACCTTTCCAGCCTTACCCTTTTATAAACAGTAATAGACCGTCCCTCTGATTTGCTCTTAATCCTTCTGCCTTTTTCCTTTTCAACTTTACCCTTCTTGCACACCCTTGTTTTAACTCTCTAAATTCCTCCTTTCTGCCTCTTTTTGTCACTTTAAAACTTGTTACTAGGCAAAAAATCAAGAATGAGCTAAACTACTATTGTGAATGTAATTTTCATGGTATCTTATAATGGCAGTTCTTTTTTGGAAAGTATAAATACTAAGTTCTTATTTGGATCATTAGAAAACATTAAGTATTCTATCCTCAAATAAAGCAGAGACTGTTTTCCAGTTGTGGCACCATGAAGCAGTCTCATTATGAAAATCAGCCAGTGAGATGAGAACTCTTTCCCTCCCTCCACAGGCTTCTCCCCTATCCCTTTTCCTCCCCTGCTCCAATTTTGCAAGAAATATCTTTTTTTAATTTTATTTTTTTAAAGATTTTATTAATTTTTGCAAGAGAGCGAGCACAAGCAGGGGAGGGGGGAAGCAGAGGGAGAATCAGACTCCCCGCTGAGTAGGGGGCCCTACACGGGGCTCAATCCCAGGACCGCAGGATCGTGACCTGAGCCGAAGGCAGATGCTTAGCCGACTGAGCCACCCAGGTGCCCGAAATATCCTTTTTTAAATGAAAGTATAAAATACTTGTTTTAACTTCAGGCTCTCTATCCATACCTCATTAAAAAATATGTTATTGACTAATCACATCTCAGAAATTAAATTTTTTTGACTTGATGTTTCTCTGGACCTTTGGTTTAATGACCAATGGTCCAATTCGTCATTCTGGTTGAAAAGGAAGAGCTCTACCGAGCTCTACTTTTTGGTGAGCATCCTGGCTGACATTTATCCATTTGAGTTATGCAGATTGGTAAGAAAAAAAAATCCTCCAACAAAGGACTTTATAGTTCACTTATGCATTTATTCAAAATTTATTCATTCTAGTATCTATCAAGATTCTCCCTAAGCACGAAGGAAGATACAGCAAAAAACAGGTGTATGCTTCTCCTTTCTCCTTCACCCAAATTATAATGGATAAGCTTCATTTTAAGAGACACCAAACATTGCAGGCAATATTCTCAATTTGGCAGAACAACTGCTCTGCGGGGAAGAAAGTGGTGATGCCAAAATGCAAATATCTACAGAGCACTGTTCCTGAAGGCATATTGCTCTATCTGTGTTTAATGAAGATTGGGATACGGGCCTGTGTCTGAGTGAATGGCTGGTTCTCTGTGTTTTTGTAAAATGATAAGATGGGGGAAATGAATATTTATGCCAACTTTGATTCTTCTAAAATTTCCACCCAACTGTCTGCCTGTGCTTTAATATCGTCATTAATAATACAAATTAGAATAATGTAATTAAATGCCCTTGGGCATCACCTGAGTGTTTCTGTACAGCTATGATGCCCTGGGACTCTCTGATCCTAATAGTCTCATGGCTAGCCCTTCACATGAACAGACCCAGGCTGGCGCTTTCATTTCTTGCTTCAAACTGCCTCCCTGCTATAATTCCTTGGCTCTGGTTGCAATTAGATTCACACTTTACTGTACTGTAAAAATCTCCTTTGATGATCCATATCCACCCTCTATAAAACTTGGCTCTGGCAGAGGCAAGAGAAGCCCTTCACCCATGCCATACAAAACAACATCCAGGGCAGAGGATTTTGACTGCTCTGTGCCTGATGAGGTCATCAGTGACATTAATGTCTCCATGCATTAGGAGTGCTATAGCCATATTACATATTGTAGGATCACTGAAGCTGCTTTGAATAGAGGATAAAAATGCCACTCACTTTGCACACTGAGACTGAACATTTCACAAGCCTGTTCCTCCCAGACTCAGAAAGCAGGACTGCATTCTTTACATATTGAGGGAGATACACAGGGGCAAAAAAAATTAAGCAAAGAATTAGAGGTCCAGGCTGGAAGAGGAAATCAGACCTTCACAGAAGGCTTGAGAAACAATTAATAAATGAGATATGGTAGTCATGGTAAGACTTAAAATGCAGAGTAAACTGAAACATATAAAGACAAATAATAAAATGTGTAGTTTTTAAAAGTCTGAAAAGCAATCCAAAGGGGTTATGGGATAATGTGTTGAGGATACTAAAGTGCATAGTCTCTCAAACAGACCCTAGAGGTAGAGAATTGTTTCTATCTTTTCTCTAACCTTCCTTCCACACCCTTCAGGGATGACTTTCCAGGCTCAAGGTTACTTGCTTCTTATTTCAACTTTCTTCACCCTCCCTGTACAATAATCTGGAGACTGAGACTAATGCTCTGTGTGACTTTCTTGGCCCGGGAGAGCAGGGACTGCAGAATGATGACTGCTTTTGGCAGAGGCCCAGAGTGGAGAATTTATTTACTGCCTTGTCGACGCGACGTGTAGTGAGATGGGATGGGCCGCTGCTTCTCCACATCCATTAGAAAGTGCTCGTGGGGCTAGAGAGAAAACTTGAAAAGAGCTTTTGCTTTGGTAGTCTAAAATTCCTAAAACTCCAAGGATGAGGAGTCATAATCCAGGACCAGCATGGAGATCCGCAAGCTGGAACAATGAATGGCAAGGAGAAAGGAACCCACCACATTCTTGTTCTTCACGGTGCCTGCTTTTGAACCTTTCCTCAAACCGAACCAATATATTATCTGCCTGGGAGATGCCTTAAAGTAAAATCAATAACATTTGAATGCTAGCTTTCCTTTTTAGGAAATAATATTTGTTTAGCAGTTTTTAAAATATCTTAACCTGCAGCCCTCATTTTATTTATTTATTTATTTTTTAGATTTTATTTATTTATTTGACAGAGAGATAGACAGAAGAGCACAAGCAGAGGGAGTGGCAGAGGGAGAGGGAGAAGCAGGCTCTGCACTGAGCAGGGAACCCGATGCGGGACTCGATCCCAGGACCCTGAGATCATGACCTGAGCCGAAGGCAGACGCTTAACCATCTGAGCCACCCAGGCGCCCTGCAGCCCTCATTTTAAAGCTAATGGGAATTTGTGATTCATTAGGAACTTTAAAAATTAAGGATCATTACTTCTGCTAAATTTAAATTCAAATTGCCTGGGCTACTCAATTAATCAACCTTTAAACAATATTAAAACAGTCAGGGCCTGTCACACTCTTGTCTGATGGAAGACGATTCAGTTTCCAGGCAAACTGACAAACCACTCTGAAGGGAGGTAACTTAATAAATTCCCCCAGCCTTACTCACTCGGCCTTTTCTCCCCCCTTCTTTTTTGTAACCAAGAAGAGACATATGTCTGTGCCGAAATGGCTGTTGCCATCTTACTCTCCCGTCTGGCTGTCACATGGCTAATTGTCCTAAAACAGCTGGATGGGGCAATAGCATCTTCAATGACTCAGCTTAAATGGTCAGGCAGAGTGAGAACAACCACGCGCCCTGTCCCCACACAGCAAAATAGCTCCCAAGAAAATGTGCTTTTAAGAAATTGCGTAGCCTTTAAATCTTTTTTTTTTTCTTTTCCACATCAATGTGTCTGTGCTTTTAATGATATCCCTGTGTAAGAGTTTTAGTTTCTTTTATTTATTTATTTATTAAAGATTTTATTTATTTATTTATTTGACAGAGAGAGAGACACAGCGAGAGAGGGAACAGAAGCAGCGGGAGTGGGAGAGGGAGAAGCAGCTTCCCTCGGAGCAGGGAGCCCGATGTGGGGCTCGATCCCAGGACCCTGGGATCATGACCTGAGCCGAAGGCAGACGCTTAATGACTGAGCCACCCAGGTGCCCCTAGTTTCTTTTAGAGATATCTGCATAAACTGCCTTTCCAGAAAAAAAAAAAATTTGTTTTATTCAGGATGCCGAACATTCTAGTTTGTGATCAGCACTAGGAACAGGATGTATGTTATCATGATGTTTATCAATGTAGAATTTTGTAATCTCCCCATTTTGTAAGTCTTTCCTTCATCAGCCTGTTAAAGGCTAATAGATGTTTATGTGAAAGCAACTTCACATTTTTGAGAGAGGGCAATTTGTGAATAAATGGTAATATCGATTCACTGGTTAGGAGGAATATTCTTATAAGCAGAACATCCCATCTCTGGTCATTGTTCATAAAGGCTGCTTTGTATATAAGGCTTAATATATAAGATGCTTACTTTCTGGGCGCCTGGGTGGCTCAGTCGTTAAGCATCTGCCTTTGGCTCAGGTCATGATCCCAGGGTCCTGGGATTGAGCCCCACATTGGGCTCCTTGCTCAGTGGAGAGCCAGCTTCTCCCTCTCCCACTCCCCCTGCTTGTGTTCCCTCTCTCGCTGTGTCTCTCTCTGTCAAATAAATAAATAAAATCTTAAAAAAAAAAAAAGATGCTTACTTTCTACAGTGAGTATGGGCAACATGGTTTGGCTCTTCTCTGGGAGTTAAGGTGCTTACTCTGTAAATCAAGACTTAGGAATGTACAGCTGTTATTCTAGATTCTAAAACTGCCTTTGTTAATTATATGCATATAAATGTTCAATCCCCTTTTAGAGTCTTCCTAAATTACCTGCTTAATATTGTCCAGCATCACTGATTTTCATAGGTTAATTATTCCCCACATAAAAGAGCATGAGCTTTGTCCAGTCAAAATTTGTTGCCTATCGTTTGATTAACTTTCCTCCTCTGGTTCAAAGAAACAGAATAAGGTGAGGAGTCACTGACCATCTGTTTAAAAACAGTACCCCACACTCATGGAGCAACGCATTTACACTAGCTCTTCATATCCATAAATACAAGATGGCTCTCTGGTTGCGGAAAGAAAAAGGGAGAAACAGAAAGAGCACCAATTTTACCCCTACTTTGGATCCCTCCACTCTGTACAGAAAGAGCAGTCTGTCTTTGGTGCTATCTGTCCTGTAAAGTGTGAGGTAGCCCAGAAAGGGCATGTTTCGTTTGGTTAAAGAATCAGAGGGAAGGTCAGGGAGGGACAATGGCCAGTTTTAAGTCTAGATGAGAACAGGAATCATCCAGCAGGTAGATCCTCATAGTATAATATCATCATATGCTGTTTCCTTTTCTCCAATCCTACATTGACACCCAGATGCGGAGTGACTCTTGACTTCAACATCATTTCTGTAAAAGTAGTCTATCAGTTCACAAAAGACATGTATTTCTTTTACTTACCTTCAAAAACCCCCATCCCCCTCTATAATCTATTCCCAGGACCATAGAACATCCATTCCACATAGTTTATCTTCTACTTTTTCGTTGGGTCTCTAACGTTCTTTCGTCCCTCTGATGTTTAAGGTCCTTAATGTTGGAGGTGAATTATTGTTTTTGGAAACATGGTAGGTGCTTAATAATTATATGTGAAAATGAACTGCACGGTCAAGTCTCTCTAACTCGGCACTCAAGGCTAACATATCTAACTGCATTTTTGACATCTTCATTTGGTTGAGTCACAGACATATTTAATTAAAATGTTCAAAATGGAACTCTTGATTCCACTGCCAAACCAGTCTCTCCCTCTGAATTTACTCACCTCAGAAGAAGGCATAATCACCCGCTGAATTACTTAAGGTAAAACACTTGGAGATACTTTTGTCTTCCTTTCTCTCTCATCTGTCCCATCTAATTTATCAATAACTTCTTTTGGTTTTTAGCTCCCAAATATCATATTGAATCTGTCTACATCTCTCAGTTCCCAGTGCTGTCTACTTAGTCTGGAAAACCATGATCTCCCTACCTAGATCCCTAGAGCCGCCAAACCCTGCATGATTTTTATCTCTTCTACCTTGTCTTGGGTCACTCGATCACTTGCACCTTTACTATCCCCACCATACTTAGGTCAATGGTCCCTATCTGCCAAGAGCTTACATTCTTACGTGGGGAAAGACAAAAAATGGGGACAAATAATCACAATATTCATAACCTGTGCTTAGATGCTATAAAGAAAACAAACAAGCAACTCAGGTAAAGAATGGGAGAGTACTTTGATTCTTCTCATCCTTTGAGACTCAATAAAAGTTATCTCCTCAAGGAAGACTGCTGTGAGTAGCCTTTCCTAAACAAGGTCCATTATTATTGTCTTAGCACACAGGAGAACCTCAATCTTGGTTATTACTGCGTGGATGAATCTTACCCTCATCCTTGCTTTCTAATTTTATCTTCCTGGTAAGTCAATTTTATTCTTCACTGTAGATACTAAAAGTGTCAGTCTTTCTACAAAATTTTTAAATAAAGAAACCGTGGACCAGGGTGTGTGTGTGTATGTGTGTGCATGTGTGTGTGTTCTGTTAAGCTAAAATCAACTTGAATTTATATCTCAGCTTTTTTTATACCCTGAATTACTCATTCTTTTTTACTTTCTGTCTCAGGAATCGGATTCTATATTGGTTTATTTTCAGTGACCAAAAATTTAGAGAAAGTTGTCAGATGGAATAGCTGAGATGTCAGTTACAATAGAGCACAGGTATTAGTTGGAAATGTATCTTTTGGCTCATATTGCAGGTAGTTTAAAAATAAATATATCATTTAAGGTTTGGGAGATGTGTGTGTGTGTGTGTGTGTGTGTGTGTGTGTGTGTGTGTGTGTGTTTATATTTTGTTTCTGTATTTAAAGATTGGCAATCACCATTTGAGTAGCTTGACAGGCCTGTTCTCAGCTCAAAATGCACATCCCTTTTAAACTATAAAATTCTATGCTCTCATGTATCTCATATTATCCATCTATATTGTAAAAAAGTGGAAATAATTAAACTATTCCATATAATGACTCTCCTTTAAATTCAGATAGCATTTTGAATTAGATTGCATAAAGAGACAGAGATAGAGATATTGTTTCCCATCAAATGAGGGATAGTTCGTCTCCTAACATCATCCTTTTTTTTTGGTCCTATTTCAAATGACTCTTCCCAAGGAGCTATTTATAATGAATCATCTCATTGAATATAGCAAACTCAAACTCTGTCCTTTCCCTGTGATGATCTCTTCTGGCCAAGTGATCTGGAGGTACAGTAGAAACTCAACACATTCCATAGATATATGTCCCTCACACTCTTTTAGAATATTAGGAAGACCTATTTATTACTAACCCTGTCACATCTTAGATGGTGAAAGTAACATTCAGTAAGTCAGCATATAGTTATGTTATGCTTTATAAGGACACCAATAGGGACATCTGAGTAAATACTTGTCACATTTTGAATATTGTGTTGTGTAAATATAGGGAAATTTCAAAATAAGTTTGTAAATTAGTTTTCTGAAGTGTCAAAAAGATATCAACTCTATTGTAGTGGGACTTGTAAGAGTAAAACATTAGAATAACAAAGAAATAGAAGAACATGTTATTAAATGTCTAATCTTGAAAATAAAACTTTCCCTGATAATGTGAAACAAAACCCAGACTACAAATTACATAAACACACACACACACACACACATACGTTTTAAAAAACAAAGGATACACACACTGAATGATATAAATATTAACTAAATAGAACTATATATTTATGTGTTCATATATGCATAGGATAAAGAGACTGAATCAAAGTGTAGAAGAATATTAACATCATGTCATGGTAATGTTTTTGGCATTTTAATTTCTAAATACTTTTCTATGCTTGCCAGAATTTCTGCTTTGAATGTTAAACATAAGCTTTTTCAAAAGTTAGACTGGAACAACCCATAGATCCTGATTAATCACAGCTAGCAGTGTAAGAAAAATCATCTGGCTGAATCAAGAATTTAACTAGAGACCTGAACTAAAACCATGACATGTCACTTAGGCCTTTGCCTTTCTCATCGTCAGTATGTATGGATGTCACATTTCCTTGTTTCCCTTCCTTCCTTTTCACCACTGAGGTGATATCAATATATTACATTAGAAAGCAATTCATCATTCGTCAAGAACTTTCACTTGAATTTATCATTTATCATTTTCAGCGACGGGTTCCTCACTGAGTCAGTGGAGGAGACATTCTCATCCCCATTTCCCAGATGAGGATTTGCCTATGATCACCCAGCCAGGGCTCTAAACCCTTAGAATCCACCTCAAGCAGGAGTTATCTAAGACAGCCTGTGGCCGATGACTATACTTCTGATCATTTGCCCCTAATGCTAGCTGAAAGCAATCAATACAATTTAGCAAACATATGTATCAAGTATCTATTGCCTGAGACACTGAGAAGGAAGGGAAATGCCTATTCTCTTAATATACTTACTTTTCCTAGTCTGTAGTCACATGTCCATTCTAGAGAATAGAATACTAAAACCATCTAAAACTTTCAGAGTATATCTCTGGCTTTTGATCAAATGATTACTTTATAAAAGGGAAAATAGGAGAGTAGGATGCCATGAAGGGGACAGAGAATTGTTTTCTCAAACATGCTCAGAATGCGACCTGGCCTTACCACGATTCTTGCAGCAACCACAATAATATAGATTTCTGCTTAAATATGTTCAAGTGATTGACATTATGGATTTCATCCAAGGACTGTATTTGACTAAAAATCACTGGGGGCTATCAGAAAATAGATTAAAACAGTTAGTTAACTAATTTATAAACAAGATATTGGGAATTGCTCAATCTTACTCACAGGGAAAGTGGATAAAAAGGCACAATTCTAGCTCATTCTTCCTGTTTAAAAATCCAACCATGGGTTTTCAATTACTGTATACTTCTCTGACCTAAAGGTAATGAGATAGTTTACGTTATCCTATAGTAGGGCATCTGCTGTGGGTAAAGACTCTTCCTACTTGTTGCAGCTGCTTTACAAATTAGCACAGACCCCAGCATGGAGCACCTTCTGGGGACCGCTACTGCGGCTTGAACAAAAAGCACCTGTCCTTGCAGGGATCTCCTGGGCCAAAATCCCATAAAACGACAGCCTTCCTGGGAAAATTTTCTCTGTGAATTTTCATTGCTAGAGAAAAGGCACAGGGACTACAATTTCTCTCACTGAGTTAAGCATAACCCTGAAATAAGAAGACAAAATGTAAGCCTGTTTTCCATCAGGGAAATCTAGGTACTGAGTAAAGAAAGAAGTCTAACTAATGCATAAGTCTCTCTTCTCCAGTCCTGTCTAATACTTGCATTGATTCCACCTTTTAGTTTGTATTCTTTATTACTGTCAGGGTCTGAGCATTTGTAATCCATGTTGTCTTTTTTTTCAATGCTCTGCCTCGGGTTGTCAAATTGAGCAAATATGAAAACACGATACCCAGTTAAATTTGAATTTCAGAAACACACACACAAAAATTTAGTATATCTCAAAGAATGCATGGGATATACTTACACTAAAAACTATGCACTGTTAACTAAAATTGAAATTGACTGGGCATCCTCTCTTTTATCTGGCAACACTAACACAGCCTCCTCTTCCCTCATTTTAAGCCCTAATCTTTTTTTTTTTTTTTGCCCCACAAAACTGAGGAGGCACAGCCATTATCTCAGCAGATTTTCTTTGGCCAGCCTGGATCTGCTTATATTTGGCACAGTAATCTGCTGTCTAAGGCTCCATCAGTGTGCTTCCAACTGGGAGGCAAAAACAACCAAAAGTGAAGAGAGGAAGAGCATGCTTACTCATTCACTGTATTTATACCTCTAGTTTCTAAGCTAAATTCAAAGGTCTCCAAAAGTAACTGTAAGGGGGGGTGGTTTACGTGGCAGGAACCAGATAGCTCCTTTAATTATATTTACACAAAATTCATCCCTATTGAAATAGAAGGTGTATGAATTTGGATTAATTCAAAATTGTGGAATTAATGGAATTTCTCTTTTCCCACTGAAGAAATTCCTCCAAACCAGAGATTCCAACCCTGGTTAAACATTGCAATCACCTGAGAATTATCTAAAAATATAATGCCAGCCCCCACCATATATTCTAGTTTAATTGGCCTGAGTTGGGATGCAATCATTAGTGTTTAAAAAGCTCCCTAAGTTTTTCTAATACACAGCTGGAGTGGAGAACCACGCCTGGTCAATCTACTCCTCAATAATTAGTATCTCCTTTAGAGATAACTAGCTTGTTTCTAAAAACATTATAATTAATACTGTTACAAATTAGTCATGATAACATCTCAACAAGTGCCTCGTGAGCTTCTGCCCATCAAAATGAAGCAAGTGTATTATATGCATAAATATATAATACCCATATATACAGAAAGCATTCTTTCAGTTGCCTTGTCTAGGAAAATTCCATAATGACTAATAAAGGCTAAGGTAGAATTCATTACTGTTGTTTAAAAGTAAGCTGCCCTAGGTGATATCTGGTCAGTTTGTTAGTCACTAAATCCTGTTGCTATTAGTGGTATCTCCCATCCCCCTATAAAATATAAAAGAAGAGTTTACTGGGAGATGAGAAAAGGAGGGCAAAAAGAGAAGTGGGGTGATGGGGAGACAGAAGACTAAGGTAGAAATGGGCAGGAAGGGAGGACAAGGAAAGGAAAAAAAGAAAGGAATGGAGGAGGAAGGAGAGAGAAGAGGATGAGAATATGAGAGAATATTAAGGCAGAAACTTTTTTTTTCCCTTTCATTTACTTAAAGGTCACTTTCTAGAGCATGCTTCTGAATCCAGATGAATAGAAGAAAAGCCAATTCAATCAGGAAAGGGTCTCTGCCCCAAGGGACATAATTGATCCCTTTCTTACCCATCCCCTCTTTTTTCCCCTTAAGAGCTCCAGACAAGCACTGGCATTCAGTGTCACTGAGGTGGCTTCCTGTCAGTCTTCAGCATCATTTCTGGATCACCCAAATGTCCAGCACTGGTCCTGTCAAATGTGTGGTTTAAAGCTTGATGGACAATGTACCACATTATTCAGAATTTCTTTAAACCAATACTTTTACGTGAGCCTTGCTGAAGTTTCAACATGCCTTTCAAAGGCAGAAAGAAAAAAAAGAACAATTTATACCAGATCATAAAAAGATATAATAGCTATTGAAAATAATGTGTTGGAAAAAGAAACATTTAAATGATGACATTAACAAAGCACAATTAGAGATCAGTTGGTCTCCATTCTCCCCTGGAGGTTCATAAACCCACAGATGAGGCTCTGAATTAAGAACCAGATGTGGCAAGATCATCCTAATTATATCTTGTTTAACTTGACCAGGAGATGTCTTGGATTGGATGTCACTTTTTCTTTTTCTTTTCATGCTTCTACTTTCAAAGAATAATGACTTTCAAAAATAGAAAGAGAAGCCACTACGCAAACTCAGGAGTTTGGAAAACAAAGTTAGCAAAATCTTTTTCCTATTGAGGGACAATAATTGACAGGATGGGGAGGGAGAGAAAGGGGGATGTAGGAGTTCAAGGATTATATGGGTAGCTTAATTTCACTGTTGTTTAAGAGTGTAACTAAGAGCAAATTTTACCACCTGCTCTTTATAAAATAAAGAGTCTATGTGACTATATACAATATACACAGACCAAGTGTAGACTTGGAGACATTTATGAATGAAAACTGAGAAAGAGTCAATAACTCAGAACCAAAAACTAGAACTCTACTCAGCTACCCCTACTCAGTAAGGGTTGTCACTGCTTCTTTAGTTAAAAATAACTAGAAGTTTTATCTCTAATAGTAGTTCAACATGTAAAAATATATATAATAAAGTGCACACCATTCTTAAAAGACAGTGTGGACTCAGCCATTTTTAACAAATTCTTTTGTTATCTTTATAAAGCCTTAATACATTTTTTCTGGAGTATTTCCCATACGCGCACACACGCACACCCACAGACTCCTTGGGTGAGTAGAGACTGCCCTGTTCTGGTCAAAATTCAAGTATCCTGAATAGGCAATAAAAAAAAAGTGGCTCCCTTTACAGAATTCTATTTTAACAAGGCTTATTTCTGTCTGGGTATGCTACATGTTACACTAACTCATTTAGGAAATACCTGGGGTCAGGCTGTATTAGAATAGACCAGAATTTCTTGATAAAACTATAACCAGGCGAACTCTGACATTTTTGTAGAATACTTTCAAATGTCACAAAACTCACTGGAAAATAAAAGTTTCTGCCAGTTTCAAAGGAAATGAGTTTGTCTCAGGTTTAATACAAAAGCCAGGTAAAACTTAGAGATATAAGTTGAGTGTTATACTGAGGTTTTGTGAAAGCCCAAACTGGAAATTTAAAGAGAAATCTAGGTGGCGTAAAATTCTGACAATGGAAAATCAAAAGGTAATTTATGAAATCTCTATGAGTACATACTCTAATGATTCCTTCCATCTATAGGCTTGGGGTATATCCAGGAGACATATGATGTGGTCAGAGTAAAACAGGAGTAAGAAAAACAACTGTCCTGGAAAAAAATATATGAGAAATGAATTTCGGGTTTTCTGGAGAATTCTGGTTGAATGGCTGCACTATGTCATTTGATTTGTTCATAGTAAAATTCAAAATTATGTAATTACATGAAATTCCAAGTTAACCGTCACCCATCAAAAATGCAAGAGTGTTGGGAACAAAAACAAATTAATTGCTAATAAATTCAAATAGTAGCTCTTACTGGGCATAGAGTGCACACACTTCTTTCGTAATGGTAAAGATGGGCATATCTACAGAGAATTTGGAAGCAGGACATACTATTCCACGAGTAGCTACTGATGGTATAGGAATAGCTCATGATGGTGCACTAGAGTATCAATGTTACTCTTCTCACAGGGGATTGAAATAGTGAAAACTGATATTCAGTTGAGGATCTTTTCACAGACAGCAATGTCTGTAGTTTAATGGTAGAAAAGTAATTGATGGAGTTAATCTATTTCTCTGTAAAAGAGAAATTGACAGAAAAAAAAAAACTTGGTAGCGGTAGCAACTAATCATTAATAAGACCACATAAAACTAAAACAGCAACAAGAATGTGACTCCAGCTCTTCCTAGGGAGAGACGAATTCTCTGTCTCCAATCTGACTTTATATAAATCACTTCATTGAAAACATTTCTAGAGGCCTCCAGTCACTTCTATATATACATGAGCCCTGATAGTTGATGCACAATCTGCTTTCAGTATGCCCCTTGGACAGGGAAATCAGCAAACTGTAGGAAGAACTCACAATGCAGGGTCCAACGTGTTTTAGTGCAGGTGGGTGCATAGTAAGTAACACATTTAGGGAAAGTATTTCAAGCTGCATGGACTAAAGCCAGGTCATAACTCAAGGAAAAGGGCAAAAATAATGTTGCAGATTATTTTCTAAAGTCATCAACCCAGTGTGATTTTGCCTAAAGTAAGAAGAGCCAATAACATCATTATTTGTACTTGCTATTCAATCCATTTTGGTTTTTATATCGATGGAGCTATCCACAGCTTTGATCATGAGAACACAAAACAGAAAAAGGAAATGAACAGATAGGAGATGAGATAACATAAATGTTCCCAATCATGGACAGGTAGTAAGGTTTGCACACCAACCAGCAATCATCGTCTCTCTGCAAAGGGCTTTCACTTGAGAGAACAGAGCTAAGTGTAAGAAGACAACCCCTGGCAAAACACCTAGACAATCACTGGACGTGATCTATTGCAGGCATATGGCCCTCATACCTTGGTGCTTAAACACCTATACAGGGGACCATTTATAAAAAGAGGATAATAACTAAGAAGAACACAGAAATAGTTATTATATCTTAGATTTAGGGATCATAAAAATTGTTGCTTTAGAATATATTTTTAACCTTATCATTTACCCAGTAAGTGATGAATGTAAAACTCATAGCCTTTTAGACCTAAGAAAAAACTTAAATATTATCTAGTCCAATTCTCTCATGTACAGATAAGAGTGATAGGTCGTGACCAAAAAATGCTGTGAGTAGCCATGATGTGACTTGAACTTAAATATTCTGATTCCTAGTACTGTGATTTTCTAATACTTCACATTGCCTCTCTTTATCCCAAAGATATCATAAAAAGATGAAAATAAAAGTAGGTATATAAATGTCTCAAATAAATACATGGACTATATAGATAATAGATCCAAACTATGTTGTTTAAAAGATTAAGTTGGAAGACTGGGAAATACCTAATATTTGTAGGCAAAGGGTAACTGTCATGTACCATAAATCATGCCTATATATTACGTTGAAATCAGAATATGAGGCTTGGCATACATGAATTTGACATAGTTTTTGCCCATTTTTTACCATAGTTTCCTTCCCAACATTTTCTCATCTTCTCTTTCCCGGCAGTCTCTCACTGAAGAGTCACTTCTAGATACTGAGAGTCTTCAGTGTTTCAGCGAGTTGGCTTTCAACCAATGAAATAATTTATAATGCTATTTATGTATAGTTAGAATTACTTAATCACCCTATTAAATATCAAGAAATTTTCTATCTTTAATTTTTTTCCTTACTTATTTTCAAGAATAGTTGTAAATGGCTGTTACTGTCCTACATTTTAGAGTAATTCCTAGTGGTTTTACCAGATCTAAACATTGATATAGATACACCCCATATGATCCCCAAGCTCCAAGTAAGTTACATAAAAGGAAGGAGGATTTTGAGCACAATATAAGAATGTGATTTGGAACCAAAGGCATTTCTAGGAGGCTGAAGATGTATCAGAGTGTGCAAATGTAGCAGTCAATATACAGTTGGACTAATTAAACCCTAAGGCCTCACTTGGGTCTATCATGCTGGAATTGATGGAGGCTTATGAGTCTCTTCTTTTTAGTTTTCTGATTTCTTGGGCATTTACTTCAGTTCCAGTACAGAATATACCCTTCTTCTCTTTCTCTCCTGGTCTGAAGAGTTTCCCTAGTCTAGATTGCCGGTCTCCTTTCTATCTTTCGCTCTATCAATTATCCCTATATCTATCCATTTTGCTTGTAGAACACAGATGACTAAATCCTCCTCACAGTCCTAATACCTCTTCCTCTCCCCCCACCCTTTTCTATCAGATTATGCATACACGGAACATGACAAATATTCCTGCCACCTTACCCTCTTCCTCACCTCCCGCTCATGGTATGAGAACCAATAATATTTCACGAATAGGATGAAGTTTCAGTGCATGACCCTGACTGTCCCTTCTTACTCTGCGATTAAATGATTTAAATGGGTGCTATCAAAACCAGTTTGAAAGTCCACTCTCCATCTGCCATCATAGGTTTATTCAACCTTAAACCTCCCATCTGCAGCAGCTCGAATACCCACTGTAGATTCGTATTTTTAAGGCGCTTATCACATGCTGCTCTATATTGTTATCATAGCTCATGTATGTTACCCTTGTAAGGCTCTTAAGGGTAGAAATTATAGTTTACCCTGCTGTACCTGGAGCTATCAGAAAATACTTGTGGATTCCTCCCTCCCTCCCTCCCTCAGCCTCCTGCTATCTTAAGCCTACTTATATCATTTGATTTTTTTTTTCCTTAGCAGTAATAATCTGCTCTTTGCATGTAGCTTTTTGAGGCCATCTCTTGTCACATGTCAAACCTATTAAGTTTTATTATTTTTAATCAAAGTGTGTACTCAATTCTACCTCCTCCACTGAACCTCCCTTGTTAAGAAACAAAGTGTAGATTCCTTCTCATCCCAAATACACAACAAATCACACTCCTCTGTGATAAAAGGTACACATAAACACAAACATAAACCCCCTCCCCCACCAGTACAAGTGAAACAAAACATGTATACATCTTTCCTTTAGTTCATACATTCCTAGAATAAGGAGAGGAAAATTATCTGTGGTTCCTAATATGCTGCTCTGACCACATGAGTACCCAGTAAATAGTATCACTTAATGTCTCCGATGAGAGTAAAAGAACAAGTAATTTGTTAAAAACATAAAATGACACAGTCAAGTCAAAGTCTCTTAAATCTAATCCATGCCAAACATATTTATAAGTCTGAAATATGTGAGTGTTTATCTGAACAGAATCTTCAACTTTCAGAAAATTCATTTATCTCTTACTCTTCCTCTCTGCCGGGGAGGCAATTTGTCGGGAAAGTTTCCACAGCTGCTGTGGCTGCCATACTATTTTTACTTTTCAGATAAAGAATTTCAGCCTCGAGGGCAGTCAAACTAGCACCTTCCACCAATGCTAATCTCACTTCGTTATCCTTTTTTATAAAAGGTCACAACTCTTTTTATGTCATACAACGCTACGGGCACACTTTCATATATTTAATTTGACACAATATAACAACCACACGACTAGTTAGAGGACTCTGTCAAGCCTAACCTCAAACAAGTATTCCTTATTGTCTTCATTATTAAAGAAAGGGAGAAGAGGCATGCATGACCCACACAGTGCTTGCTTTTCACTTTATTTTCCCGTAGCTTCTGATAGGCCTTGTTACACAGTATGCAGGGCAGGAAGAAAATGTCCTGAGTCATATTAGAAATGAAAAGCTTCAACCATATGACAGAGTTTCAAGGAAGGAGGCACCACCCAGTGTCTTTCAAATCTATGAATCAGGATCTGCTAAGTTCTCGAACATCTTCGGAGCAACCACCACCCGTGAGGACTATGAAGAAGTAAAACATGCTTGTTGTTGGTATGAAGTAAGTGGTCTAGTTCATACCCTGAGTTCAGACTAAAGATGACCCTAGTTTACATGTACCGTTCAAGATGTTTTACTTGAATTTAATTCTCACAAAATCTTAATGAGGTATGTACTGCTATTATTCCAATTTTATCCATGAGGAAGTAGACAGGTAGAGGAAAGGAATCAACCTATAATACAGGAAGGTCACCTCTATAGCAAGTGTTGGGAGACAGGCTGCAGACCCAGGGAGGTGGGCTCCAGAGCACATATTATTACCCATTCACATGTTTAGGCTTCCTAGGGATGCTGTATTATAGGCCTCATAATTTGGGCTAATTCAGTTAGCTCAGTTAGAACAGTATGCTAATTAAGACAAATAAGAAATCAATATGTTACATAAGTTCAACTGTACTTGGCTCATTACCCCACTGGTACATCTTTGCTAAAGTGGAGTAGGCATCTGCCTTTTGGGATGAGTTGTGGTATTCTAGATGTCTCCTTCACCTGTCACTACTCCCACAGAAAGATCTTCTTTTGCCCCCATGTTTGTAATATCTGAGGACTCATTTGTTTTCTATTAATAGAAGAAATACTGTCCTCAGGTGTTCCCTTCTGAAACAGGTGTGTGACCACACTAGGCTAATTTTTGGACATGGCTCTTGCTCACAAGTGCAACAGCCTGCAAAATCAAAAAAAAAAAATTTGTTAAATGAATAAAAAGAGGATCGGGGCAAGAAAGTATGGATAGCTTGGTTAAACGTACCACCACTACTAGATTAACAAATTAATGTATGAAGGAAACTACCTAGTTTACATCTACACACTAAAGGCATCTTTTGTCATCTTATACAAGTGGGCATGCCAAAGAAACACTATCTCATTGTATAATAGGACTTTATGAAATAAGACAAATGAGAATGGTATCATGGTGGAAGCATGGAATACCGGAGGAAATTTGTAGACACCCCCCCCAGAAGTATGAGGTGAGGGGACAGCAAGGATGTAGGGTAAACCAAAGCAGAGCAGGGCATAAGACAACTAGTATTGGCCTACTGATCCTAGATGACCTGTCCACTCCCTAATCCTGGATTAGCCCCACTGCACTGCATTTTCATTTACTACTCTCTCCTAACCCCAACCTCAGTGACCCCCTAACAAACATTTCAAGAAAGCATTTGTTATGAACCCTGTTGCCTTGTATGCCATACAGAATTCTCAGGACTGTTGTGCAGATGATAGAGTGTGTATACTGTCTATTCAACTAGTTAGACCGAGATGCAAATGATGCCCAAGTTTAATTACTACACTACAGCGCCATCTAGTTCTTTGGACGTTGCTATCTGGTTGCTTAGATGACATGCTTGAGGGTCTTTTTTTATACCAAAGCCAGCATATTCAGAAATATTAGTACGTTACTTAGCCCCACCTCACGTATCTTATCCCCAAATAAGTACCCCTGTTCTGTTCTCTCTGTAAGCTCAATACAGTTTTCATCCAATCTTATTTTCAACCCTACTCAGAGATAAAAAAAAGACACCCTCTCTTTAGAAACTTTGGTTAGCATGTATTGATTGTGGAAAGCTGAACTTCTTTTTGTAGGATGATTATGATAAAATGGATGCACTCTTCATTTTACTTTATAAATTAGCAGTTTCTGTAGTATACATGGAAACTCATTTTTTGTCCTAATACCAGATATGAAGGCATGGTTGCAGAGTAAGTGAAAGATGAAGGTCTGTTGTTCATGTGAAGATGCATGTCCAACCCCCATTTTCAATGCTTAACCAGAATTTCCCGTTTGTTTGGGAAAGTCTATCAGATCGGGCATGATGATTATTTTCCTACCAGTGCCTTTGACCATTTCATTATCTTTCCAAACTTCTTTCCTGCCATGGTTACAGGGACAATCAGTTCTCTTTCTTCCTAGCCTTTGAGTCTTTCACCGGCCCATTTTATTCTCCTGTTTCATTGATATTGGTTCTGGGTAACTAAATTAAATTAAAACATAAAGATTTCCCTTCCTTGTCAGTGATTATAAAAATTCTGTATAGGTCTGAAGGCATAGGTAGGTCCAGTAATGTTTGTAGTTGTTAGCCCCAAATCTTGTAAATCCATTGTTCAAACACAAAATAGATAAAAAAAGAAATACCTTCAGATAAATTAGTAACTGGAGGGAACTGAACATATTTTGTGAACTAAATCACAAAGGATTAAAGTTTGTAATAGAATCTAAGTCATTATGTGTGAAAGCACAAAATAGCCATTTAGGACAGTGGTTCTGAAATTTATTTTTATCTCATAATCACCTAAGGAGCTATATGAAATTAAAGATGCTTAGACCTCACTTTTAGATACACTGAGTCTGAAATTCAGAGGGGATCCATAAGCAATCTTCCTTTTTAAAGACATTTAATGTCATTCTTCGAATGCACTGTCATGTTTAGCAACCACTAGTTTATAGAATTCTTGTGACTCTGTGATTTGTCTGTGGGATACCCATAGCAGGGAACAGCGAGCTGCAGCCCGGATGGCACGGGGAAGGCCCAAACTCTAGGAAGCTGGAGGTTACCCAAGAACAACTGGTGTCTCAGGAAAAGAGAGGTATGGCCAAGAAGAGAGAAAAGTTACACTCAGCTTATCTGGGGCAAAAATATTTTTTTTTCTTACAATGAAAACTTACAACTTACATTAAGAGTATGCTACCAAAGTTAGGAGAAATCCATAGAGATTTAAATTCCAAATGAAGATATTAATAACTGTTTACAGCTTCGTGTGCTATCCCTGGAAAAGCTGGGTAAGCACGTATGAATGAGGGAGGGCTGCTATGGTGAGCTTTGCTGTCATCAACACACAAGCCACTGGGTAGCAGAAGCTAGAGGAAATGCTTTCCAAAGGCTCAGAGTGACACTTTGCAGCATATCTCCAAACCAGGTCCCTGGGGCCAGTCAACTCTTCTTGAAACAGGCTGTCCTCAAAGGAAGATTTGTTTCCTGCTGGAATTTCCTCATTGCTAAAATTGTCGATTTTGAAGTAAAGCCTCCATTCACATTATGCTATTATAATGTATCAGCAAATAAGAAATAACCCCAGGACACTACATCAAAAACTAATGATGTACTATATGTTGGCTAACTGAACATAATAAAAAAAAGAATAGAAAAAAAGAAATAACCCCAGCACCTTGAAGAACCTAATAAAAAGAAGGACGAGTAGAAAAGCCAACTCCAACCAGAATGGCAAATATGAGCAAATTCCACAGCCATTAGGAGAGAATAGAAAGTCGGTAATGAAACCATTACTGAAAAAAAGAGTTGGACATTGGACTGGGGGGTATGGAAACAAATGTGCTTAAATGACATTTGAAATGGGATGAAGTTCCTCTGCACCGTGAGGAGTCACTAACACCTGGATACCGAGCAAATCTGAAACCATGGGTTTGATGAAATTATTTAAAAAAGGAAACTTGTAATGGGAAGGGATTATATAAAATCAGAACTTTGTTACCCTGACATTCATACACATCCTTCAAATTGTAAAAATATATTCAACTAATTACCCATTGGAAAACCAATAAAAGCTTCATGAAATGGTGCCTGAAAGAACCATGAAGAGCAGTAACAACAGGGAAATGTGGGTGAACTTTCTTTCCTTCTTTGAGCATGTCAAAGGGAGAAAGAAAAAAAATCACTTGTTTTAGTACTTGTCATTAAGTACTATATACAGTAGTTAAGTATTAATAAATAAGTACTTAACATTTATGCAATGATTCATGCCTGTTAAAATATGCATTAACTGCTCGTTTATTATTTATCATTGCCTCCATAACAGAAAATGAGACCAAGTGGCCAGAATCACCATTGTTTTTTAACTATTACTTTGATTTTGACTGCCCAAATCATAAATAAACAATTATCTTCTGTGTTGGAAAAGTCATGATGATAAATTAACATTGGCCTGGCCTACTTGCGCACTCCACACAAACAAAGCTTCAAAAATCAGCTTCTGTATTTAGGAAAAACACAGAGTGCAGCGTGTTCCTTGGGACTGAGAGAAGATCATAAAAATGAAAATAAATGCCCTGATCCCTCAAATTCTTCTGCCATTTCTCAAGCACAGGCATTTTACAATGTCAGTTTATACCTCCCCTATCTTTCTGTGTTATAGTCAATAATTGGACCACGCTAGCAGTTGCTCAAACACATTTCTGAAAAAGAAAGAGAATTGTCGAATATCTTTGTGAAAATCTGGATTTTTTTTTCATGGTGTCAGAGAACTAAGGTGCTTACCTTCCCTATATTATTTGTTTAATCTGTAAGAGTTCATAGGTTTTGATTTGGGGTTTTAAAATACTGTAACTGCCACTGTTAATTGTGAATATTCACGGAGCACTTTCACCTGACAATAAAAGTGCAACACTTCAAACTGTGATGTGATGTCCCTGGGAATTCAAGCCAAGATCTTTAGATTTTTCTGAACAGAGGTGAAGGTGTCTAGGGCAGCCTGAATCCGGACACTGTGTGCCTTATATATGGTAGAAACAACCTGGACAGGAATCCAAAGAGACTGTGCTCAAAACCTGTCTTGTATCTTACAGGAGATTTGGACAAGTCACTTAGCCTCTTTATATTTGAGTTCCCTCATGTGAGAAATAGAAATGATAATGTCTACATCAGAGACTTGTTAGGAGGATTAAGTGAAAACGTTTTGTAAACCATAAATGGCCATATAAATGCAAGGAATTATGACTTAATAAGACATTAGGGTAAATATCTTTTTAGTCAATTATGAAAGTCATGGTCTCCAAAATGCAGGCCTATCCTTTAATATCCCAAGAACAGCTTTCCTGTGAGAAACATGTCTTGGGAGTAAGTCTGTTGAATGGAGCCCTGGATAATGCAAGAGCTAATGGCAATGCTCCTTCTCCAGTTTCCGAGAACAACTGGTAAGGCTGAGGCTCATCATTCCCCTCCCACACAACACATCCAGCCCTCAGATGAATTTCTCAGAAAGTGTGTCAGAATCCTAGAGCCCAACTGCTAAAGACAGGAAGCAATTAAATATGTAAATCAAGGAAATTGCACTGCACTGATGACATTCAACATTGGGTCTGCCCCTACCTCCTCCTCCTTTTTCTCCTTGCTTCTATTCCCCCTCGGGACTGAGGCTAGTGTGAGAGCTCCTTCTTTCACGCTGCTCCCTGCTAAATGTTTTTTATTCTCAACCACCTGCCCCAGGCCTTCTCATCAATTATTAATCAAGTGTCCATGAATATGCATAAAAGCTTGTCTCTGAGTTTTATTACATTAAAAAAAAAGTATATAAGAACGTGTTCTGTGCCATGGTTGAGAAAAGAACATACAGTAGAAGAGAGAAGAAGGAGAAAGGGCAAATTTGGGGTGTTGTTTTTCACCCCACTGACGGCACAAACATGTTAAGGCCACTGATTTATGAAGGTTATATGTTTTGTTTTTCATTTCAAATATGTTTCTAAATTAAGATCATAAAAGGTTTAAACTCCAGACAATGTACGATTCTAGAATCTGCTTTCTTTTGACAGATAAGATTCTTCATATCTTAGAAAGGATAAAATTGGCTAGAAACTACCTGCACAGGTTACCAAGATATCACCCTACAAATGCACCTTGTCTCCCATTCCAAGATCTGCCACGTGATGCACGGTGTCCTGGGGCAGTGTTGGTGAGGGAGTGAACGCATGAACCCCAGAGCCCTATCTCCCCTATTCTTGAGGTCCCTTGGTCAGATCACTAATGGTTTACATTTCCCAATTTTCCACTTCAGTTGAGCCTTCCTTTCCAAAGAGAAATAATGTCTCCTACTCAAGAATGATGTAGAACATGGGGCGCCTGGATGGCTCAGTCGTTAAGCGTCTGCCTTCAGTTCAGGTCATGATACCAGGGTCCTTGGGATCAAGCCCCGCATCGGGCTCCCTGCTTGCCAGGAAGCCTGCTTCTCCCTCTCCCACTCCCCCTACTTGTGTTCCCTCTCTCGCTGTGTCTCTCTCTGTCAAATAAATAAATAAAATATTAAAAGAAAAAAAAAGAAAAAAAAAAAGAATGATGTAGAACCATATGCCTGTGAATACTACTGTGGCTTTTATCTTCCAGGTAGGTCTTCTATGATCACCTTTTGTCAAATAGCACACCCTGACCCTGTTGCTGTACCCTTCTCACCGCCCCCCGACATACATAATGCTTTGTTTATTGTTTCTTGCTTCCTGTGCCTTCTCCACCACGAATGCAACCTTAATGAGAACAGGGATTTTGTCTACTTTGGTCAATGCCACTCAAAAACGTGGTTTTTTTTTTGAATGAATAAATAAATAAATGAGAAGTATAAGGACATCATTAAAAAATTCTCCTAATTACTAACATAAACTTCAGCAATAAACATCTTCTGTGTCTAAGCAAACAAACTAACCATGATAGCCCCAGGGGGATTCTCAATGCTTCAGCCAATGTTCCCTTACTCTCCTGTGTTTACAGGTAGCTTCATTGCACATGGCCAGCTGATCCTGATGCAAATGAAACCTCGACATATTTTTATATTAAAAAATGAGGTATCCTAGGTGTCTTGGTGACTCACTTGGTGGAGCGCCTGACCCTTGGTTTCAGCTCAGGTCATGATCTCAGGGTCGTGAGATCGAGCTCCATGTCAGGCTTCATGCTTGGCACGGAGTCTGCTTGAGATTCTCTCTCTCTCCTCCCTCTGTTCCTCCCCCTGCTTGCACTAAATAAATAAATAAATAAATAAATAAATAAATAAATAAATAAATAAACAAAATGAGGTATCCTAATAAAAGGGTAGTTAAAAGTGGAATTTTATTTTGTTTTGCTGATTGCTTATTTGCTTTTGCCCATATATGGCCATAATTAACACAATATACATTTATTTAGTGTAGGTGGAGGGGTGCCTGGATGGTATAGTCAGCTAAGCATCTGACTTTGGCTCCAGTCATGATCTCAGGGTCCTGGGATTGAGCCCTTCGAGCGGTTCCCTGCTCAGCTGGGAGCTTGCTTCTCTCCCTGCCCCAGACCCCCTCCACTCAAGCTCTCTCTCTCTCCCAAATAAATAAAATCTTTACAAAAAAGTGTAGGTGGAAAAAAGTTATGGTTTGTGTCTTCTGTTCTTTATTCATGTCATAGGAAACCTCCCTCCCACACATTTCCTGTTCTCCTGCCTCTCATGTCTTAGCATCTTAGCCATTCAACATCTCTTAGCCTCAATTATTTTTTTCCAAACATAAAATAAGATATTCAGATTAGATGAACTCCAAGGATTAATCAAAAATGAAATTAAATCTATAGGAGCAACTCAAGAAGAAAACAGAATTATTTTATTATTTCCTTGCTCACACTCAGTTTCTCATTTGTCATTAAACTTAATGTCAAATCAATAGTTATATTTTTAGTTTGGAATTTTATCCTTTGTTCTACTATTTTCCTTCCTAAAGAATCTCAAATTTAACTTATAGAATAGTGTGTTCACCTAATATGTTATTGAAAAATCTAATTTTATAGAGTGCCATTTAAACAGAAATGCCAATTTTCAGTAATAATGGTCACTATAATAATGTTTAATGCCTCAGTGACTTTTTACCAGCTAAAAAGCCCTTTAAATATATACGCCTCCTTTATTTCAAATTCAAGAATGAATCATTACACTTTGATGAGCGTTCCATCACACCTGACGTTATAGTTAAATTTTCCTGTTTAAGAGTCTCATTAATTTATCTCTGCTTTCCTGACCTCCCCTGATGTACTCATTCAGTGAAGAGCTACATGAAAACAAACAGCAATGGCTACAGAGCTCTAATGTAGATATTATTCAGGGTATGTAGATGCACAAGATCTCAAGGAGGTGACGGCCTCGAAAAACCAACAGGATCTGCAGGAACACAGCTACACTGCAACGTAGAATGATTCCAGTGCCACATGAGTGATGCAAAGGCAGTACTATCACAGGGCTGGGAAGAACTCCCTTTCGGCTGGACTGATCAGAAAGGTATCAAAGAAGAGGAAAATGTGAGGCAAGCCTCAGTGGAAGGGAAAGGATAACAAGAGGTAGAACTGTAGGCCAGGCCCCCTAAAGCACACACTTGTGCCTTGGATGGTATGAATGGGAGGGACTGAAGAGGCAGATGAGAAAGATGCCTGCAGACATCCTGTCTTTCTGCTTCTCATGTCCACCAGGAGTGGTCAAAGGAATAAGAGTGTTGAGAAGGTGATGGGGGCAGAGGAAGTCAGATCACTGTCCCAGGTTGTAAGGTCATAAAATCTTCTTCCCATGGTTTCAAGAGGGTCTGAACTAGACCCTAGGGACTGAACTAGGAAGAATATTTACAGTCCTCCAAAGAACAATTCAATGGTCTCCTAATGCTAAGATTAAGTAATGCACAGATTAGAAAGCTCAGGCAGTGTTACCTTAAATTGGCAATATTTTTTTTAAGAAAATCTTTCCCAATATGACCTTTGCCGCTACCCACCGAGTGTGTGTATGTGTGTGTGTGTGTGTCTATGTCTAGAAAATAATTCTACTTCACTGCTATATATGTATACAAACACATGTCACATTTCAGGGAGTGGACAGCTTTAGGTAATGGAAATATTTTAAATAAAGCAAACTTATGAATAAATAAATCATTGCCAATTGTTTGGGGATTATTGTGTACATGTGGAACTGGCCTGATCCCTTAGTGCGAGATTCATCAGCAGCAATGGAAATGGGTCTGAAAAGAGGAAGATGGCATAGCCACACAGAGCACTATGAGAAATGAGGCAAAAGGGCTTTGAACATGAAGTTGCCCCAAGCAGTCAAGAGAGATGATTTTTCAATCTGACATAATGGAAGTCCCTAGAGAGATCCATTTTTCATTCTGACATGACTAAGATAGTAAGTCACAAGTTAAAATACGTAATCTGAGGCCCAACACAAAGAAAGATATTTCTGTTTTAGAAATGGCAGAGTACATCCCGGTACATGTTGGTTTAAATGGACATTCTTTTCCTTATAAAAGCAGCCAGAGACTTCAGCTCAAAAGAGTAATTTTTAAGAGTAGAACTCATTGAAAAAAACAAAACAAGTGGTATGTGAAGTTTGACTCTTTGAGGATACTCTGACATAAGCTCAGCCTTTGAGAAATTGTTTTTAATAAATAAAAATAACGATAATGGAACAAAATCAAATAAACAAACGAAATCCTCTGTAGTGAGATAGGAAGATCCTTATCCTAAGTTTAGGCCTCCCATTTTACATCCCTTCTGCAGGCTGTCAGACAAGGAAATTATAATTGATATTAATTTAGTAAAGTTTTAGTAGACCCAATATAATTCAATTTTGATACCCACGAATCATACATAAAACAAATAAAAGCCAAATTAAAATAGTAAGTCATGATAAATTTCATTTTCTTTTATTTATTTTACTGAGACCAATCTAGAATTACATACTGTTGGAAATGCAGAGAAAAAGGAAGAATGCAAATAGGAAAGGCATTATGGATATAATGACAAACGGGACATTTTTTAAAGGTTTCTCTAGAAAGTTGAAGCATTAAAGCCCACATTCCTATCTGAGATGTCTGGATTGGAGCCAGATTCACAAAAATCATTTTAGATGATGTCACTGCCTATCATCCTGCATATTGTGGCTTAAGGGTTATTGGGTCTCCCTTCTTTGCTTTATTGAGCTCAGTATGGTAATAACATACAGGTTTCCAAAAATTACCTACAAAAAATAAAAATTGTTACAAATTTCCGTCAACTGCTCAGAGAGGCAAAAGCCAATATAGCTCCTTGACTCAGTACTTTTTGCAGACATTTTTGGGTTTTCACTTTTTCCCTGGAACCTACCTCATATTACAGTAATAATCTTACATTCTCCTTCAATAAGTAACTTCTGGAGCAAACTTTAGCTCCATATCATCAAGACACTCATCAGATAGATAAGGACAGATATATATCCTATTGCATATTAACTCCAGAACTCTTTACCTCAGCTTTCAAAACCTCAACAGCCTGCATACTATTTACCAATCACATCTCCCATTACAGTTCAACATTATTTCTCCAGCACACTCAAAATTATTAATTTTGTCTCTATTTTACAGGATTTGCTTGTTCCCAACACTCTGCTTCTACACTGGCTCATCCTTACCCCTTGTAGTTTTTTTCCCCATTCTGCTGCTCGGTGCCCCTCTTCCTGTGCAGAACACAGATTTAAGTTCAGGTCAACAAGGAAATTTTGCCCTATTTAATTCATCTGCCTCTCCAGCTGCTCCCTATTTTATCTTTTCAACACTTCTTACCTCCTTTGGTAAAACACAAACATGTATGGGATTTTGTGTATGCTTAAGTTTCTATTTAATTTCCTTTTGTTGAACATACTTGGAGTCCTCCTTTTCTTTTGTATCATCCTTGTGTTCTGCAAGTGTGTGGATACTCAATATCTAATAGAGTAAAATAACACCACCACACTACTGCTCTCTACCATGGTCTAGGAACTTACAATCCTCTCTATTATAGTTGCCTACGAATAGAATATATCTGTTCATATTTTGTTGATGAATCCTTCAGTCATCTCTCTACTGTTGCTGATTTTTTTTTTCTTTTTCTATGAATCCAGACACGACAGGGTCCACCTGAGGCTCAGCATCACAGAAGTCATAAGGCTTTCCCTTCAAGTAATTCGATTTTCCATTACCTCACTCTGCTATCATTAGACCTTCAGCTAACACAAAAATCTCTCCTGGGATCCAGTCAATAATTCTCTGTATCGTTAGTTTTTAAGGGTCTTTTTGGGAGAAAAGGTTGGGAGAAATAAGGCAGGTGGATGAGCAGGAATTCAAACTGGAAAGGGTCAGAACTGACAGAAGGGGTGCCTCTCTCCTGCCACCCATCCAGACATGGACAGATCTTGTCAAGTCTGTGATATGACACAGTCTGGGTTCTATTCCACTTGACAAAGGGGAGAAAAACAAAGACTTCCCTCCACTGCGATTAAGGGGATCCTCTCCTATTCTGTGAGTTACTTCCACCAATTGAAAAAAAAAAAAAGTGAAGTGATACCCAATATATTCCAGAATCTAGATCCCCAAACACAAACAGCCAAACTCCCTTTCTCTAAACACTGCTTAAATGATAAGCTGCCAATGACTCCGGTGCCATCAGGGTGACTATAACTACCTGGGATCTCCCCTCTTCCAATGAAAGGCCTTAAAGTCCTTTTGGGGCATGGGGATCATTTTATCTTCATCCTTACATTCCCTCAGCCTCTTAGACCCAAGTCCAAGGATAGCTTACAGAGTTAGTATACACCTCCTACACTCCCAACAACCAGTACCCGCTCCCTGGCCCTTTCCCTCTGCCCCCCAAATACACACTATATTCTCAGAATAGTGAGTGTCCTTTAAATTACACATTTATAGACCTGACTTGACCACAAAGCTGCTACTTGGGCAACCAGAATAGGGTACGTGGAGACTTTAATGCTGGTTAATGTTTTTTTTTTTTTTCCTCAATTGTTGAATTTTCCCCTTCATGATTATTTCTTCTGAAACTGTTCATAAAAACAAACAAACAAACAAAATGAAACAAAACAAAAAACAAGTCCATGGACGTTCATCTCTTCCCGCATAGCTACAAGCTTTTTTGAGTTGCTTTAAATTGCAAGTTGGTCAGGAATAGGGAGAGGAGGGTGACAAAGACTGACATGGATGATTGCTTGGGAGCTATGGATTCCAGGGTGGTTATAGGTAAGTGTCAATAGTCACCCGTGCTGCCCTGCAGAGCCACATCAGTGAAATAAGGTGCTCATTTTGTTAAAAAAAAACCTGCAAAGCTTCAGGCCATTGCTGTAGCTACTTAAGTAACCCCAGTTTTCCATTTGAAATTGTGGTTATGACAATTGCTTATTTTGTTAAAGGCTAGAAGATGCTGCTTCTATTAATGCCCCCCCCCCCAAAAAATGTTATTTCCTACAGGACAGAAGCAAGCACGCAGATCACAGAACTTGAGGTCCAGAAGGGGACTGAATAGAAACCGTTCCTTATAGATGGAGAAATGGAGGCCCTGAGGGACATGTCAGAGCGTGACTTTTCCCATAACTCCCAGTCACCACCCCCAGGATTCTCCCAGCCCTTCCTGGTTCTTTTGGTTCTTCCTCTCACACAATAAAACCCACAATCTATCTTGCAGGCACCACTAACTCTTCAGATCCATGGGTCATTATTGGGTCCTAACCCCCAACTTGGAAAAAATATTACCACGAGGCTGTGGCTCAGAAGGTCAGTATGTGTTTTGAACTATTTTACCAGGCAGCTATTTCCAAAAGCCTTTTTTTCTGTATCTGCAAATCATTTTTCAGATGCTTTCATTTGTCATAGAAGTCACTACCACCTTATTGTAAGCTTGTTTTCAGATACTTTTGTATTTCCCTGTGATTCCATGCTATTAAATCCTTCAAAGTACATAATGCCTACTGGAAATAAATTATGCTAACTTAAATTGCTCTCTGCCACTCCTGTCCCTCCTAACTACCTTAATTCCCTTTATTTTATTTATGAAACACTATTAGCCTCCAAGGCTTTCATGACATGATATCTATGATAATAATTTAAAATTCAACAATTTCCATTACTCTCATATAATAAAAGTGAGATAAAACTGTAGAAATGTTGAGGCAGCACAGGCCCTTGTTAACGTTCATGTTCTGGAGTCACTCCTGGTGCAGCCATATTAGCGATTTCACTCTCAAGAGTTTCAGCATTGATAAGATGAGAACAACTTCAACTCCTAGAATCTTTGGTACAATAATACACACAAAGCACGAGCACAGTTTTTGCCCTGCATTAATGCTCAGGTCACTGTCAACAGGCCCCCTTCTTACTCAAATGAATGCTTGAAAAAACGGGCAAACCAACTAGCTAGTGATAAACAAAGGCAAATAAATATACCAGTGAATTATTTCCTTGAAATTATCAGATTGGAAAATATGAGGAAAATAAGTATAATCCCTATGGAATTCTATAGTTTAGTGAAGCAGATATTCTTATACTCTTGCTGATGGGATTCTTTTGGCATAGACTGTTTCTTGTTTGTTTGTTTTTTCATTTGGGGTGTGTGTGTGTGTTTGTGTGTGTGTTTTGCATCTCATACTCCTTTTTCCCCACATCTGAATCTGATATTAATCATCCATTGGTTCCTTTAAAATATTATCTTACTGCTTACACATACATATAAGTGTACATATATAAACATACATATGCATATACATGTACATGTACATATACACATATACACGTATATACATATATGCATATATACAGAGTATACACACAGCACACATGAGAGAGAGAAGACACATTAATTTTAGTTATTTTGTTCTCTAGAGATGTGGAGTTTACATAATATTCTACTACCAAGAATCATCAATATTGTTCATTCATATTAACTGCTGTATAATATTTCATTGGGAGGATATAACTTTTTTTTTTTCAACTCTCCAGATAATTGGTACTTAGATGTTTCCAAATTTCTGTTATCGTGAACTTTCTTGTATATACATCCTGTTGTACATGTATAAGAATTCTCATAGGTACTTGGGAGGCGAGTTGCTGAATTATCAGATATAAAGATGTTCAATCTTAGAATATGAAATTGAACTGTTTTCCAGAGTGGTTACATGACTTTAAACTCCCAATGGAAATATCTAAGAGGATCCAGTGTAACATGCTCAGCACCTGATATTATCACACTTTTAAAGGTTCACCAACTGAATAGGTATAAAGTGGCATATCATCAGTGTCTTCATTTGCATTTTTTCAGTCATTAAGTTTTTTACATATTTATTGGCCATAGTGTTTCTTCCTTTGTGAAATGCTGGTTCATGTAGGTTTACACAGTTTTCTTTTTGATTGTTTGCAATTTGTGGCAAATGTCTAAAAATATGAATACCTTTTGGCACAGCATTTTTAATTCTAAGAACTTATCATACGGACACAAATTTTCAAACTATGCCTAAAGGCATTAATCAAACCTATTTGTAACAGAAAAAATGCAGTAAATAAGCTAAACATCCAATAAATGGAGACTATCTAAATAAATTATGAAAATAAATTTTAAAAAGATATGATTTATATGCATTAAGGAATGATGGTGATTATGTGTATGGAATCAGAGAAAGATATTCACAATCTGATATTAAGAGAAAAGAGATGCTCATAAAAATATAAATACATCATAATTCCCTTGTGTGTATATGTCTGTGCACATGTGTGTATACCTACATACTAAAAGCAGAAGGAAACACACCATGTTATTAATGGTTCTTGCCTCTGGGTGGAGGGATTTAGAATGACTTATATACTTTTTTGTTTTTGTTTATCTGTTTTTCTTATTTTCGTATACTGAAATTCATCATTATACCATTAAACTATGTCTATACGTTAGATATAGAAAGTCACAGTAATTGGGTTGCCTGGCTCAGTTGGTAGAGCATGCGACACTTGATCTCAGGGTCATGAGTTTGAGTTCCACATTGGGTGTAGAGATTACTTAAAAAAGAAAGTCACAGAAATCTTAGATAATTTACCTCAAAGCACATAGACAATAAGTGGCAGAGTTAAGCCTAGAAGCCAAACATCCTCAGATTACCAACCTCTTAGCGTCTGTTATTCTTTACTCAGTTCACTGGGGTCCTGTTGCAGAAATGTTAATATTTGTGTCCTTCTGGTCAAGTGTTAACCTTTGTAATAGTAGTAAAAATGACCTCTCCCTGCCTAACAGTGATAACTAGCTGTATGGGCATAAAGAAATATCACGGAATGATAATAAATTGAGTGGTGGGGTGGGTGGGAAGAAATATAACTCCTCCTGTGCCTGTACTTAATATAAAATGAAGAGTTTATATGGAGCCAATCTAAGGAAGGAGGCTTTTTCTCACAGACCGCAAGTATTATTTGAAATAAAGAAAGATCTTCTATTAACATAATTACAAAGGTCATTGCCCCATATGGTCTTTTAATAGTCTGATGACAGATTAGTAAGACTATCATTAACCCAGCATTTGGCTCATGTGCCTGGGTGTGAAAAAGCCAGTGGATTTTTAGGCGAATGAATAGCCAGGTGCTTTAATTTTAATGTTATTAAATTGAATTTTACTATTTTTCAATTCTTTATTTTCATCAGTCTCTATTTCTCATGCCCTTTCTCATTATTTTACATAAAATTCTAACCTTGTCTCAGATTATTCCCATGATGGTTCCTGATTAAAACACAATAAAGACCAAATTAAGGGTAAGCAGAATATAAAAGGTGACGAGGTATCAAGGGGACCATTAATCTATCCTCAGATGAAACTGCTAAGTGTATTGAAAATAATTCCTCAAACCCAGTATAACCCTAGGTTACACCATAGTCAGGGAAAGAGGAGTCAAAGCTTGTTTTTTATAAACTGAGATAAAAACATTATCTGAATAAGGTGTACCCAAGGAATTAAAGAGACACAAAGGGAAGACAAACTGGAATGTAATGTTGAGTCTAGAATTTAAATATTAACTACTACTATGAGCTCTTCTCACTGTGCTAATTTTCCTATTCCTATTACTGTATCTTCTTATTTTTAGTGGTGTTGGTCACCATAACCCTCATGGCTGTTGCCACTACTGCTACTCTGAATCTGTGTCTACTAAGCATTTGCTATCTTTCTAATATACCCATAACATCCTCATCCTCATGAATAACTGAGAACAGAACAAGACTGAAATAGACTATATTTAATTTAAAAATGTTTATAAAACTCATAGCTCTCTTATAAGCCATTCAGGAAGATTTCAAAAGCATTATGTTCTATCACAGGCCTAAATATTTGTCAATAATGAATTCCTTATTAAGTTATGCTAGGTTTTTCTTGATAACATTAAGGAATTTAAAAACATTAATTGCTTACTGTATCAAGATCTCCTGATGTTTTGCTAAATCTTTGCTTGGTCACTGAAAACACCCAAGCTTCTCTATCTTTGCCTTTAAACTCCTAGGCTTAAGGCAAACCCTCAGTAATATGTTTAATGTATGCATGAGCCCAAAGGACTATATATTTACATATAGTCGATAGGATGATATTTATAACAGACTGATTTTGTGTTTTCAAATAAGACTATCCTGCTGTGATACCAAAAATATTATGGGAGGGGATGGTGGCGCCTGGGTTGCTCAGTCGTTAAGCGTCTGCCTTCGGCTCAGGTCATGATCCCAGGGTCCTGGGATCGAGCCCTGTATTGGGCTTCCTGCTCTGCCCTCTCCCACTACCCCTGCTTGTGTTCTCTCTCTGGCTGTGTATCTCGCTCTGTCAAATAAATAAACAAAATCTTTAAAAAAAAAAAATATTATGGGAAGGGAGTGTAATGTTAGCAAGATGGCAGAATAAGAAACTCTTGTTCGGGTTCCCTTCATAGAAAACCAACTTCTCAACAATACAAAGACCAAAATGCCCCATTTGCACAGTGAACAATCAACAAAACTAAAATGCAACCTAGAGAATGGGAGAGGATATTTGCAAATGGCATATCCAATAAAGGGTTAGCATCCAAAATATATAAAGAACTGATGCAACTCAACACCCCCCCCCCAAAAAATCCAATTAAAAATAGGCAGGGCGCCTGGGTGGCTCAGTTGGTTAAGCGGCTGCCTTCGGCTCAGGTCATGATCCCAGGGTCCTGGGATCGAGTCCCGCATCGGGCTCCCTGCTCTGCAGGGAGCCTGCTTCTCCCTCTCCATCTGCCTGCTTCTCTGCCTACTTGTGCTCTCTCTCTAACTCTCTGTCAAATAAATAAATAAAATCTTTAAAAAAAAAAAAAATAAAATAAAATAAAAATAGGCAGAAGACATGAACAGACATTTCTCCAAAGAAGACATACAGATGGCCAACAGACACTTGAAAAGATGCTCAATATTACTCATCATCAGGGAAATGCAAATCAAAAGTACAATAAGATATCACCTCAAACCTGTCAGAATGACTAAAATCAATAACACAAGAAACAAAAGGTGTTGGCGAAGATGTGGAGAAAAAGGAACCTTCTTGCACTGTTTGTGGGAATACAATAGGTACAGCCAATGTTGAAAACAGTATGGAGGTTCCTCAAAAAGTTAAAAATAGAACTATCCTATGATCTAGCAATTGCACTACTGGGTATTTGCCCAAAGAATACAAAAACACTAATTCAAAGAGATACATGCACCCCTATATTTATAGCAGCATTATTTATAATAGCCAAGGTATGGAAGCAGTGCAAGTATCCATCAACTGATGAATGGATAAAGAAGATGTGATATATATACATGTGTGTACACATGTGCATGTACACACAAAATGGATATAAAAAAAAGAATAAAATTTTGCCATTTGCAGCAACATGGATGGAAATGGAGAGTATAAAGTTAAGCAAAATAAACCAGTCAGAGAAAGACAAATACCATATGATTTCACTCATAGGTAAAATTTAAGAAATAAAACAAATGAGCACGGGGCGGGGAGAGGGGGAAGGAGGGAGATGGAGAAAAACCAAGAAAAAGACTCCTAATTATAAAGAACAAACTGATTGTTTGGGGTGGGGTGGGTGGAGGGATAGATTAAATAGTTGATGGGGATTAAGAAGTGCACTTGTCGTGATGAGCATGGATGATGTATGGAATTGTTCAATCATTATATTGTACACCTGGAACTAATATAACACTCGATGGAATTAAAATAAAAACTTAAAAGATATAAGTAATAAAAATAGTAAAATAATAAAAGACTGAAATGCCTTTATAAGAACTTCAGAAAACAGTGAAGAAGTCACAAGTATACCAAGTGCACATAAAGTTGAGAACAGTCATATTGAAAAAGGTAAGAAAAGCCATTTCATTCTACCTGTGATTGCCCTCCCCCAAGCTGGCCCACCTCAGCATGACTGGGAGAAAACACCCAACTTGAAGTTTCTCCCTTGGGAGGCAAAGAGAAGAGTATAGTATGTGTTTAATATTCTGGCTTTTTGGAGGACTGTCCAAGGGACTGGTTTCTGTCTTGTCTCACTGGGAGAGCTGACACAACTGGAATACTTCGGATGTCTGGGCATCTCTGAGAACAAAAGAAAGCTAAGTGTCTTGCTGAAGCACCAAAGAACCTGCTGTACCATAGACTGATGCCAGGGAGAGAAAGAAATTACGTGTATCCAAAAAAGAAACTGGCAAGTCTCTCCAATTGGGAGATTACACCCACACAGGCTATGGAAGGCACATTCCCATTAAAAGTTTAAGAGAGCCACAGAATCTTTAGCCAGATTAATTGGTGAAAGTCAGCCCTGTACAAAGGCAGTCTGTAAAGACTGGTAGAGGTGGCTCTTTTTTTAAATGCCCAAGTCTCAGGGGAAAAAAAAATGTAATGCATGTTAAGAAACAGGAAAACATGACCCAATCAAAGGAAGAAAATCAACCTTAAAGAAACAGAGATGTATGAATTACATGACAGAGAATTCAAAATAACTGGCTTGAAGATCAATAATCTTAAACAGAATATACATAAATAGCTAAATGAAATCAGAATAGAAACATGTGAACAGAATGAGTATATCCACAAAGAATATTAAAAAAAGAATCAAAGAAATTCTGGAGCTGAAGAATACCATAACTGAAATAAGAAATTTCCCAGAGTAGTTCAAACACAGACTTGATCAAGTGAAAAAAAGAATCAGCAATTTCAAAGAGATCATTTGAAATGATCAAGTTAGAGAAAAAGAAAGGTGAAGAAAACTTAAGGGATTTATGGGAAACCACCAAGAGGACCAAAATCCACAGTATGAGGGTCCTGAAAGAACCAAGAGAACATAATGGAAGAAATAATGGGGGTGCCTGCCTGGCTCAGTCAGTAGGGCATGGGACTCTCAATCTTGGGGTTGTGAGTTCAGGCCCCATGTTGGGTGTAGAGATTCCTTAAAAGTAAAATATTAAAAAAAATAAAAGAAAAAAGAAATAATGGATGAAAACTTTCCAAATTACAGGAAGGAAACAGACATCTGAATTCAAGAAGCTCAACAGATTCCAACAAGGAATAAACCAAGAGAAGCCCACAGTGAGACACATAGTAATTCAACTGTCAGAAGTCAAAAGTAAAGAGAAAATCTTAAAAGCAGCAAGAGAAAAGCAATTCATCATATACAAGGGGCCTCTAATAAGATTATAAGCAGATTAATCAATAGAAATCTTGCAGGCAAAGGGGTGGGATGATATAGTCAAAGTACTAAAAGAAAAAACAAATAAAACACAAAACAAACAAACAAACTCTGCTGACCAAGAATATTATATCTGGAAAACAGTCCTTCTCAAATGAAGGTGAAATAAAAGATAAACAAAAGCTGAAGGAGATTATTCACCACTAAAACCTGCCTTACAAGAAATGGTAAAGGGAATTCTTTAAGTTGAAACAAAAGGATGCGATACAGCAAAATGAAAACATACAAAATATATAGCTCTCTGATAAAGGGAAACATATAGACAAACAGAATCCTAAAGTCTGTAATGGTAGTGTGTAAATAACTTTTAACTCTGATTTAGAATTGAAGATAAAAGCATTAAAAATCACTCTACCCATCTAAGCATATTAATAGATGAACAGTATAAAAAATGTAATTTGTGACATCAAGAACATGAAGTAGGAGACGATGTGAAGGAACAGAGGCTTTGTATGAAATCAGAATTAAGTTGTTATCAACTTAAAATAGATTGTTCTAACTATAAGATGTTTAGATGTTTTATGTAATCTTTATGGTAACCATATGCACATACACACAACCCTATGAAACACTAAAAAATAAAAGAGAAAGGAATCAAATCGTGTCAGTACAAAAAAAATCAATGAAACACAAAATAGGGTAGCAAGTAAGACAATTATAAGACATACAGAAAGCAATTAACAAGTGCCAATAATAAGTTCTTCCCTATGAGTAATTACTTTAAATGTAAATGGATTAAAATCCTCAATCAAAAGACATGGAATAGCTGAATGGATTAAAACAAAACCAACTCTATGCTGTCTATAAGAGACTCCTTTTAGATATAAGGACACACATAGGCTGAAAGTGAAAAAGATTTTCTATACAAATGGTAATCAAAATAGAGCAAGGGTGGCTATACTTGTATGAGACAAAAATAGACTTTAAGTCAAAAATTATCATAGGAGACAAAGAAGGACATTATATAATGATAAAAAGTTCAATGCATCAGAAAGATATAACAATTGCATATGTACCTAACATCAGAGCACCCAAATACCTGAAACAAACTTTGAAAAATTGAAGTGAAAAATGGATGGTAATGTAACAGTAGGAGATTTCAATACCCCACTTTCCATAATGGATAGAATAATTAATCAGAAGATCAGTAAGGAAACGGAGGACTTGAAAAACACTATAGACCAATTGGATCTAACAAACATATACAAAACACTCTATCCAACAATACATGTTCTTAAGTGTGTACATAACATTCTTCAGGACAGATATGTTAGGCCACAAAACAAGTCATAACAAATTTAAGAAGGCTGAGATTATATCAAGTATTTTCTGAACACAATGTAATGAAACCAGAAATCAATAATAAAAATAAACCTAACCAAAGAGGTAAAGGATCTATAGTCTAGGAACTACAGAACATTCATGAAAGAAATTGAAGAAGGCACCAAAAGACGGAAAAACATTCCATGCTCATGGATCGGAAGAATAAACATTGTTAAAATGTCTATGCTACCCAGAGCACTCTATACTTCAATGCCATACCGATCAAAATTCCAATGACATTTTTCAACGTGCTGGAACAAACAATCCTAAAATTTGTATGGAATCAGAAAAGACCCTGAATCGCCAAGGAAATGTTGAAAAAGAAAAACAAAGCTGGGGGCATCATGTTGCCCGATTATTACAAAGCTGTGATCACCAAGACAGCATGGTACTGGCACAAAAACAGACACACAGAGCAATGGAACAGAATAGAGAACCCAGATATGGACCCTCAACTCTATGGTCAAATAATCTTCGACAAAGCAGGAAAAAACATGCAATGGAAAAAAGACAGTCTCTTCAATACATGGTGCTGGGAAAATTGGACAGCCACATGCAGAAGAATGAAACTCGACCATTCTCTAACACCATACACAAAGATAAACTCAAAATGGATGAAAGACCTCAATATGAGACAGGAATCCATCAAAGTCCTAGAGGAGAACATAGGCAGTAACATCTATGACATCGGCCACAGCAACTTCTTTCAAGATACATCTCCAAAAGCTAGTGAAACTAAAGCAAAAATGAACTTTGGGGACTTCATAAGATAAAAAGCTTCTGCACAGCAAAGGAAACAGTCAACACAACAAAGAGGCAACCCACAGAATAGGAGAAGATATTTGCAAATGACACTACAGTTAAAGGGCTGGTATCCAAGATCTATAAAGAATTTCTCAAACTCAGCACCCAAACAACAAATAATCAAGTCAAAAAATGGGCAGAAGACATGAAAAGACACTTCTCTGAAGAAGACATACAAATGGCTAACAGACACATGAAAAAAATGTTCATCATCATTAGCCATCAGGGAAATTCAAATCAAAACCACATTGAGATACCATCTTACACCAGTTAGAATGGCAAAAATGGACAGGGAAAGAAACAACAAATATTGGAGAGGTTGTGGAGAAAGAGGAACCCTCTTATACTGTGGGTGGGAGTGCAAGTTGGTACAGCCACTTTGGAACACAGTGTGGAGGTTCCTCAAAAAATTAAAAATAGAGCTACCCTATGACCCAGCAATTGCACTCCTGGGTATTTACCCCAAAGACACAGATGTAGTGAAAAGAAGGGCCATATGAACCCCAATATTCACAGCAGCAATGTCAGCAATAGCCAAACTGTGGAAAGAGCTGAGATGCCCTTCAACAGATGAATGGATAAAGAAGATGTGGTCCATATATACAATGGAATATTACTCAGCCATCAGAAAGGATGAATACCCCACTTTTACATCAACATGGATGGGACTGGAGGAGATTATGCTAGGTGAAATAAGTCAAGCAGAGAAAGTCAATTATCATATGGTTTCACTTATTTGTGGAACATAAGGAATAGCATGGAGGACATTAGGAGAAGGAAGGGAAAAATGAAGGGGGAGAAATCGGAGGGAGAGATGAACCATGAGAGACTATGGACTCTGAGAAACAAACAGGGTTTTAGAGGGGAGGGGGATGGGGGGATGGGTTAGCCAGGTGATGGGTATTAAGGAGGGCACGTACTGCATGGAGCACTGGGTGTTATATGAAAACAATGGATCATGGATCACCACATCAAAAAGTAATGATGTATTCTATGGTGACTAACATAACAAAATAAAATTTTAAAAAATAATAAAAAAACTAAAAAATAAAAATAAACTAAAAAATTCACAAATTTGTGGATATTAAACAGCACATATTTGAGTAACCAGTGGGTCAAAGAAGAAGTTACAAGAAAAATTGGAAAATATCTTGAGACAAATGAAAACAAAAACACAATATACCAAACTTATAGGATGCAGCAAAAAAGTAATACTAAAAGGGAATTTTATAGAGGAAACTTAGTTCCTTTATAGAGGAACTAAGAGGAAACATTACAGCTGATAATACAAAAACAAAAAAGGATTATGAAACACTACTATAAACATACAACCTTGAATCAGGAAGAAATAAAAAAATCTGAACATACTGAACATACAATCTGTAATCAGTAACCAAGATTGAATCAATAATCAAAAGCCTCTCCATAAAGAAAAGTCCAGAACCAGATGGCTTTACAGGCATTATCTACCAAATTTTTTTTTTTAAATAATTAACACCAATCCTTCACAAACTGTTCCAAAAAACTGAAGAGGAAGAAACACTTTCAAACTTATTTTATGAGGCCAATATTACCTGATACAAAAGCCGGACAAAAATACTATGAGAAATGTAGACCAATGTCTCTGATAAACATTTATGCAAAATCCTCAACAAAATTCTAGCAAACCAAATTTAACAGCATATTAAAAGGATGATGTACCATGATCAAGTGCGATTTATCCCTAGAATGTAAGGATGGTTCAACATATAAAAATCAATATGATATATCACATTAACAAAATAAAACATAAAAGTCAAATTGTCATCTCAACTGATGCCAAAAAAAGCATTTGACAAAATTCAACACCCTTTAATTATAAAACACTCAACAAATTAGGAATAGAAGAAAATTACCTCAACAAAATAAAGGACATATATGGAAAGACCATGGCTAATATCATACTCAATGGAAAACCTGGAAGCTTCTCCATTAAGATCAGGAACAAGGCTAGGATGACTATTCTTACCACTTCTATTCATCATAGTACTGGAAATCAAACAAAAATAAATAAAAGGCATCCAAATTCAAAAGGAAGGAATAAAATTATATTTGCCAATGGCATGATATTATATGTAGAAAACTTGAAAGGGGGTGCCTGGGTGGCTCGGTCATTAAGTGTCTGCCTTTGGCTCAGGTCATGATCTCAGGATCCCGGGATCAAGCCCCGCATCGGGCTCCCTGCTCGGCGGGAAGCCTGCTTCTCCCTCTCCCACTCCCCCTGCTTGTGTTCCCTCTCTCGCTGTATCTCTCTCTGTCAAATAAATAAATTCTTTTAAAAAAAGTGGGGGAGGCGCCTGGGTGGCTCCGTCGTTAAGCATCTGCCTTCGGCTTGGGTCATGATCCCAGGGTCCTGGGGTTAAGTCCCACCTCAGGCTCCCTCTCCCACTCCCCCAGCTTGTGTTCCCTCTCTCACTTTGTCTCTCTCTGTCAAATAAACAAAATCTTAAAAAAAAGAAAAAGAAAAAGAAAACTTGGAAGATTCTTAAAAAATAAAAAATAAAAATTAGCCCTCTCAGAACAAATACATGAATTCAGCAAAATTACAAGACACAAAACCATCACACAAAAATCAGTATGTTTCTATACAATCACAATAAACTACCTAAAAAGAAAATTAAGAAAACATTCTCATTCACAATAGCATCAGAGAGAATAAAATACTTAGGAATAAACTTAACCAAAGAAGCAAAAGACTTGGATACCTAAACTATAAAACTGATGAAACAAACTGAAGCAACACAAATAAATGGAAAGATAATCTGTGCTCATACAAAGGAAAACAATACTGTTAAACTCTCCATACTATCCAAAATGATCTACAGATTCCATGCAATCTCTATCAAAATTCTGATTGAATTTTTTTTTAAATAGAAAAATATTCTAAAAATTCCATGAAAACACAAAGGACCAAACAATCCTGTTAGAAAGAAAAACAAAGGTGGAGGCCTTACACTTCCTGATACCAAAACATATTATAAAGAGACAGTGATTAAAACAGTATGATACTAACATAATGACAGACATATAGGTCAATGGAACAGGATAGAGAGCCCAGAAATAAACCCTCACATATATGGTCAAATGATCATCAATAAGGTCACCAAGGCTACACAGTGGGGAAAGGACAGTCTTGTCAACAAATGGTGTTGAAAAAAACTGGATATGACATACAATAGAATGAAGTCAGATTCTTACCTTACATAATACACAAAAATTTACTCAAAATGGATTAAAAACCTAAATGTAACACCTGAAATTATAAAATTCCTGGAAGAAAACATAGGGAAAAAGCTTCAATACAATGGATCTGATAATGATTTCTTGGATTGGACACTAAAAGCACAAACAACAAAAGTTGAGATTACAAGGATTATAGCAAAAATGAATCTTCTGCATAACAAAGGAAACAATCAAAAGAGTGAAAAGACAACTAACAAAATGGAAGAAAATATATGTAAAACTTATGTCTGGTAAGGGGTTAAGATCCAGAATATATAAAGAATTCCTACAACTCAACAACAAAAAAACACATAACCCAATTAAATAATAGGCAAAGGACTGTATGGAAATTTTCCAAAAAATCAAAATAGATTCATTATTTGATCCAAGAATATCACTTCTTGGTATATATCCAAAAGAATTGAGAGTAGGATCTCCAAAAGATATTTGCATCCCATTTTCACTGCAGCATTAGTCAAAAAAACCAAGAGATGGAAATAACCTTAATTTCATAGACAGATGAATGGATAAAGACAGTGTGGCATATACATACAATGGGATATCATAAACTAGGAAATCCTGTTATATGCTACAATATAGATGAATCTTAAGGACATTATGCTAGTTGCAAAAAGACAAATACTGCACGATTCTACTTATATGAGGTATCTAAAGTAGTCAAATTCACAAAAATGGAGAGTAGGATGAGGTTAGCAAGGTTGGGGAGGAGGGAGAATTAGGGTGTTGTTGTTCAATGGGTATAGATTTTCAGTTCTGTGAGATAAAACCGTTCTAAAAATAGGTTACATCACAATGTGCATATAGTTAAGACTACCATGCAGCATATTTAAAAATAGATAAGATGGCAAATTTTTATGTTATTTTTTTTACCACAATAAAAATTAATGTTATAGGAAGGGAACATTAACATAGTGGTAACAAGCACAGGCTTTGGATTCCAACTAATCTGGGCTTAAGCCTAGCTGTGGTCTCATACTAGTCATGTGGGCCCAGCAATTTATTTAACCTCTCAGTCAGGCTTGCTATTTAGTAAAACCAGGATAATAACTATTCCTACCTTATATAACTATTGTAAGAAACATTGAGATAAGTGTGAAATACTGAGATCAATGTTAGGTCATTGGTAGGCACTGAATCAACGGTAGCATAATTGTATGACCAGCAGGTCAGGAAGAGAAGTATCACTGCAGGATTGGGGATGAGATTGGTGGCTTCCCGAAAACTCTGATGCTGGTGGAGATTTGTGGGTGAATGTTTGAAGACCAGTTATATCCAAATTATTGCTGTTCCCAACTCATCTACCTTCTTCTATCCACAACCCTGAACTCCCTGAGGCCTACACTCTCTTAACTTTTCCATCAACAGCACAGAACCTGATCATTCTATTCCAAAATGTGTCTTGCAAAAGATCATAACCTGTTTTTAGAAAGGAACTGGAAAAAATATGATTACAGAATTCCCATTTGTGTTCTACATTTGATTTTCTTTTTTTAAACATTTCTGGGGGAAGAAAAACGTGCACTAAGTTTAGGAGAGTAAAACAATAAAAATGTTTTGCCATGACTCAATGAATACTGGTTTTAAGTAGGTAAGCACATGATTAGAGCCACTCACACCCTCATCATCAATTAACCTTTTTAAAAAAGTAGACCTGTCATTCAGAGAAATCAGAAATCAAATCAGAGTTTTCAGCAGACTTCTTTGAAGAAAGCATTTCAAGAATAAATCTTCCAAATGGTACAATCTTTTTCTGTTCTGCTGATAAAACAAAAATGAGGATATGTAAAGAGTCTTTGCTACTCCCTTATAAAATCTGCCAGTTGATACCCCCAAAGGAAATAAAATCTGCCTTACTTCTTTGCCCACCTTCAATGAACTTTAAAGTCGGTCTATATGTATTGAGGATTCTTAAGTACATTTTCCCTCTGGGATGGATTCAGCATATGGTCTGCTCCTAAGGCAAACATTTATTTAAACTTTAAATCTAAAAGGAATTCTTCCATTTTATTTCTAGTTTTGTTTCCTTTGATCCTGAAAGTAATTAACTTTCAGTGGCAGCTAATTATAAGTGAAGAGAAAGCAGAGTCTATATGGTTGTTTGGTGCAGGCTTGGCAAAGTGTTTTTTAATTGGAAAGTCTTTTTGTTCTATGCATTTCAATCCATTTTGCACTGTATTTATTATCCAGGATTCATATTATAACCATGACCTTTCATCTAATGACAGAATCTCACACAGAGAAAAAAATAATTATTTTAACAAAAAGACATTAGGGCTATAAAAAAGAAATGAGAGAGTCTGGGAAGAAGTAGAATATGACACAAGAAGAGCCACAACTAAATCCATTTCCTGCTCTTCATTATTTAAAATCACACAAAAAAACCTTTGTATCAAAAGACGTATGACTTTACATTTGAAATGGGAAATCCTCTTCCTCAAACTTATTTCAGACAGAAATCAGTTCCTAAAAAAATAATACGGGAACAGAGAAACACATAGGTGAAAATAATTGAGGTCAGAGGTACTACTGACTGTTCGACGTTAATACTCATCATCAGGAACATGGAAGAATCTGAAAGTTAATGAGCTGCCAGTCAAATGACCCTTACCACATGCCTCAATTCCCTAAAAATGAACTTCGCAAAAACTCACCAACTCTTTTTGTCATCAATTCCTTCCTTCTCAAAGGAAAACCAGGAATCTTAAAATATGTTTTGTGTTTAAAATGAATATGTTGTAAAAGATTTTTCAAAAAAAAAAAAAAAAAAGTAACTGAACACAAGGAGAGGGCTTGGTCTCTATTTCTGAGAGAGGACTCTGCTTCTTAGGCTTTCTAAACAATTCCTTACCCTACCAAAAATAATCAGCATCACAGAAAAGCATCTCGCCTTCTGCTAACCAGAGAGGCATCTTGACCCAACTCTCCTCAGTTACAGTAAAAACTTGTGCCACAAAGATGGTCTAAAGGGTATGCTAGCCATCATCTTCTCCAAATTTGTAACAAGTTAGAACATTACAAAGCAATATAACCAGAGGTCAGTAGCTTACACCCACGCAGAATACCACCTTGTGAGTTACTTCTATGGATTTTGCCTAATCAAGGGTAAAGGAATGAAATAGCCATTTCCCCACTTCCTACAAAATCATTGATAAAGGTAATAGTCTCTGTGTTTTCCAAGAACCAACATGAAAAATCTCTTTCCAAATGCTTTCCAAGTACAAAGGAAACTGTTGCTTCTCCTGACGAACTGTCATGTTACCTTTTGTTAATAACATGAACTTTATAATTCATTGCATTTGCTTTTATTGCCTCTATTTCTAGAAATCTTAGGGTAAATACATTATCCAATCACAGTAACTAAGTTAGCTGAGGTTAATTGTATATTTATTTAACCCCACTCTTTTAAAATTTCAACTTGTATTTTTAACAGATTTTAAAGTATAGATTTTGTCCCCTCTTTTTGGAGTAAACTACAACTATAAAAAATCTTTAAGATTCATAACTGGCTTGAGAATGAAATGGAAATATTTTCCACTTCTGCTTGAAATTTCAAAGATACGTCTTTAAAGATACTGACACAACTCTAACTCCACTTTTAAGGAATGTAATAAAGTGCAGATCATTAGCTGTAAGCATGATAAAAAGGTGCAAAATTCTGCACATATTACAAAGGATTAAAATGTCACACTAATGAGGCAAAGATCCCATGTTATAAGCCCTTATGTGGACTATTCCATTATAGAGTTTATATGGTTAGCTGCTTGTAAATGTGGCTGATTAAGCCCTAAAAACTAAGTGGAATAGTGCCCATAGGTTAGTAAACATCAATCAATACTGCTGGAAAGCTAAACAAAAATATATGTCATTGTTAGGGAACTAATATTACTTTTTGATACAAAGGTTTCTATATACCTTTCTTCTTAGAAATTACAAGAAACTGTTGTATATCAAGTCTTTATAGCTCTTTAAACAATCTCTCCCTCTGAAAACCTAGCTGTTCTCAGAGCTATCTCATTTCTATCCCATCCTCTTCTATCTCTATCCTTCCTTAAATATCATGAGAAGTCAAACCTAGACAGAATGGAAGGGTGTACCGGAGTTTATACTATTGCAGATATTTATGCAAAGCTTTGCTGATGAGCTGTTTTACTCTGATCTGATGTAGCCCCCAACTGTAATAAACTGTAGAGAAATAGGAAACTGTCTACTAGGTCATGCTTATCTTTTCCGGGGGTTGGGAGGGTGGGAGGGTTAAGTGGTGTTTTCTACAAGAGTACCTGGGTGGCTCAGTTGGTTAGGCGTCCCACTCTTGATTTTGGCTCAGGTCATGATCTCAGGGTTGTGAGATCGAGCCTCACATGGAAAGCCCAATGTCCAGCCCTGTATAGAGCCCAGGGCTCATCAGGGAATCTGTTTGAGATTCTCTCCCTCTGCCCCTCTCCCTACATGTGCACACTCTCTTGCTCTCTCTAAAATAAATAAATAAATCTTTAAAAAAAAAAAAAAGCACCATTTTTCTCCACAACAGAACACTCTAAATAACTTCACCCTTTAATCTGTTAGGAACCTGTCATTCAATGAATTTTTAGCGTCTGTCTTCCATAATTTCCACTAATTAATTTCATTTGTTTTGAGACCCCAACATTCTATTCTCAAACATGAAGAATAATGTTCCTCTGGAATTTGATAAATATCTCTGTCAAATTTAGCATTATTAATAAATTTTACATAGTTCAAATATATTCATCTTTATAGAAGAAATAGTACTGAGTTTTAAAGCATTTCCTTGTATGAAAGTTCATCTGAATGAAAACTCATTTATAAATGTAACTCCCTTCAGTTGGAATTCTTGTTGAAGAGGATTTGCATTAAAGATAGTGCGGGTACCCACCAGGGTTTGTTTCTATTTTTATTATTTGTTTGTTTTGCATAATGATAAGATCCATGATAGAATAGCTCAGATTGTTTTTTTCTCTTAAATTACTGCTTTGCCATGCTTTCGTCCACCCTGAAATCCATCTGCTCATTTACTTGTGGACGAGCTGTAGCTATATTGCGCTAAACATAAGTTCATACTACTGTCTCCAACTGATTCATTTTTACATGGATCATTACAGCCTTCTCCCCCTTATTCTCTCAGCCCCTTCAGTGAGGTGTTTCATACATTTATAATATATTTAGATTATATTATCACATTCTGCATTCCATCCTGGGATTTCCCACCCCCCCTAAGTGATTTTATTAAACCATAAAAAAAACAAGGTTCACTTTTTGTGCTGTAAAGTTCTATAGGTTTTGATAAATGCTTAATGTCTTCTATTCACCATTTGGAACAACTTCACTCTAAAAAAATCCTGTGCTTCACCTATTCAACCACCCTCTCCCCTACTACCCTAACCCCTGGCAACCACTGATTTGTTTACCATCTCAATAATTTTGTGATTTCCAAAATGTCATAAAGTCAAGATCATATAGTATGGAGCCTTTTCAGATTGGTTTATTTTACTTAGCAATTCGCATTAAAATTACTCCATGCTTGGGGCGCCTGGGTGGCTCAGTTGGTTAAGCGACTGCCTTCGGCTCAGGTCATGATCCTGGAGTCCCAGGATGGAGTCCCGCATCAGGCTCCCTGCTCAGCGGGGAGCCTGCTTCTCCCTCTGACCCTCCCCCCTCTCATGTACACTCTCTCTCTCTCTCTCTCATTCTTGCGCTCTCAAATAAATAAATCTTTAAAAAAGATAAAATTATTCCATGTTTTTGGTGGCTTGATAGCTCATTTCTTTTAATAGCTGAATAATATTACAGTCTATGAATGTATCAGTTTGTTCATCCATTCACCTTTAAAGAGCATTCTGGTTGCTTCTGGTTTTTGGTAATTGTGAATAAAGCTGCTACAAATATTCACATGCAGGTTTTGTATGGACATAAGTTTTTGAATCAGTTAAGTAAACACTTAACACAGTGACTGCTGCATCATATTATAAGGCCCTGTTTCATTTCATAAAACACTGCCAAACTGTCTTTCAAAGTGGCTGCACCATTTTGAATTTCTACCAGCAATGAATAAGAGTTCCTGTAGCCCCACATCTGCACAGCAGGTGGTATTATATATTTCTGGATTTTAGCCATTCTAGTAGGTATATAGTGGTATCTCATTGTCATTTTAATTTGCAATTCTCTTATGACAAATGATACCGAGCATCTTTTCATATTATTTCCATCTGTACATCATATTTGGTTAGGTATCTGTTCTGACTTTTGGCCCATTTTTAAATTGGGTTGTCTTTTTTTTATTTAATTTAATTTTGTTATGTTGTCTTTTTATCATTAAATGCTAAGAATTTTCTTGTAATTTTGAATACAATTCCTTTACCAGATAACATGTTTTACAAATATCATATCTTGATCTGTGGCTTGCATTTTCATTCTCTTAACAGTCTTTCTCAGAGCCTAAATTTTTTTGAACTTAAATAAAGTCATATTTATCACATTTTTCTTTCATGAATTGTATCAGTGGTGTTATATATAAAAAACCTATCACCAAACCCAAAGTGACTTATATATTTCTTCCTATGTTTTCTACAGTAAGTTTTGCATATAAATTATACGTATTAGTTGATTGATTGATGGCCCTGTCTATACCATGGTTTGGGCTTGTAGACTCCAGAACTGTAATAGAATCAATTTTTGTTGTTTGAAGCCACCCACTATGTGATAATTTATTATGGTAGCCCTAAGAAACTAATTCAGTTAGAGTATACAATTCCTTTTACACATTGTTGGATTCAATTTGCTGATATTTCATTGAGGATTTTGTGTCTCTTTTAGTGACAGATATTGGTCTATAGTTTAACTTTCTTGTAATGTCATTATATGGTTTAAGTATTTAAGTAATGCTGGCCTCACAGAATGAGTTCAGAAGTGCTCCCTCTTTTATATTCAAGAAGAGATTGTAGAGAATTGGTATAATTTCCTCCTTAAATGTCTGGCAAAATTCACTAGTGAAAAAGCATCTGGGCTTGGTGATTTCATTCTTGGAAGGTCATTAATTATTAATTCAATTTATTTAATAGGGACTATTTAGGTTATTTATTTCTCCCTGTGTAACTTTTAGTAGTTTATGTATTCCAAGGAATTGGTCCATTCATCTAACTTACCAAATTCGTGGACATAGAATTGTCCATAGTAGTCCTTTATTTTCCTTTTGATGCCCATAGGATCAGCAGTGATGATTCCTCTTTGACTCCTGATATTAATAATTTGTATCACCAATATACATTTTTTTTCTTAGTTAGCTTAGTTAGAAGTTTCTCACATTTAGTGATTTTTAAAAAAGGAACAGCCTTAAGTTTTATTGATTTTCTCTATTATTTTCCTGTTTTCAATGTATTCATTGTGTTCTGTTTTTGTTTTTTCTTCTGCTTGCTTTAGGCTTAAATTGTTCTTCTTTTTCTACTTTCCTAAGTTGGAAGCTTAGACTACTGACTTTATATCGTTCTTTTTTTCTAATATATGCATTTAAAGCTCTAAATTTCCCTCTTGTTGCATCTCATAAATTTCTATAATTTGTATTTTAATTTTAATTTAGTTCAAAATATATATTTATTTCTCTTGAGATTTCTTCTTTGACCTACATGTTATTTATATGGATAATGTTTGATTCCCACATATTTGGAGATATTCAGTTGATTTTAGTTTAATTCCATTATGGTCTGAGAACACACTTTGTATGATTTTTTAAAAAAATTTGTTAAGGTATGTTTTATGACCCAGAATGTGGTCTCTATTGGTGAATGTTGCCTGTAAGGTTGGAATAAGGATGTAAGCATGAGGAGGATATGAATTCTACTGTTGTTGGATGAAATATGCTATTAATGTCAATTAGATCAAGTTGATTTATAATGCTGTTCAGATCAAACATATTCTTGCAGGTCAGCTATATTCCTACTAACTGCCTGCTTGATCTATCAATTACTGACAGGGAGATACTGAAGTCTCCAAATAGTATAGTGGATTTGTCTCTTTCTCTTCTCAGTTCTATCAGTTTATACCTCACATATTTTAATGCAGTTTTTGGATGCATACATATTTAAGGTTAATATGTCTTCTTTGAGAATTGACCCCTTTATCATTACTAATGCTTCTCTTTATCTTGATAGTTTCCTTGATCTGAAGTCTACTTTGTCTGAAATTAATGTAACTAGCCCAGCTTTCTTTTAATTAGAGCTAACATGGTATCTTTCTTTGCTTTAATCTTATCAGAGTCTTTATTTTTATACTTTCTTGCAGACAACATGTAGTTGTCTCTTGTTTATTTATCCACTGTGGAAATCTTTGTCTTTTATTTGGTATATGTAGGCCATCCACATTGAAAGTGATTATTGACATATTTGGATTAATATCAACCATGATTTTAATTGTTTTCTATTCATTGTCAGAGGCTCTTTCTCCTCTGCCTTCTCTAGTTTTAGTTTCAATTATACTTAAAAGTAAAATCTTTAGTGGTTTCTCTATAGTTTACATATTTTTTTAAGATTTTATTTATTTATTTGAAAGAGAGAACGAGAGAGCAAGGGAGAAAAGCAGACTCCCTGCTGAGCAGAGAACCCAATACGGGCCATGATCCCAGGACCCTGAGATCATGACCTGAGCCAAAGGCAGAAGCTTAACCCACTGAGCCACCCAGGTGCCCCATACACATATATTTTTAACTAACTCTACCTTCAAACTGACTCCTGATATTAATAATTTGTATCACCAATATACATTTTTTTCTTGCACACCCACTTGCACACCCATTTCCTCCCTCTCATCCTTTGTGACATTGCTATCAGACTTTTTACTTATCCATAGCTATAATTACTCAATGCATTGTTACTATTATGACTTTAAACACATAGTTATTTTAGACCAATTAAAAAATAAGAAAAATAAAAGATTACATTTTTCTTCCATTTGTTCCTTCTCTAATGGTCTCCCTTTCTTTACGTAGATCTAAGTTTCTGACCTGCATCATTTTCCTTTACCTAAAGAAAATTCTTTAACAATTCTTGCAAAAAGGTCTGCTGGAGATGAACTCCCTCAGTTTTTGTTTGTTTGAAAAAGAAAAATATTTCTCCTATACTTTTAATGGATATTTTCATTGGATATAGAATTCTAGGTTCCACAGGATATAGAATTCACTAGATAAAGAATTTTTTCTTTCTTTTTTTTTAAGATTTTATTTACTTATTTGATAGCGAGAGAGGGAACACAAGCAGGGAGAGTGGGAGAGGAAGAAGCAGGCTTCCCGCTGAGCAGGGGCCCCGATGCAGGGCTGGATCCCAGGACTCTGAGATCATGACCCCACCAGAGACAAAGGCAGATGCTTGCTGACTGAGTCACCCAGGCGCCCCTAGAATTTTTTCTTTCAACATTTTAAATATGGGTCATTACATTTAAATATTTCATTACATTTAAATTTATCAACTTAGTAACATATTCCCCCAGATCTTCTGAGTATTATCAACACTTACTCTGACATCTAAGCACTAAACCCTTATATAGACAGGCACACCGACAGAAAAGGACTATCAAACTCTCCAGGAACTTGAGCTATGCTGAGCTTCTGTCAAGCAAAAGAACTTGCAACACAAATGACAAATAAAATCATGATATATGTCTATTAAAACTTCTGTAAATTCATATACTGTAAAGACTAATAAGCCCCTTACTTAAACATTTATTCTTAAAGAAAAAAGATAACAATAAACATGTGCCAGTCACCTTGAAAGGCTACTAGATGAGATTCATGTAAAATTCAAGCCCGTGTCTCAGGAAATTTTGTTATTTTCTAAAGCATATTATAAACACTGTGGCACTCCTACCAGCTCTTCCACATGTATTTAGAAACTGAATGTGAAGTGGGCAAGAGAAAAATGAGCCCTTGAAACCAGAGAATGGTGGGTGCTTATGACTAATACATGCTGTAAAAGGCAGAAAACATGCATTTAATATGGTTTAGATCTCTGATTTTTCTTAGCAGCTTTTAATTTCATCAGCTATTTTTATAGCTGTTCTAATTACTTTGTTCTCCTCATAGTCTAAGTTATATTTTTTCAAGAAAAGTTGCTGCTGAATCTTATCATTTGAATATATGTTATAATTTTATGATGAGAAAATCCACACATAGACATAAAATTTTATTTTTATATTTTCAAGTTTTCTCACATTTTATATTAGATTTATGTATGAAAAATAAGTCTTACAAAAAGTCATTTATTTATTCATTCATTTTTTAGTACTTCATCAATTGAGAATACAGAGTATCTTCTATGTGTAAAATTTGGTTTAAGGTGCTTTGGGGGATGGAAAGCTGAATAGTTTTCACACAGGATCATTACCGCTGATATATTTCAATAATCTTACATCTAATAAGAAATTCTAAAGCATGTATCTTTTGTTTTACAAAGTTATCTTTCTTTTGAGAAATATACTGTATAGCACCTTAAGTGGAAGAAATACTAATGCAGTAAATGAGTTTTAACCTATTAACAGAACAATTACAATATTACTCTTGGTATTGTTTTCCTGCATTCAAAATAAATACTAAATTTTAAAAAAGAAAAACAAAGATTAAACAAAATTGAATAATCTACATCTAAGCAAGTAAATTGTCTTTTAGAAAGTACTTGACTAAGGCCTTGCACTGAGTAGTTTGGTTTCATTTAGATGAACAGTGTTCAGAAATGATATAAAAATGTCTAATTTCATCAACTAGACTGCCAAAATCTAAACAGACTGCTCTCCGCTAAGGTCTATAACATTTTCAGGAATTTGTTCACAGCTTAATTCTCTAAGCAGTGATAGTTTATATTTTAAACAAAACAACCATCTTTTTTCCTAGTGGCTTCCTGAGCACTTTGGGATTAAGATCTGTAAATCTGATCATTGCCTCAAAGATTTTGGTGCTGTACAATTCCAGGGGCTCTGACCACAATCTGTAACCTCCATAGGATTCCAAAGAAATTTAAGATACTAATTTCTCCTTTATTTGAAAAAACTATTTCCATCAACCCAGAGTTCCTGGATATAAACTGTTAATATAAGCAAGGAAAGGAAAGTGATAATTATTTAAGGTTGTTAAAGTGGGCAATTCAGGGGTTAATAAACTGATATGTGTTCAGAAGAAAGTTATTCTTTTTTTTTTTTTTAAAGATTTTATTTATTTATTTGACACAGAGAGAGAGGGAACACGAGCAGGGGGAGTGGGAGAGGGAGAAGCAGGCTCCCCGCTGAGCAGGGAGTCAGATGCGGGGCTCAATCCCAGGACTCTGGGATCATGACCTGAGCCGAAGGCAGACCCTTAATGACTGAGCCACCCAGGCATCCTGAAAGCTATTCTTTTAAGTGAGCTTTCATATGTGAAATAAATTACCTTTAGATGCTCTATCCCCACACGCAGTGCTCTTGTATTTAATGACTTTATCTTTAAAGCAAGAAATACATCAGTAGTACAAACCAAGTCTCAACACTGTTTTCTCACTGTGCTTAGTGAGAAAGACAGAGGAGAGAAGTAAGCTTGATTAAAATATAATGCTTTTATCTAGCATTTCTTATCCCAGGCTTGTTGGCTCAGGTACTTTGGATCAAACAGAAGAAATCCCAGAAGTTGCCACAGCCCCATCTCACTACCTCATGGACACCTGTTTGCTGGCCAGGCTGCAGGCCAGTTTTGATGGAGCAGGACTAGTCAAGTTTACTACATCATCTCAAAAAGGAGAAAGAGAATCTTTTTCCAAAGGAAAAAAAATACAGTAATCAAGAAGATGAAGTGGGTATTTATTAATTTATCTCTTGGCTTCTCAGCATCTACTCACCTTAGTGAAGATATCAGCAGTTTGGGAATCCATCCCTTTTTCATTTTGTCCCTGAGATTGGATAGGTTCCACCTAACCCCCAGTACCAGGGATAAGGCACATAACTTAGACCTAAGTCAGTTTGTTCACTGCATTCCCATCAGAGACATGTTCAAGACAAAAATCAGAGTCAGTGAGATGCAGTGGGTCTCTGGCTGTGACCTACCCATGAGTTACTCTCCTTGTTTTCTCCATGGGATTTCAAACTGAGTTCATAGAAACCAAGAAGCCAACAGAAGTAATGCATTTGAGATAGTGAAACAAAGTAACCAGGTCCTAGGGAGGTTCTTTAAACATTTTCTAATAGCTGTGCCTGACAAGATCTATCCCTAGATTTTTTTTTAAATTACATAATCCCACAAATTTCCTTTTTGCCTGAACCAGTTGCATTGAATTTTCTATTCCTTGCCACAGAAAAAGGCCTTAATCATACTGAAAGAAAAAATTAAGGGAAAGAGATGATCTTGTGGTGGGTGTAAGCAAGGTAATTGTTTAAGAATTCAAGAGACCAAAATAGTAGAGCACATATTCCAGTTAATTCTTGAGTTTCCTATTCAAAATTATTTTAAAGAGTTACATGCAGAGGAGTCTACACACTGTCTGGTGACTTTTCTTTAATTGAGCTACTGGAAGCAGTTATTATAAAATATATGTGACTTGATAACATAATAACATGTATTATAAAGACCATGTCCTAGCACTTAAATCTTAAGGTTGTTTTTTTTTTTTTCATTATTTGTTTTTTTTTTTTTTAAGAGAATTCTAGCTAAAAGCTTGAGAATTGAAACTCTCTTATTCTGTTTCTCATGGTCTTGACTAAATCTCCTTTCACGTGCTTGTTATTTCATTTTAGTGCCATCAAACAAGTGTTCAATCTTATGAAAAAAGGTTTTGAAATGGTCTCCTGGAGCAGCACAGAATATGAGTCTAGTATAAGTATAATTATGTACAATACAACAGTGAAACCAAGGACACAAAATAAAAGAGCTGACAACAGTAAGAAGTCATAATTTCAGTTTGTTATACTATCCACACTCTCATCTTAAGGAAGATGAATCAAAATTCCTTGCAACTTGCATCATCTCTGAATATGAAGAACTGCAATATACAAGCTAAATTTGTGCTTCTTTTAATGAACCATGAAGCTAATTCCAGCAGATGAAGACTGCAGTGCCAATATTCTTCCTTTGGAAGCACTCAACCAATTAGCCAGGTTTTGTGAACTTTTGCTTCTCATTTTCACTGTCACATTTCCTTCGGTTGCTTTGGTGTGGAATGTTTTATGAAAAGGTTTTGCCATTTAACGTCACTGGACCAATATTTACCTGCTGGGTTCTAAAATCTGATGCTCATAAATGCAAGTCCTTTAATTCTCCAAACCAAACACAGACCATCTGTAATCTCTGACCACCCAAAATTCAATGTCTACTAGAAGCTGGGCAGCCTCTCTCTAACATGAGACACACACTAGCACACTCTCAATTTTCTAGGAAGTCTTAAGAACAACACCCTGAAAACCCAAAGTAACAAGGATCCATCAAAGTATCAAACAGAAAATTGCCACCTCTCTCATGACAGTTTTTTAGTGTTAATGGATAAAAGCCAAAAATGGGCTGATATCAAATGCAGCTTTAAGAAAAAAAAAAAAAAGATAATCTCTTTGTACCTTGGAAAATGAAACCATATTACTGGAGAGACGTACTTACCATTTTTCTAAAGGACATTCTGGTAAGATTTAGAAAGCAGCAGGACTTACCTGGAGGAAAGAAAAAGAAAAAGAGAGATTAAACCAATAAATAAGAAAGGGTAATAGTGAAGACATATTTTTAATACATTCTAAGATGACAAAAAGTCAGTAAAGAAGAGAGGGAGAAAATAAATTTCTTTTAGCTGTTATTGTCTTTATCCAATGCAACAGGAAAATGTACAGAAATGAGGGTTTATTTTATGTAATATGTGTAAGAGTCTTCCATATTAGCATAGTCCTCAATGAAACTGAAAAGGGAGAAAGATGTAATTCACAGTGATAAATAAAGAAACTAAGTATCTTCAATGGACTCAGTAACAGAATCCTACACAGACTCCTTAAAGAATTTCCTTAAACAATTTTTTAAGTGCAAATGACCTGGGCTATTTATGGCCCTCAGAAGGCCTTATCAGGATTCTGCATTGTCACACTTTTCCATTTTGTTGATATTTAAAATAGGTTTTGCCCCTTTATCGATTTTCTTTTTTTTTTAAGATTTTATTTATTTATATGAGAGAGTGCATAAGAGAGAGAGAGATAGCACGAGCTCGGGGGGAGAGAGAGAAGCAGACTCCCCACTGAGCAAGGAGGCTGACGTGGGACTTGATCCCAGGACCCTGAGATCATGACCTGAGCTGAAGGCAGATGCTTAACCGACTGAGCCACCTAGGCACCCCCTTTATTGATTTTCATAGAGAGCACAAAACAGGTTTGGCAAGATATGTAGTTTGTAATGTTAATAGTTTTATTTTAAGGCTACCCTTTAGTCTCTAAGAAATCTAAAAAGTAAATGACATCATATGTCCATAAATCTTAAAAATACTGATGTAGAAAGCATTAGCCATAAATATTATCAATCGCTTTTAAACGTCAGCTGATATACAGATGACAGTGAAAGAAATCAGCTCCCTGCAAGCTTGGAGTAGTTACTGTAGGAATTCCTATTGCACCTGAAATCAAGTCCCTCTGGTCTCCTACCACTGAAACAGGCTAGACAAGTGTGTACCTGCCAACCTGCTCAGAGCCGACCTTGTTTCTCCAGATTGGAGGGAGGGAGCAAGAAGAACAAAGAACTGAGTTTTAGCTCTTAAGATATATGATGGAAGGCCAGTTTATGCAAGTGCTACTAAGAAAAGCATTTGTGCAACTTCCCAGCCAATTAGACAGTTGTTGCTAACTTTGCCTAATCTTTTGCAGGGAGACTGAGGCAGCCTAGCAAAATATTAAGTAGATATTAAATTTCTATGTTCTCTTCCATTCCCTCTTTTTAGAGAGACTTATCTTGTCCTTAATTCCCTCTTCTACTGGGCAAAGAGGTAAGAGAAGATTTAGAAAAGCAGAATAGTTACAGGATACGCTTTTCTTGTTTCTTTAAACTGTCCTAATTTCTAGCCACTGAGGACACATAGAGATGCTCACCTCTCAAATCATTTTGTACTTAACATAGTAACTGGAACAAATAACTAACCCATTCTTCCCCCACTCCCACCCTTCCCCACAGAGCCTCTTTACCTAAACTAGCTTTTAGTGAGTTCTACATAAGGACTAAATCCCCATTTTTTTTTCGATTCTAAGAAAGATATGTAAGATTAATTTATAATAAAAGTGTAGAACACAGCAAAATACACTGTGTAAATGAATGTATGGCACGGCTAAGACAGTATCTAGGACTTTGGATATCTAATTGTCTAATAATTTAACACACATGCACGCAGTACCTTTTTTAAATCCGATGTAGTTTTTATGATGTTAATTTTGAAGATTTTTTTTTGAAGTGTTTCAGCATTAATCTTTTGATCCACTGCATAAATTTTAACAGATATGTTTTTTAGGCCAAAGTGAGTTACATTTGACTTGTTCTATGCTAAGTCTGTAGGGCATGACTTCAGGTACCCTTACCACCTTCTAAGGACTGGCTACAGAAATCTGTGTTGTTTCATGAAATCGTCCTTATACAGAGCTAGTTATCAGTAATTCAGGTGAGTAACTGGGAGATACACTTCACTACATCTATTACCATAGTTCTCTCTCTCTGAGACCATTAACCAATGACTCTTTCTTTCATCTAAAATACTGAAAGCCCATTGTATTACTGACAACATCATGTGGTTTTTCTGTTGGTTAGCAAGGGCCTCACCTGCTGAGAAATGGCTAGATCATAAGGAGAAGCCTAACTCAGAACCATGGGTAGCTATTTCATTTTTCGTTCACAGAAATAAATTACTTTATTTACTGTTTGGCTATGTAAGCCTGAAGCTGAAAAGCAATGGTTATTTGAATGTTATCTTAGCCTTGAAAAACATACATACATACATACATATACAAGTATGTATGTACATGTAAGTATATATATACAGGCCCACATATTTATTTGGGGGGGAGAGGATGAGGATCATTCTTCCCTCTTCTATTATTTAAAAAGCACAGAGGGACACCTGGGTGGCTCAGTCGGTTGACTGTCCAACTCTTGATTTCCACTCAGGTTACAATCTTAGGACCCTGAGATCGAGTCCTGCATTGGGCTCTATGCTCAGCAGGGCAGCCTGCTTGAGATTCTCTCTCTCCCTCTCCCTCCAACCCTTCTCCCACTTGTGTGCTGTCTCTCTAAAACTCTAAAATAAATAAATAAATCTTTCAAAAAAAGAAAAAAGGCACAGAATATCAGAAGTTTGTTTCCATGTAATCAGGGTAAATAAATAATTATTCATCTTAGGCCAGTAGGGGAAAGGCTTATTTTCAAGCCTGGGTTAAACCATTCACGAAGAATGATTAGAGAAATGGACACTTTTTTTTTTCCAGATAATTTTATGGAGGAAAATTTGTTTCATTGGCTACTGCTGTCTTGAATATTTCATGCTGAACATTCAATATTTTGATACATCACAGTGCATAACATACTAATCATTATAAATGGCCAATTGTTTCAGAGTGGGCACAGTAATTGCTCATTAATTCCCTCATTGACACAAGCCAATTTTAATGTTTTTAAAGAATAGCATCAGCCCCTGGGGTTTATTTGGGTTCACCCTAGGGACAGCTTGAATGATATCTGATCTGTCCAATTCCTCAGGCACCAGTTAGGTGCCTGCCTAACACTCTGTGTTCTCATGAAATACTCATGGGACAGAAGGAAAGAATCTTAGTAGTTCACTGAGTGCACACTTCAGGGCCACTGGACTTCTCATGACACTAATGGTTCCTTGCCATGCACTTCATGAAGCAAAGCCTCTACTCTGGGTTTCAAGGCCTGTCTCTGACCTTGTCGACAGCCCTTAAATGCATCCGTCTCTCCGGTGGGTCTACTCTAGACCTTCCATTCCATACAGGTTAATTTACACACTTACATGACCATCCCATTTCTGCAGCCCCTCTTTTTTTCAAGTAGTTCTCAGTGTGCTTCCCTTTCCCCTCAGCCTTCCCGCATCCCTTTGACTTATTTTGAATTCAAAATTCTTACTTACCCTTCTTCTCTAAAGATCGTATGCTTCGGTCAATTCCCAATACATTTAGCCCCCACACCCCCCACCAACTCTTGTCACTTCCTATCCTATGGGCCTTTGTTCCAGGTTCACATAACAACAGGAAGTTCCCTAAACATATCTTGCTCTTTGACCTCTCTGTATTTCTACTTACATCCTTTTTGCAACTCTAGAAGTCAAGTTTTTTGATTTTCCAAGGTTAATTTAGGCATTCGTTCTCTTGTCCCTTAGTCTTTGACACCTCAGTTTTAACCTTTACAATATTTTATAATAAGTACCACTAACTAGCATTTCAGATTCCTAGAACAGTTCCTGATACATAGAAAGCATTCAATAAATGTAGAGAGAATTAAAGCAGGCTTAAATCCCCATTGGACTTTGAATTCCTTAAAAGCAGAAGCTGTATTGTATGCATCTTTCAATCTTCAGTGTCCAGCCCAGGCTTTGGCCCAAAGTTGATATAAGAGGAGTAAATTATTGGAAGAAAGGAAATGAAGGGTCATTATGGCTAATGGAACTTTCACTTTTGGTATACTTCAGTAAATATCTGGCATTTCTAAATTCTATAGCTTTTAGAGATTATTTCCATGCTTGATTATTTGTTTTGCTACTAAATGTGTTGATAGCAAATCTCATCAATAGGCACATCTACCAAAACAGTGCAAAGCTGGAATATTTCAAACATTCCTTAAGGTTTCTAGGGTGGATATTAGTTTCAATGATTAAAACATAAATAAAGTTGTCCTGTTTGTCTATGGCTCTCAAACCCTTTTTATATTTATAATAGATTAACCTAAAAATAAGGTAACTCCTTTCAGTTTCATCTCTTACTCTATTTATTAAAATAATCTCAGATAATTGAGAAGTTTGTTTAATATCTGCATTCCAAACTCTCCACTGTATCATACAGTGTCATACAAATAACGTAATTTCAAATGCTTTCAAATATGGCCCTTCAATTTAATAAAAAAAATGACCCTAGAATCAAAAACAAAGAAAGCAACTGCTTAAAGAAAAAAGTTGCAAAAAAGAGGAATATGTTTTATTATATCTTCATTATAATAACCCAGAACATTCAAACACTGTTTTTTAGCTAGGTTTGTACAGCCAACCCTCTATTCCACCCTGCTTTTTACAAAAGTATAAAACAATAGTTGTACTTAATGTATCAATATCCATATGATGAACCATCTGGAACTTTGATCTCATACTTTCTTGGCCTTTTCAACTCCAGTGACTTTTACCTCCTTTAAAATTGAGAGACATACAATAATTCACATGGGGGACTTGTCATTATGAACAATGGGTCTGCCTCCAAGGTCTTGATTGTCGTTTTATCTTTTCCCACCTTCTCATCTCCCTCTCCTACTCTTTACCACCCCTTGAATCCACTCCTTGTCCTCATTGTGAGCCTGACTCTACCAAACCTTGACCATCCTCAGAAGGTCATCAGTCCTTCTCCTCTGACATTGCTTTTCTTTTCTTTTGTTTTTTTTTTTAAAGATTTTATTTATTTATTTGACAGAGAGAGACACAGCGAGAGAGGGAACATAAGCAGGGGGAGTGGGACAGGGAAAAGCAGGCTTCCCATGGAGCAGGGAGCCTGATGTGGGGCTTGATCCCAGGACCCTGGGATCATGACCTGAGCCAAAGGCAGATGCTTAAGGACTGAGCCACCCAGGCGCCCCATGACTTTGCTTTTCCTGTAAACCCAACCTGGGCCAAGTACAGATTGGTCTTTTCAAAACTGTTCTCTTTGGTGGCCAAAGTGCAGAATAATATTTTTCTTTTGCAGTATGTTCCATAGAAAAAAAAATAATTCTCAAAATATTGGTAAGTGTTTTGAAAGGAAAAATAAGTTCTGTATAGATTTTAGCTAAGTAGTGGTTTTATGATATTCCATATTACAAGTCCCCAGTATGTATTAATCTACTAGAGGTTCAAAGTCATTTGTAGTAAAGAAGTTTGATAAATTTGATCTAACATCTATTTTGCAAGTTTTTATAGCTATGCTGTTCTCATTTACCTGATAACACCTTAGTTAATTTATGGTTTGTAGACACAGCTTGGGAAATTATGGTAAAGTAAAAAACAACAAAACTAAATTTTGACTTTGGAAAATCAGAATTTGATGATGAAAGTAATAGCTAATATTAAAATATTAATAGCTAATACTAAAATAAGCCAAGTATGCTGTAAGTGATTTACATGTATTGACACATTTAATCTTATATAAAGCAAATGAAATAATATTATTAGTTCTATACTACAGATACAGAAACTAGTATTCTGAGAGATTAAGGAATTTGCCCAAGGTTATATAACAGAACTGGGATTCAAACCTAGGTAATTAGGCTCCATGGTCTAAGATTTTATGCTACTCTGCCTCTGTTATCTACCAGATGTCTAATCTGAGGCACGTTATACCTCTCCAGGTCAAATTCCCTATGGATGCAACAGGATTGTTACCTGATGTTCTGCCATAAGAAAATCAGAGAGCCCATTGCAGTGTCTAGAATACACTGCAGGTAATTAGGATACCTACTTATTAAATAATACTCAAGAACTCTGGGTTGGCTCATCCCCTGGCTGTGTACACAAAAGTACTGGTCACCTATCATTATGAGAGAAAGAGGTATCACCCTGTGCTGCACTGCTTGAAAATTCTTACTCTGGAACTTTGGCAGATCCTTCTAGCCATTCCGTAACCTGGGATTCTTCCATACTGACTGCCTGTTGCAATGCATAGCACAGGCATTTTATTTATTTTATTTTTTTAAAGATTTTTTTTTTAATTTATTCATTTGACAGAGACACAGAGAGAGAGAGCATGAGCTGGGGAGAGGAAAGGAGAGGGAGAAGCAGGCTCCCCGCTGAGCCAGGAGCCTGATGTGGGACTCGATCCCAGGACCTCAGGATCATGACCTGAGCTGAAGGCAGATGCTTAACCATCTGAGCCACCCAGGCACCCCTACCACAGGCATTTTAAACCCAGTGTGCACTCCTCAAGCCAGGCCACTCAGGGCATGATTCACACCTGTCAGTTGAGGAGTCCGGGAGAGCCTTACAAGGGCAGGCTGCCTTGCCATCCCTCCAAATGTTACTGTCCTTTCATGATCTTTTCTTTCTCAAAGGAAAAAAAAATACTTCATTCCAAATCTAATAGTCAAAATATGTAAATAGCAAGCCGTATCCCTCCAGTTCTGCCAGGATCTGGCTCCATCAACAACTCCACGGTCCTTTGCATCCTCTTTCCGACCTCCCTCCCTGCCCTACCCCTCCTTGTTTACACCCCCCCCACACCCCCTCCACACACAGTAACACTATACTGCTGCCTCCAGATCGTATTTACACTGCAACCATACTGCCCACCCACACCACACTCCACAGCAAAGCATGCATACTACTTTATCATTAATTCCTTCTTCTCTATTTCCTCCCTAGCATCAAAATTCTCCAAAGAATCTACTTGCCAGGTCTATTTCCCCACCCAACACTCTCCAACCCCCTGCAACTGAGTTGCATTCCCACTGTCTGTAAAAACCACTTTTCTCAAAGATCTTCCTAATTGCCAAATGCAACAGCCTTTGCTCAGCGGTGATTTTCTTTGGCCTCTCTGGCACTTGGTTATGCCCACCTCCTTCTGGCAACGCTCTTCTCAGATCTTTCTGGCACTACATTATCGTGATCTCCTTTCTGTCACTTCAGCCAGTTTTTATCTGTCTCTCTCACTGGCTTTGCCTTCTTATTTTGCATTTTAAACATGGACTGACCCCTGTGGCTCCAACCTCCGCCTTCTGCTTTTTTCATATTACTCTCTGACTAGGACATTATCCACTTCATGGCTCTAACAATCACTTTTATGCAGATGGTGCAAGAAACCACTAAATTATAATTGTGAGGGAAGGGGACATATCCAATTCATCTTCCGAATTCCCATGGTATCCAACAGAAAAGATCATACATAATGGGTGTGTGCATGTGTTCAGGGTGTATATATAAAATGAAGGAAGAGAGCATCTCTTTGACCTCACAGTTGCCGAAGAATCAGAATACTGTTGTTTAGGCATTGAGTGTTTGTCAACTTCAAATGCTAAAACAAAGGCCCAAAAATTGCTGTTCTACCTCCTGAAGGACTTGTGAGCCCAGGTCCTGTTGCCCCAAGAATGGGAAAACCAGAGGGGTGCAGAGAAAGGAAAACCCAGATGCAGTAAAGAGAAGGTAAGTTGAAGAAAAGCAAATGGAGTATTTGGAGGGAAGTGAGGCTGTAGAGGAAGGGGAGGAGCAGAGTCTGGCTGGTGAAGAGAAGGGGAGGGGGAAAACATGTGCTTGTGGATCCTTGCCCTTGAACCTCCTTTTGCAAATGTTCCCATGTCCTTTTGTGCTACACTCAAAGATTGCTATCCCGCCTCAAAAGGGCACTGACTTTCCCAGATAAATTGGTACAATTTCTAGAAATCTATCATTCTTTGTCAGGATGCTCGCTCAAGCTCTGACATCAGAACAGTAAGCAATGGGAAGAAGAGTGGTGTACCCAGCATCGCAAGGGAGACAATTCAAAAGGTTAATTATGATATGAGTGGAGAGGGTGGGGAAAAAAAAAAATTCAGCCTTCTGCTAAACTTGCCTTTCTTAATCCTTAAACTCTATTATGCTTAAATCTATATAAGGGAGAAAAAGGGGTACTGAGAAGAGGGGGGTCAGGCTATTTATTTGAACATGTGATAAAACCTCATTATATTCCCTTTCTAATCCTGTGTCATTAGGAGCCAAATGGTACATTGGGAGACCATTTAGATATAAATGCCTACAACCTTCCTATCAGACCTGCTGACTTTCTCTTTCTTTCTTTCTCACTCTCTCTTTTTGTCACTGCAACCAATTATGTTGAGATATGGTTTTCGGCCAGGCAATCTAGCTCTGGCATCAGGGGTCCCACAATAGCCTGGTTGGAGACCCTCTCGGCCTCTAATATTATTATTTTTTGGCAGGGTCATTATGATGATAATAACTGGGAACAAATGTCTCTATTCAGCAGAAAGAGAAAAACAAAACGAAGCAAAACAAAAAACCCCTACCATCTAACATTTAGATAAGCCTACAACTGTAACACAAATCCAAAGGAGGAAGCCTACATAATTTAAAGTTAAGGTTAATTCTTGAAACTGGTGAGGATAATTAAAGAACGAAAGAGGCCAATTGTGTTTGAAATTACTGAGTCAGATCCAATCTTTCACTGAGCTCCATACAAATGTTGCATTATATATAGGTTAATGTGCTAGCAAATGACACAGCTCACAATTTATACTCTGGTTTAGCTTACAAAGTGTCATTCGGACCTGGGGTATCTTTCATCTGCATTTTAAAGCTAAACCTGTAACTCCCAATGAGCCAAATGTCCTACATTCCTCGTTGTAAATGTGAGTATCTTTTGGGTCTGTGATTCTTTATTCAGCCTCAGGAGTAGTATTCAGTAATGAGAAGTGCTTTGTCTATATTCCAAGTCTGAGAGTCCTTGGAAACCAACTTACCTTGGCAATTCACAGGGAACTTATTTTCAGTACAAGTGCATCCAATACCACAGTGATAATCACACAGTACCCTCCTATTCATACCACACCCCTGCCCCCCACCACACAGTTGGGGCAGAGGCGTTGTTTAATACTTTGACAGGGGAGGTGTGTGTCTATCTGTGTAGTGGTAGGATGTATTTTCAGCTCACATTCCAACTAACCCCAACCTAATTTAAGGGGGGGAAAAAAAAAGGAAGCAGAGCCTAGATGCTGTTGGCTAGAACCCAGAATCCTCAGATTAGAAAAAGGGTGAGCAGGGGCACGGCACAGTCATTTCTGGCCTAATAAGTAAGGCTGGCAGCCAGCATTATACAAAGCTCACTGGAGAGAAGCAAAGCCTCCTTGGTAAAACTGTGATAAAGAATTAGAATTTTCTGAAAATAGTAATAAGACCTCAATACAAAGACCTGACCAATCCCAGCACACATAGCAGGGGAAAAAGAAGTGGACTATGCCAAAGAAAATAGGCAGAAACTAAGTAACAGAAAGAAGAATAGAGAATGGACACGGAGGGCAATTAATCTTTTGCCCGGTTTTACGAATGTTAAGCAATGTCTGTAATTAGTAGCACGTTTAAGCGATTTGTGATAAACCGCGTGCACTTTGCGTTACACATGGAAGTTCAGTCTTTCTCAACTACTATTTAGGTTGTGTCCAAAAGGCCTTAAAGTATGCTTTCAAGTGTTATAGACAGATACCTGTGCTGGGTGGAACTCTGTCAATCACAGTAGAGATTCTGGAGCCCAGAGCAGGTAAATGTGCTGTAACAGCTCCTGCAGAATGGAACTTTAACACTAATTATTCCTGACAGGATTGTGTGTCCTTGTGTGAGCACAGGCATGTTGAACTGCCAGAGGGAAGGAAGGGGCAGGCAGACCAGGAAAAGATGTCCTATGACAATTCTTTCTGCGAACTTCACTCAGAAAAATGGCTTCATTGCCAACCAAACTTCCATCTTAGTATCAATCAATTAACAAAGACCTTCAAAATCTAATGCTGATCGATCTTGTAGGTGTATAAGAAGTTCAAGACAACATTATTATTTAAAAACAATTATAACCCATTGTGAAAACAGTTATGCTCACAAAAATCAGAAGAGAACATAAAACTGCAAAAGCAAGTGCTACATTACAGGGTTACAATCAATCCAGAAACACTGAGGGATTTCCTCCTGTATCTACATTACAGGGGGATAGCTGCGTAAGACAAGCTTCACATTCTACCGGAGCCAGCAATATTATTGAGCGGATAGGAGACACAACCAAACATAAAATGAACCGAAGAGGGAAAGAGACTGGAAGGGAGAAAGAAGGGCAGAAAGACGGATTTAGTGCCGTGCCAGTGAGGGCCATCGAAGGCTTTTAAGCAGGGTAAGAACATAATGAAAAGGTGTTAGGAAGATTAATATGGAGTGCCAGTTAAGCGATGATCACTAAAAGCGGCAGGGAGGTGTCTGGTGACTTTGTTCCCCCTTATCAATCAGACTGCCAAGTCTGAAGTGTGCAGACTAGAGGATGAGCCTCCGCCCAAGGCTGTTCTCACACTTCTAAACAAAAGCAAATCCATCTCTCTCTCTCTCTCTCTCTCCTTCCTTCTCCCTACATTAGCCATCCTAATGTCCTGCTTTAGGACTATTCCCTTCCTGTTGACTCTTCTAAATACCACAGTGGAGGGCTCAGCCTGCTAAACTGGCAGTGAGGCAGAGAGATCCTATCAAGTTTATAGGAGCCCATAAAAAATGCAGATACTTCAACCAGAAATGAGATCTGAGAAATGAGGTATCCTGAGGGGTGCAGCCTCGGTTTCTTTTTCTTTCTTTCTTTTCTTTTTTCTTTTTAAATCTCCAGATCCTAGGATGGACTCTGGAAAAGCATCCCAGGGCTCAAGTATTTTTGTCGTGTTGAAGTGGACTCGTCATATATGTGGAAAATAAAAACTAACTATGCTTGCTTGGAGTAATTAGTAACTGATGGACCCAAAGAAAGAACTGCTTCTCTTTTATCAGAAAATCTTAGATTTTTTGAGCTAAGAAAAGCCTCGGAAACTATCCATGGTGATTTCTTCATTTGATCCTCAGAAACTATCGATGGGCCTGGTGGAAGGAAGAGTGTCACCATTTACATATGGAGACACTGAGACTCTAGAGGGTTCTGTGACGACCTTAAGGCAAGCTAATAATGATGCAGCTAGGCCGGAACTCAGCAGTCTATGTGCCCGACACCTTTCCTACTATACCTCGTGGCCTTTCTACGTGCTGTTTGGGACACTATATAATTAAGGCTGTTTGAGACTTTGTATAATTTAGGAGAGTCTGAAATAATGTAAAAGACACAAAATTGTCTTAGTTGGGAATGTGGGCCTTTTTGAAAATAATAGATCTGGTCTTAGGGTTGCAGTTCATACCTGCAAAAGTACAAAAACAATTTTCAAAAGATTTCCACCTGCACTTCTTGACAGAAGGCCTTCTAGGAAATTTTTCGGTATGGAAGTGTGCTATGTCTCCTACAAGTTCTTTCTTTTTGAGCATGCTTAGCCCATTTTCTACACCCCTTCCCTCATGATTGCATCTCCTTTGAAAAATTACTCCTATTAAACTAAATTTCTCTGTCACTGCAAGAGACATAAAATTAAAAACTATCTGTCTATAATCATGCCAGGCTTCTTCCTTGTCTCCCAGGCTCCATTTATCAATAATTAATATATAAAGAAGACTGAAATCCATTTCAATTTCAAAGGCCCAAACGTTTCGCTGATGAATAAAAAATTATGCTCACAAAGATGGACGGACACGCGGAGGTGAAATGATGGAGGACACAGCATTAGCAGGGAATCGATTTGCAGGGCCCCAGGTGCCGCGGAGCACCAGAAATAAGATGTGTGGAGAACAGCAACCAAGCCTGGCATCTTGGTGTCTAAGAAACCCGGTCTGCAATTAACATCTTGATCTGTTCCATTGACTTCTCTGCCCAGAATCTAATGAAGACAATAAAAGTGTTAACTCACCGTCTTAAGAATCCACGAGCTAGAATGATAAATGCATCGGATTTACTGACCAATTAATATGTATGCTATTATATATGTCCCACTGTGCTACTACACAGTAGGGGTTGCTGAAACCCATGGATTCATGGCTTGAGGATAAAATGTCTGGGTCTTACTAACTTTCTGATCTACCCAGTTTCTGTCTTTGGTAGATCCCATGACATTCAGTTATGCTACTTGCTGTCAGCATGGGTTTCCATGTTTAGGGAGCTTTGGCACTAATGGTAGGACAATCGGAGTCATTCTTTAAGCGTTCTAGTTCAATGGAAGGATGAAGTTTCCATCAAATGCCTAATGTCTAGCATTGCACAGAAGCACTAACTCAGAAGGTTCACTCGCCTATTCTCACTTCCCACAACACTAACTACAGCAGTGTATTCCCAGGAACTGACTACAGTTCTTGCCTATCTATTGAGAGATTCACTTCCAAGTCTCTCTGTGTTATGTCGCAACAGGAGAAATTCTTTTAGCCCCGGAATCTCTGATGGTATAAAGCAATTTCAAGTTGAAGAAATTTACAGGGAAACTAAATAGCACATGGGTGAAAATGGATAGGTGGGCGTCGTTCACCTTTAAGTCCTTTCTTGAGAGAAGACCTAAAACCTCAACACTTCTCACAGAGACTCTGAAGAAGAGCAGTCCGTGAAGCCCACTGATTTTACCTCATAACAGCTTTCTCTCTTCTGACTGATATTTCTGCGTTTAATTCCACATGGAGTGCTGTAAATACCAGTGGTAATGGTAGATGGATTTTTCTTCCTATTTGATCAGTCTGAGGTTCTTTCTTCTCTTATTTCTACTAGCTAGAATTCAGATTTATTGATAGTCCCATGTGTAAACTGGAAAACTGACTAAACAAGATATTTCAAGTCATAAAGTAGGCCTAATTGTGCGTGTGTGTCTATTCTCTGTGTTCTTTTGACATAGCCACAAATATGAAATATCACGGAATCCAAGTTTCGGGGAGATAGAAGGAAACTTAGGGAGCAAACAATAACTCCTTCCTATTAAGACTCGACAAGTTAAACAATCATAACTAACATTTAGTAACAATGTACTCTGTACAGGGATTTCAGAAACATCTGACACAGTTCTTTCATTAAATCTTGTAATAAACCTATGAGTGGGTACTATCATTTCCCCCCTTTCACAAATAAGGCAACAGGCTCAGACACATTATGACATTTATCCGAGGTAAAGCTGAGACTTGGCCTCAGGCAGTCCAACACTAAGGCACATATCCTTTACCATCACTTCCTGACGGTCAGGTGAGATCTCTCCAAGGGTAGAGTCTGACCAGAATTGCATACTCCAACCCTGCTACCCAGAGCACTTCTCCTAGTCTTACACGTGGTCACATTTTTCAAATGACAATTAAGGGGGGAGACAGTGACAGATTCCAAAGGGAACACATAAGAATCCACGGAATATTTTAGTCAATAATGTGGACAGTAAGTCAAAATACTCTAAGCGAAGACAGTTCTCTGTACCTACATCATGGGAAGTTAAATCAAAATATTGACTGATTTGAGTCTTTGTTCTGCTGACTATATGTTCTCTTGATTGATATACTGGTACTATTCTTAGACTCTAAGAAGGGAATGTGGATGCAGAATATTCAAAATCTGTTAAAAGTGTAAAGGACAACCACTCGTGACAAGCCTACCTTCTCCTTTCTGCCAGACCCTCCCCTTACCAGCCCTGGGAAGCTTGAACAACACCATGGCTGCAATGGAAACTCCACTCCCACGGCCCAGGAGAAGCGAGAGCAAACGTGGTGCACGAATCAGTGATTACAAGGCAGTAACAATTTCACAATTATATATACATTAACTGAATTAGAAACAATGTTGTTAAGCCACAATGGCCAAAAAATAAATAAATAAATAACATCTCCCTTGTTTGTCCAAAGTGAACACCCTGGTAAATAGCACTATGTCATTTTGTAATTACTATGGAACAATATAGGAATAGATCATGACTGGTGTCTAGCAAAACAGCAATCACATTTTGCCTCGTAATTATGACAGAGCTCTCGGGGAAACAGTGAGCAGTGCACCCTGCTGTTGCACCACAGCAATAACACTCATTACCCCAGTAAATACTGTGGAAACGTGCAGTAACACACAGGGGCCTCCCGCTGCGAGGCTGTGGTAGAATCACTCATTAGGCTGGGAAGTAGCACTTAATCGTCTGTAATTACTTCCACAATATATGGTGTCCTGCCCACTGCCTACAGTGTAGTCATATCACTCATTACTTTCCCACCCCCCCTTTTTTTTTTAACTTACTAAGGACCCCTGTAGTAGCCTTACTATAATGGTGGCGTATTATAACTTATACAGGTTTCATCACATAGATTTGTGTACTTTTCGACTTATAAATACACAGGCTCCCAATGTGAAATGAGCACGGAGAAAAATAGGCAGAACTACTGATATCTTTCTGGTAAGATCCCTTTCCTCACATTACTGAACTGTGGCAACACTGTTGTAATCCCTCCCTTTTATTCTGGAAATGAGAGTGATAATTGCACCGTAGCCCCGTGGAATCCAGGGTACTTATAATTATATCCAGTTACCAAGGAACACAGCAATTTCAAACCTATTACCCACAGGTGTCATTTATGTTTATTGCCATCTTTACGCAGCTACCACTTTTGCTCTGAATTCCAAGTGGGAGGATGTTTCAGTGAGGTACCTGAGTGATGGAGAGAGGGAGGAGGGGGAGGAAGAGGAGGGGGAGAGGGAGGAGGAGGGAGTAAGGGAGGAGGGGGAGAGGGAGGAGAGAGTAAGGGAGGAGGGAGAGAGGGAGGAGGGGGGAGTAAGGGAGGAGTAGGGAGGGGAGAAGGGGGAGAGGGAGGAGGAAGAGAAGGAGGAGGGGGAGAGGGAGGAGGGGGAGGGGAGGGGAGGAGGGGGAGGGGAGGAGGGAGTAAAGGAGGAGGGGGAGAGGGAGGAGTAGGGAGGAGTAGGGAGGATAGAAAGCAGGTCTGCTCCTTCTCAGGAGGCTGGGGTCCGACCTCCATTAGAGAGGGTTTGTCCAGGTGATTTTCAAATGGAAAAAGGAGCTTTTGGTTTGGGATTCTGTTTCCTAGGACAGTTTGGAGAGGGAACTCAAAATATGAGGGTTTTGTGTTTGAAACTTGACATTGTGGCACTTGCCTCAATGTGTCGCAGGTACCTACATCAAGAGTGAACTAATTCTTGATCATGGCTTATCCTGGCATGGAATTTATGGCTTTTAGAATGGCAGTTTGAAAAAAAGTAAAACTGGGTGTTGTTTTCACACGAAAAAAGAATATTACAGCCATGTCAGGGTATCCATCACTTTGATTTGAACAATTTACTCTAAAAGTTCATACTTCGAGGAGGTTGTCAGTCGTCCTTTTGAATTCCAAAAGAGTGATGGATGGGTGTTTTCCTCTCTTGTGGTTACTGGTGGAGTTGATTTGCAATATTACAGTTTTATAAGGAAGACCAAGTCCCAGACTCATGAATAGTAATACTGAATAGGTACTGAATGAATAAGCCAAGTACCACTTAGCCATAATAATTACTCAGAAAAATAACATTATTGGCCCTATTTATAGAGAAGGAGCCTAAGCCTCTGACAGGTTAAGCAACATGTGCTCAAGATTATTCAGCATGAAAGGGGGACAGTCACCAGTTGATAGTTCATTCAAGCCCCAAAGCTTGTCCTTCTACTACACTGTCATGCCACCTACCCTATCTGCCTTATCTACCTTTACGTCGATTTCTATCAGCTTCTAGTTGTGTAATGCTTCCTAACCAGCACACAAAACTGGCTCAGGATGTTGGAATTACAGAATAATAATAATAATAATCCCTCACTAAATTTACCTTCCTTATAGAAGATAGAGACTTAGGGCACTGTAAAGCCTACACCATGAGTGGTTATTGTCCTTAGGTTCCTATACCCTGTGTTAACAGCCTCTTGAGAAAAAATGCAAAGGGTGCATTTTTACCCAAAACTGGGCAGTTGGCCTTAATCATCCACAGCTTTCTCTAGAAGGTCAGTACAAACTCTGAAAAAAGAAAAGGAGCAAAGGAGAAGATAACAACTTAGAACTTCTAAAATTAGATCTAGAAATCTATTACTGGATTGAAATATGGGACAGGGCTATGTCTACTTGCCTGATCAATCAGTTAATTAAAGATCACACATCCTTTTTTTTTTTTCCCTAACATTTTATATGTCATTTTTCTTGTTGATTTTCACATTCCTTTATGATAGGATTTTTAGTAATAACTCATTTTTTTTCTGTTTCAATAAAGAAACCAGTTCACTTTCAGAATGTTCCACTTGGTTTCTCAAAATGGGGTATTAGAAAAATAAATCTAATACATTTTAATAGAGAAAAAAATCTAACATAAATCCCCATCTACATACTTGTCTGGGATCAACTGAGGTGCAGCAAAAAGCACAGTTGCACAGAAGTTGTTTAAAAATGCTTTTATCTAAAACATTTATTGCATTTATAATGTTTAACAATGGAAATAATTGTACTAAAATTATGTCTCTGACGTTTCTTCTGAATGAGATTATGTAAAGATTATAAACCCATGAAAGTGCCTCTGGTTTACCCAGGGAAAGTTGGTTGTTATAGCAGGTCATCCACCGGGACTTGAATCACAGGCATTTTGAAAGCAGGGCCTGACACTCCATGGTGGATTTCATGGATGCCAGATCACCAGGCAGAGGGCAAGTCCTTCACTTTGAGAGAGCTGCATTTATTTCTGGCCAGGTCACAGATGCAGGTCAACCGACAAATGTCTCATTATCCCCTGGGGTAAATTAACCTGAATCTCCCAGGAGGATGTGTCCCTATTTTTTCTGAAAATGCTATTACTGAAATTGGTCAATAAAAGCAGCTGTGTCTCTGTTATTTAAAAATCTGCCAATGTGGAGAGGAATTACTTTACTCAGAGTAGGAAAACTTGAATTCCAGAACTTAGTTCTAGAACTTGGTAGCTATGTCTCCTTGGAAAAGCCACTTTACATCTCTAGACATTGTGGCTTCATCCAAAGGGTGATAAGAATACCTTGTGTACCTAAAATCCTGAGACAAAATTAGATAAAGGAATGAGGCCTGGGAGTATTGTATTGTAAACTTCACCTGGAAAAAGGCACATTTATCTAACACTTAGGAAGTGTGATTTTGACCCTCCCTATAGCACACCCCATGAATTTATACCAACTCACTTCCTTGAGTTTAATTAATTGATCAATTAATTTATTATTTTGGTTTGGATGCTTGGTTCCCTCAAAGCATTTATTTGAATCTGTATCACTTTGATTCCAAATGTTAAAAAATCAATTTGTGAGGTGTTTCAGTTTTTATTGTGTTATGAGAACTCTTTTATCCAATCCAGTCCCTCTGCCCTTATTTTGTAAAGCTACATACCTCTATGGCACATTTGAAATTTCACAAATTTTCGATAATAATTTTGAAATCATGAGGGAATTCTAAATACTAATAGCTTGGGGTTAGATGTTTAGTGTTTATGTCCACAGGGTACAAAGTCTTTTCCAGCTCATTATATTTTGCTGTAATTAATCCTGGCACATTATAAAGAAGGTGCCCTCTGGTTTACATTAAAGCATGCAGCCTAGGATTTATTTGTGTTTTTTTGTTTGTTTGTTTTGTTTTTTCCTGGTCCACGGCATTTGTCTCTGGGATCCATTCTAGTCCACAATATAACATAGCTCAGAAAATGAAGTGAAAAAGGGAAAAATTAGTTGCAAAGTTGAATTTCATAAGAAGCATACTTCCAAACACCATCATTTCCAACACCCTTACCATCAAATGAAATAAAAACACGCATGCAATAAAATGACCACTCAAGTTATAGAAAGTTGATTCCATTTCTAATAGTCTACACTGGGGTTGGGGGGGGGGTAGTAAAAATAATAATTAACATTTGTGTAGAGATCACAGTCTCCAAGCATTATCTCACTCAATTTTTACAGCACTTTTATAAGATAGAGTATAATATACCCATTTTAAAGATGAGAAAATTGTGGTTCAGAGGAATTTTAGATGACTTGCCTAATTATTCAAAGACTAAATAAAGAGGTAAAATATGAACCCAAATACCCTGATTTCAACTCTGAAAATGGACACCCCCCCCCCCCCCAACACACACACAAAATGAGCTGGAGAGTAGATTGTTGGAAATTACCTGACTGGTATTTGATCAAAAGAAAAAAACAAAACATAAAATGCTTTAATAGAAAGACCTAGGACTGTTCTCAAGTCGATGCCCCATGGTCTTTTTAAGGAACTTTCTCAAATCACTAGCAGAGCATCAGTTATGATTCTCTAAAATCTCCAGGGATCTCCAAGAGTAAGTTCTCAGATTGTTGGAAGACCATGCTCTTTCTTTCACTTCCTCTGCATTCCTTTTCCTACATAATGTCCTCTTTAGTTTACTGCACATACAGGCAGGTCACGATGACGATGCTTGTTTTCCTACGGGGAGTGCATGGAGATCTTGAATAACACAGCAGACAATACAGGTAGGCAACCCCAAGTACAGTGCACTGGTTTTCTCTGCATTATTTAATGGCATAATGTAGCTTTCAACAGGCATCTCCATTTTCATTTCATTTGAAGCTGAAGCTATTATTTTCAAATTTCTTGGAAGCTTTTCTGGCCCTATTTGGCTTCCATCTTCTGTTATCAGCAATAGTCAAGCATCCACTGTATGCCACTCCAGCCTGTTGTTTGAGTTCCCTTAAATCATAACAATCTCCTATAAAGAGCTTCCCTTTCATGACAAAGGGCCAATGCCCAAGAGCGATTCCCTCGTGTTAAGAGTATGTGAAAAGAAAAGATAGATTGGAAATGAGTTTGTAGAATAAAAAATGTGCAGACAAGGGCAAAAACTGGAGGAGATAAGTTGTCTATAGTTAAGGCCAAGAAAAAACATCTATGACTGTAGAAAACAAAGAAATGTGCATCGCTAAAGGAATTTAATACTTTGAAATAGAATTGGTGTCTAGAAAATGAAGCTGTGTTTTAAGAGTACCAATTGCAAATAGTAAAAAATAGAATAAGTTACACTAGAAAGGGGTTTCATGATCTTTTAACAAAATACCTGTGGAATCATTTTTAGTGGAAGAATTGGAAGAGTAGATAGCATTTCATGAACTCTGGCTTGAGTTCTGTATCTCTTACAAATGATGTCCTCCATGCTCTCCATGGCAGAATCCTCTGACTTGGTGAGGCCAAAAAACTCAGAGGATGTCCTCATCTTGGCAGAAAGTGGAACTCATGTCTCTTCTTAGGCCAGGAGCTCTCACTGTCTATGCATGCTTCTTCCAGATAGACAATGGGATCAGAATTACTAGTGACAACAGGAGCTTAGTACAGCGTTCTGATAAAGTTCTGGGTTTAGGGAAGGGCAGAAAAGATGAGGAGAAGAAAGGCTCTGGAAACCCCATTCTAGTTTCACTGAAACTCTAATGAGGGATTCTAGGAGCTAACAGATTTTAATTAAGCCTTCTATAAATCAGCAAGGAGAGAAAATTCAGCCTGTATTTTATTTTTCAGCCTACTTTTTCAGGGAACATACCTAAAACCTGTTTTGAGGGTAAGCTTTTATATAGTTGAAGGACACAATTTGATTATGAACATGCAGGAACTTGTGGAATATCAGTTTTCATTATACCTGTCTCTGGAACACCTACCAAGGATCTTATAAACCTTTACATAACATCATCTAACTGAACTATTAGTCATCTGGTATTTTAATCTTTCAAGCCAATATTTCTCAGAGAATGCTAATAAGGATTTTATTCAGCTTATAAAAATAATTTTCCAATTTCTTCCTTTAGCCACCTAGCCAATTTCTATCACCCTGTACACACACACACACACACACACACACACACACACACTGTTCTTCATTTGTGTTCTGCGTTCCTCATCTGTAATATGTAACTAACAACTATATCGTTACAGGATTAGTGGTGATGTATGTGTTGGGAGCTCCAACAAGTAGGATGGACTTCCCACTCTAAATCTGGTTTGGATGGTAAGACAGATGATGCCACATACACAGCAAGGAAGTATGAAAGGGTTTATTCCTCACATAATGTGGCATTCTGGAGAGAACAGAACAGGCTCCTAAGCTGGTTCAAAAATGGCTTCAGAGAACAGAGGGTTTTCTGAGCATTAGGGAGTGTGGCTGAGGTGAGGGTTCCCTTCCCTTCCACAGGCTCAGCCTTGCCGGGTTTGAATATCCTGCTGGTGTCAAAGGAGGGAGCACCTAAGGCTTTCATAATAGCTTGTCAAGATGTGAGACAGAGGGTAGAGGGGAGTGGTGGGGCTTGAAAGCTGTTGGCAATCACACATCAAAAATGCAGTCAGACTATTGAAGCATATAAAGAATTTAGCATAGTACACCTGGTAGATGTCCAGTAAGTGCTAGCTTTTGTTCTTAACACAATTATCATGCCCATGTCTGTGCTTCCTGCTGCCTGGCTGGCATGATGAGAAAATAATTTTAGGACATGGATCTAAAAGGAAACCAGGATGAATAGGACATAATTTGAAAGACTGGTATAGTGTGACCCAAATATTATACCACAGTGACAGCTTAGAGTGTTGCATTTAACATCATAAGTATAAAGTGTAGTGGACTTGGATTCACTCTACCTGAGCTTAAATCTCAGCTCTATTCCTTAAAAGCTGTGTGATTCTCAACAGTGGCTTACATGCTCTCAAACTTATCAGCTCAATGCAAATAATGCCATTAATTCCACTGGATTGTTATGAACAATAACAGGAAGCTAGTACAGGTGCCAGCATGTAGCGAATTTCCTGGTACATAGTATATGCTCAGTGAATAACAGTTGAATGTGATTCTGAATATAACCCACCTAGCCACTTAATTTCTCTCAAGCTAGTACCCTGTATTAAAATATAAGGATAATAATGCTTACCTTGCCTATCATACAGGAGTGTGATAGGAATGAAAATAGATTATATATCTGATTGTGTTTTCTAAATGGAAATATGTATATTAATGTAAGATATTATTATTAAACATATCACCTATCACATAGCATCAAAAAGAAAATACTGAAGACAAAGTGCTAGAATTTTGATAGCATTCTAATACATGCCACCCTCTCATGGCCCCAACTTCAGTGAAGAATTCTTAAATCAGGTCAACTTTTCTAATCATATTACAGTTAAATATTCTCCAAAGCCCTGGTGATTTCAAACAGGGCCAAGTAAGACCAATTTGCTAGGGGGAGGGGGTGGTGGTCCCAGATATTCACTCCCTCTCAGCCAACAGTCCCCATCTGTTGGTTCCGGTTGACAATTGAGATAACCTGCTCCCAGTAACCATCCATTTTAGATCCTGACTTCAGAAAAGACTCCAAAAATTGAAAAAACTCACTGTCTTTCCATCAAAGGGAATGACTGAATAAAAAGGAAGAAGGAAGAGTTGTATTGAAAAGCAGGAAAGATAGGGAAAAAAAAGATCTAAGTGGACAAGAGTTAGAAAGGTGCTTTTGGAAAACAAGTAAGAATGGTGAACAGGCCTGAGGAACATCCACCACACTGGAAGGATTCATTCCAAGACGTCAAGATTATTAGTCAAAACTCTGAGAGGGGCCACAACACAGCCATTTCCTCTTTTCTTCTTTTATTTCTCTTGTCTTCATGCCTCCCCAACACTAAAGCTTCATTACCGAAATACTCATGCCAGATACGGACTGCTTTCTAGAACCCTAACTCTGATCTTTATCATAGGACAATGGAAGCTGACGGGAGCAACCTATACATGGTGCTCTGTTATCTACTCTACCTACGTTCTCCTCAACAACCATGGTGGTCAGTATTCTGGAGGGATGTGAAACACGGTAGAAAACTATCACATCGTCACTGTTGCACCACCAAGTAAGAGAATCTTTATTTTGCTGGGAACTTCCATACCTCTGCTTTCTCACTATGCCAACTAGTGTATTCAGCTAAGCATCCTGGCAAACACATGCTTACTGATCCAAAGAAAATTTTAGGTGCTTAAAGAAAGTAACTACTTGGAATATATACCATTTTATTCAGTTGTATTTATTCATACTCATTCAATCTTAGTATTTGGAAAACCAATAGTTATGTCATATAACATGGAAACTTAGGACTGAAACCCTTGTCATCATACAATGTTCTTGGCCTTAACTCACCAAGTTGTATTTTTATTCAAGGATGAACCACATTCAGGTATTCTGTATTCACTGTCTTGTCTTATAAAAATCAGTTAATGTTGGGGCGCCTGGGTGGCTCAGTCGTTAAGCGTCTGCCTTCGGCTCAGGTCATGATCGCAGGGTCCTGGGATCGAGCCCCGCATCGGGCTCCCTGCTCCGCGGGAAGCCTGCTTCTCCCTCTCCCACTCCCCCTGCTTGTGTTCCCTCTCTCGCTGTCTCTCTCTCTGTCAAATAAATAAATAAAATCTTTAAAAAAAAAAAAATCAGTTAATGTTGAAAATGTCTTAATTATTAGGATACATCCTGCTTTCTGAAATGGAGAAATTTCTTGGAGGGATGAACCAATATTTTTCTTCTATATTTCCTGCAAGCACTAGTTATGGTTTCAGTGTCTAGTAGGTACTCAAGAAATAATGTCATTAGACTAATTAAATGACTGATGGAAGAGCTTTTTATGTTTCATAGAAATTAAATAGTGTTCACATTTCAACAAGGGCTTGTTCCCCTGTAAATTATTGATTTAGAATCACAATTTACAACAGTAGAGCTCACCTGCCAAAACAACTTCAAATTAAATAGTAACTTTTGTTGTGGTATTTTGGAACCATATCTGCGAAATGCAACTGACACTGGCAGAGAGTAGAAATGGTTTCGACAAGGCAAGAAAAGGCATATTGACTGACGGGAGCGTGCTCTGTTGCCTTGACAAACAAGTAAGAATTCAGCCTCAATCTGTTGGAGTCTCAAGGCTCACAAACCTGCCAGATCGCCATCTTTGTGCTGAATGCAAAATAATCACAGTAGCTAGAAATAATAAATTGTGGATGGCTGGGGTGGGAAGCAACACCTTTAATCAATCTCCCCTTTTCACTCTGCAGGTTCTAGCCATGAAACCTGCATTCCTGCTAGGAGAGCATAGTTTCCAGCCTCAACTTCAAGAGGTAAGTGTCTCATTCCCCATCCCCGAATAATCTTACCCTTGGCTTTTCTCCCCAAGCTACATTTAGGTTTCTTGTTGATGGTATTAATTTAATAGGCTTCAGTGACTCCCATGGGTCTATAAAATGCCACTTTTTTAGCTCTTTAATTGAGACCCTTCCCAGTCTGGCTTCCCCAACACCATCATTGTTGCCATCTGAAGTATCAATGCTTAGACAGTGTGTCAGGTCCTGTGCTAAGGATCTTATCCTGTGGGGTTGCTCTGGAGATAAATGAAAAGAGCATTAAATATATGAAGCCCAATATAAATTCAAGTATTCAAGGTTTTATTCCTGGAAAAGTAGACTCATTTTTAATTCTCTCATTTAACGTGTCATATCAAACAGCTATGATTTAATCATCATTTTTGAATAGTTACTTTTCCTCTTACATTTACCATTACATAAAGGACAAAGGAATAAATCTCGTATAAAAGTTCATCATAAAAATATTCAAATGACCACAGTTTCAATTTGTTTTTTTTTCCTGTCTCTTTTTATTATTCTCATCCTATACTTTCTTTCCTTTTTCCCTCCATCTAAACACACACACACACACACACACACACACAATTTATTGTCTCCTAATTTGTCATTTATTTTATTTATTTGTCACTGTCATATTAAAATTCAGTATGTCACAAAATGAACTTATGCTTTCTTGAAAAAAATCTCAAACTCTTTCTATTTCCCTATGACTGCTGGCTCCCATGATACACACCAAGCTATTACTGGGGTGTACTACAGCCCTGGGATCAGGGTACACTCCTAAAGTACATTACCTTCTTCTGGGACCAAATTTTGAAGTAATATGGAACAAAATTCTTCAATCCAGATTGTTACATCCGTATCTGTGCACAGGCCTCTACTCTCCTCCCAGAGATCACCCTATTCCTGAACTCATTCAGGAATTTAGAGTTTAGGGATCTCGAAGGAAGAATTGTTATTTTTGTACCATGATTTAATCTACCCATATAATGATTACTTCTTGACACATTTATAGCATACCTTTGCCCATTTTTTCTAATACCATCTATGTAGAACACACAAAACATTTTCATGGCAGGTTATTCAGAATATATCTCCTAAAAAAAACATTTTTTTTTTTCTTTTGTAGGCAATTCTGGACTACTCTTTATTTTCAGAGTTCTGTTTCAAATACTTACCTTGTAATCCATTTTTTCCTTATTTTCTATTTATCCTCATATATCCTTATTGTCTCTCATGTTGTTATTATTATATCTACCACAAATGGAAATAATTTCTTTAAAAAGCACATTAGTTTTCTATCTCAAATGGAGAAACAATAGATGCTTCTTTATTACAGCACCAGAAATATACAACTGGAAGAGGCATCAAGGTACTCAGGTACATATTGATTAATAACAGCTGAAAGTAGTAGGTGGGAATATACTAATAATGTTTAAGCTGCTTGCCAGAATTTTCTCAATATTTTTATTGTCTTTAGGGAGATTTCTGGCATTTCTGAGGCTTGAGGACACAAGTGCAAAAGTGGCAGCACTTTCTGATTTCTTTTAGGATCTCTGCTACAGAGAAAAAAAAAAAGGTAACTCCACACCTAGAAATCTCAATGTTTAAAGGAAAGCACCGTTTTATACTACAAAGCTGTAGGAACCAAAACAATGTGGTACTGGAATAAAAATAGACACAAGAACAATGGAACAGATTAGAGAGCCCAGAAATAATCCCACAACTTTATGGTTAATTAATCAATGACTACAGAGGCAAGAATACACAATGGGGAAAAGACAGTCTCTTCAATAAATGGTGCTAGGAAAACTGCGCAGCTACATGCAAAAGAATGAAACTGGACCACTTTCTTATACCATACACAAAAATAAACTCAAATGGAATGAAGATCTAAATGTGAGACCTGAAACCATAAAATTCCTGGACGAAAACATAGGCAGTAATTTGACATCAGCCTTAGCAGCATTTTCCTAGATACGTCTTCTTCTTTTTTTTTTTTCTTTTTGTCTTCTTTGCGAAGGAAAGAAAAGCAAAAATAAACTATTGGGACTACACCAAAATAAAAAGTTTTTGTACAACAAAGAAAACCATCAACAAAACAAAAAAGCAACCTACGGAATGGGAGAAGATATTTGCAAATGATATATCCAATAAGAGGTTAATATCCAGAAAATATAAAAATTCATATAACTCAATGCCAGAAACCTAATAATCCAATTAAAAATGGGCAGAGAACCTGAATAGACAGTTTTCTAAAGAAGACATACAGATGGCCAACAGACATATGAAAAGATGTCCAGCATCACTAATATCAGGGAAATGCAAATCAGAAACACAAAGAGCGAGGGGGGCGGAGCAAGATGGCGGAGGAGTAGGAGACCTGGATTTCATCTCCTCTCAGGAATTCAGCTGGATAGGGATCAAACCATTCTGAACACCTACAAACTCAACAGGAGATCGAAGAAAAGAATAGCAACAACTCTCTGAACAGAAAAGTGACCACTTTCTGGAAGGTAGGACGTGCGGAGAAGTGAATCCGAGGCGATATTCGGGAGGATAGATGGTGGGGGAGGGGCCTCCGTTGGCTGCTTCTGGCAAGTGATAGAGCCACGGAGCACAAAATCGGAACTTTTAGAAGTCTGCTCCGCTGAGGGACGTCACTCTGGTGGCTAAGTGGGGGGTGGAACCCTCGCGGGACAGTGTGGTCTCAGGACCCTCGGGGTCACAGAAAGACCGGGGGTGCCTGAGTGCGGCAGAACTCCCAGGGATCGGAGCAGGGAAGCCGGCTGCAGAGACGGAGCCCAGGCGCGGGTTCTCAGCTTGGGGTTGCCATAAACCGTGATCCGCGGCACAGTCGGGCCCCTGCTCCTCCAGCAGGGACCCAACAAGTGGCAGATCCGGGGAGACTCACCTTCTTCCCCCGGGAGGAGCGGCGCGGGAGCGCACCACAGGGATCTGCTGGGTTTGGAGACTCCACCCGGGGTCGGGTGCCAGAGATACAAACGCGCGGTCACAGGCCAGGTGAGCACGGAGAGCGGCCGGAGACCGGGGAGACGGGAGTGACAGACTGCTTTTCTCTGGGGGCTCACTGAGGAGCGGGGCCCTGAGTTCTCGGCTCCTCCAGGGCGGAGACTGGGAGGCCGCCATTTTCACTCTCCGCCTCCAAAGCTGTACGGAAAGCTTGCAGGGAACAAAAGCTCCCGAGAGCAAACCCGAGCAGATTACTTAGCCCAGACCGGGCAATGGCGGGGCAATTCCGCCTCCGGCAAAGACATTTGGGAACCACGGCAACAGGCCCCTCCCCCAGAAGATCAGCGAGAACAGCCAGCCAAGACCAGGTTCACCGATCAGTGAGAACAGCAGAACTCCAGCGCTAGGGGAATACTGCACATAGAATTCAAGGATTTTTTAGTCTTTCAAAGACTAAATGATTCTTGATTCTTTAGTCTTTCAAAGTAAATTATTTTTTTTTAACTGTCTTTTTCTTTTTTCTTTTTTTCTTTTCTTTTTTGAATTTTTCTTTTTCCCTTTTTCAACCAACATCTTATCAATCCCTTTCTTAAAAAAACATTTTTATTTTTCATTTTTAGAGTCATATTCTATCCCTTCATAGTAGTTACCCGGATTTTTGGCATATATATATAAGTTGTTCTCTCTTTAAAATTTTGACATAGTTTCTTCTAACAGATCAAAATATACTCTAAATCTCTAGTGTATGGTTTTTTTCTACTCCCCTGCCTGATCACATTCTCTCCCTTTTTTCTTTTTTTTTTTTAAATCCTCTTCTTTCTTTTTTCAAAGAACTTATCAATTCCTTTTATAAAATTTTTTATAATTTCCATTTTTACAGTCATATTCCATCCCTTCATCATATCAACCCTTATTTTTGTTCATATATAAGTTTTTCTTTCTTTAAAATTTTGGGAGGCACTTTCTTTTAACAGACCAAAATACACCCAAAATCTAGTGTGTGGCACTGATCTATAAACCAGCCTGATCATATTTGATCACATTCTGTTTTTGTTTTGTTTTGTTCTGTTTTTGTTTGTTTTTATCTTTATCTTTATCTTTTTCTTTTTTCTTTTTTTCTTTCTTTTTCTTTTTTCTCTCTTTCCCTTTCTTTTCCCACTGCTTCAGGTCTTTTCTGATTTGCTTAGAGTATATTTTCTGGGGACACTGTTACCCTGCTAGCATTTTGTTCTCTCATTAATCTATTCTCCTCTGCACAAAATGACAAGATGGAAAAAATCACCTCAACAAAAAGAACAAGAGGTAGTACCGACTGCCAGGGACCTACTCAATACGGACATTAGTATGATGTCAGATCTAGAGTTCAGAATCAGCACTTTAAAGATACTAGCTGGGCTTGAAAAAAGCATGGAAGTTATTAGAGAAACCCTTTCTGGAGAAGTAAAAGAACTAAAATCTAACCAAGTAGAAATCAAAAAGGCTATTAATGAGGTGCAATCAAATATGGGGGTGCTAACTGCTAGGATAAATGAGGCAGAAGAAAGAATCAGTGAGATAGAAGACCAAATGATGGAAAATAAAGAAGCTGAGAAAAAGAGAGATAAACAACTACTGGATCACGAGGGCAGAATTCGAGAGATAAACGATACTATAAGACGAAACAACATTAGAATAATTGGGATCCCAGAAGAAGAAGAAAGAGAGAGAGGGGCAGAAGGTATACTGGAGCGAATTATAGCAGAGAACTTCCCTAATTTGGGGAAGGAAACAGGCATCAAAATCCAGGAGGCACAGAGAACCCCTCTCAAAATCAATAAAAATAGGTCAACACCCCGACATCTAATAGTAAAACTTACGAGTCTCAGAGACAAAGAGAAAATCCTGAAAGCAGCTCGGGAGAAGAGATATGTAACCTACAGTGGTAGAAACATTAGATTGGCAACAGACTTATCCACAGAGACCTGGCAGGTCAGAAAGGACTGGCAGGACATATTCGGAGCACTAAATGAGAAAAATATGCAGCCAAGAATACTATATCCAGCTAGGCTGTCCTTGAAAATTGAAGGAGAGATAAAAAGCTTCCAGGACAAACAAAAACTAAAGGAATTTGCAAACACGAAACCAGCCCTCCAAGAAATATTGAAAGGGGTCCTCTAAGCAAAGAGAGAGCCTAAAAGCAACATAGCCCAGAAAGGAACACAGACAATATACAGGAACAGTCACTTTACAGGCAATACAATGGCACTAAATTCCTATCTTTCAATAGTTACCCTGAATGTAAATGGGCTAAATACCCCAATCAAAAGACACAGGTTATCAGATTGGATTAAAAAACAAGACCCATCGATATGCTGTCTGCAAGAGACTCATTTTAGACCCAAAGACACCCCCAGATTGAAAGTGATGGGGTGGAAAACCATTTACCATGCTAATGGACACCAAAAGAAAGCTGGGGTGGCAATCCTTATATCAGACAAATTAGATTTTAAACCAAAGACTGTAATAAGAGATGAGGAAGGACACTATATCCTACTTAAAGGGTCTATCCAACAAGAAGATCTAACAATTGTAAATATCTATGCCCCTAACATGGGAGCAGCCAATTATATAAGGCAATTAATAACAAAAGCAAAGAAACACATCAACAACAATATAATAATAGTGGGGGACTTTAACATCCCCCTCACTGAAATGGACAGATCGTCTAAGCAAAAGATCAACAAGGAAATAAAGACTTTAAATGACACACTGGACCAAATGGACTTCACAGACATATTCAGAACATTGCATCCCAAAGCAACGGAATACACATTCTTCTCTAGTGCCCATGGAACATTCTCCAGAATAGATCACATCCTAGGTCATAAATCAGGTCTCAACCGGTACCAAAAGATTGGGATCATTCCCTGCCTATTTTCAGACCACAATGCTTTGAAACTAGAACTCAATCACAAGAGGAAAGTCAGAAAGAACTCAAATACATGGAGGCTAAAGAGCATCCTACTAAAGAATGAATGGGTCAACCAGGAAATTAAAGAAAAATTAAAAAAATTCATGGAAACCAATGAAAATGAAAACACAACTGTTCAAAATCTTTGGGATACAGCAAAGGCAGTCCTAAGAGGAAAGTATATAGCAATACAAGCCTTTCTCAAGAAACAAGAAAAGTCTCAAGTACACAACCTAACCCTACACCTAAAGGAGCTGGAGAAAGAACAGCAAATAAAGCCTAAACCCAGCAGGAGAAGAGAAATAATAAAGATCAGAGCAGAAATCAATGAAATAGAAACCAAAAGAACAGTAGAACAGATCAATGAAACTAGGAGCTGGTTCTTTGAAAGAATTAACAAGATTGATAAACCCCTGGCCAGACTTATCAAAAAGAAAAGAGAAATGACCCAAATCAACAAAATCATGAATGAAAGAGGAGAGATCACAACCAACACCAAAGAAATACAAACAATTATAAGAACATATGAGCAATTCTATGCCAGCAAATTAGATAACCTGGAAGAAATGGATGCATTCCTAGAGATGTATCAACTACCAAAACTGAACCAGGAAGAAACAGAAAACCTGAACAGACCTATAACCACTAAGGAAATTGAAGCAGTCATCAAAAATCTCCCAAAACACAAAAGCCCAGGGCCAGATGGCTTCCCAGGGGAATTCTACCAAACATTTCAAGAAGAATTAATACCTATTCTTCTGAAACTGTTCCAAAAAATAGAAATGGAAGGAAAACTTCCAAACTCATTTTATGAGGCCACCATTACCTTGATCCCAAAACCAGACAAAGACCCCATCAAAAAGGAGAATTACAGACCAATATCCCTGATGAACATGGATGCAAAAATTCTCACCAAAATACTAGCCAATAGGATCCAACAGTACATTAAAAGGATTATTCACCACGACCAAGTGGGATTTATCCCTGGGCTGCAAGGTTGGTTCAACATCTGCAAATCAATCAACGTGATACAGTACATTAACAAAAGAAAGAACAAGAATCATATGATCCTCTCAATAGATGCAGAAAAAGCATTTGACAAAGTACAGCATCCTTTCTTGATCAAAACTCCTCAGAGTATAGGGATAGAGGGTACATACCTCAATATCATAAAAGCCATCTATGAAAACCCTACAGCGAATATCATTCTTAATGGGGAAAAACTGAGAGCTTTCCCCCTAAGGTCAGGAACGCGGCAGGGATGTCCACTATCACCACTGCTATTCAACATAGTATTGGAAGTCCTAGCCACAGCAATCAGACAACAAAAAGAAATAAAAGACATCCAAATCGGCAAAGAAGAAGTCAAACTCTCACTCTTTGCAGATGATATGATACTTTATGTGGAAAATCCCAAAGACTCCACCCCAAAACTGCTAGAACTCATACAGGAATTCAGTCAAGTGGCAGGATATAAAATCAATGCACAGAAATCAGTGGCATTCCTATACACCAACAACAAGTCAGAAGAAAGAGAAATTAAGGAGTCGATCCCATTTACAATTGCACCCAAAACCATCAGATACCTAGGAATAAATCTAACCAAAGAGGCAAAGGATCTGTACTCAGAAAACTATAAAATACTCATGAAAGAAATTGAGGAAGACACAAAGAAATGGAAAAACGTTCCATGCTCATGGATTGGAAGAACAAATATTGTGAAGATGTCAATGCTACCTAGAGCAATCTACACATTCAATGCAATCCCCATCAAAATACCATCCACTTTTTTCAAAGAAATGGAACAAATAATCCTAAAATTTGTATGGAACCAGAAAAGACCCCGCATAGCCAGAGGAATGTTGAAAAAGAAAAGCAAAGCTGGCGGCATCACAATTCCGGACTTCCAGCTCTACTACAAAGCTGTCATCATCAAGACAGTATGGTACTGGCACAAAAACAGACACATAGATCAATGGAACAGAATAGAGAGCCCAGAAATGGACCCTCAACTCTATGGTCAACTAATCTTCGACAAAGCAGGAAAGAATGTCCAGTGGAAAAAAGACAGTCTCTTCAACAAATGGTGTTGGGAAAATTGGACAGCCACATGCAGAAGAATGAAACTGGACCATTTCCTTACACCACACACAAAAATAGACTCCAAATGGTTGAAAGACCTAAATGTGAGACAGGAGTCCATCAAAATCCTAAAGGAGAACACAGGCAGCAACCTCTTCGACCTCAGCTGCAGCAACTTCTTCCCAGAAACATCGCCAAAGGCAAGGGAAGCAAGGGCAAAAATGAACTATTGGGACTTCATCAAGATAAAAAGCTTTTGCAAAGCAAAGGAAACAGTCAACAAAACCAAAAGACAACTGACAGAATGGGAGAAGATATTTGCAAATGACATATCAGATAAAGGGCTAGTATCCAAAATCTATAAAGAACTCATCAAACTCAACACCAAAAGAACAAAGAATCCAATCAAGAAATGGGCAGAAGACATGAACAGACATTTTTCCAAAGAAGACATCCAAATGGCCAACAGACACATGAAAAAGTGTTCAATATCGCTCGGCATTAGGGAAATCCAAATCAAAACTTCAATGAGATACCACCTCACACCAGTCAGAATGGCTAAAATTAACAAGTCAGGAAATGACAGATGTTGGCGGGGATGCGGAGAAAGGGGAACCCTCCTACACTGTTGGTGGGAATGCAAGCTGGTGCAGCCACTCTGGAAAACAGTATGGAGGTTCCTCAAAAAGTTGAAAATAGAGCTACCATATGATCCAGCAATTGCACTCCTGGGTATTTACCCCAAAGATACAGAAGTAGGGACCCGAAAGGGTACGTGCACCCCGATGTTTATAGCAGCAATGTTCACAATAGCCAAACTGTGGAAAGAGCCAAGATGTCCATCAACAGATGAATGGATAAAGAAGAGTGGTATATATATACAATGGAATATTATGCAGCCATCAAAAGGAATGAGATCTTGCCATTTGCAACGACGTGGATGGAACTGGAGGGTATTATGCTGAGCGAAATAAGTCAAACAGAGAAAGACATGTATCATATGACCTCACTGATATGAGGAATTCTTAATCTCAGGAAACAAACTGAGGGTTGCTGGAGTGGGGGGTGGGGTGGGAGGGATGGGGTGACTGGGTGATGGACACTGGGGAGGGCATGTGCTCTGGTAAGCGCTGTGAATTGTGCAAGACTGTTGAATCTCAGATCTGTACCTCTGAAACAAATAATGCAATATATGTTAAGAAAGAAAAAAAGAAGAAGAAGAATGTAGCAGGAGGGGAAGAATGAAAGGGGGGAAATCGGAGGGGGAGAAGAACCATGAGAGACGATGGACTCTGAAAAAGAAACTGAGGGTTCTAGAGGGGAGGGGGGTGGGAGGATGGGTTAGCCTGGTGATGGGTATTGAGGAGGGCACGTTCTGCATGGAGCACTGGGTGTTATGCACAAACAATGAATCATGGAACACTATATCTAAAACTAATGATGTAATGTATGGGGATTAACATAACAATAAAAAAATTTTAAAAAAATAAATAAATAAAAGCAACTGAACCAACAACCAAAAAAAAAAATCCCAGGGTCAGAAACTGGCATTTCAAAAAAAAAAAAAAAAACACAAAGAACTTTCACTGTACACCTGTCAGAATGGCTAGAATAAAAAAGATAAGAAATAACAAGTGTTGGCGAGATGTGGAAGAAAAGGAACCCTCATGTACTGCGGGTGGGAATGGAAATAAGTGCAGCCACTGTGGAAACCAGTATGGAGGTTCGTCAAAAAATTAAAAATAGAAAGACCATGTGATCAATTCCACTACTGAGTATTACCCAAAGAAAATAAAAACACTAATCTGAAAAATATATGCACCCATATGTTTAATGCAGCATTATTTACAAAAGACAAGATATGGAAGCAACCCAAGTATCCATCAATAGATGAATGGATACAGAAGGGGTATGTGTGTGTGTGTGTGTGTGTGTGTACATATACATAAAATAGAATATTACTGAGCCATAAAAAAGAATGAGATCTTAGCATTTGCAACAACATGGATGGACCTAGAGGGTATTATACTAAGTGAAATGAGTCAGACAGAGAAAAACACACACCGTATGATTTTACTTATATGTGGAATCTAAAAAGCCAAAAAAATGAATAAACAAACAAAAAGCAGAAACAGACCCATAAATACAGAGAATAAACTGATGGTTGCCAGAGGGGAAAGGGACAGGAGGATGGGCAAAATGGGTGAAGGGGAGTGGGAGATAGAGGTTTCCAGTTATGGAATGAATAAGTCATGGGGATAAAAGGTCCAGCGTAGGAATACAGCCAGTGGTATTATAATAGTCTTGTACGGTGACAGATGGTAGCTATACTTGTGATGAGCATGGCATAATTTATATTTGTCTAATCATTATATTGTACATTTGAAACTAATGTAACACTGTATGCCAACTATACTTCAATAATAAAAAAAGAAAGAAAACTGTCTTTTTGTGATTAAAATATGGGGTCCTGAGCTGACCACAACTTCCATCTTACTTTAAGAAGTTTTAAGATAATGATTCAAATATCTCTCTTGGTAGCCTGTTTGCTATTATAATCACTTTTATATCAATGAGGCTATAGGCCAAAAAGAATATGTTTTCAGCAAACACATAGGACAATTGACCTGCATACTCTCCATAGCTCTCCTTTGTTTAAGTGGACTAGGCATCTTCTAGGCTTCTCTTCCTCAGGGAAGCATTTCCACTTTTTACCATTCCTCCTGATTCTTCTACTCCTTTTTTAAATCATGCTTTTCAGCAGCTATCTACCTTCTAAATATCCTGTTGCTTGAAATAAAACAAAGATGAAATTTGTATCCATGTGCCTTCCTATTACAGCTTCATCTGAACTCTTTACATTCCACCGCATAATTCTGCAAATATAAATAAGGAGAAATAACTCTAGATATGAAGTTGTTATTATTGTTGTTTTTTATAGTTCATTCAATCTCCAACTTCTCTCTCAAAGTGACCAACAATAAGCCAATCAACATCAGGACTGATTTGGCCATTTAGTCACCATCTACTATCTGGTCTTAACTGTAAGGATTGTGTTGTCAAAAGTGTAAGTATCATCGCCTGTATCCTAAATATAAAATAAATCTTGAAGCAATAAAAAATAGAAAAATTAAAATTTTTCTTTTCCCCATGAATTCAAGGTAATTTTTGCCAGCAGGGAATGAAAATTTCATAACAAAATGCAGTAGGACGCCTGGGTGTCTCAGTCATTAAGCGTCTGCCTTCGGCTCAGGTCATGATCCCAGGGTCCTGGGATCAAGTCCCGCATTGGGCTGCCTGTTCTGCAGGAAGTCTGCTTCTCCCTCTGCCTGCTGCTCCCCCTGCTTGTGTTCCCTCTCTCGCTGTGTCTCTCTCTGTCAAATAAATAAATAAAATCTTAAAAAAAAAAACAAAAAAACAAAATGCAGTAAAATTAAGCAATGAGCAGAGAAAGCAGTAAAAACGTTGCAGCAGGATATTCATCTGAAGATACAAAGTATAACCAGCCTGATGAAAAAGAGAAGTTATAGTACCAAAATTTCCACTTAAAAAAAAACAAACAAAAAACAAGGAAAACAACTCCACTTTTGAGATTTGCCACAGTTAAAGAGTTTATCATTCTAGAGCCTTGGTTAAAAAAATCAAAACAAAATAAAATAAAACAAAACAAAAAAAACCATGACATGATGCTTCTATCTGGAATTCTGGACATTATCACCCAGGGCCTTACTGTGACCATGGCACTCTACTCAGCAATAATCTTCAGATTTTCAGATAATTCTGGACACATATGCAAATTAGTGTGAAGACAAAATATGGATTAAACCACATATTCTTACAGTCATTCATTCTACACACACGTACTAAGAGTCTTCCATGTACAGGAATTATTTCTTTGATGAAACCCTGGGAGTACCTAAGCATGTTTGCACCCACTGCAATTTGTATATATGAAGTCATACTGTGGTTGGTCATATATCTGTCTTCACACGTGAGGCTATTCTCCTCGAGGACCAAAAACAAATCTTTTTATTTCATTTCCCCAGTTCCAACAGACTGGATGGCTGACTGCCAACTACATGAATGGCTTAAACAGAACCAGAAATGCCTTACAAGTGTATGAATTGCCTATAATCTCGAGTGAAGTCTTCCATCTCTTTGTGCCTGGCCATGGGTCCTCTTTTGTCATATGCTAAGCAAGACAGATTAAGATGCAGGCATGTTTGCGGTGCTTAAGGAATCAACTTTGACACCACATTTCCTTTAGAAGTTTATGATCCAATAAGTTAAACTGATCTTCAAAATACATATGATCTGAACAGAAATCTATTTCATGTCTGAATATTTTTTTCACTTTGTGTTTACTTCTACAACCTAAGCTTTTTCACCTATGTGGTAACATTCTTAAATGGGGTCACTTTACATGGGTAACTTTCATCTCTGTTGATTTATCAGCTCTCCTGAGTCAGGAGAGGCAAAGGAAAGAAACCAATGACAGATATTTGTGTACCAATTTTCACCTTAGAAATTAAAGTTTCCAAATACAAGTGAAAATACCATAAACTTTAATGACTTAATTAAGCCAGTGGTAAAAAGCAATACATCCAGGAGGGTGTTAGTTACAAGAGAAGGGGAATTACACGGTTTTCAGCAAGGTGGTCTAGAAAGAATCAGGCTTTGGAACCTAAACAACTCAATTCAAAATCGGATTCCTCCCTTTAATGGCATTTTGCTGTGGCTTACTCTCTCTGCATGTTAATTTTCTCTTGCAAAATGGCGACATTGTTACATTTTTGAAGGAATGTTGGGAGACTTTGTAAATCACCCAACATCATGCTAGTTTCTTTTTTCCCCACCTCAACTAAAGTGAGAGACAGATTGATAAAACTGTGTGGGGTCAACAATCATTAGAATAATAGATGCTGTCATGTAGCACTGAGCCATAAAAACCATAAACTGAGCCCTTGTCCCTGATGAATCTCTAACTTTATGGAGTACTATTTACTTGTGCCATTTCTGAGTAAGCAATTAAAAATATCAATTTTAAACGAAGAAATGAATGTCTCCACAGATATTTAGTGAAATGTTACCTAGCCAAATGTCATTCACTTTTTTTTAGTCTTTTGAAAGAATAACACATTTGCTTGCAAAGCAAAAGATGCTGTAACTTACCAACAAGATCTGGCTGTCTTTTGCATGTTATTTGTTGTGTTATGGCACAGAATGTTGTTAAGAGTGACAAGAAAAGATAACATGGGAACATGAATAAAGAAATAAAGCCAGTTGTTATGGAAACTGATTCTCCCAGAATAAGGAGTTGGATAAGGAGTTGAATGAGCTCTCTCCTCAATACTTTCTCCCTATTTCCCAATTTTGAGTTGAAGAACACACACATGTTTAGGCAATCACAGGGGTTATTAAAAAATCCTCCATGATATATATATATATATAAAATCTCTGATTCTTTTGTATTTTGAGGGATACCTTGATTGTGGATGCACTGTTCTATTACCTAAGCCTTTTTGGATGAATTCCTTACAGTGAAAACAATCGCTGGTGCTGATCAGTTTTAGCCTTTCTATTCTAGAAGAAAATGTGTCTTGGACTTCCATCATTGAGCACTGGAGGAATGGCGCTAACAGTGATTAGTGCAGTGCATCAAAAAAGGTAGAATTCTGCTAGGCAGCTGGTGTGGGTCACAAGGGGTCAAGGAAAAGCTATGGTAGAATAATCGGATAATGTATCTCTGAACCCAGGTTACAAGATTGAGGAAGCATGGTTTTTACTTTCTAGGTTCCCACAGTATCTGAGACGTCTACAAGGCAGCGTTAGGAACTAGGGTCAAAGAGTTAATGCTTTACAGTTCCCTGGACTCTACAGATAGGGAGTGTGGAAATAGCCCATGATTGCAGCGACCCCAGGAGCGGCAGGGGATTGCATTTAATTTTATGTAGAGACATTGGGCCCTGGGTCTAAAGGACCTTGCTGAACTCTGAACGGGTCCTCTTCCCTGTCTGCATCCCATGGCAGCAGCAGCTTCTCTGTATTAATGGGAAAACAGAGCCCTGAACTCAGATGGGGTTAGAAGCTGAACTTCCATTTATTTGTTTCTTATCAGAGGTCCTTACAAACTTTCTGCCACCACAGAGAGACAAGAGATATGAGACAGGCTTGGCTTCTTACTGTGTAAATGGAGCCCAAACAATCCAAATGTAAGCAATCTAAAGGAGGTTCTTCTGCTTCTACAACAGCGACTAGCTCACATCTTATAAGGGGAGGGAGTGGGCTGCTTTAAGAAAGCAAAGCTCACCCCTCTAAGGATGGCTTCAGAGGATGCCAACCCTTCATGTTCTCCCACCATCCAGAGAGAGGGCATCATTCTGAGAATTCTCATCTCAAAGGTCGTGGGAGGGGGCTACTGGCTAGTATTCAACGGAGCTGGATGCGGTGGAGATAAAGGGAATGGTTAAATTTTGTCACATATGTATTTCAGAAATAACCTGTTTTCTCTCATAGACGATCACTACTAGGTTATCTGCTTAACAAAGCTCCCACCCCTCTCCGAGTCTAGGGATCAAATCTTTCTGTGATTTATTTCAACAAGCTTTTCTGGCAGCACCTTTATATAATGTTATGAATCAAATGGACAATCAATAAATATTGGATGATGATGGATAAAGTTTAAGCCACAGAGTAAAGACTGTGCTGCTGAGCTGGAAGAGGTCAGTTTTCGTCTGGCACAATAAATAATAATTTCATTTTACGTACAGATTTCAGATGGTCAAGATCATTCAACAGTAGTGCATAATCGAAACAAAATTCCCTTGGCAGCCACTGACCACTGGTGAACTTTCCAATGTATAATACAGTTCAATATGACTACCATAAATAGGTCATAAAACTGTGGCCTTTGGCCTTCCATGACTATTCGTTTTAGTTACTTCATTGCTCCGGGAGACACATCGTTGGGTATGTGCATGCAGTTGGCCAGCTATTCCCTTGCATTTTCTGGCCGTCGTTTGCAATCAGTGATCCTGTCAGACTCAATGCTTCAGTCTCATAACTGTAATTGGACTGTCTGACTTCCTATTCAATTGGTACATGATTCTTCTTATTTCTCTTTTTTAAAAAATCAATAAATGGTTTGTGGTGCCTTTAAGAGAGAGAAATCAGGTTTTGCCATATTATGAAGTAGGCATTTTCAACATTTATCCCCAAATAAGACCACTGGGTCTGTCAGACCCAATGCATGGGTTTTGAATTAATTGGACTGTCTGGTCCCAGGGATGTACAATAATGTGAACGCATTTCATGGTGGAAATCAAAGAGCTATATATCACAACTTCCTTGAACTATAATGTCCTGAATGCTACACTTATGAATAGAAACAACTTTTCCTTTTCTCTTCCTCCATCTGTGAACCTCTCGACTCACATGAGGTCCTGGAAGATGTGAATCCATTTATGTTTAAGCCTCAGGTTGATGTTGAAACCACTGAAACACCATGGGCATGAATGTGTGTATGTGTTTATATGTATATATAAAACCTATATGTAAATACATATATTGACTTTATACACACACATTCACATATGCATATATGACATGAAAACCTCCATCAATGGATAGTTCCATTTTTAAGGGTAAATCATATTTGATGTAATTCTATAAATACATCTTGGCTCTCCTAACTGTGTTAGGAGATAAAAATGCAAAGGCAAGTAAGAGAGAATAACTGTCACTCTAAGTCCTGAAGCGAAACAAATTTTCTGCAAAATAATCAGTAAATTCACATCTCTTAGCTTTGGGTTGATAGCTTGATTCTTTTTAGGATCAGGTTTGCACCACTGGTTCTGTATTGACTTGACAAAAATATGTTTCAAAATAATATAGGGCATTAACTAAAGACTTGGGGCTACCTGCTTAAAATCAGATTCATTCCACATTTCAATGCCATCTGTAAGTATTCATTCTGTAGGAGGTAGAGTTTTTCCACTAGACAGAGATCATTATCAAATGTTTCCATCTTCCTTTGAAGCACTGGCTATTAACTGCTGTTGGAAGCTGATTCTAGACTAAGTGGGCCATTGGTTCGTTTTGGTAGAACAGTTCCTGAGTTTTAATGGGCATACACTGCTTGGAAGGAAAAAGAAAAAAAAAAAAAACTATTGGAGACAAACTTTAATATTTTCAGTAGCACTTAACTGATTAATCTGGTGTGTAGAATTTACCATTTCATTTTTTAATTTAATTGCTAAACATGAAAACTTGATGTTCAGGAATATAAAAAGAAGAAAAAGGCCAGGTCCTGAATATTTGCCTTTAAGCAATTCACTTACCCACTTAAAGACAAATGTCCACATTGTCAAGTGGGGTTTACTGGGGGAGTAGGGGGGAATTGAGTTAGAACAAGACTTTGTAAAGGGTAGCAGTCTCTTCAGGACATCAGTTACAAGGAAGGGATGAACAAACACTGTTAGACCAGCTGCCTGACAACCTGAGATTCTACTTGTTTGCTATTCCTTTTGGCTATATTTGCTTTCACTCTTCCTCTTTTATCTGTGGTCCCTGATCAAAAAGGCAAGGAAAAATATCATCTCTTTCTGTGTCAAGTGAAAATAAAGACAATAATTTGCTTGATTCAGTTTAAAATCAGTCATGGAAAAAAATTCTTAACAATGGCTTAGATCATTTGGATTAGATATTTATTTTAGAAAAATTCACTAGGCAGTGATGTATTCCATTTTATATCAATTTCCTCTAGTTGAAAGAACAATGGCTGTTGTGTGAATTATTCAGTTGAACCAGATATTATCATATTTGTAGAACAAAAATTGTTAAGGCTGTGCCCCTTTATGCTGACGTAGCTAATATATGGGGCCAGGATTACATTGGCAAGGATCTCTATGTTTTACAAGGTATTGTTTGTAGTTTTGAGGATAAAATTCCATGTTCAATAAATTTAGAGGTATGTTGTAAAGAAATCCTCCTCTTGATGATTCCCCATGACCAGTTTTCATAATAAAGGCTTTGGGAAATCTAGTAGTAAATTAAATAATTTATTTAAATAAATTTCTTAGGGACATTATGCTGATCAAGTGCCTGCCAACATTTTAAAGCAGAGCAATGCTTCATGATTCCATGCAATATAGTTTGAGAAACTCTGCCCCAGACTGGAAGTTTCTTGAGGACACAGGATTTGCCTGTCCTTGTATTTCCAAGAGTTAACACTGTGCCTGACCCACACAGAGTTAATTTTCCAAACCTAAAAATGACAGCTTTCAATACACAGTTTATAATCTAGCTTTCAAATGTTACCTGTTGTTTTAAAGGAAATTAGATCTCCTCATCTAGCAAACTGGCATTTTGTAAAATAAGCTGTGTACTCTGAGTTTGAATAAATTCAGATATTTTCCTAAGAATGCATTTCACAGCTAGGGCATAACATTCTGAACACTGTGGCAGGATCCTTCCTTAAAAGGTGCATGTCTGTCTTCTCATGTTAAACTTCTTTTTTGCTCTATATGTGTCTGTAGTAATTGCCTCTGATTGCTGGAATGGATATCGTATGGGATTCTTTATCTGCCCCCACCCGAATCTATTTTTAAGCCCTCAGTGCGGAACCTTGCAGCCTGTGGTGTCACCATGAATATTACCCAAGAATATCAATAAATCTAAATCCATAGCTTAACCGTGATTACTTTCTTTATTCTGGCAGAGACAGTGACATAATTTAGACACAGTTGAAGAGCAAGAAACAAATGGAGGTGGTGCCTTCCTACAGACTCTGGTTTCCAGGTTACATTAATAACAGTGGTATGAAATCACATCATAAAAGGGATTTTCAGTCTATACTGTATTTGGCAGGTATTTATGAACAGGGCTGCAACTTATTTTTCCTTGTTTGGTCTTGGGAGTTGAGGCTGTCAGTCATGTCAAAAGCTAATCTTCCCTCCTACGCTTTGACTCTTCCCTCTCTGACACCCCATAGGTCTGTGGGCACCACCTCTTTTCTCCCTCTCCTCTACCTTCAAACTCTCCCTCTCTGTTGGTTTCATCCTTTCAGGCCAGAAATATGCTTAACATCTTCTATCTTGAAAAAGAACCCACCCTCACTTCCACCTTCTCCTATCCTTTCTTTCCTTCCTTTCATGGAAAAGCTACTTGACTATTCTTTATTCCCATCTTCACTTCTTCTCCTCCCATTTGCTACTGCACCCATGACAAGAGGTTGAGCTGTTACTCATCTCTCAGAAGAGTGTCCTGTTATGAAGACTTCCCTCACTTCTCCCTCTACTTCTTCCACCTCTCATTTTAGGTTTGGAAGCGTACCCCCCACACCAGGTTCCAACTGTAACTTGAACCTTCCTCTCTTATGGAACTTACCACTCAATATCCTAATGTTTTCCATGACTGCTTCTCTACAAAAGTTAGATCCCACGTCTTCATTCTGTTTGTATCCCCAGTATCCAGCACAGTGCCTGGGGGCAACTGTAAGAACTTACTGCCTATTATTAGCCTCCAACTTTATGGATCAAATTTCTACAGCCAGAATGGAGGAAGAGAAATAGGAAGGTTCCTCATTTGAAAACGTGCTGTGTATTTTGTGCTGAAAGTCTCTGATAAATGCAGTGGTGTTATCCAATTAACTTTCTAGTACTCGGGAGAGAGCGTTAAGTTCTGCCAACTTACCGTCGACTAATCTTAATTGTTTTTTGACCCATGCCAGTTGCATTGAGGGTAGGGAGATTACTGGTAACATAGCAGTTTAAAGTATTAACACTATATAACATACAGATTATATAAAGGAGACAGGACCCCTTTCAAAAAAATTATGTAAGTTAATAACGTATAGGGAGTATGACTCCACTATGGAAATCAGTACTCCAAAATATTTTTTTAAAGATTTTATTTATTTATTTGACAAGGAGAGACACAGCGAGAGAGGGAACACAAGGGGGAGTGGGAGAGGGAGAAGCAGGCTTCCCGCTGAGCAGGGAGCCTGATGGCGGGGCTCGATCCCAGGACCCTGGGATCATGACCTGAGCCGAAGGCAGATGCTTAACGACTGAGCCATCCAGGCACCCCGTACTCCAAAATATTTTAATGTGAAGTTTTCTTTAACTTTCTGGGTGAACCTGAATGATATGTTTAATATTTCTTACTATAGAATCCTTCTTTATAATATATGAGCAATTTTTTTTGATCCTTCTACAGCTTTAGCATTATTGAGTTAATGTACATTTGTTCTGTAATTATCAAATAAGAGTTTAACATGTCTGTATACCAAGGTTCTCCAGTGAGAACTACCTTCTTCAAATAACACAATCAGACATTGACTGTTAGCCATTAAGTTCCTATCCTTGCTCCTAGCCTCTGGCTACTTTAAGATGCTATTTCCAAAGAGTTCTCTTTCCTAGCTCCACAAGCCACCTTAAGATACACAGCTCAATCAGGAAAACTGCTCTTCCAGAAGCCTCATTATCCCAGACCCATTATCACTCCTTCCAACAACTCACAGAGCATCCATTCTACAAAAGAGGTCATGGGGGGCAGGGCAGATTGGTGGGCATGGGGGGCTCATTCCCAGATCAATAAGCAAGTTCCTCAAAGAAAGATGGCATATTGTTTCCTCATTAAGGATTCTACAGTCAGCACTGTTCCTGGTGCTCTCAACTGGAACCAAGAACACACTGACCCAGAGACACCAGGAGATAAAAAATGGTCTAGTTTTCGAGGTTTCTGTTAAAACTCTGCTATAATGTCTGTTCAACTGACCTTTTTGAACTATCCAGGAAATTTAATTCAAACTATATGTTGCCTAATTGAACATAATAAAAATTTTTTTTAAATGAAAAAAATAAAATCAATGTTAGATTGAAAAAAATGAATTTAAGGCTTACCATATCAGACAGAATTTCACAATAGTCAGTCCAATTTTCTGGCCCATAGATATAGGATCCTGTTGATCCTACATTACGAAGAGGAGCCCTCTGAAGATTTACATCAGCAGGGAAACTCCTCTGCCACCTTTCCCCTCACAAAGTAGTATCCTGAAATATGACTAAATGAGAACTGGGCTAATGACAGTCTCTTTTGGATTATCTAGGGAACCGCTCAATAGATATGACTGACCTTCCTGACATGACAGGCTTTTTTTCAGATTGAAATAATGAGTCACAATCTTAAAGCTGTAAATCCCCCACTCCCAGATTTCCCCTAAATCATTAGAATGAGAGTCAATTCCCCAAAGCTTCAGGGTGTGACTGCCTTCAGAGAGGTGGAGGGTCAAGGCATCACTCAAGTAATTTATGTAAACCATACATTTTATCTCAAAAGGAGGCTTTCTCAGACAATCATGCTAGTTGGACCTCAATTCTCTGGATAATTTCTCCAGTTCTCCTCTCTGTTATGTGTAGATCAAAGCATAACGACTCGGCCTGGGACAATTGAGAAATTAATAACCGAAGCAAGGGTTTAAGAAATCCATAGTAATGACACAAATGAGACCTATCAAATTAGAAAACCAAAATGAAAACACACTAAACACTTCAAAATTTAATTAGAAAAAGTTCCAAGTTCAGACCACACTGAGACCATTTCACACCAGCACTCCATACTGGAACCTAAATGAGAGAGTCATTACGCTGGAATGTGACCATGGGGAGGAAGCGAGACCTGCTCACCGCCTCCTCTTCTGTGTCTGCCTTTTAGGTTCAGCCTTTAATATTTTAGAGAAGGCCTGACTACAAAAAGAAACAGGCAGGCATCTCTTCAATTTAACCTTCACAAGAGACAGAGTTCAACTCTTTTGTTTTTTCCAATAATAATGGTATTGCAATTGATTTGAGACTGCTCACCATAAACCATTCGAAAATATTTTTCAAATTAATACACAAACTATGAACCATAAATTGACTGCTGATCCCTATGAACCATTTCCATTGACTTTTAAGTCCAATACTGTATATCAGGTAAAGCGCACGCTCCTCCTTTGCAACATACTTGGGGGGAAAAGGGTTTCCAGGTTATATATGTTTAGAATGAATCATCTTTCTTTTCTATGGCCTCTTTCATACAAATTGTATATCCTCTGAACACTTTATAGACTTCTATAATATAGGAGAGTGTAAAGAATAAATTACAAGGAATAAGGGAGAAGACAAGCTTCCGTGCCTCTGTGAAGTTTATAGGATGCCTCTCTCTGAAGGCTCTGTATGCTTTGCATTATCACTTCTCATCTTCAAATTTAGCCCACTTTATTATGCATTTAGTTCACAAGTTATCACTGTGTGATGACAGACATTGCCATCAATCACGTTCTTATCAGCAAGGAAGCTGAGACAAACTGAGGTTTCCACAAGGTCACACAGTAAGTACAATGGCTAAAGACTAGTACACAAATCCCACAGGAGCCATTCAACGCAGCCTTCAGGATGAGCACTGGGCGACTTTGGGCGGGTGGGTGGGGGGACACTGTGGGTTATTACAACACATGATATACCAATATTCTCCCCAAACCAACCTTTTAATTTATAAAGTTAGTACACAGTATGTATGCACACACATAAAATTTCCGTTATGGAAAATTCTGGATCCAATTCTATTTAGAACTGCCTGTGTATTTGCGTTAAATTTTGGCTTGAGTCCTGACCCAAGCCTGCTGCATCCTTATAGCCTTCTGCGATTTAGAATTTCCTTTCTTGACTATCTTCAGAAGTTTCTTCCCTATTTTTGCCTCAGCCAATCTAAGCCTTTCCCCTCCCACTACTGTTTGTTCATTCTTTCTTCCATTTCATAATATCCTTCAAAACTTTCATTTGGTAATAGACCCCCATTCCTGTATCCCTAAAAAAAAGCAAACGGATTTTAAAAATGCTGCTAATGACTTCTCTCCTCCTCTTTTGCGTCACATGCCCAAAGTTGTTTCTTGGATGTGTGCCAGGTTTAAATGCAGTGAGGATGGGAGGATCTGTGCATCTTATTTCAGGGTCCCTGTGCTCTTCTCTTACCATCATTGACAAGCTGAAAACATTAAATAGGAGGGAGCTGCTTGAGCAGGGGTGGAGCTGGGACAGGACCAGCCAGGGGTGATCTGGAAAAGGCCAGGGCATTAGACCGATTTGTGAGACTCAGGCAGAATATTCAATCTGTTCAGGAAACAGAGCTCCTCCCTAAGGCAAGTGCAGCTCTTACCAACAGTGAGACCTGCCATCACATGAGCAATGGGAGACCCTTTTCTGAATTATAACACCAAAAGAAGTATTATCTGCCCATTTACAGATGGAGGCTCTGTTTCCTTCTAGCAAACTTTACATATCTACCTGAAGAAGCCAGAATTGTCCACATGTTACAGTTCCATCCAGGATTATACACACAAGCCAATTCTTGTCATTTACACAAAAACACACACTCATACATACCCACAATCTCCTAGCAGAGAGCAAAATTGTGGTGGGATGGGTGTGGCTAATCCATGAGTAGATAAAATACTACACAGAACTCTTTTGTCTATATATTTCTGAGGAGCAACAGATTATTGTATATTTTCTTAGTGAGAGAGTTCAGTTACAAAGAAAAATGTTTCATGGAGACAATGGTGGTTGTAACAGTGCATTATAATTCAATTGTGGCCATACGTGCAAATGATACATGCAGGGGGGTAAGCATGCTTCTTCCAACCTCACCTCCAAGTGTCTCGGTTACACCTCAAGGAAAAAGAGAAAGATTGGAGTAGCTCTAGAGAGCCCAGCTACCACTACCCTTGCTTGGAGGACCAATGGAAGCAAGACACAATTCCATGCAACAGTTCATAATCCAGAGCTGGGCTCTCCTCCCTGTCTGAGGTCTCAGTCTGGTTGACTAAGAGCTGGAACTACCAGCTCCCAGAGCATCAAAGAAGCCAGTCACCTTCGAGTGTCCATCTGGTGCTGTCCAGAAACCAGAGAGTGTACTCCTCAGACTCAGAAAAGCCAGGAGTGCTGCCAACGGAACGGAGGACTTCTCGGGATAAGAAGGATAGGCTTTTCCGGATTCGATGCTGTACAGAATAACTTCCTCCCTTTCGAGCCTTCCTCCACGAAATCAACTAGTACCAATTAATAAAGCTATGGCTTTTTAACATTACAGTCTACTATAGAAAGACAAGCTTGAGTGATGGGTACACAATAGCAAAGGAATGAGTTTCCAAAAATACTTATTTATGAAGAGTATGTGGCATGTAGAATAAATAAACCTGCAGCCGTTGTTTCTTTTTTGAAGTTTGTAACCTGTCACCGTAGGTTAAATAACTGTCAAGAGAGCTTACACTTGTGATGTTTTAAATAGAAGCTGAAATTGGTGTTTCCCTATGGTAGACGGATGTTTTAGACATTGCTATTTCTTTCTTTTCCACACACAAAAAAAATGAAATTTAAATGTACCAAAAAAAAAAAAAAGAAAGAAAGAAAGAAAGAAAGAAAGAAAGAAAGAAAGAAAGAAAGAAATCAGAAGATGTCTTCCACATGTGGGATGGGCCTCTGAGATGGAACTGAGTGGGGATGAACAATGGAAGGTCACTTCTGTTACACAGCTGCTCTGTATTTGCAGCTATTTTGATGTATTTGCAAACTCCATGGGACCTTATTTAGGGGCCCTGCTTAGAACAATTTTTATCTCCTACACGCACTCACCTCTGTCCCCTAAACGTGTTTCTCTTCCAGGATCATGTACTTGCCTCAATTTGTGTTTTATTTCTCCACTGTCTTCCCACCTTCTCTGTGATCCTCTCGATCCATTTCTGTTTTTAAAAATAGCAGTCCCATTGGCTTGTTCCTCTTCTTTCTTGTTGAATCTGTAGCTTTTTCTCATTTTCTCTATGCTGCTGCTTTCTCTTGTCACCAAACCCTTGTCTTTCCCTCTGTCTACAATTTTGTTTTGTTTTGTTTTCTGCATTTATCCTTCCCATTACCATTAACTTGTAAGTTTTTAGAAAAGCAAAAAGAACATGAAACTTGCACGTTTCAAAGTCACAGGAAAACAGAAAACTCAAGCTTGCCTCAGCAGAGACCGTGTCTCCATATCTGCAGAATTATAAGGAACTCATTCAAAAAGTGCGAGGTTATAAGGAAAGCTTTGCTGGTTCTTATATCATTTATTTTTTAAAGATTTTATTTATTTATTTGACAGAGAGAGGGAGAGAGCAGCAGAGGGAGAAGAAGCAGCAGACTCCCCGCTGAGCAGGGAGCCTGACGCTTGGCTTGATCCCAGAACCCTGAGATTATGACCGGAGCTGAAGGCAGACGCTTAACCAACTGAGCCGCCCAGGTGCCCCTGGTTGTGTATCATTTAAATGACCAGCTGAACGTTGAATGAGGTGTTTCCATGAGGAGTGATCTTAGATACACCTCTGGTAAGGGAAATTAGGCAGTTCCCACCCTCTCTGAAATGAGGTGTAGTGGCAAGTCTGTCTCAGCCCAGCAGATAGGCAGACAGTCATTCCAGCATTATCATTCCAATTCTATCCAGTCTATTTACCGTGCTGAAAACCAGAGGATCCTACAAGGCCCATCTGACTATTAACAAATGCCATCTAAACAACAATAAAAAAGGGGCAATTTTAGTAGTGCTTCATACACACACACACACACACACACAACCATGTCTCAAGAATGACACACTCTTGATAAAAGCTGAAAGCTAATCGGATATCCAGTGAGTGTGTATTTAGATCATTGCTTACCCTATGCATCATGTGTTTGAGTCATTTTCAGATTTTTTTAACCAATTTCCTTAAGATATTAGATGCTCTGTTGATATATAAGCACTATCTCATGTGAAACTTGTAATTTTTTGTTTTTTCCAGTCTGCATATAATCAAGTAACAGACTCACATTGTTTTTGTGTTTTTGTTTGCACGCGGGGGGGGGGGGGCTGTTTGTTTTTTCCTTTCTCTTATCTTATATGACCAGTGCTTAAAAGAGAATATCTTTACATTCCACCCACATCCCCTTGACGACCCTGGTACCTCTCTTGGCACTGCATGTGTGTTTGTGCGTGCAGAGCCGCACTTTTTGCCAAGTACAGAAGTGCTAGTGAAACACTGGCATGCTCTGAAGGAGTAAAGTGGGACCGATTTGATTTTTCTGAGTCCAACATACTGTGCTATCAATGAACGGAGAGCGCACAGAGATAATAACGAACGCAATGAACCACCAGTGCAATGGCAGAGCTCCGAGAGACCGACGGTGCTGCCCCCACTCCCACTCCCACTGCTCCACAGGGAGGTCTGGAGAGTGGGGAACCAGAACCAGCAGGCATTCGTGATGTCCCTAGAGCACGGGGACGAAGAAGGCAGCCCCGGTGGACAGAGCTTCCTGCTTCTTGGTGTCATTTAGAAAGCACATGGATTCTGAAATCTACAAATCATCACTGGAATAAAATACATGACTCCAGATTCCCCCTAATGTTTATCCCAAGCCTCACAATCAGATCAGCTCCTCCAGCCCCTTCCCACTCCTCCCCCCTCCACAAAGCAAAGAACCAACATGGAAAGGAATTTTGTCATATTTCCTCACAGTTGGATGGCCATTCTGTTACTCTGATTCTGAGAAATTCAAGAGCATTAGCTTTGAGAAACAATTAACGTCTATTTCCAGTCCATTATCCGTTTTCAGGACAATGGGCAGTATTTCACAGGCTTTTAAACAGGATATGGATAGCCCATCAAATATTGGTGGTCTGAACTAAAGCTATGGCACCAGGCATACTGCCAAAAATGTGACCAAGTTTAAAATGTACAGAGCTAAATTATATTTCTCTTAAGAACAGTCTAGGCTGGGAGAGGCATTCCCACTTCCACACTCAGCCCTCCTCCTATCTTGGAAATTCACGGTTCACTCCCAAGATGAGAATTGTTTTGTTTTGTTTTTTTTCAAAGTGTGGGAATCAGAAAGGCATTGAGTATTTGAAATAAAAGGAAAACAATTGAGCTATGTTGAATGTCACCCTCTGTTGTTGATTTTCACATATCTGTGCATTCTTTCCTTATCCAAGACTTCATTTAAATGTGCTAATTTCTGTTGAGGAAAATCCATCATCAAAGTTCTCTTGCTCACCGCATTTATATTCTCACAGCCTAGGAATCCACTTGAAGGGAGTTACCTCTCCAGAAAGTCCACAGGCAGTTGAACAATGTTTTGTTTTGTCTTTCAGAATCCAAAGCACCAGGCATTTCAGCTCCCAAACTCCCCACTTTTCAAAGGATATCGCTTCCACACAACCATGGTTGACCAGAACCCAGCACACAGACTCCACTGAGGGGAGGAAAAGGCCCTCATGCCAGAATGTAGCCAATACAGAGAGGGCCTCAATTTCCCAGGGAAGGCTGAATATGGGGGTGTCCTTTTCTACCTGTTGTTTGTTAATGAGGCCAAGGTGTGTCCCCGTCGAAGTCCTGACATCCTGTGAGGGATGTGCATTTCATCTCTGCTCCCTTCCGAGATGACAAGCAAGTTGTAAACTGTATTCAATCCCACTTTCCCTTGTTTATTTGCCCTGACAGTCCCGGGTAGCTCTAAGATAGCTGGATGCCCAGAGGGCATATGTGACCTTTCTCAAGCTGCAGCGGGCTGTCCTAAGTACCTCTGTCCTTTTATTCTTCTGTGGGTTGCTTCGTTCCGAGCTCCCTCCTACTCCTTCCTTGATTTCCAGCCTCTCACCATATATCCCTCTCTCCCTTAAATCACCTGCATCTTTCAATTTTACTACCTTACTAACTGCTACTTTGTTCTGTCTCTGCCTTTCTTTTCTTCACCTTTATTTTATAGTTTATTGGTATTTTTTCTCTTTGATTTCTGGCAGAAGGAGCTCAGACATGGGCACTGGATTCTAATGCTTTCAGAGATACTGAGTGATGAAAAAGCAAAAAAAAAACAACAACAACAACAAACCTCATTACTTTCCTCTTATTTCTCACTGGCTGCTCATTCTCATCTATTTTATTCACGTCTATTTCATTTTCCTCTCTTCTTTGGTATGCTTCCTCCTCTGAAGCATTATTTCCCTCCACTTACCTGCTATTTCAGATCTTTAAACATCTTACAGTAGTCAGGATGTGACTGAACACTGGCCTGTGATGCTTACTATCAGAAATATTCTGCAAGTTCAGGCTTTTGAAAGAAACAACAATATATTATGTTTTATATATCCATTTGGGAAACTTAAGACATATGGGGGGTTTGGCAGAAACATCATCAACTTTGGAGTAGTGCTCAATCATCCCCACAGAGAACATTCTTACAACATATCAGTGTCCTCTAGAAAATGGGCAGTAACTGATGGAAAATAAATGGGAAGAGGAAAGCTTTAGGAAATGTTTCCAAGTCTTCTGTGTAGAACTGGATTAAAAAATGGTCAAATTATTGGGGTAGGATTGGCTATTTTTGTGTCACAATATGCCACCAAGCCATCAGTTTTGCAATGCTCATTCTGTAACTATATAAGCGTACTGGAGAGAAGGAAACCTTTTCTGATATTCAGGTCTTAAAAGCTCCACTTTGCCTTTCTGATTTTTTTTTCTTCCTAATGTCAGGAACAACTGTTTTATTTTTTTTAATTTTTTTTAAAGATTTTATTTATTTATTTGACAGAGAGAGACACAGTGAGAGAGGGAACACAAGCAGGGGGAGTGGGAGAGGGAGAAGCAGGCTTCCCGCTGAGCAGGGAGCCCGATGCGGGGGGCTCTGGCTCAATCCCAGGACCTGAGCCAAAGGCAGACACTTAACGACTGAGCCACCCAGGCGCCTCAGGAACAAAACAACTGTTTTAGATCTCATTCTTTACTTAAAAAATATGATCCTTGACCCTGAAAGACTCACTCTAAACCAAAGGTGAAACTTCCCTGCTATGAAAAACAGGAACCAGGATTAGATTCAACTCACCCTTTGGCAATCAATGCAGAAAGCTACTTCGCACACCCTTGCCTTTTTTCCTCACCTCCCCCACATACTTCCCTGGAATGTTCTTCTCCTAAATCTGGAGAAAAGCTGGAGATGAAGAAGTCTATTCACAATGGTCTGGGCATGTTTTATTACTGTAACCACAGACCTGTTGTCATAAGTTCAAAAATAGCACTCAGTTATCTTTTCCCCATCGTTTATTATTATTTTTTCCTTTGAAAGTAATTTTATACTAATCAAGTGCTTGAGTTTTATGAAACTCTAAAGAACTTTTTTCATGAAGTCAAATGATCAGAAATATTCTTGTCTAAACAGAGTCTCAGGTCTTTATTCATTTACTAATACTGATTTTTAAATGGATTATGGTCTAGAAATCTCAAAGACCTATTCATCCTCGAAGCTACTGCAGTTATTGATTAAAGTCATTAGGCTGTTAGCTAAATATTTAGCAAGTTATTATGAAGCAAAAACAGTAGACAAAGGCATTCCTATGGGGTGAAAACCCTAAGAGGTTTCTCCTTTGTTTCAAGGATAAGAAAGTACAAAGACAAGTTCATCTGAGTCTGCACCCTGCTGACCAACTTGCTGACACTCCATGTGCTGACAGCACTTTCTTGTTCTTTTATGCCCACTTCTTTGTGTCTTCCTATTTTCCCCTCTGTATTAAAAATGATGCTCATTTTGCTGGTAGGTGATGAAGGAGAAAGAAATGCCTGCTTCACAGATCAAAAGCAAGGCATTGCTTTAGAGAAACACTGGCTTAGTAGCCTGTATCATAAATCTCACTGGCTTTATCCATCATCATCAACATTTCGTCTTTTGCAGCTTTGAGGTGTATGGGGAGGGGGCAGATATCATTAACTGAACACAAAGAAACACCAGGGTGTACAAGAAGCCCGATCTCAGAACCTCAGTGCGCCAACACCAAAACTAACCACCTAGACACTCCGTCTTCCAAAAGTGTGCGCAAACATCTTTATTTATTCATTTATTTGCAAGTATTTATTGAGTTTCCATTATCTCTGGATTCTTGGAGTAGTCTCCTAATTGGTCTCTCTGCTTCTGTTCCAGCTCTCCTTCAATCTATTCTGAACTCAGCATTTACAATGATCCTTGTAAAATCTAAGTCATGCACTCCTCTTCTCCTCCAAGGCTCCTCAGTCCACTCAGAGTAAAAGCACAAATTTTTTACCCTTGGACCCATTTCTTTTTAGTGTCCCCTTCTTCCCCTCACTTGCCCCAAGATAGGTACTCTCCCTGCACCCATCCCCAGTGATACCTGCCCTGGTCATCCTGTGGAAAACTGCAACCCTTCCCCCCCAACACCCCGTATCCCCTTTTCTTGCTTTATTATTCTCCTTAATACTTATCAACATCTACCATACTATATATTTCAGTGATTTACTTTTTAGGTTTCTAACCAAACTGTAAGCTGCATAAAGGCAGGGATTTGTTAGTTTGTTTCACTGATATATCTAGAGCATTTAGAAAAGTGCTTGGCATAAAGCAAACGAATTAATTAAACAAATTAATGAATACCAGTTGAATGAATAAAATGGGACAGGGAATTCAACGGTCAGGAAGGTAGCCATGGTTATTACCCACAAGAATATCACAACCTACTGGGAGAGATCATACAGATTTTAAGAGATAAATATGCAGTCATTATAGACTCTGAAAAGCACTATAAATAACAGATGAGATAATGAGATAGAGCATACAAGAAGAGAGGCATTTAGAGTCAAAGGTCACAAAAGGCCTTCTTGTGGCTGAACTTGAAATTGAGGTAAAGCTGGGCACCTGGGTGGCTCAGTCATTAAGCGTCTGCCTTCGGCTCAGGTCATGATCCCAGGGTCCTGGGATCGAGCCCCACATCGGGCTCCCTGCTCTGCGGGAAGCCTGCTTCTCCCTCTCCTGCTCCCCCTGCTTGTGTTCCCTCTCTCGCTGTGTCTCTCTGTGTCAAATAAATAAACAAAAAATCTTTAAAAAAAAAAAAAGAAATTGAGGTAAAGCTAAATAGGCAATGGCTTTTGGAGTGGGGGTGGGGAGTGAGGGAACAGCAAGGAAAAGGATGTTGGTATCTTGAGGCAGGAAAATTCTCGGTGTGTTAGAACTGAAGAGCCTTGTGAGGCTGGATTTAAGTTGTCCATAGAGCAGGAACATCGCTGCTTACATTTATGAGGCTGCACTAAGATGCCAGACAGTCTTTGAAAGGTTCTTTCTACATCTGCTCATTAAATCTCCTAACAGGCCTATGCAGCGAAGAGTCCCATGTCATCGGAGGAGACAGGGAGCGCAGCTAGGAAGTGATAGAACTGGGATTCCAGAAATCAGGTTCTGAACGCTTCACTTGCTGCCTTCCTATGTAGAATTCTACAATGAAGTGGGCGTGTTGAGGATCCCAAGAAGTGTGTGTTTAAGCGCTCTGTATCCACACATGGGTGTATTTAAAGATTAGGCAATATAATAATCTAAATAATAAGCTATGTCTCCCATTTACCTGTGAAGAAATGAAACTAGGTGAGCAATATATGATCTTGACCTTACAGAGAAGATTGGTGGGATTGCATCTACAAGGTTACAGAGACAAGTGCAGCGTAGGAATGAAAATCTACCTTCCCCCAGACCCCATAGGTTATGTGCCCTCACGCAATCAGCTGTGCGGTTACACACCCCAGCGCCCTCGCAGGCCAGCGCCCCCATGCTCCTGACGCAGGGGTTCTCAGCCTAGTTCTCAGCCACCTCCTTGAAATAACCAGGGATACAATCCAAAAGAAGTGCTTTGTGTCTCTGAGAATCCTCAAAGAAGCTTTGAATGACTTGAAGAGAAACGATCTTAACAAAAGAACAAAAAAAGAAACTTGAAAGTGAACAGAAGTTCTGAAGAGCGTGGGGGTGGAAAAAGCTTCCTCCAAGAGGAACAGGGAAGAGCGAGCTAACTCAAAGTGACCAGAATAGCTTAGTGAGCTGAGGATTCTGTGACTTGGTGGTTCTGCTCCACGGGGAGACAGCTGGCTCCCAGAGGAGGGAGAATGCATCTTACTGTGCTCGGAGACGGGTCCCTACTTGTGGACTTTACTGGACTTCTTGCCGTGCACAGAGGACCAGACCCAGACAGCTGGGGATTTCCACGTCACACATTCCCCTGTTCTTAGAAAACTGAGGGAGTGATTTTCTGGGCCTCCTCACTGACCAGAGGGGATTCCATGTAAGAGACACAATAGCTATGAATTCCACTGTGCACTGTGTTCTGCTAACTGATGTGAAGGCACGGGTCCCTGCTATCTCTGTACAATGCTGGCCAGTCTCATCCCCACATGTTGTCTTCCCATGGTATCTGTGAGTTCCAGCACAAGCCCCCTTGGTGGTGGCGGACTTTGGCTTCTGTATTAGGCATTAATTTTTCTCACAGTGTAATTATTAACTGTAGCAGGAACAAGCCAAAAAAGGCACAGGCAGAAAAAGGCCAGGTCTGCTCAATTCAAATGGGGTAAATGGCTTGGCAGCGCGGCAGGGTGCTATGAACACAAAGAGCAGGGAGAAGAAGTGACCTGTGGTGTTGAAGTTTATTTGTTTGAACAGCGGAGAATTATCTCCTGACCTGTGTAACCTCCATAACAGGTAAGCCCTTTCTGTCTCAGTCCCATAGCACATGGTTCGAGAGAGTGTCAAATCGCACTCATGCAGAAAAGATAAACTTTTTTCTCCCCGGAACGACAAAAAAAGGTATTATGACTGTTCGGTTGTAATCATTTATTTGAATCTTTCTGTGGGAAAGGCTACTTCGTTATCCATTCCTCAGTTTCCACATCTGTAAAACACGGAAACTAGTAATTGTTTTATTTCCCTTCATAGGGGAAAGATTTTAGGGAAAGCCAGGCAGTAGCAAAAACCAAAATCAAAAATTCACGTTGTGAATGTGAAGTACAAAGTTGCAAGGTCAGGTTAAAAGTGTCTGCTGAGGAGCACCTAGGTGCCTCAGTGGTTAAGTGTCTGCCTTCGGCTTAAGTCACAATCCCAGGGTCCTGGGATCGAGCCCCGCATCGGGCTCCCTGCTAAGCAGGGAGCCTGCTTCTCCCTCTCCCACTCCCCCTTGCCTCGCTGTCTCTCTCTCTCTCTCTCTCGAAAAATAAATAAAATCTTTAAAAAAAAAAAAAGTGTCTGCAGAGACTAAGGTACAATTGAGAAAAATGTCACTAGGTTTAAAGAAATCCATGACTGCAGATTATGTGGTGAGAACTTGCTTTGCCGGGCAGTCAGAACTATTGGAGGGCTGTGTCTTCAGATGGGATGGCAATTTTACATGAGTCAGAAAAACTCAGCATCACCACGGACGACGCTTGCCTTCCTTACACTCAGCACTGGAATCTGCAAAGAGGGGCCACTGTGGTCAGTTGGGTTCTAGCAAGCAAGGTCTTCGATGCCAGCTTCATCGCCAGAGTGGGTGGAGTGGGTTGATGTTTCAGCGCTGCTAGTGACTGAAAACTTCTGGGTTAGTAGAGTAAGGAGGCGCTAATATGGCAGAGAAAAAAAACAGTGGACCTACCAGACACTTGCCATGAGGGCAAGATCATGAGAGGGTAGGTCAGAGAAGATGAAATCATCAAGCACCTTTACTGAAATTGTATGTAGAGAAAGGTGTGCGAGACCCTAAAATGTTAGCTTAGTTGAATGCCCCTGAGAGCTCCGGGTGCCCTGGGGATAAACTCCTGTGAAGGGCTCTGGGTGTGACGTGAGCACCCTGCCTCCATAGCAGCCTCATCCTTAACCCCATGCTGTTGACTGCCGGCCAAGTAGCAGTAGGGTCCCATCGCTGGGGCAGATGAACCATCCCACCCCAGAGAGAGAGATGGAAGCCGACTCTTACTGCAAGGGTTCCACTCCAAATGCAGGCAGGGGCCAGAGCAATCTTTATCTAGGTGACCTTGTCCCCAAACTGCTGGCTCCTGTCCTCACACTTTTGTCTTTTGGGTCAAGGCTAGCACTGGGTGAACCCTCCAGGGTAATGGCTGTCAGAAACAGCACCGTGGGCATGCCCTACCTAGCTCTCTGGTCTGACGGGCTGTCTGTGTAGCTTCCCCGTCTACTCAAAAGACATGCCCGATTACAAAGAGACTGCCAGAAAGAAACAAAAACATTTTCAATTTGGATAAAGATTTGACTAATTGTAACTTGAGAAACCCATCAAAATAAACACTGTCGATGGTAATAGTTTTTTTTTAAAAAAATATGTAGAAAACTAAATAGGTAAGATGCATTGACAGTCACGGACTTTCGGCAGCTGTCCCCACTGGTGAAAAGCACTGTGCATACAGAGATCTCCGTGTCATTAGTGGTATTTATGAATCCATCACATGTGCATGTTTTTACTTTGCAGATCAAGTATAATAAGGAGAGAGTAATAGAGACATGCTGAGACTCCATGCTGCTTGAAGAAAACACCCTCATTTGTATTCCTAAACCCTTTGCGGTGAATTGCTGATGTCCCCAAACAAAAAGAAAGCTTGTGGTTTCTGTTCTGGTAGATTAAAAAGCCCTTTAGTTTAACAGCAAAGCATCTGTCTACCTTGTTATACATATGGCATCTAATCAGAATGCAGGAGGCTAGGCCAGAGGGGAGTGAGAAAAGTGAAAATATTGGGGTGGGAAGCTAAGGGAGGTGCTAAAAAATATTTGGGAAGTGAAATAAGGAGGTGAGAACTTTTACAAAAGAAAGAGCCGGTACTGGGAGTGAGAAAACAGGGAGGTGACCTGAAGAGAAATCTCAGGAGGAGGAGCAAGGAAGGAGGGCAGGAAAGATAGGTAGAAGCGAGATGAAGCTGGATGGAGACGGGAAAGGAGAGAGGCACCCAGCGGCAGAGACAGAGCAGATGGGAGGAAGGAGAACGTCTCTCATGGATCCATCACACGGTCAGCACCAGCCCCATCTCAGGGTCCCGATGATCTTAACAATGGGCTCAGCTCTGGTCTCCAGGACTAGGACTCTGGCAGAGTCATGTGACCAAACCCTGATTCTCCAGCTGATCCCTCCCAACAGCCGTGTTCCCTCTGATGAGTCATCACCACCCAGAACCACTCACAAAAGAGGCTATTCTGTCTTGAGAACTTTCGTGAGACTCATTATTTTTTAAAGAGTTTATTAAAATTGGACATCCTCTGTTAACATTCCTCAAGGAGAGAAATGTCCTACATACCAACAGCTGCTCGGTGGTACCCCCCAGTAGGGAAATAATACAAGTAGGCACGAGGAGGCAAGCTGGGCTGTGCCCCCATCTCTGAGCAAGTACAACGAAATCATGGGCTTATTAAGCATTACGTAGACGTGGACGTGTCTAGTAGACACGCACTTGCTCAGTCATCTCTGGGTCTCCGACAACACATTTTAGATCCCGCAATGCCCAGCTTCCGATCTAGATGAAGGTCTTTGCAGCAGAACGACACATAGCTATTCTTCACGAACTGTAGACCTGACTATAATCTAGTCATAGTGGTGGGAGACAAGATTCTTTTTCAGTGGAGGCTCTTTCTCAGAGCACAGGCCATGTCTTCTCCCATCACACACACACACACACACACACACACACACACACACACACACACACACTTTCCAGCCTGGGTAGGAGGAGGAGCTGATTACAGCCCAGTGGAGCAGATTATTCACCAATTTCAATTATCTGCACTAACGCTTCCCTTCATTGGCGAAGGTAATTGAGAGTTGAATGTATTTACGAGGACCGGGCTATAAAACTGACACAATTTTACAGGTGTGGTGCGGAAATGAAAAGGTAGAAAAAGCAATGGTCTAGACGATGCTTTTTGAAAACGTATTTCACATAACTCTGGGAAGATTGCTAGGTCCTGAGAGGAGGGTGGATATTTCAGAAGAGCTATTAGAAGTGCTGTTAGGTTTGAGGAGGTTTCTGTGGAGTTATTGAACTTTTCATATTTTAAGTTAGGATGAGGGTATTATCTCTGACCAATTCTTTTGTCTCCTTCTATTTCCAAACGCACTCTGGTCTTTATTGTGCCGTGGTACGTCTGCTCCCAGGAGCAATCTAGCATCCCAGCGGAAAGAGGCCGACCTAAATGTGGCTCTCCAAAGACAAAAAAATTTTATTCTAGGTATTTTATGATGACCCAGATATGGTATAACATAAAATGGAGAAAATATATTACAGTGGGGCCCATAATGTCTATTCAAAGCTTCCTAACCGAGTATCTACTTATAGTATTATTATTTTTAGGTCCTGCTTCTCCCTTTACAAGGAGTAATGACCACAGGGTGGGATACACATTTGGCTTTATTACATTAACTCTCAAAATAAGAAACCAAAAAGTTTTGTTGTTCTTTGCTTGTTTTGTTTCTTTTTAAAGTAAACAAATGGCATCTGTTTTCAAAACTGTTGCAATTATTTGGCTTATAATTTCTTGAGATACCAATTAGTTTGGTAGTAAAAATAAATCTAAACGAGCCTGAACTTACCAAAATTACAACTCATGATTTGCAGCAGGACAATTTGCTACTGCGGCTAGGGATGATGATGAAGTAAAATGCATGTGTTTCCTCCTCAGAGCCCTTGACATATTCTGAGTGCCTCTTTCCTGAGCACGATGGGTGGGATCTTTCTCCTCCTGGGTCTCAGCTTGAGGCCTCCTCCTTAGGGAGGCCTTCCCTGATCCTCTGCATAAGGACATTTTTCTCTACCTCAGAAATCTGTTTGTTCTTTACAGTATTTACCACAGCTTCTATTTTATTTATTCGTTGGTTGAAAATGCATCTGTCTTCACAATTCGACTATAAACCTCTGAAATCAGAGATCGTGATTCTCACGTTCACGCTTTCACCCCTTGTGCTAGCAATGAGCCCGGCCTGGCACGCAGGAGATGCACAACTAACATTCCCTTACACGGACGAAGGGGGGCATGAGGCCTGGGTTACTCTGAATCCCTCCAACCATCACATTTCACTGGGTTCTTATTAAAGGAAACATAAAATTCTTCACCGCCATCAACACTTGCAATATTTTCCCCCAGGACTACTGCTAATAATAAGTAAAACTGTTGAGAAGTGACTGTTTCTACGCTTTACCTGCATTCACTTATTTAATACAACAGACCTGTCACGAAGTACTTTTATTAGCCTACTTTACATGTGAGGACACACAGAGTTAGTAAAGTTAATGAATTTGTCCATATCAGCTACTAATAAGTGATGAGATAGAATTTGAACTCAAGCTCATTCTTTCAACCACAGCTATCTACAACCACATTAAAAGTCAGTGTTAAGGGGCGCCTGGGTGGCTCAGTTGGTTAAGCAACTGCCTTCGGCTCAGGTCATGATCCTGGAGTCCCGGGATCGAGTCCCGCATCGGGCTCCCTGCTCGGCAGGGAGTCTGCTTCTCCCTCTGACCCTCCTCCCTCTCATGCTCTCTGTCTCTCATTCTCTCTCTCTCAAATAAATAAATAAAATCTTTAAAAAAAAAAAAAAGTCAGTGTTAAAACCATCTAATTATATATATATATCATTCATATTTACCTGCCTCCAGAGGTCAATAATCATTAGGGAAAAAAAGGCAAAAAAGGACATCTTCCTTCTCATTTCTCCATTCTCTCCGAAACACAGATATATATTTATTCATTTATTCACATATGTATTTCATTCTCATTTGTATGAGAATTGTGAATTCACTTTAACTCATCTATATTTATTCACATATATATTTCTCATATAAGCTACAGGCTCGTCCAATCTACTCTATAAATGTGTAATACCAATGAATGGCTCTTTGAGGGGGACCCGCAAAGCAGCGGTGACATAGTACACATTAACTGTTAGGTGGGAGGAAAACCAAATCCTCATGTTTATCTTTTCTTGCAGCTAGTAGCAAGGATCAATGCTATGATAGAGTTTGTACAAAAGGAGATTTAATTTACCACCTACCCATCCCAATAATACCTAGGTCAGTTTTTGTCTGGGAATAGACAACATAATAAAAATCATTGGGAAGACTATTTTATTTATTTATGCATTTATTTATTTATTAATTAAAAGCTGGGCAAACCTAATCGAATGCTAGCCCTTTCACAGGTCCTGAGAGAAACATCAAGAAAACATTTTTCTTGGGCACTAGGTGTTCATTGAACTTACTTATCAAAAGCCGGTGGTACCTCAAAATGTGATTTTTAATAGCACGATTGGATCTTATGGCACATTCCCCTTGCAGTTTCGTCTGCTGAACTACATAAAATTTTTGACAACTTAAGTTGTATTTTCCCACCTGAAATACAGAAATTGAAACATTTACCAGCCATCGAATTCTCGGAAATTTAATGAGAGTGCTCATGTCCTGGATTTCTTTGTAGGGTGTCTCATGCAGAGCACGCAACACGCTGTACACACACAGGCAGTGAAAGGACTTGCTGAATGGGATTTCCGTAAGGAGGGATCCATGTCATAGTAGGACTTCCACCGCGAGCCGATTTAAGACTGACAATATTTGCCCTGTCTAATCAACCAGAGGATTGGGGATGGATTTTTTTTTTTTTAATCCACACCTATTTCTACTAGGAGGCACCTGTGTCGTTCGGATTTATCTAAGCAAGCAAGATGAATGGAGGTTTGACAAATTACATATGGTGAAATCAAACCAAAGAGCCCATCAGAATATTATGGCCTGAAAACTCCCCCTTGCACAATAGTCTTTATGTTGCCTAAAATTATCAGCAATTTCACATATTATATGACTGGAAGAAAGAGTCTGAAGACACGCAGCTGTCCTACTATTCAAATTAACTGCTGATACGGTCATTGTAATAATTGCTTCTATTCTGAAAGTGGTTCTGCAAGCATTCCTAACAAAAATAAAAGATGGTATTATAAATACATATATGTATTCTATGCTATTTAAAATACATTCTCAGTACCTTTCTATGTGTATGTATTTTTTAATTATTGTGGAATGGTACTTAATTCTTACAAAAATAGTACTCCTGCTTCTCTAAAGGACAGGATGATGAGGTACATGAGCTGACTGTGGAACAGCTATGATTAATATGGTGATCTGGACAATTCAAAGCAAAGGATTAAACTTTTCCTGAGAAATGGTTTTTAAATAAAAATGTTTCCAGAGTTTAGTTTATTTCCAACTCATATTGCCCAGAAAAAAATCCAGAGTTATTTTTGTTAGGGAGGTATTGCAATAAACTGGAAGATAAAATCTTTCCAAAGTGGAAACAGTTGTGTTTCAAAGCTTTTACAATAGTATAAGCTAAAAAACAACAAAAATAGGCATATATACAGGACGGCAGTGAGTTACTGAATATTAAAACGCACTTAGCTTGCACTAACTTTTTAAAAAAGGTGTTACTTGTATTACTCAATTGTTTTGATCTTACTGCTTTTTACCTAACCATTTTTTTCTGTTTATTTGTGTTCTCAATACTGAATCGGACTTCTTTCCACACTTCAGTGATCACACCATTTACAACTGAGTATCTTTATGCATATGGATCAGAAGACACAGTTACTGAGAAAATGTACTTTCCTAGATAGAAATAATGCAGTAGTTGCTGAAAAAATGCCCGCAATTAGTGTTTTTCTTTGCTGCTGGATTATATGACCCATATCACAGAAGAAGATAAATATGGTGTGCTCATTCATTTAATATTCTGGTCCAGGCTTGGCGCACTATCTAGGGATTTCATTTTGCCAATGCTTGCTTTAATCAGCATGGTGGGATAAACAAACAAACAAACAAAAAATAACAGAAAAAGTTAGAAAGAGAGCTCTGGAAGTAGAGTTAAAATGAATTATTTGGGGACAAACATATTTCTAACTTCAGAAACTCTATCTTTCTTTTGAAATGTCCAAAGCGAATGGTGTATTGATTTTTTGCAGCATACCCTGCACTTTCCACTGATTGGTATTAGGGTTGTGAAGGCATCTGTTAAGTGAGCTCAAAATTCTCTCCTACGTGTAAACAAAATCCACAGTTTTAATCAAATTTAATGTACTCTGGCCTATATATGTCTTGTGAAAGTCAGAGTGGTCTATGGCAACAGAATTGAAAGGATACATTACAAAAACCCTCACCTTTCAGCTCTCTTGAAAGCAGAGCTTGTCAAAGGTATTGTCTCTGTGCTCCTTTAAGTCACCTCTGAGGAGGCAACAGGGGCATGGGGAAGGAGATTTGCATTTCAGAGCTGGAGCCAACATCAGGTTGCAGAGATATGATGAATTAAAATACATCTAGATCTGAAGGACAATGAGATCCCGTGGTACAGGAGTTCATTACTGGCGGTAAAAAGAGCAAGGATTTTGGGTATTCATTTCTCAAGGTCCCATCTAAGAAGGTTCCCAGCAAGGAGGTAAAACGCAGCTTGCATACTGATGAATTCTCCTGGTCCAAAAAGGAGCTGGACACTACCCCACGTAGAGCTGTTACGAAGGACAATCAAGCAGAACAAGGTTTGTTTGCTCCTAAGATTTGGGGCGTGCTTAGGTAATATGCAGTGTCACGGAGCATGCTTTACCAGTAAATTTAATACCAGTAATTATACAGAAAACATTTCTGTATAATTACTTTCAGTTCATTTCTGTAAAAATAAGACATTGTGTTTTATATACATCCTATGAACTTTCTCCAGAATTTTTACTTAACAAAAATGTCTCTTTCCATAGATAGGAAAAAGGGCCGAATATTGTCAATGGGACCATAGAGGGAAAATCTATAAAAAGGATATTAAGTATTCATATAAGGAAAAGAAATTTTTGGAGCTGGTCCAAGAACGATGGGAATATGGCATAGAGGTAAAGCAAAGATAAGCTTTATATATTAATTTTTTGTGTAACCCGGGCAGACACGCATACTCACATTGGTCTCAGTTTTCTTATCTGTTAAACTTGGATAATAATATATCTGTTCGACCATTGCCATGAGAGCAGTTCGTTAATGCATACTTATTTTTATAGAGTGACGTTTCCCATTCTCTACACAAAATTTTAAGGTACTTAAAATAATGTTGTTGTTTTTGTTTTTATTAATCACAAAGCTAAACTTAAGATTAGTGATTACATGAGAGAATGGTGTACCCATCATACCCCTTTTCCCCTAACTAACCACTCCGTATTTGTGAAGGAGCAAGCTAGATACCAAGAAGGTTGCCATAACATCGCCTCAGCTCACAGCTATTAAGCTGTCATGATAACCTCTTAGTCGGGGTAAGAGAATACAATGGGAAACAGCATAGCTTCTTCTTCCCATTATCAAAGGGAATGCAGTGGCCATATCTTTATAAATCTGCTGAAGGTTTCAACTACCTTTAGGTATAAGTGATAGCTTATTTTATTGCCCCCACTTTTCCACAGATGCAGCTTAGTATTGAGACACTCTTAATATACCATAGCGCGCACACACGCATTTGCACACGTATTGCACACCTTCATGCAAACATCTGTGTCCGTTAAGGTCAACAGAATTTTTTTAATGACTTTGTATCTTTTTCCCATTGGCATGGGAAAGCTTGATAAAGGCACTGATGAGATCTGAATTTCTGTTTACTTTGATACAACCATTTTATTTCATATATATATATATATCCTTGATTAACACACTTTGCTTCTTGGTATAGCTTTCTCTATAAATGTCCATCTGTCACTATCATTTTCAGGTCCTTGACAGCAGAGATTATATCTTTTTCAAAAAGCCAATCCTAGAACCTAGCAGAGTGTCTCATATGTAGTATATACATAATATTTATATGCTTGACTTCTTTATTTTGAATCACTGCATAGTAATTGATTCTTTGCAGAGAGGTCCACATACATGATGAGAATATAGTGAGCACTTTTACCTGATGAGACATTCAGTACCAAATGTGAGGAACGAGTGGCCATGCCGGGTCCAGAGCTGCCAGATGTGTTGATGACACTCTTAGCTCAAGAAAGCCATTGCTCATTTTCTCTCTCTGCTGGTCAAATAACTTCGGCAAAGCCTGGCCCTGAGCTTTCCTTGGTTTTCATTTAGAGGTAAAATAAAGAACTTCGTTCAAGTTCTAGGACAATTTTCATTTTTTTTTTAAGATTTTATTTATTTATTTGAGAGAGAGAGAGAGAGACAGCGAGAGAGGGAATACAAGCAGGGGGAGTGGGAGAGGGAGAAGCAGGCTTCGCGCAGAGCAGGGAGCCCGATGCGGGGCTCGATCCCAGGACCCTGGGATCATGACCTGAGCCGAAGGCAGACACTTAACGACTGAGGCACCCAGGTGCCCCACGATTTTCATTTTTAAGATGGACATATAGAAATACATTCATTCTTTCAAGATAGTTATTGACCAATTTTCCCAACAAGACCAAGCTGACTAGTAGGATCAGATCCAAGTGGTTCTCCATTTACTTCCCTCTCACCTCAAGCCAACCTCTATCTGCAGAGCACAGGTACAAGGAGTAAAGAAGACAGAGGAAAGGGAGTGATGAATCACACAGCAAAGAATGCATAGTGGGTAGTAATAAAGTGCTGATTTTCTAATGAGAAATATATGGTGATGACTATTGCAATTGATATCAGAAAATGCTAAGTTCCATGGTTTCTAATTAGTCATAAAATTTCTGGAATAAAGAGCAACTAAAGATGTAATGTAATACTTTATGACCTAAAGGTCTGAGGCTCTACCTTTCTCAGTGGGATAATCTTACTAATGTACTAGACCAGGTTTGTCTACATACATTTCCCTTATCCTATGTAAGGATTTCTGTCAATTGATAAGCAGAGGAGAATGAATGGCAAAAGAGGAGAGGATTCAGGGACACCTGGGTGGCTCAGTTGGTTAAGCATCTGCCTTCAGTTCAGGTCATGATCCCAGGGTCCTGGGATGGAGTCTTGCATCGGGCTCCCTGCCCAGAGAGGAGCCTGCTTCTCCCTCTCCCTCTGCTGCTCCCCCTGCTTATACTCTTCTCTCTGTCAAACAAATAAATAAAATCTAAAAAAAAAAAAAAAAAAAAAAATAGGAGAGCATTCAGCTGCTCCACTAGGCCAAAGGCCTGGTATCCCTGACTAAAAACTCAAGTAGCTTTTATAAATTAAAAAAATAATAATAATAATTTCATTTGTTTTTTTAAGAGTAGAAGCAGGAGCTGTGTCTCACATTTCTTTTTAATTTTTAGCTCTGCCCAATGCTGCTTTAGATCAATCAATGATTAAGAGTTACCCTGTCGTCATGAATTGCGTTTTTTCCCTAGTCATTACTCAAGCTACCTGACTCTATTTACACTGTAGTCACTGGTGTTAAGGTCCAGGAGGAAATTCTAAATTCTCCAGTATTTGTCTACACACTGGGTTCCTTCATCATTGGTTCCCACATGCTCCTGCCTATGACATTATTATTTGGTATGAGTCTAAAACTCATTCCTTCTGCTTATATATGATATTTACAGAAAAATGTTTGGATTTAATACACGTGCATTCTATGAGGATAAGATAGCTTTCCTTTGTTCTTTGTTTCTACAAAAAACTACCACCCTTTCATGTCCTGGTTCACACACAAAGAGCTCCTTTTCTTTAAATAAGTGGAGCAACCCACATTTCTATTCTACACTCGACGGCATTACTAGGGCCAATATGCCTGGCCTTGTGCTAGTCACTAGGGATAAAAGATGACAAGATAATTTCTTGCTTTCAAAGAGCTCACATTTTATAAAACCTCATTGAATTCTTGGAATGGGTTCCAGGGGGTCCAAGGTCTAATCCAAGAATAGGAGCTAAGGAAGGACAAAACCATAAGAGAGGAACTTCTGGCCCAACTCACCTTTAAAAGGCAGGGACAGTTCCAACTAAATAATTAAGGAAAAAAACAAAAACAAAACAAACAAACAACAACAAAAAACCACACCATCCTACACTTCTCTGAGATACTGCAACCCTTCCCCTGCTTTTGCCAAGCTCTGTCTGTTTTTATGTGGGAACTAGCAAGAACAACTGTTTGACAAATTGCAGGACTGGAACAAGTTAGAAAAAAAAAAATTTCTTTTTCTTAAGGGGCTTTGGGAGTTTAGAAAGAAGGCTGGGTTAGAGAAGGTTGGGTTTAGAAAGGATTAAATACTGAGGAGTCTACAACAAAGGGAAAGAGAGTACTGGAGAGCTGCCTTGGGGAAAAATGTGGTCTCTGACTGAGACACCCTGTTCGTGGAAGGGACACCTGTCAAGGATGACTTCTAGAAATAAACAAAAATGATTAATTAAATTCATTGTATATCTCCTAGTATAGTTAAGGCTCTGCGACACCAGATGCTTACATTTGTGTTACATCATTTAATCTTTACAATGACCATAAGACAGAAATGATATTATTTCCACTTTTACAAATGGGGAAATTGAGGTTAATCTTGGAAATCAGTTATCCCGGATTCATCTCCATCCATTTCCAAAATCCACTCTCTTTTCCTATTTTCGTGGCTTGGAAGGCACTCCATGGTATCCTAAAACATAAGCCAAGCATTCAACATATTCGGTAAACATTTGAAAAATCTAGGCACTGCCCAGTTGACTCACATTTTCTCCGGTATGATGGGGTCATGACTGTTACTAGTAAGTTAGCCTGAACTTGGGAACTCTCATCAGAGATGTGACCAGGCTTTTTTTTTCCCCCCATAAGGCAGAACATCATGTCAACGTTAGGGGTTCAATATTTGCTGATGTATGCAGTAATAAGTCAAGAGCGACAAAAAGTTGTTCTTGTTGAAGGACAATAAACAATTTGAACAGGCCTCATAAAATATGAAAATGGAGCATTGGGATTTTTTTAAGGGAACTTTCTTTCAGCCTAGTGTACACATGAAGGTTATTCATCCTCATCTAGAACCAGGGATGAATGTCCCCTTCTACTGGAACTATTCTGACATCCACCTACAAAGAGTCCAAGCCCCTCTTGGCTTCGCCGGGCTGTGGTAGAGGAACTTCTCTGGGCTGACTGCAATTACTAGGTCCTGCAGTACAACTAGAGGCCAGCCTGGGCAGGACCTAAGGAAGCTTGATGCAATGCTTGTGCAAACTACACCCCAGGGCCTATGAGAAAGCAAGCCCGGGGCTCAAGCCTCCACAGGCTGAAACGGAATTTCATTTTTTGGGCCAGTACCTTAGGTGGAAAGCAATAGCCCCTCCCTCCTCTATTATTCCGAGGAAGCTGTTAAGTTAACAGTCACCAGAGGAAGGCACATTTGTACCCTATACCTTGCTCTGTGTATTTTTAAATAGGTGATGGGATGGTTTCCTCCATGACCTTTCTGATACCAGCCTATTTAAGAGAGTCACAGAGACTCAATCTGAGGTCTATAGTTTGCAACTTGACTGGGCCAGGATGTCTTCTTTTCTTTTTTTTAAGATTTTATTTATTTATCTGAGAGAGAGAGAGAGCATGAACAGTGGGGCAGTGGGAGAGGGACAAGCAGACTTCCCACTGAGGAGGATCCAGTTGAGCATGGAACCCAACTTGGGGCTCAATCCCAGGACCCTGAGATCATGACCTGAGTCGAAGGCAGACGTTTAACCGACTGAGCCACCCAGGCGCCCTGGGCCAGGATGTCTTTACAGGGATCTCGAACCAAGAATACATAGTTAGATACTTGCATAATTCTAATATGAGTGTGACTTTCCTGAGAATCATACCAAGGTCATAAAACATGAAGGAAAAATGGGAAATAGTAATAGATTTAAATACAAAATATGTAAGCTCTCATAAAAGTAAAATACAGTTGAAAAAACAGTTGCATGGACAGACTATTTTTAAGAAAAATATATATTGCCAAAGCAAATTAACTGTCAAGAAATATAAATTAGACTAAAACGACCGTTTGCCCATTAAATTAAGAAAGATAAAAGCAAATGGTTTCCCTGATGTTGGTGAGGGTGTTGCTGGAATTTTTAACTGGCACAAACTTTCTGGGGCAAACATGGCAATATTTAACAAATCTTTTTTTAAAAAATAGGTGTAATAATTTGAAAGAGCAATTTCTATTTTTTAAGAATTTATAGTTAAATTATTTAATTATGAATAATTAAAGAAACAACTCAGACTGTTCACAAAGAATTAGTTGTAGAGATGTTCATTTGATTTTTGCTTATAATGTCGGGAGAAAAAGCCAACCTAAATGTCAAACAAAAGGGGGTTTATGAAATAAATTTTATAGAAATCCTTACAACAGGGTACTTGGCAGCCATTCAGAATAGTACAACAGAAGTATATCCATTCACATACAGTTATGCTATTTTGATGATATAATATTAAATAGGAAATGCCATTTGCAAAATTATGTGCATGGTAATTTATCATAATTTATGAATAACCACAAAACATAAAAGAATACACACCATAATTTTCATACAGTTATCTCTGGGTAGTAGAATCAGACTCTTTGTTGGTTCCTCTTTTTGTTCACATGCATTTTCTAATATTTCTATAATAAGTATATATTATTTATGAAAAAAAATAGATGCTAAAAATAAAATTCTCTAGAATTTAGTCTAGAAAGAAGCCACAACAGTAAAAGTTTCTTTCTCCCTGCTAAAGTACCTGGCCCTATGGAAGCATAAAGCTTTATGTGTCTGGAGAGGGAAGTACCCAAAGCAAAAGTCTACCTTCATTTAGCAGTTGTAAATTTTTTTTAAAGATTTTATTTATTTATTTGACAGAGAGAGTGCACAAGCAGGGGGAGCAGCAGAGGGAGAGGGAGAAGCAGGCGCCCCACCGAGCAGGGAGCCCCATGTGGGGCTCGATCCCAGGACCCTGGGATCATGACCTGAGCTGAAGGCAGACGCTTAACCGACTGAGCCACCCAGGCACCCCCATTTAGCAGTTCTAATTAGAATGAAAAAAACCCCACCATTGAATCACAGCATGGTTGCAGGTTGGACATCTTGTAAAGAGCATGCACTTCAGAGCCATAATGACCTGGGTCCAGTCTCTGACCTGCCCCTTACTCATGTGCAAACCTGGAAAACTTACAGCAATTATAAGTCATATTTTCTACAAGTGTAAGTTAAAGATAAGAATGCTACGGCACATTGTAGTGAGAATTAAATGACGATGTATTAGGAAGCATCTGGCATATAGTAGGTGCTAAACAGCTTCCTTTCCCTTTCCCCTTGAGATCTTGGTACAAGGCATCATAGGGTCAGAGCAGAACACAGCAACCCCGGGTCAGACAGTGAGCTGCCACACGGACTGAGAAAGAAACTGCAGACGTGGGGGTGCTTGTTAGGCTCTGGAGGGAGAGCTGGCCTCCTCTTCCTCACGCTCAACCCACAGCAGCTCTTACTAGGTTTCTCTAATTTTCCTTTTTGCATTTCCTTCTCCTCTTCTGCGGGAATGCCCCTGAATGTTGGGTCACAGGAGGTCCCCGGGGGAGCTATGGAATGAGATGAGACAGTAGTGAGGATGCGGATGGTGACTGGAGCTGGGACCATGAGCCTAGACACAGTCTCTAAAACTGAATGTAAATCTTCAAGGTTCAGGGAAACCACAGGAAGTACTAATTACAGTTCCCTAGTCTCCTTCTCTCACTCTCTCTCATTTTCCCACAGTGTATTAGTTAGTCTTCCTATGCTCTTTCTCCGTTTTCTTTTCCTCTCTATCCCCTTCCCCTCCTCCTCCTCTTCTCTCATTCCTGTTCTCTTTTCTCTCCCCACCCCCCACCAAGCTCTTCCTCATATTCTTCTTCAATAGGAGGTAGAATGGATTTAATTTGGATGAAGGAGAGACTACCAGATTATTTTATACTTAGAACCCACCAGAATCTTCCCCAACTCAGCCAGACAACATTCCCTACAATGATGTCTTTTCTCACACTTCTCCCTTTACTTGGAAAATACATTCATTTCCCAGAGGCTTCCTGAATTAAAGGAAAATGTTACACTTTACATATTACAATTAGCAAATCACCAACCCAGGGGATAGGGACGGGTCAGAGACATTTCTACTAGAAATCTAATAATTGCCACCCATGTACAGACTCACTAAGTGCTTTGTGGGATACCTTCTCTACAAATTAGAGTCCTCACCATCTGGTTGAGACTGGACTAATGAAGTTGCAGAATAAAGTTAAAGATACAGTAATTCTTTTTCTGGTGTTTTTTATTAAGGAAAATCATCTAAGAAAAACCAACTAAGTTTATTATCTTCTAAATGGGAAGTATAAGAGGAAAAGCAAGTCTTAAATAATGGCTCTGGGCAGAAAAGGGGGATAAAAAAGCAAATAAAAACACAAAAGTAGAAGATTTGTAGAGAAAATGAGAAAGAATGAGTCTTGCCAACTGGAGGAAATGAGAAACAACAGAGAAGGGGACACAAATAACTCCGTCTTGGATGATGTTCCTGCACTGAGGAATTTCCATGAGTGGGATGCAGTGAAGTACTCCTCACTCCAGGTTGGATGGCTTTCAAAGGCAATTTCTGTACTGAACTAAGAGCGGGCACCCATATCCTTTGGTAACCAGAGGAGGTTTGATTGAAGGTTAAATGGAAAGGTACAAACTGTAGATCTCTGTAAATGGACTGACTTCCACTGATGTTCAAGTTGAATGACGAGTAGGGTTCTACTCACACTCACCCACATCTGGTAGTATTATAGGTAGCTTAGAGACATTCTCTGTCATGACCTCCTTGGTCTATTTTTGTGTCAAGTACATAGGAAGTACAAAAAATATGCATTGGTCTAGTGTGTGATTTGGGTCACTTTGTGTAACTGTATCTGCCAAAGCAATCTTGACAGCCTGGTTAAGGCAAGGAGGGTCTGGGGGTCAGGATTCTGCATGCCACTGTGGACTAATTAAATACCACAATATAACAGCTAAGCTTCCTCTTTGTAGCTCCAGAAACCATCACACAGTCCGTACACACCACCTGCCTAAGTAATAGCAAGTCAAAGAAACAACACAAAAGCATGCATGTAAACGAGTATATACCTCCAAATGCTTCTAAAAATAAAATATCAATTTAAAGTAAAAATAAAATCAATTTGTTAGGCTTCTTAATACGTGTGCCTCTGACAGACGGCCACCATCTCTGTCTACAGGTAAGCTGCTATGTGCCTTGCTCCGCAGGAGCTGCTCACACTTGGATAGGAGCTGTGGTCAGATCTGCACCTGCCATTGTCAAAGCAATTACTCCTACTAGGTTAGCGTCTTATCAAAGAACAAGGTACAGTGTCTCCTTCATCATCTAATCAATCTCCAGAGGCAGCTTTCAGAGTCTCTCAGGTTTTTTGTTTTGTTTTGTTTTTTTAAAGATTTTATTTATTTATTTGACAGAGAGAGACACAGTGAGAGAGGGAACACAAGCAGGGGGAGTGGGAGAGGGAGAAGCAGGCTCCCCGCGGAGCAGGAAGCCCTACGTGGGGCTCGATCCCAGGACCCCGGGATTATGACCCAAGCCAAAGGCAGATGCTCAACCAGCTGAGCCACCCAGGCGCCCCAGTTTTTTGTGTTTTTTTTTTTAAGACTTTATTTATTTATTTGAGAGAGAGACAGAATGAGAGAGAGAGAGAACACATGAGAGGGGGGAGGGTCAGAGGGAGAAGCAGACTCCCTGCTGAGCAGGGAGCCCAATGCGGGACTCCATCTGGTGACTCCAGGATCATGACCTGAGCTGAAGGCAGTCGCTTAACCAATTGAGCCACCCAGGCGCCCCATGAGTCTCTCAGCTTTTATCAGTAAAACAAAGTTTCTCCTGCCTGCCCAGGTGCACCCTGACCCTTCCTCCTCAGTGATGGGGCCCCCAGTCTCACCGGGTGCAGGCCAACATGCCAAGATAAGCAGCTCGAACTTGTGACTCACCTCTTACTATGTAACAGTAACACATGAACGAATGAAATGAATTTATACACAGCAATACCGAGCTTCCTTTTTTGGACTCTTATGACTTAACCTGCCCCTCCTTCTGTATGGTTACACACAATTAGCAAGAAAGTAGTTTCTCAGAAACATTCTGTTTCTTTTTCCATACATTATTTTAGTGTTGTCATATATCCAGGAGTTTCTTTAACTTCATTTAGCAAATAGATTTGCTCAAAAGCTGAAGAGGCAATCTTTGTGATCAAGGAGGTTTTAGTAAAACAGGAGAAAATATGAGATGAAAGTTGCAGGACTGGTACAAAGTGCTGCAGAAATTTAGAAGAAAGAAAGAGTATGACATCTGAACTGAGAAACACTTTAGGAAATGCTACTTTCAAGGGTAGACTTTCATTATAGGTGCCTGTCTCTTTCGCTTTCATAGGACAAATATAGACCCCACACAGGAGACACAAGACTTAGTAAACAAGTTGACAGAGCAACATTTCCCAGAGTGTGTTCCATTAGTGATCCTGCAAAGGGCTCCATCAGAAAGGGTCCCAGGACTACTACATTGGCAAGTGCACCATAAACCACTTCCTTCCTGCGTGTCATTGTACCCATCAGCATATTAAAGACTTTGAAGTCTTGTAAGTGAAAACAAAGTAACTGTCTCCCACTCCTTCTCTCCAATAACCAAAGAACCATTTACCTTAATTTTGATTTTGTTTTTCCTTTCTGGGGTGAATGCATACTAGTATTGTTCTTTAGCTCTATTTGTTTATTTAATTCTTGCCATTTCCACCTATCACTGTGGTCGTGATTTCTAGTGTGTGGTTGGAGAGCAGATTATGCGTTAAAATCTTAGAAGCGCAAGCTCAGTAGGTATGGTGTGCTCTATCCGAATACTTCACCAGAGGATTTTTAACCTTCCTCCTATACCAGTCTGCTGTGAATGAGTTCTGCAGAGCGATAGCAGAGCACTAGATCAAGGGAAGCTCTTCTATAAATATTTGATGGGCATGATACTTCATGGTTCGTATTTGTTTCTCTATCTAATTATTTCCCATTACTTTTCTATGAAAGATATAGAAGAGGCACTTTTCTATCTACCACTTTCACCACCTGCCACCTGGTTGGTAAATGTCAGCCATCCCCTGGGCTTTGTCTTTAGCCCCTTCTTGTTTGCATCCTTACCCAGGAAGCTACAACTTCTCCCCAGGCCTCTTAGTCTAGCATCCTCGTTCCCTGAACATTTTATCACTAGCCCTATGCACCAGTGATTACAAATCGGGTGGCTCCCAGCAACACAGACACAGGTACCTCCGTGCCGGTGCCCTTGTTCATGATTCTCCATCACCAGTTGCCCTGGACCTCACTCATCACCTGTCAAAGCTGTTTTGATCTTTCAAGGTCAACAGAGCTACATTGAACAGTGGTTAAGAATGTGGGGTCCAAGCCAGACTGGGTTCAAATCCAGGCTCCATCACTTCAAGTTGAGTAACCTTGGATAAGATGTTTAACTCTCTGTTTCGGTTTCCCCCTATGTAAATGAAAATAATGAGAATTCTGACCTTATAGAATTGTTGTAATGATTAAGTTTTGAAGAATATTTGATGCTTGATTAGAATTAAATAGTATTTAACAAAAATGAGATAAAACAAAAAGAAAACAGACGTCTGAAAAGCCATCTCCGATAAACTTATAATTGTTTCCTCTTTGGCAAATCCCCCAGCAAATTCACCTAACCTCTGCTATTCCCTGACAACATTGCGTCTTCTACTGTCTGCAGCTTTTTGCAAATTGCATCCTCTCTTCACTGTCGTAAACTCTAGTTGTGAGCTCATGAAGGCAAGGGCTGTCTTACTCATCTTTTTAGTTGTCCCAGTGAAAGTAACTGGACATAACTGGTTTCTAATACATGTGTGTTAATTTGAAAAACGGATACTAGGTACAAGAGAAAAACCAGGGAAACACAATTAAGTATGCAGAGGAAAAGGCAGATTTGGAGAACATTTCTTTCTGAATCTAACATCAGTGTTACCTAGTTGGCTAATTTTTTTTTAACAAATGTACAACATATTTAATATTGCAATGTGGACTTGACCCTGTCATCTAGGAAGGCCTTAGCACAGGTAGCTTAATGAAGTGTTAGGTGAGAAGCTGTCCCATCCCCTATTAAGCAGTGTATTGTCTAAATGAGTTTAATTACCATGCAAATTACTATGAGCTCATATGCCCAAGGCCTAAAACATATCAGATGGCAGGGCTAAGAGAAATTCAGTAAGCCGTGCCTCTCTGCAGTAATGTGTCTCTGTAATAAGGAAAAAAAAAAAAAATATGGTGACTGTAACAAGAATGAAATGCTTGAATTCTTAGTGAATTTTGGCTAAATTAGTAAAATTACAGGAGCTGATAAAAATTGTGGAAGACTAATAAAAGAGTTCATTTTTAACAAATAATTTTTAAGAATTATTTATTAACCTATTTGTTTTCCTTGTCCAAGGCCCATTTTCACATGCTCCTGAATGCTTGGAGAAAGGCATCCATAGAAAAGATCTATGTTCTAGGTCCACTAACTAAATGTGTGGTCCTAGGCAAGTCACTTAACATTTCAGAGTTTCAGTTCTCTCCAGCAATAAAGATTAACACTAGTAATGAGGTTAAAGTGTGGAGTAAATAATTTTAAGTGTCTTCAAAACTCATACAAATAAAGGTGTTCATCCTATTAATACTTTTTTCCTCCCTAAAAAACAGAAGATACATTCCCGTTCTTGGGATCCTTCCCTACATGGAGTTTGGGTCTGTCAAAATATTAACCACATTTTAAGACCAATCAGAAGTGCCATCCAACTAGTAACACTGCTCCCTACCCAGCACATCATAGTTCTTAACCACACAGACTGACACAGAGCAGGATATCCTGTAGGTGCTAAATAAATATGTTCAGGATGAAACGGAAATCCCATAACTACCCTCATTTGAACATCTTTCCAAATACTGACCAAATTGCAATGTAATGGGCTATGACCATCTGTTATCTAGTAAATAAAATGACCTAATGGATTTAACTTTCACAAAGTGTCTAATCTACTCAGGGCCAAGAATAAACTGGGAAATAAGCTCATGAATTCAGATTGGATTTCTAAGGTTTTTTTCCTTATAATCGTCACCAAAACGTGTCTAGGAGAATTCGTACCTTATGGGATAATACCCCAAAGAGACATACTCCTATAGCAGCCTTCAAACTTTGATCACAACCCTCAGCAAGAAATATATAACATCATGACCACTGCTCACACACAAATAAACCAAAAAAGAGTTTTACTATGTGCAGTGCACTCTTACATTTTCTATGTTATCCTGTTATGTTCCATTTTACTTAAAAAATTATGCTGTTCACAATGTGTTGATGGTTTATGACCCATTATTTGGAAAACACTGTGTTATGGATCCAGCACTGTGTAAGTACATAAGTGTTCCATAGTCCATTTGCTTGTTTGCAGAGATGAGGAAATCTGACACAGGTGCTTGTGAAATGCATCCTTCAAGGCATGCATGAGAGTTGTCAGCACTAAAATCATTCTTTGCAAATTACAAAATCAGTATGAACTGTGAGCTTCACCAAAGAGGAGAGTTCGGGTTGTATTTTGTTTTAATAGTTGTATGCAGGGCCAAAGGACTGATAATGTGTTTGATTTTCTCCTTTGCTTCTGTAAACGGGTTCGCATGGGTAAAGGAATGTTAATGTCATTGTTCAGTAACAGCCTAATATGACTCAGTGGATTATATCAGACTCTTTTCTGTTTAGTTGGGACTAATGGGTAAAACTTTAAAGGGAGTTACATTTTTTTTTTTAATTTAAAGGAGTTTTTTTTTTTTTTAAGGCATCTAACTGAGGAATTACTGTCTTATGGACTAGTAGGACTAGTATATTTCTCATCAGGCTGTATTCAAGAAGTATCTGAAAAAAGATCTGTAAGAGCTCTGATGGAAAATGTTCCAGCAGTGGGTAGAGAGTAGAGAAAACATCCAAACCTGTGCTGATTCCAACTTTGTAGCTATTAGTCACCTGTGGCTATCAAGCACTTGAAATGTGACTAGTGTGACTGAGGAACAGAATTGTTAGGTGTTAATTGACATAAATTTAAATTTAAATGGCCACATATGCCCAATCACAATCTACGATTAATATGCTGGACTACACAGATCTATAGCAACCAGTATGTTGATTATCTGATATGATATTTATGTTATCATAATTCATCATGCATCCTAAATACGAAAAAGTGATCTGGAATCCATGAAAAGTGGCAAATACAGAATTGGTATATTATAAGTAGATCAGTTTTGAGACTATGGACAAACTTGCTTCCAGCTTTGGGTTTTGGTTTTTATACCTTTCTTCCGATTCTCCCACAGAGACTGCTGACCTCACTGACTCTTTTTAGTGCTTTTTGAGAAGTCATGCTCCAGATTTCAGCTGATGCTTACAGATCAGATTTAAGATACTGAAAAGAAAATTCTGCTAGTCCCTTGAAAATGGGGCTGTTTTTTCATTTGTACCGATAGAAGAAATTAAAACAGGGAATGTTTTTGTAAAGTGTGTCATGAGATACCTGTGTGATGCAGCTCTTCTTACAGGTTCATTTAATCTTAAAAACAACATAAACATAAAACTCTGAAAAAACATATTAATCTTAAATTTCTTAGCCAAAAGGAAAACACAGCAAAACAACTGCCCTTTTAGTGACAATTCAGTTGCATCTGATTCCCTCTAAACTCTAAGAAGCCCTTGATTATATGACATTTCTACTGACTTAAAAGGAGAACCCCCTCCAGATACAATAAACAATTTGTGATATGCCCAGAATAGAGGTGAATGGACAAGGATAAACTATCTGCTTTAGAAATTAAATCTAGGACATTTAAAAGGACACTTGCACTGAAGTCTAACCAATCAAACAGAGCTAAGAAATTGCTCTTTCCTTGATATTCCCAGCAAGCAGCAGAATATCGTAGAAGACATCAATAAGGATTTCAGCACCTCATTTTGTTTGAAAATAAAAAAATAAATAATAACTAGTCAAAAAATTTGACTTTGCATCCATGAACCCCAGGCTAGAGACTCCCTCAGTTGGATCCTTTTCAGGAACTCCCTGGGAAGTGACAAGTTTTACCTGGATAGCAGTCAACCCTAGGGTTTGAGCAGACATGGGAGAAGTTATTATTTAACAGGTTGAACAGGAGTAGAGTTCAAGCAAATTCTGAGAATTTTGGGTGTTACCCATGTGGGTGGCACCGAGGTATAAGTTGCACAGAATCCACTGAAGACTAAGAAATGAGGTTGACCTCTGAGAACAAAATGAGTTGGATCCAGAGATAATGTGTATGCACTGGCCCCTTCTCGCAAAAAAAAAAAAAAAAAAAAAAAAAAAAAGGTCATGATATTTATAAACATGTGAACAAAGAGGTTTGAGCTTTCTCTCTAACTTCCATCAAGGTGAACTAGGGAAAGCAATGCAGCAGTTTGATTGAAATTTAATAAGTTGGACTCCAAGTAATTATTGTGCATCTTGTTCAGAGAAAGCTGAACAAAGCGAGAAAGATTAGCTTGGGCTGTAGAAAAGGGAAACCAAAAGGCCCGAAGTTGCTACAATATCTAACACTGCCAAAGAATTAGTTCCTGTGCCAGCAACTTGTCCAATTTCCATGACACTTACGTACCTTATAGCAGAGTGTTGAAAAACTGGGCCTGACACCAGATTACCTGGGTTCTGATTCATTCACATTTTTTAACCTTGGGGAATGTATTTGCATCTTTGTAACTCAGTTTTATCCCCTGTAACTGAGTATAATGATAGGATCCACCATCAGGGTTGTTGCGAAAATAACTGAGTTAATATAGATCAAGCCTGTGGGAGAGTGCCTGGCCCATAGTTAGTCCTCAATAAATGTTTATAATTATCACCTTGGAAACAGATATAGAATTTATGTCAATGTATGTGTGACTCAGGCAACTAATTATCCCTGTTTTAGGTTCACGGGAACTAAGCAACTCATTGTCCCACATGAATTGGCCTATAAGAAGGGATGCACTAGGCAGACTGATTTTACTATTCTGATCCTAGTATCACTTTAAATTCATAACTTGGCATTTTGGCTCATAGTTCAGTACTTTGTGCGTGTTATTATTATTAGTCAGCTCTCTAAATCCAATCAACTCTAGACACTGATATGATTGACATTTAGACCATTGAGGCTGAAACCCAGAAGCTTGATAAATTCACTAAATGTATACTAACTATAAGGTCTTTTGGCAAACGACTAAAAAGTCATCTCCCGAAAACTTCTATCTTCTTTCAGAATGTCAGTAACTGACAACCAAGATTTTCCCAGATGCCAAGTGGTTTGGAATCTCTCAATGGGAAGGAAAAAAAAAAAAAAAGGAATAGCCTATCTCAGAGATAGTTAGATAGCAGAAAGTTTGCTTTTGAACAAGATTTATCAATCACTAAGATTTGCTCTGCCTTGTCTACTAATGTTTAAAGATTTTGGCAACGCCTGGAGCCTAAGACTTGAATGAGTGTACACAGAACAACACACAAAGGGGTTGGTGATTTTTAGTTCAACCATGCCAAATTCCTGCTTCAAATAAACCCATCAATATGCTAAATTAGTACCCACCTTTCCCTGCACGTCCAGTAACCAATATTTCACCTTATCTCTGTCTATGAACAGAGAATGCAACAATCTCTATTTCTAGAGTGTGGTCCTAGAAATTTAGGAGGTATTTTCTTTTTTTTTTTTTTTTAGAGGAAGACAAAAACAATGATGTATTTCTATTGCAGATTTAGGATTAAATAGCCGTTTTTCCTCTTTCAGGAAAAACAAATGACTTTTGATATACCATCCCTTATGTAGTAGAGTTGAAAAAATTCCAGAGCCTCACATGCAATTTTTAAGACTGCTCTGAGCCTTATGCTCCAGCCCATGCAACTATCTCTCTGCTGCAAAATTTTGAAGACTTCCTGGAGCTGGGTTGGTACTGGGTATGCTCTCACAGGATTCTGGGCCAAGGACTATCTTACAGCCTCTAAGTATCAAGGATTTTGTTTATGTTGCCCCTGTATATGTGGGACTTTCCTCTGCTAATAATGCAAGTCCAGTTATAAGGGATCAGAACTGAGCCTGTGAGATATGGTAAGGTTGCCAGAGAGGAATTCGACAGAGCATCCACAGCTAAGGAGACGAGAGCACCTGCTACTCTGGCAAGGAGGTGAAACATGCCAACCTTCTGCCCAGCAGTGCCACACCAGTGCTCTGAACATTAAGCTGAGTTTACTGCCTCCCCTGTGACTATGCCAGTCACATTCGAGAACATCTGCCACAGCCTTAACGACAGAGCCTATGGGAACCTAATGAGTACCCCCTACACCTGTGCAGCTTTACCAGACAGCTGTTTCCGTCTCCTCAACCTCCTTCCTTGATCCTCCCCTCACATGAGCTCACTGCCCCTTCTTCCCTATAGGATACAGTCAGACTCTCATACTGGTTCTGTGCTTCTGTTAGGATTTCATTTATCTCCATTTGCATGGCCCTTAAAGGCAGCGGAGATAAAAAGCATAGTGCCTTTCAGATTGCTCAAGCTTCACCATTTACTATGCAAAAGGGTGAACGTTGGAGACTGAGAGTCAATCAGAAGAGTCCATGGTTTAAGACATATGGAGACTAGAAAGGAGAAAATGAGAAGAGGTGCTTCCCTTTCCTTGACGACAATTCTCAGACATGAATATGGTAATTCACAAAGCCATAGACACACTTCACGGTTTACAAATGTATGGAATCATTTGTCAAAACATTTTCTGATTAAGATAGGTGGCTAGTGGAAGAGCTAAAAAAACTAAACAGAAAATCTAGTACCTCTTAATAAAATGTTCTTTAATAATTCTGGGAATTCTGATTATATTAGAAGTGCACAATTTATATGATGCGTGGCAGAAAAAAATCTTAATAACCATGTGACCTTTGGCGAGTTATTTAACTTTTCTGAATTTCCATTTCCTAGTTTGTTAAATGAGGATAATTATATGGATTTTGTGAGGTCATAAGAGAAATATTATAGGATGCCTGCGTGGCTCAGTCATTAAGCGCCTGCCTTCGGCTCAGGTCATGATCCCAGGGTCCTGGGATCAAGTCCCACATCGGTCTCCTTGCTCGGCGGGAAGCCTGCTCTCCCTCTCCCACTCCCACTGCTTATGTTCTTGCTCTCGCTATCTCTGTCTCTGTCAAATAAATAAATAAAATCTTTAAAAAAAAAAGAAAAAAATTATATACATTACATGAAGAGTATCTTATAATACTTGGCACACATCAAGTGCTTGATAAACATTGGTATTGTTGTTACCACCATAGAAAACCCATTTCTCTTGGCTTTACTACAGTCATTGAAAGAACATTTGTTCTTGCTACATATTTTCTCAGAATAAATCATCCTCTTGGTGACAGAAGGGAAGTGAAATACCTCCTAAATGAGAAAAAAACTTCAAATAATTAACACATTTGTTATATAATCAAAAGTTACTAACCGGAATTTCATAGCTATATGGCTACCAGAATATGAAATTTCTGTGACCATTCATTTTAGTCAGTTCACAGACACGAAGAATTATATGTTCTATGACAAATAAAAGCCATGTGGCATGATAAAACTTGGGCTATATCAGATGTTTGTGCTAAAAATAGTCTGCCGTATCTAGATCCATACTGTCCAATATGGTAGCCATAAACCACACGTGTCTACTGAACAACTGAAACATAGCTGCTCGAAACTGAAATGTATTATAAGTATAAAACACACACTGAATTTTTGAAGACTTAGTATGTAAGAAAGAATGTAAAATACCTTAGCAATAATTTTATATTGATCACAGGTTGAAATTGTAATATGTTGGATCTATTGGATAAAGTATATTATTGAAATTAATTTCACTTATTTCTTTTTACTTGCTCTAACTTGTCTACTAGAAAATTAAAAAGTTCCACGTGACTCTTACCATATTTCTTTTGAGCAGCGCTGTTCTAAAGCAACAGTTCTTAATCTTACGCATACACTTATACTATGTTTATAAATGTCACCCAAGGAGCTTGAAAAAAAATCATATGCCTGGGCTCTCAGTGATTCTGATTCCAAGGGCCAAGAAATTTGCATTTTCAACAAGAAATTGGATATTTCTGATGCAGATGGTCACTGGAGCATGCTTTGAGAAACACTGCTTTAGATGCATCCTAATTTGAAACATGATGCTAAGAAACACAGGTAGCACTGAGGAGATATTTATGGACAATAAATAGGCTAATATGAGGCAGGAAAGAAAGGGGGGAAGCCCAATGGTAGAAGATGCCCATGTACCTGCTTTAAGGATCTTTTCAGTGATAAATAGTGAAGATAATTCTGTCCCTCTTTCCCAAATTCTAGCATGCATGGGGAGGAAGCAATAAAAACCTGCACTGTAGGAACCTCTGACCATTAAACTGTAAAGTTTGAAGGTGAGTTTTACAAGACTATGGTAAATAAAAGTGATGTCAGAAATAATTTCTTCAGTGGTAACTAATAAAATCCTTTTTCCCAACACCACCTTTTCCCTAATATTGCAAATTGGCTGGTGGTGACATATATAGATGGTATAGATCAAATTTTTAAGAAGAGAAATACTCCACAGAGCCCCTGCATCCTACTGTTCTAATGGTATAGTCACTGTCCATGTACTAATTACATTCCAGGCACCCGGTAACAGAATCACAATCATTAACTACTAGTCACTGCAGGAACACAGAACCTCTCCCGACCATGTCTAGCATTTAAGGCTCTTTCTTGGCTACCACAGGAGGGGGAAATCTTTCGAATATAAAGGAAAGATTCTAAGTGGGAAATAACTTATTCAACAAACCCCAACTCATCCTCCACTGTGGTCATGCCCTTCTTTGAGATTCTTCTACTACCAATGCCCTTTTATTTCCTTCCTACCAACATAATGTCTTTGCCTCAACTACTCCGTCCTCACAGTTTGCTCTATGATGCTATTGCATCTTCTGTTGCCTTTCCCTGTCCAGCCCACAAGAAACACACAACTGATAAAGTCGTGCTGACTGGATGGTGACTGTCCAAGTCCAACAGGGCATCTCTTTCAAGATTGCCTTTCAAAACCATCACTCTCCTGGAGGACAAAGCTATGGCACTGGCTGGGAATTTTTGCAATCAGATTTCGTCTTCATTTTGCTGTACAAGCCAGCAGGGTGAGCACCTCTCCCACTGAGGGCAGTGTGCCATCACAGTGAGATATGAAGTACACTGCATGCCATTCTCAGTGATGAGAAATAAGTTCCTGGTCCAGAAAAGGGTCTGAGGGAAACAGCTGGTAGCATATTTTCAGGCTTGAGTTAACAGTTAAGGTTATCCCCCCAAATCTAAAATTTTCTACTCTAATACCGGTAGTGAGACCATACAGTTGTTGAGTTGGATCGCATTTGAGGTCATTTAGTCCAGTTTCCCATGTAAAATAGCATCCCAACTGGATGTCACACATTCTGAATGTAAACAATAACAAAGTTCCAGACATTATTTCTAGAATTTTCCATGAATTAACCCCTGAAATCCTCAATATAGGTATTACATATCCCTCCCTCTCTTTATGGTGATAAAACAGAAACATAGAGAAATTAAGTAACTTACCCAAGGTTACAAATTGAAGTTATGAACTGTATTTGGACTCAGGAAAACCTACTTCTAACTGCTAGGGAGGATTATGATTGATAGTAATCTGTATCTTCCAGACCCCAAGACCACAGTTTTAGGCTAGTAAGAGTTAGGTCCAGGACTCTTCTAGAAACTACTAAGAAAGAGTAGCTCTTTCTTTACCCCACAGGGCTGCTGAAAGAATAGGATGTAAATCAACCTTCGCAACCATCTCGACTCCCCAACTGGTGAGCCAGAGATGGAGAGGTCCTGCATCTGATGATCCCCTTGATCCACCTGTGCCTGCAACTGTGAGCCAAGCTGAATTATTTACTATCACTTGATAAAATATAAGAATGTAGTGAGTGACCCACTTAGCAATTGACAAAGCTCTAAGTTTCTAAGGCTTAACTCAATATCTTGCACATATTAGATATTCAATCAATATTAGTTTTCATTATTCCATATATGATTTTTCAAGAGCAATGATTATATATTGTTTCCCTATTTTTCATAGTGTCTAGAAAAGGGCTGGAAGCATTTAAAAATATTGAATACATATTGACCAAACAACTTGACAGGTTGAGAACTACACATTGGAGAAGTTAGACAGAAGAATGTCCCACTCATCTTTTCCAGTTCAGCCTCTGAGTAGGAGCCAGAGAAAGGAAAGTGCTCTCAACATGGTTCAGAGGGGAGACTCTCCCAACAGTATTGTACAGATTGAACTTGACGTGTAGATGTAAACCAGTCTTGCCAGACTCGCCCCTGGGCCACCTGGTTAACCAAAGGACCAGAAAGCATCTCCAGAAGAAAGACTTCGGGGACCTAGGGAAGTGGAAAGCAGTTCACTGAAGTTCCTGGCATCTGCCTGAGGGCACAGCTGGAGATATTAATAATCATTTCTCTCATCAGACCGCCAAAAATGAGCGCAGAGTGAGAGGGAAAAAAAAAACAAGTGTTTTGCTGCCTCCTGTTTGAATTAATCTCTTCTGACAACTGCTGATTTGGGCTTGTGATTCGATCCTCCATATGCCTAGCTCTGTTGGTCAATTAAGTGCAGAGGGTGATTGGGGGATGCAGTGATGCTCGGCCTGATTATGGGAGGAAGCATCACACAGCATTTAGAATATGCAAAGCAGTCCATTGAATGTGGCTTCAGTGGAGCCAAGCCGAGCAAGGGCGGTGCCCAATACCACCAGGACGGTCAAGGGAGAGCTGCTGAACCTCAGCTCTCAAAGCACTAATCAGGCAAACTGGACGTCAGACTCAGCTTCCCATGAGCAATAAATAAGTTCTGGAGAGTTATGTAGGGGATCTCAGGCTGGCATGAAATTAAGTCCTCTATCAACCAATTCCCATCTTATCCTCCAGACTGTCCAATTAATAAAACACTTTTGATGACATGTCATAAAATTAAAAACAGGAAATTAAGTGGTATTTAACTTGGAGAGTACAACTTATACATTTGAAGAGATTGTTTAAAATAAACAAATGGGACAGGAAAACACATAAGTTAGAGGAAGACAAGGTAGCAGCATATAGCACGCACATCACTATGCAGTAAAGAAAATACTGAGGAACTCTGAGTCCTAGCCCTACCTCTCGTAATGGTTTGTGCCTTACTTTGCTGCAAGATACTTCTTTCCTTGCCTGTCACTTCCCCGTTTTCAAGGACGTTGATGGAGGCAGTGGGATACCTTGTAGTCTCACAAAATCAAACCTGACCTGACAGCTCAAGAGAATGTTTTGACTGAAGGGATGACAGCCTCAAATCTTCTCTGCATACTGAAGTCCCTCATATAACTATTGAAAAGAGCTAATAAAAATGATTGCATACTATCTTAAAAAAGAAAGATCTATATCAATGCATAATAATCATCATAGCAGGCAACAAGCTCATTTTCAAGTGTGTCAAGAAGCGGCTATGATTTCCAGGATGTGGTCACAGACTTACAATGCCATAGAATATTAATCCTTCTGTTTTCCACTATGAAAAGATCTGATTTAGCATTAGTTCCCAGTAATTTACCTAAACCCTAAAAGGGAAAAACTGATATTTGAACAACAAATGCTTATGAGTGAAAGAGTATCACAGCAAATGTTTCAGTTGTTAAAAATAACGAAAAAACATAGGCTGGATCCAAACTAGTTAGGTATGCTCTTAATCGTTAGAACAACTATCGAAGAGTACTAATACAGAGATTTCTAGCACTCTGAGGGACAGACGACTGTACTGTAGGTGCTATCCTATTCCAACATGTTTATTATGACTTGGTTAAAATAAATCTTTATCTATGTCTTGTCTTTAGCAAGATTATCAATTCACTTCCCAAATTTTTTTTTTTATTTTTAGAGATTTATTAGTTAATTTATTTATTTGACAGAGAGATTGACAGCCAGAGCAGGAACATAAGCAGGGGGAGTGGGAGAGGGAGAAGCAGGCTTCCTGCCGGGCAGGGAGCCCGATGCGGGACTCGATCCCAGGACCCTGGGATCATGACCTGAGCCGAAGGCAGATGCTTAACGACTGAGCCACCCAGGCGCCCTCACTTTCCAAAATTTAAGAAGTAAAGCTAAGGCATAATAGAAGCAAGGTACAAAAAGAACTCTAGGTTATTTTGAACAAGTCAACAAAAGAAAATCCAACATGGACAAGTATAAACTTCTTCACGTTGGCCCACCAAAACTACCAACCAGTGAGTACAATTGCACAGTATTACACCTTAGTCACTGTAATGACTACACGTCTCATTTATGGTTCAACAATGTATTGATGCTGCTAAGAATGCCTATGCATTCTTAGGCTTGACATGAGTACAGTGGTTTGAGCAAGGATGGTCATAGATCTGCTGTATGCCATGATGGTCATTGTATAGAACAAACATTTACTGTAACTTTGGCCGCCACACTTAAAAATGTTGACAAATTTAGGTAAGTCAACAGTACCTAGGATGGGAGAGAAGAGTTGGAACGCTGTGGAAGAAAAACTAAAGGAAGTGATTCAAAGGAGAGTGTGTTTGAGGGAAACAATGACAAGATAATGGGGCTTTTGATATGGTGAAAAGGCTTTTTGATGGGGAAAAGATTTAGACTTATTCTCAATGGGTCCACAGGTAAAATCAATGGATAGACATTTCAAAGACATAGACTCTGACATAAATAGACTCTGACAAGTAGAATTTTCCTAATAAATAGTGAGTCTTCTGACAAAAGGGGCTCAAAAGAAACTACACAAAAAAAAAAACCACACTGTAAAAGAGATTCATGAGTTAATTAAGCATCTGGACTAAATGACTTATGAGATTACTTCCAACTCCTTGATTCTATCACAATAGGAGAATTCTATAACTATTTATTGCTTATCTAGAGGAAATATGCTAAGTCCTGAGATACATAAATCTCTCAGTTAACTACAATGATGGGAAATAGAATAGAATTAAATGGAAATAGATTTGATGAGTATATGGTCGCAGGAATAAAATCGAAGAATAGCCCATTGTAGAGTCTTTCTTGAGAGAATGAATCATCTATAAAAGAAGAAGAAATCTTGACTATTATGAAAATATTTTATGTGATAGAGTTGCTGAGAGTGATGTTCAAGAGTACAAGTTCCAGATTGGGTGCTCTCATTCAAATCCTGGCTCTGTCACTTGCAGTGTATATAACCTTGGGCATGTTACTTCTCCACAGTTTCTTCATCTGTAAAATGAGAAGATTAATATACCTACCTCATAGGGTTCCTGCAGAATTAAATGAGTTGATGTATAGAAAGCTTTTAGTAAGGGCTATATGAGTGTTAGCTATTGTAACAGCTGTTTAAAAATCTTTCAGAAAACCAGGAGGTATTCAAGTGAAGATGGATATGCTTTCAGGATTGCTGTGCATTAAACAAACAAACGACACAGATCAATATTTGATTTCACGAATGTATGTATTTGATATTAGCCTTCTGGGATGGCCATATGCCAAAAAGTGATTTTCGGCCTGTTGTTGTCATTGTCATTACCGATGAAGGAAGTTATAGCACAGAAAATTGAAGTCCACTAATTTTAGCTATTGCCTAACTTTTGTAAAAGCTGAAATCTAACAACTTGCAGTAAGATTCATTCATGCCTTTTTTTTTTTCCTAACTGTACCCTAAGGTAATGGTGTCAATGAGTGGCCAAAAGATGGAAAGTCACAAGGCAGCTCATCTGATTATTAAATTGTATAATTGACTCCCACATAAATGGGAGTTGATTATATATATAAATTACAGGTTAACTAAAAATGGATAAATGTATTTTTTAAATAACAACATTCAAACTGGGTGATTTGATGAGATGAAAATAAGCTGTAAAAGTCAAAATATTTAAATGAACAACATCAACAACGCACATTATGAAACATGCAGCATCAATTCATTAAATTACTAGTTAATATGGCAGAAATTGGCAGAGTATCTCACAGTTGTGCACAATGTGGGAATTCCAATAAATATTTTCTTGATTCAAAACCAAGATGTCCTTTTTTTTTTTTTTTAGGTCTGTCCAAACTGAAGCACAGTCAATAGCAAATAGGAGATATGAGAAAAGATGACACATTTAAATAAATTCCACAGGAAAATATCCTGCATCTTTCTTTAGACAACAGACCAGAGCTTTTATTTTTCTTTTGCCCTTCAGAAAAGACTGTCATAGGCCTGATTAAAAAAAAAAAAAAGCAAAGTCACTCATTGATTTCTCCTTTTTTTTTTTTCCCTCACTACCTTTAATGGAAATGCTAATAATATCATTTCAATAAACAATTCCGCTTCTGAAAATTAGGAAGTAGCACTGCCTAGTGACATTGAGGATGTGACCTTTGGTTAATGTTCTAGTTCAAATGTAATCTAGCTTTATGACCTTGAGAAAGTTTCTTATCTGCTCCAAGCCTCAGTATTCTCATCTGTAAAATGGAGACACATACCTCATCGAGTTTTATGAAGAATACAGGTACACATTAAGAGCTTACCATAACCACACAGGTATACTAAATTGTCTTTATATCAAAATGGGTCAGTCACTGGACAAACATAGCATAATCTTCCACAGAACTAACTTCATGGTCTATCATTTCATAACTTACTGAGGATAGAGGGGTGGGGGCATGGGGTAACTGGGTGATGGACATTAAGGAGGGCACATGATGTAATGAGCACTGGGTGTTATATAAGACTGATGAATCACTGCACTCTACCTCTGAAACTAATCTACTATATGTTAATTAATTAAATTTAAATTAAAAATATAATAACAAATAATTTATTGATGATAGAAATAAGAAACTTTACAACAAAGCATGTTTTGGGGATTTGCTATAACGTGGTTAGAGACATTGTCCAATATGATATTAACTTTTTTCTTTTTTTTTAAGATTTTTTTTTTTTAAATTTATTTATTTGGCAGAGAAATAGCACAAGTAGGCAGAGTGGCAAGCAGAGGGAAAGGGAGAAGCAGGCTCTCCGCTGAGCAGGGAGCCCGATACAGGGCTCGATCCCAGGACCCTGGGATCATGACCTGAGCCGAAGGCAGCCGCTTAACTGACTGAGCCACCCAGGCGCCCCTTAAGTAAGTTCTTTTAAGATTCTATAAGATAAATATATTTTAGCATGTATTACCCCCCAAAATGTTTGTCTTTCTTGGAGAACTAGTATTTTTTTTTTCTTTTATCAGTTAATGAAAAAATAGACTTTTTTGTTTCTTTTGTTTTGTTTTGGCTGTTAGGAAATTCAGATTATATTTATTTATATTTGCTCCATACTTTTTTGAATTCCTTTTTCTATGTTAAGTATTGTATAAATATCATGTTAATAAGCTGATTGAAATATCTGATCCAGAAAAAAGATTATTTTCAAAAGTACAATGTGACTCTAATTTATCCTATGTCACAAAAATAAAATATATTTTATATCTTATGTTAAATATACACTAAAATTATTTAAGCTGATATACTTTCAAAAACAATAAACAAAGGATGCTCACTGTTGTTATAGGTGTGGAAAGAAAAGCAGTCTGAAATGCGGCCTGGTAATGGTGAAAAAATCCACTAAAGAATTTGGCAAATCTTTATAAGTGGACTTGAATAGGTAAAGCTAATTAAAAAATAAATTTTGTTGTAAAAAGCTATTATTTCTAAGAAAACAAGCATAAATAAAGATAATAGTTTATATATAATCACTGCAGCATAAAATTGTAAAAATATTTTATGAAAGTATCTCCAACCAATGGAAACCATGAACTAATGCAATACATAGAATTCCAACTTGTCATATATTTAAGGGAATTATTTTACTTAAAAGAGTAATGCACAGTGGAAAAAAGCAACAAGAAGTAAATCCTGCTTAAAATTACATTGAAAAATCATACTTAGACATACAGATATGATATTTTTAAAAACTGGAAGAAAATACATCATAATGTTAATTTTTATTTTAAAGATTTATCTATTTATTTTAAAGAGACAGAGGAGGGTGGAAGAGCAGAGAGAGAGAGAAACTCAAGCAGACTCCACGCTAAGTGTGGAGCCCAACCTGGGATTTGATCTCATGACTCCGAGATCACAACCTGAGCCCAAACCAAGAGTCCAACACAACCTACTCTGCCAACCCAGGCGCCCCCATAATGTTAATATTACTTAAATCTTGGCAATAGGATTTCCAGTGGTCCTTCTTTTGCTTTTGATTGTTCTGTTTTCTAATTTTGTATAATGAGTATCACATTAGTCAGAAAAAAATAAAAATACGGGGAAAAAAATCAAAGGTGAAGGGGAAACCATGAGTTAACTTTGATATTAGTCCAGTTAAGAAAGTTCTATTAGAGAACATGTGTAGGCAAAGAAATTTACTACTCCACTTTATTACAAGCTGATATCAGTATATTTAAGATGATTCTAAGTTCTGATATAATAATACATGTTAGCCCAAACACCCCTAATTCCACAAATCACTAAATATTATGGAAAAATAGCTGACAGCAAATTTGACAATCACCACAGAGTTTTCAATGTGTTGACACAAATTGTCCTGATTCGAATTGATTCTTGTGGTACTCTATATGGTAAGCGGATTGTATATTAATGCTTTTCTTATTCAAAGAGGTTGCATGACACTCAAGCTCACTTACAGCTGCCCCATGTGGAATCTAGATTCTAACTCACACTAACTCATGTCTTAAGATTGAAACTTTCGGGAAGTCATGGGACAGAAGACTCACTGTTTTCTGATGTCTTTTGTCTATGTCTTTTTCTCTTTCCCTCTCCACCCCTGCCCCCAACCTTCTCTTCTCCCCACAGTGCAATATTATTTACTTCTCCACAAAGCAGTTAGGTTAGTGCCTGGAATCCAGAGCACATGCTGTATTTGTTAATGAATAGAAGTCAGACTTTTCGTATTGGCTTGAAAAAATGGACTCTGAGTCTCCTTTACGAAAAAGCTGTGTTCATTTACCTTTTCAGAAAAAAAAAAAAAAATCCACTCAAAACTTTTCCTTGATTAAAAAAAAAAATTATTTTTTCTAATAATTACCTCACTTGCATGTGAACAACAGGATATACTTCTGTTCACAATAACAGAGGCCCATGTGCCTCTCATTCCATTTCTGTCAGTCATGCTGCCCAAAACCAGACAGAAGTCAGGTACCGATTGGCTGTTGTACAAGGCACACTCAGCAATCCCATGTACTCTGATGTTAGCACCGCTGCGGCAGGCCTTCAAAATTGGCCCTGTCACTTTAAATATAACAGACAATAAATCATCCCTCTGAGACAGCCCCTAAGGAAAACAGGGAAAAAATAGAAATAGCATTTAAAAGCCCTTTTCTATTACAGTGCCTCTAGGGAGCTTTTAAAAACTGGAGCTTTTTTAAAGTGAATTTTATGCTTTTTGGGGCTTTTAAAAGTGTTTCTAGAATCAACCTTGAAATTCTATGACCAAATCTTCCATCAGATCCGTTAATTTAGGTCTTTGTTATGCTAGGATTGTCATATGTGCTCAACTTTTCTCCTCAATGCTTTCCATACTCTATGTGTTTCCTGCTCCAACCTCTTTGTCCTTCTGCCGGTATTTCTTGTTTGGTCTTTCTTTCTTTCTTTTCTTTTTTCCTTCATCAAATATGCTTTTAGTTCCCTCTCCTCTAAGATAACCTTTGGTCTCTTTGTAACTCAGACACAGATAATCCTAACTAGACGACCATGCAGATGATGCAGAACTTTTTCAGTTGGCAGGTTGGAGCCACGATCCTCCTCCTATAGCAGAATTTTCCAAGGCACAACTGAACCCCATTCATCGCTTTCTCATAAGCCTCCTCCCCTCTTATGCCTGTGGCTCTTTCTAGTTGATAAGAGAAGAACATCAAGATAAAAAAGAAATTTGACTTCATTTGGTTAAGAACCTTAATCAAATCCTGACAGGAATACATAGTAAATATACATAGAAGCTTCTCCCTCTCCCGCTCCCCCCTTCTTGTGCTCTCTCTTTCTCACTCTCTCTCTCTGAAATAAAATAAATAAAATCTTAAAAAAAAAAAAAAGAATAAGTGATCCAAAATCACAGCCTCACCCTTGTGTAACCAGTACTCAGTTACAACAACTCAAGCAAGTTCATGCAGCATGATGGCCCAATAAAACAGTATGGATCCCTGGCCTTTATCAGTCTTATAAATTAAAAATATGTACTGAATAAGACACAGTTCATCTTAATATTGAAAAACATACACGCTCAAGTAACAACTGACACTAATATGACATGTCTTCTTACAGCCTCTGCTATATGAAGAAAGGGAGGAGAAATCCAACTCAATACTGAGCTGGTATCTTTTGATAAATTGGGGAGGCCGAAGTATGAAGTGAAAAGCAGTGAGAAAAGATTATTCTGACACCTTTCGGATTTATAGACTTCCCAGGCTCCTTAATGGCCATTCATCTCACCTGGCCTGCCAGAGTCATTCCAGCCACCCTCTGGGTGAGTGCTTATTACCTACAAAGCAGCAATCAAATTATTGTAGGGAATTTACTGAGTGAGATAAATAAAAGCTGCCTCAGTCAGTGTTTCTCACAGTGTTTTCTCTGGAACATAAGTCTCAGGAGAAGCTCTAAAAATGTCCCACAGACTGTAAGTGTGGTCAACGCTACATGCCCTAACACCTCTACAGAGTCCTCTAGCGTAGTAAAAGCCCTGAGAAGTGCTACCAGAAAGAAAGCTGTTTAGTTTTGTTTCCCTCAGCATTTAACCAGAGTCCATGGCATTCTTACTTTAACTAAAATTGATGATCATTCTTTGAAAACTTTAGAAAATCTAGACTAAGCACTTGCCTAGGAGAAGATCTCATCCAGGAGACTATTTTGGAATTTGAAACTTGGTAATGATCATTAAACCAAATGATTAGATGGAGAAAAATAGTTAAGAAGGAATGCTGCAGGTTTGAATTAATGATTTCCACCACTAAAAGAGAGAGAAATGTACCAGCAGATCACAGTCATTAAAGATGACCCATCAGTGGACAGCATTACATACTGGGGAACCGATGTTGGAGAAAAATCAAAGAGGTGGAGGTCATGTTTTATTTCACTTGTAGCCCTTTTCAAATTCAGTCCTAACCAAACCTGATTAAAGTAAATCCTTTTTTTACAGCCTGTGGAGTCTATAAGATTATGGTGTTAATGGAAGTGCGATTCGATCCGTCAGTAATGGTGCATGTCGGGACCCTGGCGCCTCTGACAAGTCCATTTTTTAAGACGTATTTATTGTTTTTTTTTTTTTTCCTCCCTTCTGTTCTCTGCATTGCGGGGTTTAATTGAACAGTTTAAAGCAATTCTTCTTCAAGGCCCATTAATTGATTTTATTTGTGTATTCTCTAGGGGTCAAGGAAAAGGGAAAAAAAAAAACAATAAAATTACAGCTCTGGTTTTCACTGTCATACTCTCCCTGGCAATTCATAGCTCTAATTTTTTTTGTTTCTTTTCTCCGCCTCCATCTTTTTTCTTATGGTTTTCACAAAGTGCGATTTTATAGGTTTGTTTTGCAGCATATCACGAGTTTATTCAATCCTGATAGGAGTTCACCCTGAAGAAAATAATAAAATGCACCCAGATTTGATAAACCATGTAATAACCAGGAGTTCTTCAAGATAAATCCTAATGAAAGGGGACGCTGTCATTGAAACAGTCATTAAACCTTATAGGCTTATGGTGCAACAAAGCACCACACATCTTCTTTCTGTCATAATAGGACAGTCTCTTGACCTATGTATACATATATGCACACAGTGTGTTCATATTTACGCACAGAACCCACCACTAGGCCTGGATGGCTTTAGGTCTGTTAAGTAGGAATGAAGATGATATATGGATTGCAAAACAGTATACTCAGAAGGTGGACATAGTAGATCGAAACTGCGATTCTGCCAAGGGCAGAAGCTATAACAACACATCATAACATCATACCTCAAGAGACTTTGCCCTATTATGACACAATGTTTTATATCACACAAAATGACCTGTACCATTTTGGATGCTGCTATCAAACAGTAGCTAATCCTTACACTGATGCTATGAAGTAAGTATTACTAGCACCATTTAATCATCAAAGTCTGAGACTCAGATTTATTAAGTAATCTGCCAAAGATATAGATGGGGTTTAAATATGGATCTAATTTGCTCCAATGCCTGTACTTTCCCATCATTTGTATATATGATTGTCTTGGAAGCTTCTTTGCAATGGCTTTTATTTCATTAAAAATGGAAGTATAAAAAAGCCATTTAGAGAGATGGCTTTATTTTTTTTCACACTGCCTCCCCAGCACAGGCCATAAACAAACACCAGTTGGATGCCTGAGTAAGATGCCTATCCCATCACTATCATATTGCTCCTGCTTTGAGTCTCACTCCAAGACCAGTCCTTTGTGGGCATCATTCCCACAATGGCTGGCATAGAAGACAGGAAAGTGACAGGACAAGTAAACACCAACCCATACCCCAAAACTTGATGGACAACCTACCTCCAAGCCTCTTGGCCATCTGTGTGTTCCTTCCGCCATATGCTTCTCTCTGCTCAATTCCCGTCCATTTATCCTAGTTCTTTGGATGACGTTCTAAAAGATTCTTCAGCTTAGGTCTTTCATTAAAATGTAGGTCAAATTTATCTTCAACACAGACTAGTAAAAATATGCCATTGGCTTCTGGTTCCCAATTATCTTCCCCTGAACGTTTTGAGATTGAGTGTTTAAGACTGACTGACATTGAGAGAAAGGTGGGGTTTGGGGAAGAAGGGGTTATATAGGACATAATATATAGGAAGGCTTCTTTTTTTTTTACTTGTTTTAATTTTGTCGATAGGGGAAAAGGGAAAATGAAAAGTTTTAAATTCACTTCCAGAATATCAACAGAACATCTTCAAATAAGAGGAACGTATATTTGCAAATGTACTGGTAAACTGGAAATCTCAGAAGCACAGCCCTCTTGTTGAAGGGGTGCGCTCTATACTCTTGATGGTCCTATAGTCCAGACAAAACACTGTCCTCTTTCTCATCTCTACACTTTCATGTCCCTTCTCTCTTTCCTCTGCCTAGGACATCATCTTCCTGGAACCCCTTTATCTCCATTCACCTTTGACAACTTTCACTAACTTATGAGACTCTTGTTAGCACCTCCTCAATTTTCTCTGTTTTCTAATAGATATTGGCAGTGAAATCCTTCAAAGGGCCAGGCAAGCAAGTGGTGCTAAGGAGAACTCATTCCCCTCTGAAGCCAGGTGTGATGAATAGGGATTGTTGGAAGGGGTATTTACATAATCTTGAAGGGATAGTGCCAGGTGATGACCACTACGGAGGGAAAGAAAGCAGGTTTACTTTTTGCAAATTGTTACAACAAAAGAGAACATATTTGTAAATATGTCCTACTCCTATGAAATGGACAGACTGTTGTACAGAAAGATCCATGCTCCTGGACATGTGCTCTTTTCCGATTCTCTCCAACCTGCCAATGCCCCATCAAAATACATGTCACATTCTACCATAAGCTTTGGTTTGCCTGGATCTCCCCTCAAAATGGAATCAACTCATGCTCATCACTATATTCCTAGCCCCTCCTTAAGTATCTGGTATATAAGAGATGCTCCATAAATACATTCTAGCACAAATAAAAGAATGAATAAGAAGAAATTCCTTTATAAGCACTACTATACATTGTGAAGAAGACACAATTCTTGGCGATAGTGGGGCAAAAAACCCAGTGAGGGTCAAGAACTGGCCTAGTATGAAGCTATGGATGAATTTGGAATTTCTATTATTAGGTTAAATGAAACTCCTGGTGACAGAAAAACAGTGTTTACGTGGGAATTTATTTCAAATTCCAAATGGCGAGTTTACAAAAGAAGCTTTAGAATGCAACCTGCACTGCTCAGAGCAAATATCCATCAGTACAGAGGGCTTATAAGCACAAACAAACATTCACCTCCATGGGTAGCCCTAAGGATCCTGATCCGGAGATAACTAGCTCTAGCATGTTCTTCACTCTTGGAAGTGCCTATCACAGTTGTTCCACATTTGAAACAACTGTTTTGAGTGTGTGTGTGTGTGTGTGTGTGGGTGTGTACAGTGGATTGGAGGGAGGAGAAAACTGTGTCATCAAAAGGCCTTTTACAAAATGTACATATTTTACTTAGGAGAATGTAAATATTGAACCAATACATTTTTCTCATTAATACATTAGCAGAGAGTACCATCTTCATTTTCATCAGAACGCTAAGTTGTCAGGTGGTTAGAGTAGAGCAGATTCTTTTCAACATGAGGGTAATAGAAAAAATGCTGCCTTCCCCTTCTGAGGCTGCCTACAAACTCACTTTGAATCGAAGATTCAAACTTTGCACACACCATCTGTCTTTATTTTTATTTTTCTAATTGTCTCCTGAGATACTAATACGATAGTAGAAGATAACCTTCCTAGAAGAATCTGACCCCAGGAAAAGTGCATACAAGCATACACATGCATGCAAAAATAACCAAACTCATTTTCATCTAAGAAGAAATGTTCTCTAATGGCATTACTTTGACCTGATACTATGATCAGTTTCCACTGAAAACTTCCCTTATTACAGAAGTATGCAATCTCTGCAGCCTAGGTTTTCAGTAACAAAGGAATTTGGATAACAGATTATTTACTTGCATTTATTGGTAATGTCAGTAAACACAATCTTCTTCCTGTCTTGTACCTCGTCTCCCTAAATGGTCAAGTTTACAAGCAGACCGAGCATCTAAACTTTCTTCTCCAGATTAAAGAATTCCTCTCATATACTCATTAACATCCAATTTTGTTCTAAAACCCTATGTGAGGGTCCACTTACATCTGCTCAAATTGATCAGGCTTCATTTTAGCTCCCAATTAAGTAATTTCAACCCAACTAGATCTATCCAATACAACAAAACCAAGGATTCGTTTTTCCAGTACTTTCTGTCATATAAAAATGCAGCACAGTCTTTTAAATGAATATATTGTTATGAAATCATACATGCACACACTCAGCAAAATTATACCTCCTTCATAATAGAGTGGATGCTAAGGTGTCTGTGTCCCAACTTCATTTTGCTGCTCTAAGCAAAAAGCAGGCAACATCACTAGTGGCTAAATCAATATCAACTCTACTAATAAGAGCAAAATGAACACGTGTCCCTGGATATTTCTCTTTCAGTCACTCTAGGTCTAAAGCTCTCTAGTTTTAGCTTTAGTCTTGAATGACCATCAAAGACATTGTGCCTGAAGAGGGTCACTGCCAAGCAAACATGTGTGGGACCAGACCAGAAGAAATTGCCCAACAGACTTGTGGGGCTTGGGAGGGCCTGGTGGAAGTCAGGCCGTTATATTTGCATTGCATAATTGGCGGGGCCTGTCCCAACACTGCTGGAGCCCGCAGCTGCTCTCTGCTGAGAACTAATTCCACCTGATCTCTTTAATAGCATAATGAATTTAATCTTCTCCACATTCAACCGGAAGCCAAAGAGCACAGTTTATGGCTAAACCTGCGTTTGCGGAGAGATGACAAGAAACCTCTCTGGTGATAAGAATTAATTTGGAGAAGGGTGCTGACAGAGTCACTCAATCCTTCATTTGGTTGAGGTACTTTCCCTCTTCCAGGGAGCAGGGATTTGTATGGTCTGAACTTCCCCTTCTCTCCTCAAGAAGAACTCCAGGAGATGAGAAGTAGACTTAGAGATTGGTATGGGCTGAACTGCATCCCCCAGATGCAAATTCATATGTTGAAGCCTTACTCCCCTTACCTCAGAATGTGGCTGTCATTGGAGACAGAGTCTTTAAAGAGGTCATGATGTGGAAAAGAGGCTCTTGGAGAGAGTTGTAACCCAAAATGACTGGTTTCCTTAAAAGGAGAAATTTGGACACACAGAGACACCAGGGTTGCATGCATGGAGGAAAGACCACGTGGGGACACAGGAAGAAGGCACCCACCTACAAGCCAAAGAGAGAGGCCTTAGAAGAAACCAAACTTACTGATACCCTAATCTTGGGCTTCTAGTCTCCAAAACTGTGAAAAAATAAGTTGTGGGTGATTAAGCCACCCAAACTGTGGTATTTTCTTATGGCAGACCTAGCACACTAATAACACTAGATAACATTGGGTTATCTAGCATAACCCAATGAAGATTTTCTCTACAGAATCCCTTAGGTTTTCATAGAATAGAGCCAGGAAGGGACACCTCTCTAACACAAGGCAACTGCTTGCATCTAAAAGCGGGTCATTTTGTTAGGAAGTTCTGTGTACTGAGGCAGGTGATCCTCCGTATGACTGCCATGCCACTGTCCAAATTCTGTTTTCTTGGTTTAGAACCAAATCAAATGTCTTACTGGGCAGCTCTTCAATTACGTGAAGGCAGCCATAGTGCCTCCATGTGCCTTTCTTAAATCATCGCTTTCAAGTTGAACCTTTCCTAATGCTTTCAAATACTCCCCATACTCTGCTGTTCTGGGTGCATTATATAGAATGTCTGTCCTCCTTTAAATCCCTTCCACTGGGTCATTGCTTCTTTTCAAATAAGATATGCCTGAAGTTACTAACTCAGATGTTATCCAGCAGTGTGAAGGGCTTTAGGATTATTCTTCTGTTTTCACCACCATATTTCAGGATCCTTTCCATTAGGAAAGGATGAAACACAGAGATCTTTAAGTCCCAGAATGGAACGGACATGTGGTAAAGGACCTGAGGGGACCATGACAATTTCCAAATGTGACAAATGGGAACTGAGGGCTACTGACTAACTTTCCATCAGCTGAATATGTTTAGAACACATTATTTTAAATATTGTTAGGATATACTCCCAGTAGTATATTTTATTGATATATACTTTGATGTGTGAGATATATATACATATTCAGGTTCAAGTAGCTTTACTCATATGGTTCATATTATTGTAAAAATATGAACATATTGGGGTGCCCGGATGGCTCAGTTGGTTAAGCATCTACCTTCAGCTCAGGTCATGATCTCAGGGTCCGGGGATCGAGCCCTGCGTCAGGCTCCCTGCTCAGTAAGGAGTCTGCTTCTCCATCTCCCGCTGCTGCTCCTCCCGCTCATGCTTGCTCTCTCTCAAATAAATAAAATCTTTAAATTTATATAAAGTATTTTTCCCAAAGATTCAGAAATCCCAAAATCAAAAACAAAAGCCTCAGTATTACAATGGTGTCCACAGGAGTGAACAAGTTTCCATAGCACACTAAAGAGGAATATTACTGTAAATATCCATTAAAGTTCAAAATGCCACTCAATTGAATCTGCAATTTGCAGCTTAGGAGTAAATGGTCAGAAATGATGGCGCCCCCAGGCATTAGTATATGAACAGAGTTACAAAAATAGAATAACAGTGTATATTTTTGGTTTCAATTTGCTGATCTATGTATACCGTAAAGCAATATCCAACTTCAAAGACTTTCATGCTTGCCCAACAGGTGTTGAAAACAGAACATAATTAAAACCTTTCTTCCCTAAACACTACATGCCTCCTTAAAATGTTGAACATAAAATCTACCCAACATGAAATAGGATACAGCTATACCGCCGTCTATCGTATTGACTTTCAACAGTTCTCCTATTATATAAACATATCAAAAATACCCAGAGGCTAAGGCAGGGCTATAAAAATGTTTGGCACATGCAAGAGAATTTGAGAGCTAGCTTAGAGGCACAGTAAATAACAGACACATTAGTTATTTCAGTTACTGGAAAAAGGGTAACCAATGTCTTCTTCTCCCATAGCAACTATTTTCTCTATTCCATTCTTGGCATAATCTCTCTAGAAAATTACGAACCCTGATATACTTGAGGAACTTCCTCAAAAATGTAATAACAATATGGAAATACCTTTCAAATTCTACCCTAAAGAGAGAGGTCTGCTTTGCTATTGTTGTTCACTACTGCACAAGACTCCCCTTAATCCCAAATTATTTTGCATTTAGCATTTGAGCTGCCAGAAGATAATGTCAAAAAAGACAGACCGCTTGATGAAAAGAAAAGGTAATGAACTAACAAGGGAGCCATAATCACTCCACAGATCAAGGGAAAGATGAAATGGTTTCTAAGGGGAAATGGATGTATCAAAATGTTTTTCCTAGAAACTCAAAGCACTCTGTTTTAAAGGCTAACCTTTGGGGGGCAAAGATGTAATGTCTGATTATCACATTACTACTGATAATCTCGGAACCATAATATCCCATTGTTTTCCTGACTAGAGGAAAAGTGACAGAAAAAAAGAAGAAAGGTCTAGTCTTTTCCATCAGGCGAATGGCTTTTCTACCATATGGCATTAGCTGATACAAAAATGATGCCAGTGACGGGGGTCCATTGTGTGGGCCTTTCGGATGAAGCATGAGTGCCTGCCTGACACCTGTCACACAGCCCAGACACCCGAGTTGGCATATGTACATCTAAATTAGAATAATTTAACCATCATTAGCCCCTACCTATGTTGATGAAGGGTACAAAGACTTACTTACAATTTGGGGGCGGGTGGGGATGGGGCCTTGATTTTAGACTTGGTGGAATTTCTGTGAGTAGACCAAATACTGCTGTGTCATTCCTCCATGCTGTCAGGCTTTATGCCCAGAACTCCATTTATTTGGAGACTTGGAACCTGAAGTCAAGGATACCTCATGCTCTAGTGTTTTCAGTAGAAAAATAAGATGAACTGTCAATTGACTGATTTTTTTATAAAAACGAACAGTCTAGGATTTATGGGGCAAATAAATATTGTTCCAGGAGAGCTGGCAAGCGTGAGTAAGAGCACAAACTGCTGGTATGTTATCTGCAACCTCCCACACACATACTGTGAGCTGCAACTCAATAAGTGGATGATTATAGAGGTTATAAGAAAAGTAGAAATAAATACAATGAAGTTTAAAGAACACCTGGTATGAAAGATACCTTGGTTTCCAGCAGAGACCTTCGTCTCTTGGGAAGCAATTAAAGAGTAGTGGTTAAGAGGGCAGGCTCTGAAGATAGCTGGCTTGGGCTCATAATTGGTTCATAGCCAGTTAGGAGCCGTGGGATTGGACCCAGTCACGAAAACTCGCTAAGCCTCAGTTTCCTTGTATATACAAAAAGTTTACACTGTTGCCTGCCTTGTAAGGTTATAGAGAGAAACAAATGAATTACTCCTCCTAAAGCCCTTATTATAGTGCCTGACTCATGATATGTGCTTAATAAATGCTAGATGTTAATATTACCTTTAATATAGTGCATATGATCTGGCATATTCTGATTTACAATGTCACTATTTTCTTGTCCCCAATACTACCTATTTTATTTTTATTTTTTTATTTTTAAAAGATTTTATTTATTTATTCATGAGAGACAGAGAGAGAGAGAGGCAGAGGGAGAAGCAGGCTCCCAAGGAGCAGAGAGCCCGATGCGGGACTCGATCCCAGGACCCTGGGATCATGACCTGAGCCGAAGGCAGACGCTTAACCATCTGAGCCACCCAGGTGCCCTACTACCTATTTTAATTGAAAGCAGAAATGCAGCAGCTTCTCAAGTTGGAGCCCATGCAGAATAGTTATAGAATATACTATACTTTGAGATTTATTAATACTCCTGGTGAACATATTTTTTGCAAAAAGATAATCATGTTCATGGAATGGTTTAAACAATGCTTTATTTCCTGAGACAAATGAATTAGATCTTACATATATTTTTGAAAACGGTACACACATAAAAAGGATAGTTAAGCTAATCTGATTTATTTACTTTCATTAACCTTTTATGTGTGGTCCCAAAGGAGTCATGCTTTGTCCTAGGTCTGTGTGAAAATTGCATCGCTGACTTGAACTTTCAGAAAAGGAGAAAGCATTCTGTTAAGAAAATGTGAGTTAAGTCATTAGCTTAAGTGCTGTGAAGAAATTTACATAGATTCATATACACATTAATTAACTTAATAAAGCATATTAAGAAAACCGCATCTAGTGATCTAGTTTTAGCCAATAGCTCAAAAGCACCATAAGTTCAGTGTCCCAAATTATATCGCTTACCACCAGTGCCTGGCACACACTCTGCTCCAACGTAAACGCTCCATTCTAACTGATGAATTGAGGAGTTATCTGTGTGTGCACGATATTTAGATTCCATTTACAAAGTTCACTCTATTATATTTAGGATATGTTCCACTAATTACAGCTACTATTCTGATGAAATTCCTTATGCCAGACCCTTTAAAGATACTATTCCTAATCTGTTTTTACAGATGAAGAAATTTAAAGCTCAAATGTGTCAGAGCTGGTTGAGTTCAAGGCTAGTAAGTGCTAGAATCAGACCTGATCAACATTCCAATCTCTGTTCATCCTGTGATACTTTCCAACTCGTTCACATGTCAGCTCCTCTGTGCCTAGATATGTGGTATGAGTTCAGACATACATAATTATCCCTTCTAGGTTTTCTTTTTATCTCTATGAGAAAATTAATTATGCAACAGGGAGCACTAATTATTCCCTTTCATACCCCCCAATTAAATAAAGATTTATGCTAGTAGGCAGCAAGGATAATTCTCCTTTAATGAAATACGCTTTTTATATTCAATGTTCCAAGGAATAAATTTACTATTTCATATACATTTGGTTTTACTATTTGCATAGTCCTTCATTCAGCTGTGTTAGCTTCACCAAAACAGTTAAACCCTGCTCACCCATTCTGTCTCAGTACCTACTGTGAAAGCCAAAGGTTTTCAGCTGCAATGGGTGTTTGTTTTTATAATCTTTTATCACTCTAAGGAATATTATTAATAAATCACTATTTCTCTATGTTGGAAGAAGGCCAGCATTCTTTTGGATGTGCATAGGTAAACATTCTTGGGTTTAAGATGTAAGTAAGGAGGGCTTTACCCACCCTTTTAATTATAAGGAAATGTGGAATTCAGTGGTGCAGAAAACCCATCTGCAGTCTTGCCCAAAGGGGATTCTTTTAGGTTATTTTGTTAAACCTGGATCAGACAGTAAAATCTCATTCATTTTTGGTCACAGCAAGGCCAAACTGAAGTCTATTTTCTGAAAATAGTCACAGAGTTAAAATTCTAATGGTAAAATAGTAACATTCAATGAAACTACAACTTTTCTGGAAAAGCGTCTCACCTTAAATATATGAAACATAGCAACAGTTTCTCAGGATAAGAATTAATGAACTAGTGATCCCCCATAAAATAAATTAGGTTTTCAAGCGACTGGCTTCATTTAAATAATCAACATACATATTTCAGGAAAAAAAAAAACTTGCAATTACTGAAAAATTAAATAATATGAGTTTAAAAACAGTAACAGTAATTATTATATTTTCAATTTACTGGTAGGTTACTGTGTGTCCAATCCTCTGCTGAGTAATTCACATTTATTAACTCAGTTATCTATACTTCAATTCTATAAGGCAAATACTTCTCATACCCTCAAATTATGCTGTTTCATATCAAAACAGACTAGGATTAGCAAGGAAGAGCAACTTGACTAAGGTCTCAGGGTTAGTATGTGACACTCAAATGGGACTGACTCCAGGGCATAAACTCTTAACCTTCATGCATATTCAGTGGTATAGGTCAGTGGGTCGGTTTCCAAACTCCAATGTGAGGACAGGTGCTAATTCTTAAACTTTGAGCAGTCTTCAAGGTAAATGAGAAAAATAAGCATTAGAAGGAAACATTCCAAAAAGCTTTTTCAGTTATAGAGGAATAATTTTTCCATGTTTTTTTGAAAGAATCATAATTGCACATGGTAATCTAGTTTTATTTTGCTTTTATATATCCTTATTTGAAAAAATTAAAATGTTGGCAAATAAGTGCTATTCTTCCACATTAAAAAATAAAACACACTTTTAGGAGTTGAATGAAAAAAAAACTTTCAAGCCATTTCTGTGTACTGGATAGGTTTGAGCTGTTGCCTGAATGAGGAATCCCTTACTGGGATGCTCAAGGGTGACGGTGTTAAAGATCAGCAAGAAGAGTAGATGGAGAAAGGTAACCATGTGAATAATGGCAGGGATGTGGGAAATACTGAGAGGAAGCAGAAAGAGTAAAAATTGTTATGAGCCTAAATGATTTGGAAAATTCAGAGAAATAGAAAACTCTGGGGGAGACGATGCTATATTATATGGGTACATGGTGGGTTGACTATTAACTTGCTCCTGAACATGTTGAGTTTGTGGTGATGGATTCAGAAGGGAAAGTATCTGGCAAGCAATACAAGGAAAACTGCTGGTTTCCAGATCAGATAAAAACTGAATTCTTCAAGGTAAGCAATGTGGTCTCTATAATAGGTTGAAGGGTGGAAAATGGTTCATCTCTCATCCTTGACACCTGTTCCTGTGATTCATCTCCCCCTTGGAGATTTATCTTAAGTGAATATTGCCACTACTGCATTGGCTTGGAGTGGGGCACATCCTTTCATCCTCGCCTGAGCCTATCCCTTCTCTCAATTTTCCAATTCAGAATTGAGATCAGGCTGGTATATTCCCCAATGGTTAAAGGCTCAGAGTAACAAAATGGAAATTAACACAAAGTATATAACATATAATTAGGTCAGTGACTTTTAACCTCCTTGGGTAGCTTTGAGAATTTGATGAACCTCCCCATAAATACACACAATTTTGCACTGCCATGGAGAAACTCCTCCAACATACCTAGACTCCTCAAATCTCAAACCCAGGAGAGAAAAAGAGACGTGAGAGATGTAGGAAGGAACTCTTTCTCTGGTTGGTTAAGGCCCATTTTCATCTGCAGATGATTGGCCTGGGGAATATACATTCCCTTCAGTGATATTTAACCTGTCTCCCTCCTCTGACGTAGGGGTCGAATCTTAGTTTATGTCTCCCAAAGGTCAACCATATAAAATGCAACACAATAAATTCAACATGGGTACAAGAGATACACATGTGCAGTACAAGAGGTGTACTTTCATCACAGAAATAACGTTAATAAAACAGGGCTTAGTAACCCCACAATCCCAAATGCCGTATCAACTCAGGACACATTGAAACTAAACACCAATCCACAAATCTACTTCCAGAACTCTGACTAGTTCTATATTTCTATACTGAATTTTTTTTATTGAGGGAACAAGAAAGAATAGATTATACTGACAAATACATACACGGCAAAGTTGTCTTTAAATCCCTTCTTCCCCACATCTCTCTTCCCAAAGCTTCATGCATCCTGGCATTTGCTTGAATCTGTTCAAAACATAAGTCTCTGCCCCTTTTGTCTTTCTCATTTCTCGATGTACTCTCTTTCTTCACTTATGTTCCCTCCTCCAGGCTCACCCTTGTTCTTTCCTTAGTGGGTCTCTCTGTGCCCTATCCTAAGGAGAAATATCTATTCCCCTCTGAAGACAAGCAGCTGTGAGAGCTGCACACAAGACTCTTTGGAGGAGCTGATAGAGGACACATTAGTCAAGCTGAGAGCTATGAAAAAAGAAATGATATTTGTTTTTTGCATTCAACTGTAGTCTGAATACTTCACACAGTGCTTGACGCTTAATTTTTCAGTATATTTGTTGAATGAATAGAGAAGTTCTGTTTGGATTTCAGTCAGAGTTCAGCATTAGAAATCTTGACTTGCAGAAGTTCACTGAATGTCAAAATTCTGATGGGCCATATGCATAAGAATGAAGCCTTAATAAGATATAACTAAAGAAAAGTCATCAGAATAACATCATATAGGAAAAGAGAAGACACAGTGTCCCAGAACTGAATCTGGGAGAGAGGAAGGAAAAAAAGAAAATGAGGAATTAGCAAATGAAAGATCATCTTAAAAGAGAGAGAGAGAGAGACCACAGGAGAAACAAGAATGCATCATCACGAATCCATGAGAGAGAGTTACAGAAGAAAAATTCAAGGTCAACAACACATCACTGAGGAGAACCCAAATAGCATAATCCCTCACATCAGTGTGCAATTTAATCATCAGGAAGAATTTTCTTTTGACCTTCTTAATCAAAGTTTCTTGATCTGGTGTGCTTGCAAAAAGGTTGGTAGCATCACGAAATTAGTATCTGAAACTCTGGCTGATGAAGGAAAAACAATGAAAAATAACCTGGATTTGCTCATAGTCCTGAGGACTAAATGGAATACTCCATTTTATTTCATGTGCATATGTGATTCTAGGCTATTTTTGGAAATAATTCATATCCAGGTTAGCCTGGAAAAATAGTTTTATAAGAAAGGAACAAAAGAACTGTAGAAAGTAAAAAACTATTCCAATTGTTAATCTACATTTTAATAAATAGTATTATGAATTATGCTTATAAAGTTCAAGTATTCAAGCTGTTGGGGACAAATCTCATTACTAGCAATAATTAACCTATATTATGAATGAATCGTCTTTGAAATTTCAATTAAACTTATGATTTTAAAAGTAGACTATTTCAACCAAAGAATTTTGTTTCATTACCTCCATCTTTAAATGATTAACTATTTTCCTTTTCTTAAAAAATCTTATTTCTAAAAGAATGCTTAAGTAACCAAAGACATTGGATATTTGCAGCTCATTTTATATAATCACATGGCTGATGTTTCAATTATTGTAATATGGACATACAGAAAGACATCTGAGCATAGGTCAAGAAAAAGTGAAGGGCTGAACTGTATGTTTGTGTGTGAGACAGAGGGGGTATTTGTTGAAGGGAAGCAGGAAAGAATTCAAGAAGTTCTGTCCTACCAGGATTTACAAGGAGTGGAGAATAATCTCTCTTATTTCCCTTTTCTTCCTTTATTTTGAACCACCCTCAGCTACAACTTTAAAATTAGTGGGGCCCTTTGGTTATTAACACTTATATTTTTTCAGAGACACAAGGTGTCTCTGAAAAAATATAAGTGTTAATAACCAAAGGGCCCCACTAATTTTAGTGTTAATAACCAAAGGGCCCCACTAATTTTATATTTATGAATATACATATTTATAAATTTTATAAATTTATAAATATAAATATTTATAAATATGTATATTCATAAATTTTATATTTATGAATATACATATTTATAAATATGCAGTTCAGATCTAGGCAGGAAGAGTCATTCCACCAAAAAGGCTTGAAAAATACCCTTTCAGTATCATTATCTGAATACAGAATGCAATTATCATTTATTTATAATTTTATTTATAAATAAATAATACCAGGGTATTCTCAAATGAATGCTCACAGTAGTAATTCTGAAGTAACCCAATATATAAGAATCAAAATCTTTATCTCAGTCCTCTCTTGCTGAGAACAGGTGAAAAGAATTCTTAGTGGTTGAAGAGACCCTAAAATATAAACCTTTAGAAATCCCTCATTCACTTCAGCCAAGCTTCAGAGTGTGTTCGCTTAACCTTGATCATTACACAATACTCAGACCCCTAGCAACCCAAGACATGGCTGGTTTTCTCCTACCTAGAGTGAGTGTCTGGTTGGTATCCTATATATATATATAGCTGCAGCCTCTTACAAGTTCTTAAGGGAGACTGCATGACGGTGTATAGATCGATCAATGAATCTACAACTACTCAATTAACAGAAAACCAACCCAAATAACACACGGATTTTCAATAATAGGTCACTGGAATTATATCCTTATAACAACTATGTACCAAGTAGATACAGTGTTTATGGAACCTAACAGTCTTGGACAACTTTCTTAAAACTACCGTGTTTATTTTTTGGATTATTTTACAAAACTGGCCTATGAATTTCTTATCAAGCAAGTAGAAAAGTATTCTAAAAAGATTAATGAAAAAAATCTTTCCAAAGTACATTAGAGATTTGCTATGGATATCATGGATTAGTGTTCAAATTGCATTTGATGTTCTTTATAGCATACCTTCCTGAAACACTAAGATGCAAAAGCTAAAATTTGTATTTCCCAGACTTCTTTGTAGGTATGTTTAGATGTTATTTGTATTGTCTAGTTGGAACATTTCAGTTTGATTTGGAAAGGAAAGGAGACTTGAGGCATTTGGTTACTTGGCAGCAGCATTAGCAGAGGTCATAGGTGCTGTGAAGCAGGGTGAGGAACATTCTCTATTTGAGACACTCTTCCATCAGACTCCACCATGGAGCAGTCAGCAGTAATGGAGACTTCCTTAATGTAGCAGCTTATGCAGCTTATGGAGTCATAGAAGAGGAACTGCTTCCTTTGGGATGATGGTTTAATGCTCTCTTTGGGGGTTCCTTATGTCAATCCAGTCTAAACCTATTTCTGTAACCCATCCATGGGTTCCATAATTTTTTTTTATTTTCCTATGATAAAGTACTTCTTGTTTTAAAAAGCTAGAGTGGATTCTATTCTCTACAACTGAATTTGGATCAATATAATAATGTTTTAAAAATCCTGGGTAGCTCAGTCTGTTGTCTGCCTTTGGCTCAGGTCATGCTCTGGATCCCGGGGTCCTGAGATCCAGAATGACCTACTTCAGGCTCCCTGTTCAGTGGGGAATCTGCTTCTCTGCCCCTCCCTCCTACTCACATGGGAGCTCGCTTGCTCTCTCTATCTCAAATAAATAAATAAATAAATAATAAATAAATAAAATCTTTTTAAAAAATCCTACATTCAGATTAAAATTACTAATCCATTCTTTCTTAACACTTTCTCTTCTGTTTCTATTATCTTACCCATGGTGAAAAAGTGGCCCTTTCTATTCACCTACTAGTTGGCTTATTTGGGGAATCAATTTGTAATAGTCTCCTGGGACTAGGTAAAGTAATGTCCTGCCTAAACTGGTAATCTGGTCATTTAATCAATGTACAAAGTTTTAAGGTATGTAGACTTCAGTTTCTCCTCCAATTTTAACTTTTACTTATTTTTTTGAAGAAACTTATTTAAGGTCAGAGTACATGAAAATTAAAAGAAAAAGACTTTGCAGTTGAATATATACTGAGTTGGAAAAATGTTCTTCATGTATTGTTCCTTATAAAAAGCAGGCTACCAAATATATATGTAGAAGGATTCCATTTCTGTAAATAAAATGCTTAAATATTTATCAAAAGAGACTGAAAAATACCACAAAACATTATTAACACTGGATATCATTAGGTGGTGGGATCATAGGTAGTTTTATTATTTTTTTAAAGATTTTATTTATTTATTTTGACAGAGAGAGACAGTAAGAGAGGGAACACAAGCAGGGGGAGTGGGAGAGGGAGAAGCAGGCTTCTCGCTGAGCAGGGAGCCTGATGTGGGGCTCCATCCCAGGACCTGGGGATCATGACCTGAGCCAAAGGCAGACACTTAATGACTGAGCCACACAGTCGGCCTATAGGTAGTTTTAATTGGCCCATTTTGCCCTCATAATTCTTCTCACTCAAAAATACTTCTGATAAAAGGTGATCCAATATTTTGTCTTTAGTGTAGTAGTCACAGATGTGCTTAATCTATTTTATATTCAATATGAAATGATGGAATGGAAGCATCCCCAGCTACTGTCACTAGGGCATTGTTTAATGATGTTACTTAGGAAGAGACAAGGCACTAAAGAAACAGGGGATCCATTTTGCAGTTCAGATCTAGGCAGGAAGAGTCATTCCACCAAAAAGGCTTGAAAAATACCCTTTCAGTATCATTATCTGAATACAGAATGCAATTATCACTGGGAACAGAAAGAAAGGCTTTGGACTCCACAGATGAGAGAATGGGCCAAAAGCCTTACATGGCTTTTCTGTACGAATGAGCTTGTGTAGCCCAGTACTAAAGACATATTCTGAAAAAGTGAATAATAAAAGGTTTGAACTTTATATGGAACCCTGAGGGAGGATACAAGCATCATAGTACATCAGTGGACTGCCTGAGAATGTGCAATTGGATACGATCAAAAAAGCACACAGATAAGGATCTAGATCAAGCAAGAAAAAATTCTCATGTCTCATCTGGTTGTCATTTTTTACTTGTCTCTGAAAGACAAAACAAGACAGTGTCAGAGTCCAAGGCTTTTCTGTCTCTGATGTTGTATACACAATTTTAGGGTAAATAGTGTTTCAAATTCTTCTAACAGTCATTCTCAAAAAAATATTTTGAGATTTTCATGGGATTTCAAGATGAGTATCTGTCTTCACATTTTCAACATAAAAATAATTAGAATGATTAGTCATTTTCTATCAGAGTCAAAATTTTGCTGTTCAAACTAAGCAAAATGAGGCAAAGAAAGAGTAACTACTTCAAGTGTTGTTATAAGAAGGGTTATTTTTGTCTAGGTGTGTTACCTATTACAAGCACATTAATTCAAGCACATTATGTTTCTTGGTACTCTGTGATCCATAAAGTGTATTTTGAGGCAATTGGTCAAGAGAAGACAGAGGGATGTTAACAATGGGAATTAATACACAAAGGGACTGAAATACTGAGCCAAAAATTATAAATTTCACAGTCTTTCTAACTAAGCTAGTCAGCTGTACTTTTGTCACAGAAAGTAGAGGTTATCCTAAAAATTAAAAAACAATCCAATAATATAGACAGAAAAGGGTTGACAAGAACTAGAACAATATTTCCTCTCATTTACTATGAGAGTGTGACTTTTTAGTAGAAAAGTGATGAATTTTGGTAGGAGGGGTGGAAGGTTTCAACACTTTGAGGCACTATGGCTTTGTACATATATATATTTTGTGTGTGTGGAATTACTCCAGAAGGATGACTTTAGAACTTAGAACTTTGGAACTTCCTGAGACTTTGGGGGCATCTCTTCCTAGGACTGGCTTTTTCTTAGAAATCCCTTTCAACTCCAGTGAGTTTGAGGGCACAGGAGGATCCCAAAAAAGAAACTAAGAGTTGGCTTCCCATAAAAGGAATTTATTCCTTTTATATTTAGGTTATACGGTGAAGGTTGTAAGGCTATAAGGGAGGCAGGGATTCAAGGTACTCTCTTACCTAGAAATAATATAGAGCAAATAATTGAAATTTCCTTCAAATTATATTTGTCAAAAACTTGTATGGGGCTAAATAGGCATAGAAGGCTGAGAAGTCCCCAGCAGAGCTGCCCAAATCTAGCTTCTCACTTATAGTCCCATATAAAGTGTCACCAAGCATTACTTCATTCTTAGAGGCTTTCTCCTTCAGGTCTCTTACCATGTTCTCAGAATACGGACAGCACTCACCAATGTGATCCTATGCTTACGTGCCCTGTGTCATGTTTACCTCTTGTGTTTCAACTGGGCTTGGAACAAGCCAGTGACAAGAGCATTGAGCACAGCATCAACCTGCAAAACTAGGTTTGAAAATATAAATGACTCACATTTTTTTCAGGGAAATCTTTTATCACCTTACTTCAACAACTGACATTAATGAGATCATAAATAATTCAAGATAGAACTCTAGGAGACAGAGACATCTACCTTCAGAAAGCCTGAAACAATAACGACAAAATACCAGATAACTTCTAGAATAGGAATAACAGTAATAAAAACAACAGCAAAGGAAACAACAATACTAATTATATTAATCCCCTTCCTTTAGGAGCTATTCTACTGCCCACTGTGGTAGTATTTTGGTTTTCTCATGACTCGCCTTAGTACATCTAATCCATTTCACTCATTATAAAAGCATTTCCTATTTTCATATTATCCATTCATATTGTTCCTTCAAAAGTCCATACAATTTTCCTTGTTACCTGCTGGATACTTCCTTGATATGCTAATTTAATCCTAAGCTTTTTTTTTTTTTTTTGCCTGCAGGAACTCTGGAAAATGAAAAGATATTTCTTTGGTACTAGTGTTCCTATAACCATGTCATCCTGATTCTAGTCCCCAGAGGAGCTTTCCAGACTAGGCATCTCACAGAACTCTGATGGAGCGAAACATCTTAAGAGTTGTAAATTCTGACTCTTCATGACCTTCCCCCACCTCATACATTTTATGCTCACACCTATGTTCACTTTATTTTTCCTCTGTTTAGTATGTTCTGTAGCTTTCATTTTTGTCTATAAGTAGACAAACATTCTCACGTTTTACCTCTATATAGCCCCCACATGACTACCTGGAAAATGACACATTCCCAAGTTTCTACTTGAGAATGCCTCCCTCTTTCCTCATATTGTTCTGTCTCTCAGCCCCTATGCCCTTCCCCCACTCCCTCCAGTTCACTCATGCTTTATTGATCCATCTCTCCCCTCTCCCTTCATTGCTACTTCATTCCTTGTGCTGAGAGTAACCCACTCCCAGTCAGCTAGGACCTTCCAGATGAAACTTTCTGAAGATGACTGTGGTCTCAGTCCTGAGTTGTGTGGGGACTGCAGAGCTGGGTGGCACTGGTCCCAGCCTTGATGGTGGCAGCCAAATCAAGTTTCCCTAAATAAGGAGTGATGGAAACTGAGACTGATTTTGGTGGGAGCGAGGACTGCACAGGCTAGTAAGAATGCAAGAGGGAAACTAACTAGTTAAGCCAACCTCACATGATTGACAGAAAAGCACAGTGAGAAAGATAATATTCCCATAATAAGTTTATGGAGGAGTCATCCCCAGACAGATAATGTAATAAAATATAGACAAGAAGAGAGGCATCAGAAGGTGAGGACTAGACAGAGGGTGAGCGTGAGTTTGCCATGCTTGTTATCTGAGGACTCTGATCAGGGAGAGAGGCAGAGAAAGTGCTCATCACAGTGGCTAGGGACACTAACAAATAGAGATTCAGGCAGTGGGAAATGAGTGAAGCGGAAGACTGGCAGCTTACTGAGGTAGTGATCACTTGCCAACTACTGTGGGTATATCTCAGTTTGTCCTCAAACATCCCCCTACAAGGCAGGCACTATTACTAGGTGCATTTTACAGAGGGGAACCCTAAGGTTTAAAGAGGTTAAAGAACTACTGTGACCACCCTGTAATTGGTGGAAACAGGGCTTGAACCCAGGCTGTCTGACTCTAGAATCCATACTTTTAGCCACTACCATGCTATATGCAACAGTGGTGATTGTGCTAAGTCAACTTGAGTGAGAATAAAAGTAGCTGAAGGGAGAGCAGTACAATATGAGCAGCAGAAAGAGTAGCAGGAGTGGTGAGTCCTGTTTCTCTGGCTTTCTGATCATTGTTGAGTATTTGCTTGAGCACAAGGTCAATCTCAAATGATTGACAGAAAAGCGTGGTGAGAAAACCACTCCCTTATAAATTATACAGAAGCCATTCCCCAACTGATAATGTAATAACATTTTTATTGTCCCTTCCCCCCCACACATACTTTAGTGATCCAAAAAATGGATGTACTGATTTTATTACTTTCTTAAATGAGATATTATATTTGGGTAGCCTTCAATTACTTCATTAAGATGATTTTAAAACTATGCATGTATGATTTTAAATCACACTTTCTAATCACAAAAAGAAAGAAAAATTGGAAATTGTTCAGATAGAAAAAAATGTCAGAAAAGACTACCCAGCATGGCCTTTCAGCTATGTGCTTGGCATTATCTTTATGGATTATATTATAACTGTGAATATATCACTGCATTTCTAAAACTTTTAAGTGCGAACTCTTTCCCTTCTTTCCCCTTTCATTTACAAAGAAAATAATATGGTGTGTTAGTATAGGATGGATAGAGAAGATCTGTCCTTATATCAAATTGGCAAGCAGAACAAGAGACTAGAGGATAAATGATAACATCTTTTTCTTTTTTCCAAGTGCTATACGTCTGATGTGTTTTTTTTCTTAATCTCTCAAATTTGCTCTCTTGCTTCGTTGGCAAATTCTTGTTAACAAAACTACCCAAGTGGGGAATAGGATTAACAGGAAGGAGAATTGATGGGTCTTCTTTAATTATCGTCAGGAAAAAATAAGTACACACACAGTTCTGGAGTGATTCCTTTCTAAATAATTCTAACCATAATCAGTTAATTCCTTCTGGTTGAATGACATTCATTTAGTCATTCACCAAATATTAATTGTGTGACTCACAGCACAAGATAGTATAAGAATATGAAGACGAATATGATGTGGCTTTTGTATGAGGGAAGATAGGAGCCTGGTAGGAAAGAGAAAGAGAAGGCGGCACAGGTGCAGGGGACATGAGTGAAATGTCAACTGGGATGATTGAAGCAGAGCTACAAGAAAGTGCTATGAATTCAGAACATGGTATGACACAGTGCAATATTATATTATGAGAGAAAAAGTAAGGCTTTATGGGGGAACTAATTTTTTGAGTGGGACTTTGACGAGTGGGTTGAATTTGGATATGAGGTTATATCTAGGTGTAGGGAATAGTGTGAGCAAAGGCACTGAGGCAAGAAAGTCTTTGAGACTTTTGAGGAACAACAGGCTATTTAGTTTGGTCTGAGAATCCAGTGTGGAAAAAAATGAAGGCAAATATGAGGTGAGGTCTGATGGGATAAGACCCTAACATTTCTTGGACCTGGAAATGCAGAAAGATAATCCACTCTCTAACTTAGGCAACCCAAAGCTAAGGCTGTTCACATTATGTGCACGTGACAACCTCTGAATGCCTGGTTTCCCCTGCTGCCTTTCCAGGAAGGAACCCATGGAACTGGGTTCAGAATATCCAAACATCCTTGTCTGGTCACTCAGAAGACAGAAGAAAACAAGTACAGAACCAAAACACCTGGTGGATGGCTGAAGTTTGATACTTAAAATCATGGGTTATTTGAACTAGAAGAGACCTTAAAGATAGTCCAGTCCAACGGTATAGCCTTCATTGACTCTTGTCTATTCAAGGGTCTACTAGGGTAGTCAAGAGAGTCATAGATCTATTCTAATATTTCGAAAGCTAGTAGAAATTAAGCACTTATCTTCATATGGTCCTACAGAATACACCAAAATAGCAATCATCCTATCTTTTTTGTGTATGGCCTTTCCTACTGTTTTTAATATATATCCTATAAAAAATCATTGATGAATAAAAACAGGAAAGTAAATTACTCACTGCAATATGATAAACCAAATATTTCCAAATAAAGTCCATGGGAATAAATAAAATAAGTTATTGTGTTGAATATGCCAGAGTTCCATGTAATCAAACTGCCAAATTATGTAAATGGAGAAACAGACTAAAATAAATAGAGACACCTGCCAAAGATCATATGGTTATTTAGTAACTTAGGTGGCATCAGAACCCAGATCTTATAAATGCCAAATCAATGTTCTTTCTGCAATAGCACCATACTAGGTGGACTTCTCAAAAAGATCCCAGAGTGTAACACAGGAAAGTTTAGGTCTAGAGAGCATAGATTATAAAAGCTAAGATGATCTCAGCTTATTCTTTTTGATTTGTAAAGAATCCCACTCATGAAAACTGCATGATAATGAGAGACATGAAATAATATATTTGATTTATTGTTGCCTTGAAACAAAGTCTTCAAAGTGCCTGACATGTCTTAAGAGTTTGGTTAATTTACTTGTAATACCTTTGCTAATGCGCTATTTACTTTCCAGCATACCACTGATACTCACAGGGGAAGCAAGTTTACCCATTTGGCAACTATTAAAGTTGAGGCCCCAGAAAGCTGTGTCAGTAGTGAGACCAGGACTGGGCCATAGGACTCCTTTCACTTCATTCCCAATTTTTGGTTTTTTTTTTTTTTTTTTTTGGAAATCAGTTTCATCAGTTTGACTGCAAGCTGTTCTTGGGAATGACAGGGGACAGTTGAAGGAAGAGAGAGGGGATACATGAGAGAATTATAAAGTTATGTAAGGATTTTCAATGTGCTGTACTTTGCTTTGATAGCTTTCCTCCTTCAATCTGAATAATTGAGAATTGCCTGTGAAACACTCACCAATTCCCAGATGACTTGTGATTAATTCATTAGCAGCCAAAGGTGTTGGGAACCATAATATGCCATATCAATTCTGATGAATATTAAGAGAGAAGGATAATGTATATCCCTGTTAGTGCAGGCTTCACTGGAACTGATGGAAGAGGGCTGTGCCCTTTACTCTTATTGTTATTCTGATCTGAATGTCATTAAGGAGAGTCTAGTTCACATCAATAGGTGGCTATGAATTCTAACTCCTGTCAATTCCAATAAGGGTTTCAGATAGGGACCACATACTACTTATCTCTACTGGAATGAAAATATGGATTTTTCCCTTATTTTCGAGGCATTTTGACACCTTTCTTTAATCTTTCTGTATCACCTTATGTATGTACTTGTGCAGCAGCTAGGTATGCCTGTTAGGGGAGGATGAGGAATAGTTTGGACCTGGATATAGGCTAAGGGAATTGTATTCATGGCTATTAATAACTATTGTTACCTTCAGATACAGTTACAATGATATGCATTTATAACTGTCTGAAAATTGACCAGGCATCTATGGAACTAGATGATCAAAGAATGATTAGGTGTCAGGAGGTAAGAATATTATTTTGATGGAATCTTCAAAATTAAAATAAATAACACCTGAAACTAACACTGTATGTTAAGTTTACTAGAATTTAAATAAAAAAAAATTAAGATAAACAAGAAGACTTTATGAAATAAATTTACTTAATAATTCCTATATATATACATATATATTAAAGATTTATTTATTTGAGAGAGAGAGCAGGAGCAGGGGGGAGAGGGAAAAGCAGGCTCCCTGCTAAGCTGGGAGCCTGACATGGGACTCAGACCCAGGACCCTGGGACCATGACCAGAGCCAAAGGCAGATGCTTAACCAACTGAGCCACCCAGGTGCCCCTAATAATTCCAATATATTTTAAGATCACATAATAGGAATAGAAAATAAGAAGATGCGACTAAATTATATATTTCTAAAAGAAGCACAAGACAGATTTTCTGGAGGAGGAAGGACTATTGACCTTTAAAATATGTTGAAAAAGTAATAATCTATAGTTTGATGTCATCCACTCTTCCAATTAAAAGTTCAGAAGGAGGATAAACAATCCCAACTTCAATTTACTTCTTTAAAAACCCAGTCTTTAAAATAGTAATTAGCAAGTTATATGTACTTGGGTTGCTCAGTACATTTCCAAATGCACAACATACGTTACAGAGGCATGTATTTGGTCTTCATCACAATGTCTAAGTAAATAAATTTTCACCAACGTGAGAATTGGGTATCTGTTACTGTGGTGAATGTCCAGGAATTAGGAATTTTTAAGTGTGGGTAACTATGTGTGAATTGCCCATGCTGCACTCATGAGATATATTAGTTACAATAACATATTTTGGAAAAGTAAGTATCTACTAAGAAGCAATGGCTATACAGTGAGAACAAGGTTTTCTAAAACAAACTCCCAGATATCTTTGCCACTGAGCACATCTCATAGACAAGGAAATCCTGACTCTTCTTTTTCATTTAAAAACTCACCAAACTGCCCCAGACAAGTTAAGGGCTAGCTATCAGAATCCAAGTATTTACTTCAACTCTATTATCATATCTATCATCCCCTTTAACAGCTGCTTTGTTCTAAGAAAAAGTGAGGCTTTCTTGGGCTAATGTAATTTTTATTAATGTGATTTTTCTTCTTCTTGGCAAAAGCATCGAGAGACTCAAAGCAGCGCCATTAGTATACTTACTTGCACTGGCAACATAGTTTCAATTTTAATAATTAATATCTACTCAGCTAGATTGTAAAACCCTACTAAAACCAAGGATGTAATATGGTTTCTTTATTGATGTCCTAAAAAACAAATTTAAATAAAATGAGTAGTGCTTTCTTGGCAAAAGTCAAGAAAATATATAACTGAGAGTGGGCTTGCTTGAGACTAGTAATAAAGTATCGCATGATAAATAACATGGGTTGATACATGTACTAGTGCTCCATCAATGTAAGGGATTAAGAGTTTGGGCCTGGGAGTTAGATGACCTGTGTTCAATCATATTTCCACTATTAATAAACTACGTGACCTTGGACAGATTACATCACTTCAGCGACCCTCAATTTCCACACCTATAAAGTGGGAGTAATGATAGGATCTAGCACATGGAGTTGAGAAAATTATGTGTGATGAAATATATAAAGTACTTAGCAGAGCACTTAATCTTCAGTACTCCTTAAATATTACATTGTCAGTAATATTCACTAAATTACATAGAGGTCACATATTCTAAACAAGTGAGCAGTGAAGAAATGTTCAAAGTAGTGAACTTAAGGTTCTGGAAATGTTAAAGTCATTTAGAAAAGAATTGAAAGGTTTTAAGTTGATACATGCAAAACCAGCTCAGATTTATAAAACACATACAGACGCACAAAATAATTAACCATAAAATCTTCAAATGAGAACATCAGACTATGTAGACTGTGCTCAGTTATTCTTGCAACCTTTAGGTAATTTCCTTTGAAAATACTCTACTCCCCGTACCAGACAGTAATGGAGCTTCTCTTGCACACATGGACACCAAGGCTGAAGTACCGAGGAGATGCCGGGCATGGTTCAGTCTGCAAAAACCTTGTTTTCCAACAGCTGATACTAAGATGGCCTCCAAATTGAAGAGCTGATACTAAATATCTGGAGCACATTCCATAAAAATATAAGAACGCAGGCCCAGAAAGTCATTGAATGTACCTATAAATATTTTGTCTTTGGCTATAACTCCCACTACTTGGAAACACATTAAAACTTTTAATGTGTAGTCATCTGATGTGTCCACATACCATTACACTTTGGGGAGTTTAACTTGACCAAGAAAGAACAGTACTAATAAAAGGAATGTTGTGTGATACCTGCAAATTCCTAGGAACAGATCTAAGTAACTAGGAGGTAGATTAAAAAAAAAAGAAAGTCGCCTTTTGGATTATAGTTTCCAAATATACGGTGGTAGTTTGAGGCAAAGGGCAGTAATTTCATGCAGAGAGGCAAATGGTAGAAAACATCAGCAATCATTCGCAACGATAAATTCTCCCCCTACCCCCAAAATAGTACAGCATGATCTTCCTGACTTGATGTTTTATGCAGACCTCAGGGATTATGTCATTTTACTTTTTTGGGGGGCGGAGGGGTGAGGGGAGTTTCTAAAAAGCATATCTCTGTTCCTTTGCAGAAATAACTCATGCTCTTGAACAAAATCAAACATCTCCCATCCTGCTATAAAGTAAATACTGACGTAAGACAAAAAGGCAGTATCTGGAGACTCTAAATGCCTCATACTTTGATTAAAAATGCTTTTGTCAATTACAGATTGATTTTGTAGCTCATTACAGTGATGGATGTCGGGGCTGGCGGAGGTGGTATTTTACCACTTGGCCTGAGGGTGTACTCTGTTAAGAGAAAGTAAAATTACAATTATTTTCCAGCACTCATCTGTGTGTCTACACTGACCCAATGGGTATTACTGGGAGAATCTGAAAGAACAACATCGTGTGGAATGACGAGAAGAACAGTAGTACATCAGCTCGTCTAGAAGGGAAACATTTTAAACAAATATTTCCCAACAGCCTGCTGAGATTCCTGCCACATGATAAGGTAATACCGAACCACATCAACTGGGTTTTGAAGTAAGCCAGAGTGTTTAACAGAGGTTGCAGCCAGGAATACGCAAATGTCTCTGTGTGTATAACTATGAATATTAAAACTATACATATTTTATATAATATATGTAGGCACATTCATCCGTACATATAATACAAATGTACTTTTTTTCTCCCCTTAAATATCAGAGGTTGTTAGGAGCTGTGGGGAAATTAGAAGATATGGGGAAGAACTGCAGGGGAAGAAATTAATATTCAGTAGTGACTGAGAAATGAAAAAAGGAAATTCATCTCAGTTTGTAATACATTCACATCATGCTCTGAAGTGACCCATATTTCTGGAGTCACTGTGTGGTTTCTGACTCTGCTATCCCTGGTTTCTTCACAGGGCATCCTCTGCTGGTAACCTATGCACGACTACATCTCTATAATAGCTACATGGCCAAAGTACTAATATCCGTCAGGCCTCAAACATGCAAAGCTTGTATGTTGCGTACCTATCACCTATTCCAAAAGTACAGTGACTTAGCCTCCGATGAAAATTTTAAGACAATCAATGCTCGGTATTAGGGAAGAAAGGATTATGTGAGCTTGCTATCAGCAAGACTTGGGATTAGGGGAAGAAAAAAAAATCATTTCAAATTGAAGATTAGGAGGCTTGGTTACACTATGACAATAGCAATATTGGCCATATATCTATACAATTGCTTTTTGTAATAGTCCACCATGAACACAAACCTATTTATGGCCTACTGTCATGGTGATATATCTCTTTTCTCCTAGTTGCTTAGAATCCCAATACTGTGAAATGGAACCATGGTGACAAAAAAATAATACTTCATATAATGAAATGTCAAGAGATTTAAGTTAAAGTAAGGCAACAAAACATAGGTTTGAGGCATAAAACCTGATCTATGCTTATAATCCAAGCGGAAATGGACAGTGGAACATCATTAGAACATCTGGATCGTTTTAGAAACTGATTATGTTTGCCATCAAGGACCAAATCGAAATCTCATTTTTCTTACCTATTTTATTATAGTGGTGGTAACAAAATAGAAGGAGCAGGTGCTCACAAAGTCTGAAAAAGGTATGAGCTAAGTACCAAAGCTCTTTTTTATTTTTTATTTTTTTAAAGATTTTATTTATTTATTTGACAGAGGGAGAGATAGCGAGAGCAGGAACACAAGCAGGGGGAGTGGGAGAGGGAGAAGCAGGCTCTCCGCGGCGCAGGGAGCCCGATGTGGGACTCGATCCCAGGACCCCGGGATCATGACCTGAGCCGAAGGGAGACGCTTAACGACTGAGCCACCCAGGCGCCCCCCAAAGCTCTTTTTTTAAAAAAAAAGCAGACAAAATACTATCTAAAAGATATTTGGGACATCCAGGATGTGAAAAAAACAAACAAAACTTATTTAGATATTTAAAACTAACTAGAATTGTAATCATGGCAATGAGATTTTAGATGGCTTATTTTTGTCCCAAGGGGCCAAAATTGAAGTAGAAATGATGCTGTACAAGTAGTCTTTGCCATAAACAATCCCAGACAAGTCCTGCTGATGGGATAAAATTTCAGAGGGGGGAGAAAACGAAAGAAAAAAAACAGTGTCAGCAGAAGAAAATGCTTAGGGAAGCAATGAGAGCAGCCATCTTAATGGTCCAAGGCCTCTGATTCCAAGTGCTACACAGTCTCTGCCCCACAGGCAAAGATGATTTTAAGTATTACTTGCAGGCAAGAAGCAGATAACATTTAGAAAAAAAAAAAATGAATACCTGTCCTATGGTCCTCGTGTTATTCAACTCCTAGGTTGCTAAAGCCAACAGTCTACCTACCCTTTCTGCAGAGAAGGAAGGCAACATGGGTGTAGACACTAGTGACACTGCCCAGTATTTGTTCTTGCACATACTGTGGTATTGTCAGACCGCTTGAAGATCTCATTGCCTCCTCTCTCTTTGGCTAATGTCGCCATGACAACTCTACCACACTTTACACTCCTCTCTCCCAGGGTTCAGCTCCTAAACAACTGAAAGCATGTGCTCGAGCGCATCAGGAGTACAGAGAGAAACACAAACGTTCTTCTGCTCCCTCAGGCTTTAGACTTGGTTATAGGTGGGGCTAGGAGGACCCTGTACTCTGCCTCTGTAGCAAGAAAACCATGAGAACATACCAGATGGATAAATTTTGAGTTGGTCTTTTTATTTCTCACATGGTTATAATATCAAAAGATAATCCAGGACACCATTTTGAACTCATGTCCTAGTATCTAGGAAACTGTCTGCTGCTTGACTTTATAACAGCATTTGTCATGCCACATTTATTTTCTGTTTATTGGTCTCTCTCCACTTTATTCTCCACGAGCTCTGTGAAATGACTATTTTTGGTTTCGTACTTACAACACCTACTATATTACCTGGGTCACAGGAAATGCACAATGAATGCTAAATTCATGAATTTATATCTATTTGAATGTCAGTCCCTAACTTTCTTACCACCTAAGCATCTACATAATCAATGAAACCAGGAATTTAAATCTTATTAAAAATCTTATTTAGAGCATATATATTTTTAATTTTAGATTTTCAAGGGGCACCTGGGTGGCTGTCAGTTAAGCGTCTGCCTTCAGCTAAGATCATGATCTCAGGGTCCTGGGATCGAGTCCCTCATCAGCCTCCTTGCTCAGTGAGGAGCCCGCTTCTCCTTCTGCCCCTCCCCCCACTCATGCTCTCCCTCTCTCTCTCTCTCTCTCTCTCTCTCAAATAAAATCTTTAAAAAAAAGATTTTCAAGACATTATAGACATGTAACATAAAGAAAAATTAGAAATGATAGAAATTTAAAGAACAAAGCATATTAATGATGTTGATAATAATGACAAGAATGTAAAAATAGCAGCCAAAATTATGTACAGTGGTGCACAGTAGCTCAGACACAAGTCGGAGGAAAACCAAGTTTATAGTGGAAAATGACAATTCTAAAACTCCTGCCATTCTTATACTACACACAAATCCAAGACAATTGCCTCAGGACCAGATTTATGCCTCACTAAACTAAGCCTGTCACAGAACCTCCTCAGCAATAGTCCCTCCAGTTGCAGTAATGGCTGCACGGGTAATGAAAAGATTCAGATTAGAGTTGAATACACCTGTGTAATTACGACCTACCATAAGCTCACACAAACCATTTTGCTTCCCCTGGATGTGCCCTAAAGCCTGATTCAGAAGACAAGTTGACAACCCTTACAAGTGAATGGCATCTCTCTACCCAATAAAATGCTTACTTGTCAGCAACGCTGAGTATTTGTTGGGTAATTTCAAACTTTAAGACAATCTGACCTCACCTGACAGAAGATTTTGATTATATGAACTACCCAACTAAGTGTACTAACAAACTAGTGAGGGAACACACAATTCTGTGGAAAGGTGTTACGGATCTCATTTAATGGTGTTTAAAAATGTAACAGAATGATCAGAAAATCAGCCAGACCCAATGTACAAATTCACGCTAACGTACTAGGATTTGTAATTTGCCTCCACTTTGAGTCTAATTCTAGCATAATATCAATTCAGAAGGAAAATGGAAAATAGGACTAACACTAGCTGACCACGATCGAACAGCTACAACCCAGTGTGAACACCCTATATGTTTACGTGGACAGTGGAGTGTAGCATATAGAATGGAGTCTGGATTAGCATGCTAGCTTCCACCACCCACACTTATGAGAAGTTGTGAAAAGTTACCATTTCCCACCTCAGTGTTGTCATCTGTAAAACAGGGAAGAAAGTCACTTTCTCAGGGGCTTATTCTGTGCCTCAAGCAATGTTCGCCTTGTTAGTGATAGGCTGAGGACAGCACGGTGGAGGGTCTCCCAGGGCAGACAGGAAGGGGAGCAATAAACGTCACAAATGCAAGGAATTGTAAAACATAATAAAATCATTATTTTTATTATATTTTATTATTTATTATAACCTCTTTATTATAACCATGTGCTTGGCAATAACCACATGCTTAGCAATTCTAAACAAACACTGCCCCCCAAAAAAATACTCCTGTCTTTCTATTTGTAGAAAGATAGAATAGTCTCAGCATTGCTCTCATTTGGAGATGCAGGATCCCTTTCATAGGAGTTACCCCCCAGCTATCACTAAACTGTCGTGCACCAGTCTTTGGCTTTAGTTTCTCTCACTGCCAACTCTAGTTGCAAACATTTACTTCCTGGTTTACAGAGATATAAAGAGGATAGATACAGTAATGTTATCTTTGTGTATTATTTTCCACTGCTAAAATGAAACGTACTATATATGTAGAGTACGTTTTAAGTTACAAATAACAAAGGCAAAATAGGATTACATTCTCTCCATGGAACTCATGACAGAAATAAGGGCACATCCATTTATTTTGTCTAATACTCTCCTCTCCCATCATTGCCTTGTTAATTATTCTCAAGATCACTTACTTTTTACTTGGTATTTTTTAAGTTGATGAGATCATTAAATTTATCAGCTATCCAAATACATTCGATGTTTATTAAGACTCCATGCTGCCTTTGAACTGGAAGTAGGGGAGGAAAAGAACTCACTTTTAAAGAAATTAAAGTAATAAAGCAAAATGGGTACCACTTTATTTTAAGTACCCATTAAGTAGAGCATAAGAGATAGAGTCAAAATGGAAATCTCAGAGAAATAAACATGTGAAACACATGCTGTTCTTCACACACAAGCACGGAGACATTACTCCAGCAATCAGCCCACTTAGAATACGTGTCAAAACCATTCCAAAGGGGAGTATTTTAAAGATGTATTTTCTATTATTAAATATGGTGTCTCGTTGAAATCTCAATTTGCGTGAAGGAGTCATTTAAGTGATTGAGAAAATGCTTTCATTTATTGATGATCAATCTTAATTCATTTTTACCATTAAGCGACGCAAGACTTTGGGTTGAGGATGACACAAAGTACTTTACACAAAATGATGTGATTCATGACATTTTTATTCCCTGTAAATTGGGTCGACACAAATTTTCTTAAACTGTGCATATCATTCTTGGTGTCTTGGAAGAGCTGCTGGTTGCTTCCTAAATCTTCAAAATTTGCTTCATTTAAATATGTTGGCCAATTGCTGAAGTTAATGATGATGAATGAAATCAGGATTAAATTTTTAATAAACTGGATTGGCTCCAGCCTAGGCTTAGCCCAGCTATGTACACGCTAGGATCTGAGTTGCCTGAGAAGGTTCCTGCATTAAAAATATTCTCCTATTAGGTACTAAAGTATCCAAAACTTTATTTAGAGTTATTGCTTAAACCATTGGTTTCATAAAATCACATTAAAATATGCATCACGGAGACTGTATAATAGCCCCCCTTATCTTCGGTTTTGCTTTTCACAGCTTCAGTTATCCACAGTCAACCACGGCCCAGAAGCTGATGATCCTTCTGACTTATGGTCAGAAGGTCAACAGTAGTCTAACACTACATCATAATACCTATGTCATTCACTTCGCCTCATCTCATTATATAGGCATTTTATCATCTCACATCTTCAAAAGAAGGGTAAACATAGTACAGTAAGATATTTGAGAGACTGCATTCACATGATTACATATTACATTTATTACAGTCTATTCTCATAATTGTTCTATTTTATTATTAGTTATGGGTGTTAATCTCTTACTGTACCTAATTTATAAATGAAGCTTTATCACAGGCATGGATGTTTAGGAAAAGATATAATATATATAGGGTTCAGTACTATCTGCAGTTTCAAGCATCCACTGGGGGTCTTGGAATGTATTCCCCCATGGGTAAGGGGGGACTACTATAATGAGGTAGCACTTTAGTAGCTATTATGTTTGTTTATTAACTTCTCACACCACATTGTGGTTTTGTCAAGTGGGGGATGCTGAAAAACATGCGGTACTGCTTAAGTCCTAAGTGGGAGTCCTGGGGGACCAACTTAGACCCAAGAACGAAGGCTATGTGATGAAGAAGAATCAGACTTACAGGAGGCTGAATCTACCTCAAAATCCTTTCCGAGGCTGGCCTAGATGCTAAACTAACAAATAAGAAATAGTTTCATCAACAGTCGTTTTTTCCTCCCTTGGTCTTTTCATTTTGCTTTTCTTTTAGATATTAACAACACGGGTGACCTAAATGGGATGAAGATTCACTTGCATAAAAGAGAACACTTAAATTCTGTCACAGCCTTGCACGGGGCCTAATTACAGACCTCTGTAAATGCAAGATATCTGATGACTCAAAGTTTAGGACAAAAGATGACCCTCAACTTCTGTAATTTATGAAATGGAGCTGGGAAGCCACATGTCTCATGTACGTTTATTTGTTTCTATTAGGAGAATGGCTAAAATTTAAAACAATTTAACAACAACAAAAACAACAAACCAATATCAACACATTTAAAAGTTGTAGAAACTGGGGCACCTGGCTGGCTCAGTCGGTTAAGCGTCTGCCTTGGGCTCCGGTCATGATCCCAGGGTCCTGGGATAGAGTCCCACATCGGGTTCCCTGCTCAGCGGGAAGCCTCCTTCTCCCTCGCCACTCCCCCTGCTTGTGTTCCCTCTCTTGCTGTGTCTCTCTCTGTCAAATAAATAAAATCTTTAAAAAAAAAAAAAAAAAGTTGTAGAAACTTTTTTTTTCCAGAAAGACATCTTCATGTGTTTACAAGATTTTAGATTTATATCTGGAAACATACTTCCAAATGACCGCCATTTAACTAAAACATAATCATTTTATTTGTTAGACATTTGTTGAGATGATGACTTCATGCAAAACAAAACCAACTAACAACATTAATGCACTACTGTAGAAAAGAAGGGATTTCAAATCCTGTAGTGATCACAGGTGGGGTGTTTTGCATGTAGTAATTATAGATGGATTTAATGATTATAGATTATTTGCTGATTTCTTAACTGATCCTCTTTGAGCATAGGTAGAAACATGCTAGAGCCTTGATTAAAGACCCTGTGGCTACCGTGTGGAGCAAATCTGAAAGCAGTTTCTCGGGAAGCTATGTGGCCAGTGCAGAAGCTCCCCGGAATTAGCAGGGCTAAGAGTAGAGAATCTGTAGAAAATACCCTGTTTGGTATTCTGTGTCCTATTGGGGATTTAAAGTAAACTCGGAGGTTAGCAACCAGGAGCAACAACCAATTCTGCTCTTGTGGAGCATACTTATTTCTAACAAACTTAGATAGGTCTTTCTTCAATGAGACTCTTAGGTGAAGCAACAAGAGTGGGGATAGGCACGCGATGTTTTTAATGTGGCTACTATTTTCTCTGTTGTCCTTGATGTGGTTCTAAATAAAGACTCTGGTCTGTGAACTGCCCACCCCAGCCTTTTCTCTCAATAAATGTGGTCATGTAAAAGAATAATTTATGATGCTCAGGATTAAAAACAAATACCAAACCAAGCCTGGAATTAAGTCAAAGCCAAGTTTGATACATAACAGGTTACAGACATACGAGACATGATTATAAATCAAACACCTATGTGTATATTACCATGTTAATTTTATTTACTTAAGCTACTTTTTTCTTTTCAAAACAGTGAACTGTCTCAATTCTTCAAAAACAGTGAGGAGATATTAATTAAATCCGATAATTACTTAGTGAATATATTTTAATAGGAAAAATGCACATTTGAGGGGATATAACCTCATTTCAGATAAGAGAGGTCAAAATAATCAAGGTCTGATGGCAAGAGACATGCGGCATATGTTTCTATTTTTGCTTCACAATATCTGTTAGATGTATAAACTATTTTCTCTAACAAGTCTCCAGACACATGAAAAAAGGGCATTTAAAAATGATATTCTATTCCTTATGCTCCTGAAGCCTAATGGCATCTGAACAAAGTTCTAAGAGAACTGACATGGAGTATAAAATCAGAAATTTTTATATTTGTACTAAACTCATGTTTTAAAAGTTTTCATTACAGGATATCATACACAAATGCTCCAAAGATCATAGTTGTACGGCTTCATGCATTTCTATAAACTTGTTATACCTATGTAAATACTACCAGATCTGGAAAAAAAACACCACTCTTACTTACTACCTCGTGTTTCCTTCCAGTCATTATGCCCCACTTCTGATTTCTATCAGCATAGCTTAATTTGTCTTTTATATACTAAAATAAATGCAATCTGGGTTTTTATTGTTCAATATCCTGTTGCAAAATTTATTCATATTATTGCATGTACTTCTAGATCATTCTCAGTGCTGCATATTATTCTATAGTGTAAATATAACCCAATTTATTAAAGAATACATTTTAAATTTATATATTTGGCAAAAGAGCCCCGGAATTTTTGAAGGGGGGCCTAAATACCTGAATATAATACAAATACATAAATGCTTTAAAAATTAAAATCCCATTTTTAAACACAAGAGGATTAGGGAGAAGCCACAAATGTATCTCCTTTCAATCCAACCATATTAAAAAAGGGGGGGGCACCTAGGTGGCTCAGTTGGTCAAGCGACTGCCTTCGGCTCAGGTCATGATCCTGGAGTCCCAGGATTGAGTCCCGCATCGGCGGGGAGCCTGCTTCTCCCTCTGACCCTCCCCCCTCTCATGCTCTCTCTCTCTCTCTCTCATTCTCTCTCAAATAAATAAATATTAAAAAAAAATTCAATACTCAACACCAATTAAGAGACTTTAATTAATATCTGTAAATACTCTGAAATGAGTTTTAAGTGTGATAAGCCATATCAAGTTTTCTTTGCTAAATAAATGAGCAATGACATGGATATTAGTGAAATTGATAAATATTAATTGATAATTAAGTTGTTGGTGATAATAAAAAAAAAGTTAAGAATTATGATGTCAACCTCAGCAGAGGAAACTCATCAGAAGCAGTTAATGCATATATTAGGTATATCCTTAAAAATTAAAAACAGCTTGGTCTTAAGGAGTCATAATAACTTGACTTAATGACCAACAAAGTATTTCCAAAGCAGAGACGCTGCTTTAATTTAGTTTATTATATAAGGAAAGCTCATGTATAATCAGGAGTTGAATTTCCATATTATGAATATGCTAAAAATTCTTAAAAACCATTATCTTGAAAAACTTATAAAAGGTCCCATGATAATCTTGTTTACAGTATTAATTTTCTAAAGAAATCTTTTTTCTTTAATGCCCTGATCACAAATTTCAAACTAGAGTTCTGAATTAATGAAATGTGAGAAACGCATTTGGCAAACCTTATATATTTCCTCTAGATCTTTATGAGGTTTGGGAAATTTTATGAAAAAAAAAAAAGCCTCTTGACCCCCCAGATGCACCATATCTAAATGTCTGGGCTCCACTGAGACTTCTCTGACTACTTCTGCAGAGTCTCCCTCCATTTCCCACTCTTCACCTTGCCACACCTTGTACATATCCTGCTGCCTTAATTGCCTCTGATATTTCCTGCCTTTATTCTATAGTGTATCTCCATAAAATCATCCTTCCCCTATTATATTTTCACAGAGAAGATGAAAAATGAGTCTCTGCCAGTAATCATCCACCTCACAACTATTAGACCAGATTCAAGAGTCTACAGTATTTCCAAGAGCTGAGTGTCATTATCACAAACACACAACTGACACTATAAATTCAGCAAATGCAGAGAGCTTATATTGATTCAATTTTGTATTGAGGTTTCATGCCAATGGCATTGCCTCTCAACAGCAACAAAATGCCCAACTTCATGTAGCTAATGAAGAACTTGGTCATATGGGGTACGTTTGTCAATGACATTAGGAAACCCTCTGTACCCATTAAGCACAGCAGTGAGGGGAAGAATAGTTGCCTCCCTAGGGTTACTAGACTTCAAGGGGGTAGTACAAAAAATCAGTTTTATCAATGGGACAGCTAATGACTTGAGGGGATTTCCAGGAGAAGTAAATATTTCCTATGGGTGAAAAATTCAATCCAAGTACTGGAAATTTACCATATATAAAATACCATGGACAAACAACAACAAAAAAGTCAACCTCGTTCACTGTTGCTTACAGTATGGTGAGGTTTATATTTTGGTGTAATTCTCACCAAAAATACGGTTGAAAAAATGTGTAACAGTAGGGAAACGATTTCTAATTCTAAAGCATGACACTTCTGAACTTCAATCTTGAGATGTGATGATTTCTGATGAAGCTAATTTGTGCATTTTAATTACAGCATTTACTGGAAGTGCTCGTTGAGAAGAGAGGAAAAGGAAGCTCGAGAGTCTTCTGTGAAAGTGTGTCCAGAACAAAATTGCTTTGGCAGCAACAATCAGCTAATGAAGGGAGTCGAAAATGAAAAAAGAGATATCCAACTAGAAGTGTATTTCATAATCGCAGAAGGCTTTTAGGTAATGTCCTGGCCATAAAATGTTCCAGAAGTAGCAAAGGGAAACTGTTACTGCTCTTTGTTTAGTTTTCTGAAGCTCAGCTTATGTGAAAAAGAAAGTTGTTGGTTTGGGGATGGGGAAAAAAGCTACCATCTCACCTCTGCCCACGTTTAACATATATCTAGGAGAAGAACAATGACTCTTTAGAATGTCTTCAGCTCAGCTTGAAGCTACCACTAATGGTGTGGCAAAGAGAAACAGAAAAAAGCATCGGTGTTACTGAACCTGGGACTTCGCTAACCTCCTGCTTCTAATTAGAAGAACAAGCTGAGCCACGGTCCAGCCAGATAAGCCTGAGTCAGGTAGGAGGAAGGAGGAGGGGGAGTGAAAGAGGAGAGAGGCCAAAGTAGTGAATGATTGGCCTAAAGATTGCTCTGGTGGTTGCAGAGAGTCTTGGCTGAGAGTCTTGAAGAGTTACACACCCTGCTGTAAATGCACCGAATTTGGAGCCTGGGTTTCATGTTCAGTTTCCACCTGTATTCCTGAATCCATGTCCCATTCCTTCATCACCTTCTCCTACGGTAACTCTCTCCCTCTTGCACTGTCAGTCTCTCAGCGGTTCTGACAGCTACTTCCTTCTGCCCACAGGTTGCTCTCATCTCAAAAGATGGAATATAAATTATTCCCTCAACCCATAGCTGACTGAAATCCTCCACAGGCAGGAATCTAAGGCAGTGGACAGGGCTGAGGTCTGGGGTGCCTGAACGAGTTAGGGGTGTTGAGTGGAGCGGAATGAGGGATGGCGGGTGCATAGCACACAGGCTGTGCCAAATGGAGCCAAGAGGATGCCAGGGACAAAGGGAGCAGGGAACCACATTCAGACAGTGCCACTAAAGCATAAGAATACAAAAAGAGGACAGAATGAAACAGGATAAAATGCTCTGGAGCTTAGGGTAGGAAGGAAAGCCCAGAGAATTCTGAAACTTTTCCAATTTTCCATAGGCACATTTCTCTAAGATGCTACTGGTCCAAATGTATGCAGGGTGTACTTGAACTGCCATCTCATTTCTGCTATTCCCTTTATCACCAAACTTTAGAAAAACAATTTACAGACGGTTCTCTTTTAATTTTGTCACTAATCTGGAAACTTTCATAAACTTATGTCTTTTCACTTTTCCTTTGGGATTGCATTTTTCAGTCATTGGTAGTTGTGATACACAGAGTAGCCAAATTATGTGATCCTTTCTTAGCTTTCATGCTCTTTAACATATTTTTTTTTTGCAACATTCAGTTTATGTTGCCTCTTTCCTCAGTTCTTCTCATGAAAACCTTTACTACCTTGATTTTCTATATATCTCTCTGTTCACTCATTCTTGACCTTTACAAAAGAAAGAACCAAAGTGGGGGTGGGGGGTGGGGGGAAGCAAAGCACACATCTATTATGAGTTTGCATTTGGACCTAAAATGATTAGTGCATATTCTTTTATGTTGAACTAGATCACCAACTGCTCTGTTGAGAGTAACCTTAGTGAGTCTAGAGTTAAAACAGAGAAGTCCATTAGGAAGCCCTTGCAGTACTACAGATAAGTACTGATAGCAGCTCAGATAAAGATGGCAGCAGTAACAGTAGAGAAAGGTGGTCAAATTCTGGATATACTTTGAAGACAGAGCCACAAGATATGGTGGTATCTCTCACAGGTTGTACGGGGGGAGGGCAAGAGATCCTAAATTTGGGGTTATACAACTGGAAGGGATTTACCACCAACTACAATACAGAGCCATATGGAAGGAGAAGATCAAAGGAGAAGAGGAGTAGTTCAGGTTTTGGCATTTTAACTCTGAGGTATTCATTAGATATTCTAGCAGGATATTGACTAGGTAGTGAAATATATAAATCTGAACTTCAGAAAGAAGTCTAGATTGGGGATTGTAATTTGGGATTCATTGGCTTTTAGATGGGGTACATGAGCCAGACATGAAAGATCTTGGAAGAGTTATTTTATATTATACCAATAAATATTTATTAAGCATCTACTATATGCCAATCTCTGTGCTAGGCACCCTCAGATATATTATCCCACAGAATCCTCACACAAACCCTGTGACAAAGTTTTGCATAAGAAATGAGGAAATGGCATCTTGAAAAGGTGGAAATAAATTTTCTAAACAACAAAACCAGGAGGCTGTAAAGCCAGGATTTAAACCAGAGCTTGTTCTACCACCTTATTTATATCACTCTGGGGATATTTATACATACTTAAAGCCATTGGCTCATAAATTCTGGGTATTTGCCCCTCAGATATTTGCTTCATGGCACGGGGACTAAATCTATCCCCATGTAGCCTCAAGACTCTGTAGATGGCAAGCCTCAGGAACATTCTGCATCCAGTGTGCCTGAGCACCCCATGACACGGATAAGGGGCCTCTTCCCATTTTATGTAAATAGCTTGCCTGTTTCAAAGTGCTATGAAGTGCATCAGGAGACACTAATTTCCCTCAGCTGCACCCACTCAGGCTCATGTCAGACTTACAAGCAGCTCATGGCCTCTGAGGCTTTGGTGCCTCAATATTTCTGCAAATGTCTCCTCATCAGCCTCTTGAGCATTGGATGTTATTTTCTCCCCCCTTTATTTCCTTTTTTTGTTGTTGGTTTTTTAATTTTGTTTTGTTTTGTTTTTTGTTTCCTTGAACTGAACAGGAAGCACTGTCATTAAAAGAAGCAGATAAAACCTGAAATGATGGAGATAGATGAGAAGGGTGTAGGGAGGAAGAGCATAAGCAGCTTGACCTTAGTATCAGGACGAAGGAAGGCAGTTCCAGGTAGCTCCTGTGGAAGACAGAGCTGCCATTTTGATGTCTTTTTAAGTCTTCACTTTTGGTTTTTTACCGTTAATATTTGTGATCATGGAGCTAGAATATGAATTTTGGACTCTCCCATTCAGTCTACCATTTAATGTCTCTGACCTAGAGGGACATCTGCTTTCTCCTCTGAACTTGTGAAAATTAACTTCCTCAAGTCTAAGGTAGCCTTCAGTCTGCCTTCCCCTCTTTCTCGTCATTCCTAATTCACTATTATATACAAACCCCTGAGCCTGGTATAATTTCCTAAATGTCGTCTATATGTCCATCTTTTCTCCCACTAGCTTCTAAGTTCAAGGACAGGACCCACTTTAAGTTCTCTGTGTCCCCCAAAACCTAGCCCAATACTGGGCCCTCAAGAAGCATTTCAATCGTACCTGCTGACTTGTTATATTTCAACACTTTCTGTGGGTACTGACATGGCCAGGGACTGTGGCTCATACAATCAACAAATATCCCAGACTGGGGGACACAGACTGACCACACAGGGTACCCTCTGTAGCTAAGAGAAGAAGCAACAACCCTTCTGGCTTACTGGGCCTTTTCCTGAAGCCCCAAGGGCTTAGCTCTCCTTCACCCGGATTCTTATTTCAGTTCCTCCCTGACCTTGATATTCAGACCCACTTGCTTCTCGCACAACCTCTGCTGTCTGACTGGTGCTAGAAGGAACTACCATTGTCAATTGTCTACTCCATATGTCACCGTTTCCCGGTGCTTTATATACATTTTTTTTTCAAGTCATCCTCATGATAAACCCTTATTTGCAGATGAAGAAACAGGCTTGGAGAAGATAAACCATTTTCCAAGATCCTACAGAGAAGAAGTGGTAAGTTGAGAAACAGAATCCAGGTCTGTCTGCCTCTGAGCCACTCCCCTCTCCTGAATCCACACTGCCCCGGTTACCTAAGCTGATGTAACAAAAAGCAAACCCCACTTCCCTTGCATTCTAGTTTTGTGATATGCTCTCCATAACTGGCTTCAATCATACTTTTCTGAGCTTTCCTTCTATATTTGATTCCTGTTTGACATCATATTACCCTCATCCCCTTCCTCCACTTGACCCTCCAATAGTGGGGTTTACCAGAGTTCTCAGAGTCCTTACCTCTTTTTGTCTCATGGGAAGGTCACCCTTGGTAATGCCATGTTCTACCAGAATTGCAACTGCCACCTATAAGCTGATGATTCCCAACTTTGTGCCTCTGGTCCTGCCCTGTCTCGTGACTTCCACACCTTCCTACTACACCCCTCACTTGGATGGTTCACAAACCTCTCAAACTACAAATATCCACAACTAAATTCAATGTCTTTTCTCTCCAAAAGTAAGTATTCCTTCCTCTAGTGTTGTAAATTTCCATCAAAAACATCTGCATGCACCCAATTACCCTAGCCAGGAAATCTAGAAGTGACCCCATGCCTGCCTCTTTCTCACCAATCCATTCAGTGACCAAGTCCTCACTACACAATTCCGCAAAGGTCTCTGACCTTTTTTTCTCCTGTCTTCATCCCTACTACCATTCCCTTCTTTTAGAACCACATCATCTCTACAGATTAGTTTCTCTGGCTTTAGTCTTTTCCCTCAATCTGGTTTTCTCCATATGCCATCAGCGTTACATCTGTAAAAGCAGTCTAATATGGTGTCCCCTGTCTTAAGAGATCCATTGACTGCCATGTGACAGGACACAGACAAGGACGCTCAGAATCCCCCCACCCCCTGTCCTGCTAATCCTCCACCATTCATTGCAGTGACAGCACTTTTCTGTTTTTGTTTTTTGTTTTTTCTCTTTCTCCCCCCATTGAATGAATGTTGGTGCAATTTGTCTTTGTACCTTCCACTCTGCATTTTTTTTTTTTTTTTTTTTGCCTGGACTGCCTCCTCCTACTCTACACTCTTGGAAAAATCTTAAAACATCCTTAAAAGTCCAGCTCCAATTTCATTTCTGTGAAGGTTTCCCTGACCCATCTGAGTGGAATTAATTACTCTCTCCCTTTCATTTCTATAATAATTTTTTTTCATACAGCCGCGCTAGCATGCAGTGCATTCTGCCAGAGTTAATTTCTGAGAGGTCTGATTCTCCAGCTAGATTGCTAGCTTCTTGAAGGCAACAGCTGCAGCTCATTCATCTCTGAAGCCCATGCATTCAGCACAGTGCTGGGCATGTAATAGGCCCTCAGAAAATGTTTGCTGAATTAAACTTAATTTAAATGATACATAATGGAGAAAATAATATTTCATATATAGAATTGGCAAAACTCACTTTACAGACAACTGTTTAGAGTCATATCTATTCCAAAAATGAGATGCTTCAACAATCACAGTGCAAAAGGAAATAATTAGGTCTGCCACACACACAAACTTAAGTTCTATACTTCCAAAATGACTTCAAAAGAGAGAGATTTTGCACAGAACCATTTGTATTGAGCAGGATGTTGCTTTCCCTCCAGTAAGCATGACAGAAAAAAAAAGTAAGCCTCCAGAGTGTTAGTAATTTGTTCTTATGGAGCAAGGTGGCTGGCACTCCCTGAAGCAACTGTTAGGTGGGCTACAGACATCCTGACATATCTATAACCTATTAGACTTGCTTGTCCCTAGGGACGTCATTCCTAATATGTAGCTGGAGAGCGTTGCTTAGAAATCCGTAATGGAGACTGGCTTCGAGGTTTGCATGGAACATCTCACTAAGTGACTAATGATCTCCAGAGCCCTGATGCTTGCCACATCTGCCTTTCCCTGGGACCATATGCATTATTATCCTTGCCAATCTGCAGCCTCAATGAAAGAACTCTGGCCAGGAAGGTGAGAGGCTTTGAAATGTGACTTTCAAAAAATGACCTTCTAGCAATAACTATCAAAGCATTAAAAATGAGATGGTGCATGTGTAGAATCATACATAAATGCAACACAAGTTACTTTATATAAATAGAAATAAATAATTTTTTAATTTAAAAGTCTGCCTTACATTTAATCTTGATTTTTGTGGTCAAGTTTGTATGTTTATCCCTATATTATCTCAGCTACTCCTGCATCCTCCATTTTTTGCTTCATATCTGTTTTTAGGTTTGGGGACTAGCATGAGTAATCAGATCTCCTAATCCCTAGCTGAGGGCTCTCTGCAAGGGCTCAGTCCTACTCAGTTTCACTGTCATCCTGGATATGATCAATTGTATCACAGTAATTTTTACCAGATCCTGGTCAGAGGGAGAGAAGAACAAAGCGTTCCGTTTCAACGTCATGGACAGAGAATGCAGAAAATCCAGAACTGAACTCATACCTCTGGGTGCCCCATTTAGTGCTTTCACTTACATTTTGAACAATGAAATAAGGATTATAAAGACATATGGCAGGGCCAATGGGATGAAACTTCAAAGGGGGTGTGTGTGAAGGGAAGGGGATGAGGCTGAAAATAGACTTGATGAGGAAAGCAATAAAAGCAAGCCGCTCTCAGGTGGCATTAGCCATAAAGAGCAATCTTGCTGGTCAGTCCACCAGTGGTACTTGAATGCTGGTAGAAGATGATTAAAGGGAGTTTCAGGTGTGCAAAGAACTCAAGTGGAGGACATAATAGGTTTTAAATCAAAAAGTGAATTTGAAATCAGCTATTTTTTTTTTTTTTAAGCACAGAGGGAATCTGATTGAACGGCCATCTCAGCTTGTAGCTCAGCCAGGAGTTCACAGGGCCCTGAGAAAACCATCTGCCTATCTCTCCCCGGGCCTCTGACGGTCCCACAGGCTCTGCAGCTGACAGAGGAGGCTGTTGGAATATGAAGAGTCCTGTGGAGGCTGTCAGCACTGGCCTGGTTAGGGAGGCTCGGGTTCATTCACTGTCTCCGCTTAAAGGGCCTTTGTGGGGAGTGGCAATTCACAGGGTGAATTTCAATAGGATCTTTAAATCTCTTGGAGATTTTTCTCTTTTCCATGGAAATTTCCCACTGCCAAACACTTGTAGACTGACAGCCCCGTGGGTCTCTCTCTAATACAGCAGGTCCTTTCTTACTCCTTACTGTACCTAGGGCCTAGTTTCCTAAAGGTTTAGATATACATATGTATTTTAAATTTTATTTTGATGGATCTTTCTTTTCTAACTGGCATCAGTCTTAAATTAAAATGAATTGGACCCTGGCACCATACAGAAATGTTTTTATAGGTTTCTCAAAGTAGGATGTATTAAAGAAGACATATCAAGTTTCTAGGGCTTGCGTTGCCATAGTTACCAGTTCAGACCCAATTTAGAGAATGGGGATGAGGGGTGAATAAGAGACCACCGAGACATGCTTTCTTTAACCATAAAACCTCTGAGCGAATTAGGTGCCCACTGTTTTTGTGGTTTTAAGATGTACAACAAACAGAAGATAGGTGGGTGAGCAGATTTGCATGTACTTTTTTTTTTTACTGAAGGAGGCAGAGGTGAATTACAAATGGAAACAAAAGTGTTCCAGCGTGTGGCAGGGTTCTCAAATATTAGAGTTTGGAACACATGAGGAAACAAGGCTGAGAGAAGTGAAGTAACTAAGCCATCAAGAGAGGGCACATCTGGGACAGAAGATAAATGACCTCGGCTTCTCCACCAAATCAAACAGTTGTGTTCCAAACGCAAAAGGAGTACTATTTCTTTGCAGCAGCTACAACTTCTTTGAGGAATACTGACCCAATGGAATGGCCACCCCTGTCTAGAATGGAAAAGTCAACGATAACAAATATAGTAATACTTAGTCACAATGAATTCTCTCTGAAGAAAGAAATAGAAATTCTGTAGGTGAAATCATTTGCTTAATTTTTCTTTCACCTTATGGATATGCCCTGTGCAATGGAAAATGTACGAAGTTCCACATTATCCATTTCCCTTCTCCTCGATGTAGCTAACCATGGGCTCTGAAGCTGGCGAAAGTATATCTCAGCTAATTAGATCTGTATGATAATGGTGAAGAAATCCCTTTACCCTTTCCCACCAAGTTGGAAGCCTGACCCCCACCAAATCCACAACAGAAATGTTCTCTTTAACACCTTTACTTACTTACAACCTTCCATGGGGTTCTATGCTTGAACTTCATGTCTAATCCAGTACTCTCAAACAGAAATATGTACCTAGTAACCAATGAGAGGCAGGTATATAATTTTAAATTTCCTAATGACAACGCTAAAAGTAAAAATATGCAAGTAAATTAATTTTCATGAGCCTATTTTATTTAACCTAATACATATCAAGTATTATTTTAATATATAATCAACACACAAATATCAATGAGCTAGTGTAAATTTTCATAGGAAATTTGAGAAATCTGGCGGCATTTTGTAGTTACAACAAATCTTCGACTAGCCATGTTTAAGTACTTAGTAGCCACATGTGGCAAATGGCTCCTGGATTGGGCAGCACAGATGGAGTATGTGAGGACAGATGGTCTATGGATCCCCAGAGGATGAAGAAAAAGGAAGGAACTTTTCTCCCTCCCTAGAAGTTCCTCCCCCTAACATAACCTTGTCTTCTCTCAACTTTACTCTAGATGACCTACTTCAAATCACAGCAGAAGATGGTTTACCATGTCTTTCATAATTCCTATTCATCCAATTTTGTTTCTCTATAATTAAGTATATGCAATACAAAGCTAAAATTTAAATCTATAATATAATATACACGTACAAACACACACATTATATATATACACATAGGTCTTCTTTTCTTATAAAACCTGGATTGTTTATTTTTCTGCTGTTTTTCTTGCATAATCAGATAATTACCTTAGTTTCCACTCTAAATCTTCCCTGAAACAAGATGGAGTATAAATAAATAATAACTTTATTTTTGTATCTCATTTTCCCCCTATAGTCACAGCATTAATGTAAAAACCATCTACCCAGTGAAATATTTCATCAGAATGTGGACATCCTGTTTTATCCGAGGGATTTTTTTTTTCAGCTAAAACACCTTATGACCTTTTGTTACTGAGTCATATATTAATAATATGAAATGTTATAAGCAGAAAATTTGAATCCGTGGATAACGAATGGCTAAAGCATCAGATTCAGGCTCACAGTCTCAGCACCCCAGGCGTAAGTTTGAGAGAGGGAGTTTGTCTTCTGCGTGAACTCTGTTTTTCCCAATGCCCAATTCCCATTTTTTCTTCTGCTTCACATTTCAACACCTCCATATAACTGGATAATCTGATAAATCCACACCTGTTTATGTGTTAATGGAAAAAGTCTAGAAAAACCCATTTCTGGGCTCTCTCTGTCTTTCTAGGTCCTAGGTGCCAAAGGATATTTCAGCAGTGTTTGTTTGTTGTGGAGCCATTTTCTTCACTAACAGAGAAGAGGTGCCAAATGAGAACAGCAGCTCAAAGAGAGAGAAAGGTTGCACTAAGATGGGTCAGAAATGGGAGCATCTGGGAGTCTTGTGTGAGCAGTGTGTGTGTGTGTGTGTGTGTGTGTGTGTGTGTGTACGTGTGCATGTGGTCTCTTCACCAGACCTCCACCTCAATATCAAATGTGAGTAACTTCATGTAGGATGTACACAAACTCTGAATCATGACATGTAACTCAGTGGCTTGGACCAGAGTCATTTATTTGCTTCATCTATCCTTTTTTAAAGATTTTATTTATTTATTTGACAGACAGAGAAAGAGAGAGCACAAGTGGGGGGAGGGGCAGAGGAAGAGGGAGAAGCAGGCTCCCTGCTGAGCAAGGAGCCCAAATCAGGGCTCGATCCCAGGACCCTGGGATCACGACCTGAGCTGAAGGCAGACGCTTAGCTGACTGAGCCACCCAGGCGCTCTGCTTCATCTGTCTTTCACACACACACACGCGCATGCACACACACAGAAACTAAATAAAGGAATATTTTGTAACAACACATGAATAATCCCCAGTTTGTAAAATAATTCTTATAAATACCATGACGGAAGTTGTTTGTTTGGAAAGTGGCTCTATCCTTTCCCATAGAAGTAGTCTTAAAAAAGCATGATTGATAATAATGGTTAATCTCCACTGAGTTCCAACATACACAAGGCGTATTACCTCTTTTTGTCCTAACAATACTGCACGGAAATTATCTCCATGTGAACAGATGAGAAAAGGTAATGTTAAATGACTTATTCAAGGTTGTAAGACCAGAAATTGGCAGGATCAGAATCTGAGAGGAAGTCCCCATGTTTATATTTTGTCTGTCGAACCAGAGGCTTTCTTGGGGTTGCATTTCTCCCCATAGCATCGGATTTAGCCCCCTCCTGTCATATCACTGAGTTACAATGTTCATGGAAGCAGAAAGTCTAAAGCCAGTTGTATCATACTGATTCCATATTAAACTCATTCTCTCTTCTAGGTGAAGCACAGAAGCACATCTACCTTTGGTGCCATCCTGGCTGTACTTGCGTCACAGAGAAGGAAGGGGAAGAGGAAGGGAAGTGGTGGGGAAGAAAGCCAATGTGGAATTCCAGTAGAATCAAAAATGAGAACATCTTTAGCTGTGATAGGAGGCAACCAGTCTACTGGGACGTAGGAACTAAGGAACTGTTCCTATTAAAGAGATCTTTGTAGGTAAACTGGCAGTTCATGAATTGGCAACTGCTTCTATTTCCTACTGTAAGAAGGAACCAAATGATTTGCCATAGGCTTGAACTCACCAAACTTGTTCATTCTGATCACTTCTGACTCAATAAAAATTGTAATGCAAATCTACAAAGTGTCAGCTATTCAGCCCAATTTGCTGCCACCATAGAATCCTTTCCCTTGGGCCTGGGAAGGACTAGGAACTCTAGTTATCCCCTGGCAGGAGTAAGCTTTTCAAATTATACAGCCCTCCCTTCTGGCCATACTGCATTCTGGGAAGAATTATCACAACCTTGATCACAGAGGTAGAGAGTGGGGAAAAACAGGGGGCTATGTAATTTGAAAGGCTTCTGAATAATTAGTACACAAGCTCCCTGAAGCCACCCCCACTACTGCCTCTGCACTTGCTGAAAACACTGAGATCATCCATCATTCCCTGCAGTAGCTAGGAGTCCATGTCTAGAATCATATTGCCTAAGTTCAAACCCAGTTAACGCAAACAATGAATCATGGAACGCTACATCAAAAACTAATGAAGTACTGTATGGTGACTAACATAACATAATAAAAAAATAATAAAATAAGCAAGTAATGAAACCTCTATTTGTCTCCATTTCCTCTTTTTTAGAATATGTATAATACAATATATCCATAAGGTGATTAAGAGGTTAAGTAATTAACATAAATAAAGTACTTGGAATAGTGCCTAACACAAAGTTTGCTATTATTATCGTTATTACTTACACTGGAAAAATGAGGACTGCATAGACCAAAGGGCTTACCTTTCTTAACTAAGAGTCCAGAACGGAATGCAGATTACCTTACTTGAAATTTAGTGTTCTTTTCATGACACCAGTTGACCCCCAAACTGAAGCTAGTCAATGTTGTTTATTTTCTTAGTCTGTTTCTTATTCAATCTTTTTTTTTCCTTTTTAAAAAGTTTTTATTTAAATTCCAGTTAGTTAACATGCAGTGTAATACTAGTTTCAGGTGAACAATATAGTGATTCAACACTTCCATACATCACCCGGTGCTCATCAGGACAAGTGCCCTCCTTCATCCCCATCACCTGTTTCACCCATCCCTCTGGTAACCATCAGTTTGTTCTCTGTAGTTAAGAGTCTTTTTCTTGGTTTGCCTCTTTTTTTCCCCCTTTGCTCATTTGTTTTGTTTCTTAAATTCTACATATGAGTGAAATCATATGGTATTTGTCTTTCTCTGATTGACTTATTTCACTTAGTTTCTTATTCAATCTTATGCACTTAACAGAATCTTTAAACCAACATTGCTGGGAGGCAGATTACTGCACTAATTTAAGAGATTTAAACAAACACACTTTCTATTTCATAATATTTTAGGGGTATTATTTTTTACTTTTTTTAAAAATTTTATTATGTTATGTTAGTCACCATACAATACATCATTAGTTTTTGATGTGATCCATGATCCATTGTTTTCGTATAACACCCAGTGCTCCATGCAGTACGTGCCCTCCTTAATACCCATCACAGGGCTAACCAATCCCCCCTCCCCCCTCCCCTTTAAAACCTGTTTGTGTTTTAGGGTTTTTTTCATCCAGCAGCACGATCAAGAACATCAAATGAGAGAGAGACCTGCGTCGCTCAGCAGATACTATCATCCAGGACAGGAACCAGTACTTTCTGCCTTTCAACCCACCTGCTTCTTCAAGCTATAAAAGCTGCCAATGGGGGAGCCAGTCCCCTGAACTCGTATAAGCAATCATTTATTTATCCACAAACAGCAGAATATGGCAGGGGGAATTTGGGAGGAGTGAAATGAGGATTGTCAGACTAACAGTGACAAATGGGATGCAACTATTCTCCACCAGGTTGGAGGCAAGGGGTCTTCCCTTTTCCCCTCCCCTTCATCCCCACCGCTCCCACTCAGCCTGTGCACAGAGAAGGTGGTTAACAGAGGAAAGCCCTGTGAATAAGCCATGACAGCCGTACATTCAGAAACTGATGTCATTTCCCTAAAAGCTGTTTGTAGAATGGTAATTATCTGCCAATATATGACAGCTGGCTCTTCGCAAAGAGACGCAGAGAAACGGAAAAAGAAAGGAGAATAAAGGGTCCCTGTGCATTTACCAAAGGGCTGAAAGAGAGAAGGAAACATAATCAGAAAAATAAAATGATTACCAGTGTGTGATGGGGTGAAAATTGCTTTGGGCATTTTTTCTTCAGAGAACACAAGATTGAATTAGAAGAATGAAGCTAGAGCTTCATGATACACACTGGAAGAGAGGAGGTGGTTGTGAGGCTGTGTTAGAAAAGAAAAATACACCAAGTCCTGGACTGTGACAGAAGAGCGCACAAACCTTGTGTACACCCCGCCTCCCAAACAGGGACTAGTCAGTCCACCATTATTGGATACTTTGTCCAAGATTATTGCCCACAGTTCATTTGGGTCTGAGGAATAATGTAATTGCTTCTTGCCTCCCTCCCTGTTATGTGCTGGGATGGACACTTTGTGTGTCAACTTGGCTACGCTATCATACTCAATTATTTAATCAAACAGTATACCAGGTGTTGATGTGTGGGTATTTTGTGGCTGTGATCAATATCTACAAACAGTGGGCTGTAAACATAGGAGATTATCTTGGATAATCCAGGTGGGCTTGATTCATTCAGTTGAAGGCCTTAAGAGCACAATTGAGGTTTTCCTGGGGAAGAAACTCCCTGTAGACTATAGCATCGGCTCATGACCTAGAGTTTCCAAACTGCCCCCCGATGGGCTGCCCTATGGATTTCAGACTTGCAGACAGTTCTTATAACTGTATTACCAATTAATCAGTCAATCTTTCCCCTCCCCTTTAATCTCTGTGTATGTCTATGTATACACACACACACAGCCTACTGGTTCTTGTTTCTCTAGTGTAACCCGGACAGACTTATCAAGTACATGTACAATGATTTGCTTAGCAAAGTGGGCATATAACAGGCTGAATTCGGGTTGAATTATAAACCCCCCCAAATTCATATATTGACCTCCTAATTCCCAGTAACTCAGAGTGTGATCTCATTTGGAAATAGGGTCATTACAAATATAATTTTTGTTAAGATGAAGCCCATTACGGTGAGCCCTTATACCATATGAACGGTGTCTTTTTTTATTTTTTAAGATTTTTTATTTATTTATTTGACAGAGAGAGACACGGGGAGAGAGGGAACACAAGGAGGGGGAGTGGGAGAGGGAGAAGCAGGCTTCCCACTGATCAGGGAGCCCCATGCAGGGCTCAATCCCAGGACCCTGGGATCATGACCTGAGCCGAAGGCAGAGGCTTAACGACTGACCCACCCAGGTGCCCCACGAATGGTGTCCTTTTAAAGATGGGAAGTTTGGACACAGACATGCACACAAAGAGAATGCCATGTGAAGATAAAGGCAGAATTAAGAGTGATGTTTTCACAAGCCAAGGAATGCCAAAGATGGCCAGCAAACCACAAGAAGGTTGGTGAGAGGCATGGAACAGATTCTCTTTCATAGCTCCCAGAAGGAAGCAACGCTGCCCACACCTTGATCTTATACTTCTAGCCTCCAGGACTGTGAGACAATAACATCCTCTTGTTTAAGCCACTTGGTTTGGGGTTCTTTCTTACAGCAGCCCTAGAAAACTAATACAGAGCATTACCAGGAAAATTAAGGGAACTCGATTGGGGAAAGTTAAGGAAAGGACAAAGTTAATTCTGAGACATACAGAAAGCTCCATTTCCTTAATGTCTTTGAAATACAAATTAATTCCTTTTAATACTTAACTATTTTACTGCCAACATCCACTCAGGATGAGACCCAGGTAAGGAAACTGACAGTTACAGAGATACACAAATGTTCCAGCATTTTATGAATACAGTCCTTCTGTTCATTCCTGCATTGTGGTCTCCTTTTGGAGACTGGATGTTATGGAACCACCCATAACCATTCATCGTTCTATGCGTGACCTTGTGGAAGGTAGCTCTGCAATCCTTCTCTTACAGGAAAAGCTACCTATCACCACTTGGTGCCCTTTCCTCTCTTCCAGCAAGTGAAGTTAATAGAGATCTTGTAAAAGGGAAAGCAATAATTGTTTCCAAAGTTTCCACAGATAGTTTACACTATGGCATAACTGGAACCCAGGTCTTTTGATGTCTCAACCAGTGATCTTTCCAAGGCATTGTTTCTATTCAGTTATTGAATTAGCAGTTCAGGTAACTCCTCTCAAATTAATCATAACATATCTGATTTCAGAATAAGCATTCCTTCCCTAAATACATGTGTCTTCTCCAATACTCAGGAATGTGGCTTTGGATGAATCATGCATCTTTTCTAGATAGGAGCTTCCTCATTTATAAAATAAAGGGAAAACTCACTGGATAATCTATTTTTGACATTCTGCAGAAACAGAATTAACATCACTGTAGTGGAAAGACCTAGATTCAAGTATAGCTACTGTCAGTTTCTACAGAATAGTGGTCAAGTTACTTAGCTTTAGTGGACTTTTTTTCCTCATTTGTAAAAATGAAAATGGGGGTGATATCTCTTTCACTGGGCCATTACAAGGATGAAATGAATAACATACATGGGAACACGTTATACACTCTAAAGTGTATTAAAGAAGCTAAAAGTAAAGTAGCAAGGTAACATTCTATAGTATTACAACCTCCTTTTCCATCCCACGTGGTAGAGGATAAATGTTGCAGAGTTTCCTATCAGGTTTCAACAGACATGTTCAGAAAGTTCTATTTCGCCTGGGTGTATCAGTTCATTATATTTTTTACAAACTTCAGAGTCAGACCTAGCATAAACATTAAGTACATCAAAAGTATTTCAGGACCTTGTAATTCATGGATAAATGTGGGTATCCCCATCACGCGCTCCTAAGCACTTACTTTGCAATTTTATCACTTGTTTATCTGATTCCTTCACCCCACAGTAAGCACTTATGACAATAAGGACTATATTTGGATCACCCTATATTTTAGCATCTGTCTGTCCTTTGAATGCATTAATATTTAAATAAAGACTGTAGTCTTGCTCAATTCCACCTTGGCCATAATAATTTGTAATGAAAAGTTTAAGGCCAAAAAAAAAAAAAAAAAAAGGTTGACTTAAGGTATCATTTAAATATAATAAATACAATATATATTTAAAACAGGTCCATTTCTAAAAACAGTTGACTATCACAAACAAAAATACGTTAAGCCCTTTGAGTTTATTTACTATTAGCCTATTAATTTACACAATTTTCTCATGTCTAGCAGAGTCCATTGATTATAAAGTAATTTACAGACATCAACTTTCGAGGCTGTAAAGGCTTTTGAAATTATCAGGAAGAGACAGTTTGTGCCGGAACTGTGTGGTGTAAAGCCGTCACAGTTTGAAATACAGTTATAGATTTCGGAATGTAAATGGTTGTCATCAGAATAAGATTACAAATTTCATGAGCTCCAAGAAACTTCGCTTATTTAACACTGACTCAATGATTTCACAGCCAAAGTGAGTTAAAACACTTCAGATTTTGAAAGAATATCCTCGTTAAATTTATCGAGCAGGATTTCAAAATGTCCAACATGTCTGCCAAGGAGTAACACAACGGGCTATATTGAGAACATGTAGAGTAGCCCAGTTTTTTCTCAAAGTTCGTCCTATTTTCCACAATTCTTCCAACATTTGCATACCATCTGCACGATTTAATATTTTCTTTTAAATACACATATTTTTACTTAACTATATTTATTTTAATTGGAAAATATTATAATCATTATTATGCATGGAAGATAAGTATCACTTGTTATACATGAAACATGAAAATACTCTAAAACCAAAATAATGGGATTATCATCAGCTTAGGTTCTGTTGAAAACTCTGAGCTTAAGGCCTATGCTGCATTTGTTGTTTTCCTTTTTTTAAGGGGAAACCACCTAAGTGTTTATAAAGGTGTTAAAGACTTATTAGCACCAAACCAAGATTCTGCTTGGTATAATCAAATAGTTGAAACAGTATGAAAAGAGAATGACTCTTTCACCATGTGGTTCAGGGCTATTGTCATAGCATGGTCACGTGCCACATGGGGAAAAGGTGGAGTTGTCCACTGCAACAGACTGAATGTTTGGGCCCCCTAGGTGACCAGGTCATGAAGGTGGAGACCACATGAATGAGATTAATGTCCTTATGACAAAGATCCCAAGAGAGGTCCCTCATCCCTTCCACCATGTAAGGACACTACAAGAAGGGGCGCCTGGGTGGCTCAGTCGGTTAAGCGCCTGCCTTCAGCTCGGGTCATGATCTCGGGGTCCTGGGATCGAGTCCCACATCGGGCTCCCTGCTCAGTGGGGAGTCTGTCCACCCCCCATTGTGCTCTTTTCTCTCTCTCTCTCATAAATAAAATCTTAAAAAAAAAAAAAAAAAAAAAAGGACACTACACTGACCACCTCTGAGTCAGGAAGCAGGCCCTCAGCAGACATTAAATCTGCCACTGCTTTGATCTTGGAGTGCTTCCAGAACTGTGAAAAATGTTTGTTGTTTAAGCCACCCAGTCTATGGTATTTGTGTTACAGCAGCCCAAATGGACTAAGACGCATACTAAGTATTCGAACTTTCACATGTTCAAGTATACATGTACTTAAAACATTTACACATTGTGTTGAACATCCAGGAAGTAAACTGGAGAGACAGACAAGCAGATTATTGATACCTAAACATGAGAGTGGGATCATGATGGTATGTATACTATAGTTTAGAAGAAGAAAGTCTTATCAGAGGAAAAAAAAAAAACTCTTAGAGGCCACCTGTTTCAAAGATGGGCAAACTGAGACCCAGAAGTGTTAGGTCTGTTGTTAGTCTTATTGGCGGTCATAGAGCTAAGAAGTGACTCAGGCAAAACTGAAACCCAACTGTTCTCAATGCTAGGGTTGTTCTCTTCACCCAGACGATCCCATTTTATTCACTTATGATGGAAGCAGTTAATTTCATATGATTTTATACCTTTATTATCTACCTGAGAATAGGAAAAGTCTTAAAACAGAGGCCCTATGAAGAAAACAAAAAGTCAAACATAACTATAAAATTTTTAAACATTGTATTGGAATAAGGGACTTAGTAATGGCTTAACAAGACAATGCTAGCTGATGACCTTTTTTTTTTTTTTTTTTTTTTTTTTTTAAAGATTTTTTCTTTATTTATTCATGAGAGACAGAGAGAGAGAGAGAGGCAGAGGGAGAAGCAGGCTCCCAAGGAGCAGGGAGCCCGATGCGGGACTCGATCCCAGGACCCTGGGATCATGACCTGAGCCGAAGGCAGACGCTTAACCATCTGAGCCACCCAGGCGCCCGCTAGCTGATGACCTTTGATAAGAGAAAGATATAGGTCCCAAATTATTTTTTAAAGATTCTCCTGATCCTTCTAATGAATGGTTGATAATTTAAACTCAAGTAAGTAATAACTTTTTAGCAACTTTATCCTTTTTGGAAGGATATCTACTTTAAAATATTACATTGGGCGCCTGGGTGACTCAGTTGGTTAAGCCTCTGACTCTTGGTTTTGGCCTGGCTCAGATCACAGTCTCATGAGTCCTGAGATCAGCTAGACTAGTGTGGGCTCCATGCCCAAAGGGGAGTCAGCTTGAAGATTCTCTCCCTCTGCCCCTTCCCCAATTCCTGCACGTACTCTCTCTCTAAAATAAATAATCTTTAAAAAAAATACTATGTGTCATCTGACTTACTGTACAAATATATTTCACAGGTTTTTTTTTTTTTGTATGTCAACAGTTTATTAGATTTCTTCACCAGATATATATCTTTGATCGGATTTTGTTCTCATTTGATTTGCTTATTCTGCAACTGTTCTGCTTCCATTTTTTAAAAAAGTCTTATTTTTGTTTTTCCAGGTCATCCTCTGCTTCTTCTTCATCTTCTTCCTTAACCAGTGACCTATCAAATGGACACCGGCCAGAGCCATGACTACCACTGTCTACCTCATGGACTGTGGCTGGCACTGCAAAATTTATGATCTCTTATAGCAAAAAAGAGTTGTAACTGTAAAGCATTTTGCTAATACAGAGTGCTGCAGAAATGGTAACTTAGAGTAATGCTAGTGACAGTGGTCACTGGCCAGGATTATCGCTTCATTTCTGTTTTTTTCTCACACAAATGCTAGTTGTACTGACAACTTCTCCCCCCTGCCCCTGAATCCAATGAATCTAAAACAGAATAGAAAGTAAGCCTATTTCTAGCAGTTCTAAACAAATAACTTTCCATGTCCAATTAGTTGGTTTATAGAGCATCATCCCTTTTTAATAAATTAGCTCTGTTTTTCTATTTTATTTTATTTTACATTTGAATAAGATAGGCTTACTGTATGACTACAAATGCATTCATGTTCTCTTCTGTGAGAGCACAATCTACACAATTTAGCCTATTATCCTAAAAAGCACAGTCCTAGTACAGCTGTAAACTATGATGTATGAAGAGTATGTATCAAATATTATGTCCTATAGCCAAGGTACCAATCAAATTTTTGTAACAGCAGAGTTTGTATCAATGAAGGCTTCTTAAATATTAGGCGCTGAATTGTCTTCATGCCAGAGAGAAGACCATAGTCTACAGAAAAAAAAAAAAAACATTCTAATTTAACCTCTTTTACTATGTTGCTGTGTGAATTGAGAGAATTACTCAGGAACTCTGTTCCTCTATATCTTTATCCCCCAACCTCAGAGAATACTTAACTAAGCTCAAGGCATTTGTGTGTGTATGTCTGTGTGCAATTAATATGTAAAAAATATATATAGTATATACAGATACAAGTTAATATTCCTATCACTGTTGTTTGGGGTGAAAATCACTATACAATGTTTTGATGAATTACAAGCTATATTTTTCATCAAAAGCTTACTAAACTCTAGGGCTAAAAAAAATGCACAATTATCTACACAGACACTAGAGTTTAGGATTCCAATAAGCTCTTATCATGTTTAAACAAAAGCACTGATTTAATATTTCAGGTTTTGATGTCAGAAGTGAATTACAGAATGGAATCATGGTTTTCTAAAAGTAATGGAATACTTTGATCACAAAAATAATATTTATTCTTTCATACTGAATATGGAATAGGACATCATAGGGGATCAATAAAATAATTATCCTTCATAAGAAGACAAAAACCATAATTTAAATGGACACACTCCTCCAGGCTAGGGGAATTTAGCTGGATCTAAAACCACATTAAAATCTTAGCATATAAAAATTCCACTAAAATGCACAATTACATTCTACAGAACAAATATTATTCAGATATTTACTAAAGTACAAGTTAAATTTCTGCTACCTGCATAAATTTGACCTTCATAAATCACATATGTCATTTTATTTAACAAATAGTTTCATTATCTGCATTTTAGTTCTCAGCTGCTGTGTTAGAGAGTAAAATATGCCTATATTCACTACCGCCTGTACCACAGCACCTTTTTTTTTTTGCCCATTTTTTTATTATTATGTTATGTTAATCACCATACATTACATCATTAGTTTTTGATGTAGTGTTCCATGATTCATTGTTTGTGCATAACACCCAGTGCTCCATGCAGAACGTGCCCTCTTTAATACCCATCACCAGGCTAACCCATCCCCCCACCCCCCTTCCCCTCTAGAACCCTCAGTTTGTTTTTCAGAGTCCATCGTCTCTCATGGTTCGTCTCCCCCTCCGATTTCCGCCCCTTCATTCTTCCCCTCCTGCTATCTTCTTCCTTTTTTTTTTTTTAACATATAATGTATTATTTGTTTCAGAGGTACAGATCTGTGATTCATCAGTCTTACACAATTCACAGCGCTCACCATAGCACATACCCTCCCCAATGTCTATCACCCAGCCACCCCATCCCTCCCACCTCCCACCACTCCAGCAACCCTCAGTTTGTTTCCTGAGATTAAGAATTCCTCACATCAGCTGGCAGCATCACAATTCCGGACTTCAAGCTCTATTACAAAGCTGTCATCATCAAGACAGTATGGTACTGGCACAAAAACAGACACATAGATCAATGGAACAGAATAGAGAGCCCACATCACCTCTTATGCCAGGAATTATCAGAGCACTTTGGTGGTCTTTTGTTTGTTTGTTTGTTTATGCTACAGTTTTCTGTTTAAAGTGAATGACGAAACAAGTGTTTATGTATGAACTGGGAGAATGAGAGGAGAGAGTGTCTTACAAATTCTTTTAAGTTTTACAGTCCTCCCTACGTGATAAGGAAGCTCCTATGGCACCAGTTCTTATTAGCATTGACATTAAACTGTTTTATATCTGCAGCTAAATTTGGGGGTTTCTAGTGAGAATGTGTTCTTACTACAGAAGAAATTGCATCACTTATACTTACTGCAATTTGTGAATTATGAGCCATCAAAAAGAACCCGAAAAACTAATGAGGCTAGTAACATGAGTTGTAATTAAAAAAAAAAAAAAAATGTTTGGAGGAGTTTAATTATTTACTGAATCTAGGTTACATGAGTCACTTCCACTTTACAATTAAGTTGAAAGCTCTATAGTAAAGAAATAAGTACTTAATTAGTGAGTAAAGGATTTTTGAAACAAGGTGAGACATAGAGTTTCTTACTCTTGGTTTGAGTCAATTCTGTTAGAGAAAGACTCCAATGAAATCAGAAATGAAAAAGCCCAGTGTAAGCAAAGAATAAAACAAGCCTTAACAGCCAATTCATAATGGTTTAGGCACACCAAATAGGCTAGAGCCGAGGGCTCAGTTTGTGAGGCTGAGTTTCAGAGATTCTTCAGTCATCAAGACATACATTTTGTAGGTTCTTACTAAGAACCAGATACTGTTCGAGGCTCTCTGCATACAGTGTTGCAACAGAAAGACAGAGACCTCCTCCTTATAGTTTACAGCCTAGCAGAAGAGGCAGATAACAAAGAGGTAACCCTATCAGTAAATACTGAATATACTCACTAAAAGGTATTAAAATGAAAGTGGACATTTTTGTGCTGTGCTAAAAACTAATAAAAAGGACATATCCAAAGAGAGAGGTAAAAAAGAATACTTTGAGAAACAAATCTTTAATCTGAATCTTAAATGATTAAAAAGGAGACAGTACACAAAAGCCAGAAGAGAACATTCCAGACAAAAAGTAAGAAATCACGTTAGACCCTAAGATGTGAAGAGTTGTGTATGTTTGAAAGACTTAAAGTTAGACAGTATGTGTGGCCCTTTGGCACCAATGCGGGAAGTGGTTTTACATAAGTTTGGAAAAATAAGAGGCAAAATGCAAATGATGAAGGGATTTTATGCTATGGTCAAGAATTTGGACTTTTTTTTTTTTTTTTTTAAGGAAGCTACTGAAAGGTTTTAAACAGAAGAACGGACTAATAGCTCTGGATGTTTCACAAAGAACTGACGGTAGTTGGCTAAAGTGGAATCAGGGTGACCAGCGAACAGTCCAGGTTACTGTAAATAACCAAGCCAGGAAGTGGTCCATTTTCCACCTGGCTTTTAATTCTCCCCCTTTCTTCTCCTCCCCTCCCTCTCCCTTTAAAGAGTCTAATCCTTTCTTGAAGACTGAGCCTCAGCATTCAGAGAACTTATTCAACTTGTAGAATTTCCAGGTGTTTGAATCAACCTTTTGGGGTAAGTAGGACTGACCCCATACTGTTAGCAGAGTGTTGAGAGGCCAGGTATGATTCTTAAGGGTCATAGTGAGAAAAGGGAATTTCCTTTGTAAACAACACGGAAAACCCAGAGCAACTGAGGCAGCCAGTCAACATCGGCTGGGAAGTCAAACTGGAATATAAGAAGGACAAAGTCCAATCACTGATTTCAGAGATCAGAGGTGTTGGTACTTAAATCTTATAAAGCCTACAATCAGAAATGCGCATTCTCACTGCTTCTGCTAGCTGTACCCAGCTAAGGAGCGAGGTGGAATACTGAAGTTAATGTCTTTAAGAGATGTGTATAAGCATGGTGATGGAAAAAAATTAATAAGAGACCTGAAAATGCCACCTAAGTCCTGTGTCTAAACTTCCTATGTACCATTTGTATGCATAACTGTATCTTATCCTGTTGGCCATTCTTCAGTAACCTGTTCTCCAAACAGTTCTAGGTTTTGAGGACTATTTCAAATATGGCCTCTACATCGACAACAAAACTCCTATTCAACTAAGAAGCAAATAAAAGACTGGAAAAGAAAAGCAGAGTCAGGTTATAGAGGGCCTTGGAAGCAGCTCCATTGAGACTGAAATTTACATTGCAGACAGAGGCCACTACTGAGTTTGTGCAGAGAGGTGACACACAAAATGTTTTTAAAGAAGGATAAGCAGGAAGGATAGTTGTTTATTAAATCCCGACTCTATGCCAGGAACTCTAAATAATCTCATTAAATGCAGGTGTTGTTCTCCTTTTATTAAAAAAAAAAGGCAACTGAATCTCAACTTGCTGAAATAATGTCTAAGTTCACATCGTACATGGTGGTGCTTATTTAATTCTACATTAATCATAAGTACAGCTAAGGCTAATACAAAAGGCCTAATTGTCTTGCATTTGGAAGCCCACGACCTGCCCCTAATGAGTACTTCACTTACTTTAGTACACTGAACCCGCTCAACCAGGAAGTTATAAAAATAAAGCAAGCCTCGTTATAGTTTTTGACTCAGAACGTTTACTCACATCATTTAGTACCATTACATTTTTATCAGAAACTGAATCTAATAAAAGGAAGGATATGAAGAAGAGGAATCAATGGGAAAATATTAAAGGAAAAAAAATCACTTCTACCACCTAAATTAAGTCAAAACATCCAGCAGTGTAAAATGTTCAAATAATAAAGAACCCCTTTAAAAAATCAGATTGGTTATGACTCTATCCATAATTATGTCAACAGAGGCATGGCATTATAGGGCATATTTGTAGAGCTGTGATATAAAATAGGGTTGGGGATAAACTGAATCATGCCCTTTTCACTGAATCAAAACTACCAGGGGATAATTCCAAATTTGACACTTTGAAGTTATTTAATAAGTAAGTTTCATAATCACTAAAGGCACCTTGTTTCCATGTTAAACTGCTCTTTACTCACAAAATTGTGTCTAACTTTTTTTTTTTTAAGATTTTATTTATTTGAGAGAGCGAGAGAGAGCACAAGCAGGGTGAAGGGCAGAGAGAGAAGCAGACTCGCCGTGAGCAGGAAGCCCGATGCGGGACTGGATCCTGGGAACTCCGCGATCATGACCCGAGCCGAAGGCAGACACTTAACCGACTGAGCCACCCAGGCGCCCCTGTGTCTAACATTTACACCTGCAGCCCAACCCTTACTTAACTCTGAGTGACTGGCGGGAATAAGTGACCCCTTCTCTCATTTACAGTATCTTTCCTATGTGTTAGCAGTTACCCTGCTTCTCTGTTCTCTCTCTTCTAGTCTGAACATTCCCAGTTCCCTTAATGTTTCCATACAGATCTCATTTTCCAAAGCTTTTATCATTTTTGTTGCTCTCTTCTGAACTCATTCAAATTTATCTGTGATTCTCCTTCAACTGAGGAATAAATACTGAACATAGTTATCCAATTGAGGCTTAAAGAGTGCTGATAGAGCAAAATAATTACCTCTCATTGCATCCATGCTCTCCCTATTAATATACCCCGAAGCAGTGTCTGGGATTTTATATGGCACCGTCATATTGTTGACTTACACCCAATTTATCATTCATTATAGCTTACATCTCCATCCCCATGGCACAGTTGTTTGTGTAGTTTACATTTGTTTTTATTGAATCCCTTTTTATTGATTTCAGCCCCACGTCCTATTTATCAAGACAGTTGTTTGCAATACTAACCTCCAATTTGCCTCCAATGGCACATGATCCCCAAGTTCTTAACTGTGTAAATGATTAGCACATTTCTTGCTTTATCTCACCAACTCTGAGTACATAGCTGAATGTGTGTGTGTGTGTGTGTGTGTGTGTGTGTGTGTGTTTGGCAAGTTACACTAGGATTTAAAATCTCTCCCTCTTACTCCTTACTCTTCTAACCTCAAAAGCTATGATTTATTGAGTGCCAACTATATTGCCAAGATTGTTTTCATTAATCATTATAAAAATATCCTTGAGGTCTGATTAACCCAATTTTCAGAAAGAAAAAAAAAAACTCAGAAAGATACAGATGTCCAGTAATTTTTTCAGTGTATAAATAAGAAGGGGCAGAGCTGGAATTTGAACTGGTCTATTTGACCTCAAAACCAAGCATTTCCAGTACACGAGTAAATAAGGCAATTCAATTCATATGCAAATCTTGTTGTGTCAACAGGTTCTTCAATCTCTGTGCTATTACTAGACAGGATTGCATGAAAACCATGGCAGTGTCTTCACTCCGGGAAGTCTTTTAGAGGAATGATGCTGGTGCTAGGAATGATGAGGCCATTGTTCCCAGGGAAGAGAGATGACACCAGCAACAAAATTATTGTTTACTATGTGAAAGCTCCGGTATCTGAGAGCCTACTGAATAGAGTTGATCATAGGTTGTTCTCCCACCCCTTTTTCTAAATTAAAGAAAGCATCCCAACTAAGGCAATATGATAATTAACTTGACTTCTATTTGTTCCCTTATTTCAAAGTAATTGAATCCAAACACTATCCATCCAAATCACTGGCCTAAGTCAATGGTTGCTAAATGAGGTGCTAAGGTTCTGTTGGGTATTTTAAATGTTCCTAAGGGATGCTGTAGATTTTACTACACCAGAATTAAGAAAGCACGATGTTTATTTAATTAAGGCTTTATGAGCAACTGTGTGACTTGCCCACATCAGCATCTTAGCCTCAATCTTTTCAAACCCAAAGTGCACATATGCTCCTTAACTGGTGAATGCAGAATTCAACTGCTTCAGGGAATGGGTACAAAGACTCGTTTTGAAAAATGGGCTTCTTCATAAGGTTAATATGTCTTTTTCTAGGATCAAATTGTAAGGGACAAGAACAAATGATGGATAATGATAATAGAATTTTATTACTATTGGGAAGTTTAGGTAATTTAAAATAATTAGCAAGAATAAATGAACTTGCTATTCTAGGACAGTTGCCTACGGTATGCTTTCCTTAGGACCTACATATACTTCATCCTTTCCTTGAACACATTATTGCTGGAAGAGAATGTATCAACGGTTTGGTTTCCAATAGACAGGTGAGAAAATTATCTACTAAATATAGCTACTCTCTAGTAAACCAATTTTGAAGATTGAGTTATGAGTTCTGATTTTGTTAAAAGTATGCATCTGTTTTTGATGGAATATAAAGACCCTCCTGAGTTCAAGAACACTGCCAAGGCACTTGATAAGTAGGAGGAGGCCAAAGAGGAAATCCTATACCATGAAGAAGTTGGGTGGTTTAGGCTGAATGTGTGAGAAGAGGGCTGCTCTGCAAGGACATGTTCCTTGAGGGCCTAAATGAAGGTTATGGGCAGATGCAGCCTTTGTAGCTGGGAATGGTGCTATTTGCCAAAGATGTGAGAGTAGTGTACAAATGAAATGAGAGAATCAAAAACCAAAAAGCACAACAGAAGGGAAAATAAAGGAATCATTTCCCTTTTAAGAGGAAGGAACACTTCCAAATTCATTCTATGAGGCCAGCATTACCCTGACACCAAAATCAGAGACACTATAAAAAGTGAAAACTACAGGCCAGTATCTCTGATAACCACAGATTTTTATATATCCTCATCCTGTTTTATAAACATCCTCAATATTAGCAAACCAAATCCAACCATATCATTCACCACAATCAGGTGGAATTTATTTCTAGGATGGTTCAATATTCACAAATCAATCAACGTGATACATCATGTCAATGAGAGAAAGGATAAAAACCATATGATTGGGTGGCTGAGTGATGGACATTGGGGAGGGTATGTGCTATGATGAGCGCTGTGAATTGTGTAAGACTGGTGAATCACAGACCTGTACCCCTCAAACAAATAATACATTATATGTTAATAAAAAATATAATTTAAAAAAAAACATATGATCATCTCAAGAGATGCAGAAAAAGCATTTGACAAATTATCCATTCGAGATTGAAACTCTCAACAAAGTAGGTTTAGAGAGAACATGCTTCACATAGTAGAGTCCATTTATGAAAAACCCACAGCTACCATCATACTCAATGGGGAAAAACTGAGAGCTTTTCCTCTAAGATCGGGAACAAGACAAGGATGTCCACTCTCACCACTTTTATTCAACATAGTACTGGAACTCCTAGCCTCAGCAATAGGACAAGAAAAAGAAATAATAAAAGACATACACATTGTAAGGAAGAAGTGAAACTTTCACTATTTGTAGATGACATATTATATACAGAAAACCCTGAAGATTCCACCAAAAAATTGCTGGAACTGATAAATAAATTTGGTAAAGTAGCAGGATACAAAATCAATATACAGAAATCTTTGCATTTCTATACACTAATAATGAAGTAGCCAAAAGAGAAATTAAGAAAATGATCCCATTTACATTTATACAAAAATAATAAAATACCTGGGAATAAATTTAACCAAGGAGGTGAAAGAACTATATTCTGACACCTAAAAAGCTGTGATGAAAGCAATTGAAGATGACGTAAACAAATGGAAAGATATTTCATGCTTGTGGATTGGAAGAACAAATGTTAAAATACCCATACTACCCAAGTCAATCTGCACATTTAATGAAATCCCTATCAAAATACCAACAGAATTTTTCACAGAACTAGAACAAATAATCCTAAAATTTGTATGGAACTACAAAAGACCACAAATAGCCAAAAACAATCTTGAAAAAGAACAAAATTAGAGGTATCACAATCCCAGATTTCAAGATTCACTACAAAGCTGTAGTAATCAAAACAGTATGGTACTAGCACAAAAATAGACACAGATAAATGGAACAGAACAGAGAGCCCAGAAATTAACCCACAATTATGTGGTCAATTAATCTATGACAAAGGAGGCAAGAATATGCAATGGGAAAAAGATGGTCTCTTGAACCTGGTGTTGGGATAACTGGACAGCTATATACAAAAGAATGAATAGGACCACCTTCTTGTACCATACACAAAAATAAACTCAAAATGGATTAATGATCTAAATGAAAGACCCAAAACCATAAAATTCCTAGAAGAAAACATAGGTAGCAATTTCTTCGATATCAGCCTTAGCAGCATTTTTCTAGATATCTCTTTTTTGGTAAGAAAATAAAAAATAAACTACTGGGACTACACTAAAATAAAAAGTGTTTTTTTTAAATTTAATTTCAGTTAATTAACATATAATGTATTATTTGTTTAGGGGTACAGGTCTGTGATTAATCAGTCTTATATAATACCTAGTGCTTATTACAACCCTTACCAAAATAAAAAGGTTTTACACAGCAAAGGAAACCATCAAGAAAACAAAAAGGCAATGCATGGAATGGGAGAAGATATTTACAAATGGCATATCTGATAAGGGGTTAATATCCAAAATATATAAAGAAATTATACAACTCAACACCAAAAAAACTCCGTAAATAGTCTAATTAAAAATGGGCAGAGAACCTGAATAGACAGTTTTTTAAAGACGACATACAGATGGCCAATGAACACATGAAAAGATGTTCAGCATCACTAATCTCAGGGAAATGCACATCGAAAACACAAAGAGCTATCACTTCACACCTTTCAGAATGACTAGAATCAAAAAGACAAGAAACAACAAATGTTGATGAGGATGTGGAAAAAAGGAACCCTCAAACACTGTTGATAGCAACGCATGCTGGTGCAGCCACTGTGAAAAACAGTATGGAGCTTCCTCAAAAAATTAAAAACAGAAATACCATATGATCCAGTAATTCCACAACTGGGTATTTACCCAAAGAAAATGAGAACAGTAATTTGAAAAAAAATACCTTCATCCCTATGTTTATTGCAGCATTATTTACAATAAATAAGATATGGAAGCAACCCAAATACTCATCAATAGATGAATGGATAAAGAAGATTATATATATATATGGCATATTACTCAGCTATAAAAAGAATGAAATTTTGCCATTTGCAACACGGGTGGATCTAGAGGGTATAATGCTAAGTGAAATAAGTCAGTCAAATAAGGACAAATACCATATGATTTCACTCATATATGGAATTTAAGAAACAAAATAAACGAACAACAACAAAATAAGAGACAAACAAACAAAAAAACAGACTCTTAAATACAGAGAACAAATTGGTGGCTGCCAGAGGGGAGGTGGGTGGGGGAATGAGTGAAATCAGTAAAGGGGATTAAAAGTGCACTTATTGTGATGAACACTGAGTGATGAACAGAATTGTTGAATCACTATATCCTACACCTGAAACTAAAAGAACACTGTATGTTAATTATACTGGAATTAAGTAAATAAATATAAAGAAAAATAAAAGAATCATTTCCCTTTTATTTCTTCTCTAAACACCTCCAGCATCGATTCTTATCTTACTACATGAAGTTTGTTCTCATCAGTAATAAGTTAATTTTTTAAAAACTCAAAGCAGAAGATATAACCTTCCTAGTATTGATAATTTTCACTTACATTAAACATGGTAAAATAGGTTCACGCCAGGTAGACTATAGTATTCTTTCTGGGATTAAAAACAGTTCTTCATCTAAACACATTTGATAGCACTGAGATTTGATTTTAATTCTATTATTCTGTTTGCATAACCTTTTCCATAGTTCTATCTTTCCTTCTTTCCCCTCTTTTAACACAGATTCTCTCAGGGAGAGCTTTTTGTTTGCCTGGTTGGTTGGCTTATTTTCTTTTTTGGTTATGTGTACCACAAAGATTATTAAGGGACCAAAGTTGTTACAAATATCTTCTTAAACCTTTAAAATGGAATAGATTAATCCAGGAAATACCTATTATAAATGCCAAAATGGTTCTTTTGACACCATGCATATATTATGTGACAGGACTATTAGAGAGAGAAGAGACTGTTAAGTGAAAGGAGAAAGAGTAATCCATGTTAGGTTGAAGTCTAGGATAATATGCATCCAGGTAGCTTCAGTTAGATTAACAGGTTCATGAGAAGTTAGAAGGGTCAGATTAAAAGGCAGGGTCAGACTTGTCTACATATAAGGGCCATTTAGTTAATGAGTTAGAATTAAGAGTTTCAATTACTAAGTAAAAAACACCAGGAAAAAATTAAGCAAAGAAAAAAACAAAGTTAAACATCTCAGCTACTTCATTTTGAGTCTTATGGGGGAAAACCAAGCCAAACATACCAAAAAACACCCTTAAAATTAAAGTCATATTTAATTTATAAAAATATATTGTTGGGCTTTTCAGCAATAAACTTGTTTCCAAATACAGGCTTATTTCTCACATAATTCTGTTCAATGGTAAATTGGTATTACTATTTTATTTGGCTTTTGTTTAGATTTTCAAGTGTACTGGGAATTAGAAAGTATTTTCTGTCTCCTAACTTGGGACAACAAAACATTAAATGGCGATTTTTATTCTGTTGACAAGAAAAATCTACTTCATGGTTTTATAAATTGCTTGAAGGCAAAGATAATTGTATAATTTCCTTATCTGAGCCAATGCTAATAATTTATTATTAAACATTATTTTTAATTTGAATACAAGTAGAAGGCATCCTAGAAAAGGAAGTATTGTGAAATATTCAGAAGGAAATTCTAATTGCGTGAAAAGTGGAAAATCACTGGACACTTACTGGATTTTTTTTTTTTTTGAGCTCAAGAGAAAACAGATTCAATAGAGCATTTACTATCTCATACTCCTCATACTCAGCTCTTCTGTTTTCCATTTAAATTAAAGATTTATTTTCTATTTGGAAAATTGTTTTTTTTTATTATTATTAACTGGCAGTATGCTGATGAAGTGCATTTCATTATTAACCATCTACTATCAGAAACGATAAAACATTTTCATTATTAGGCCATTTATTTTTGGTGATAAAAACTTTGTTCTAGTTTTGTAGCCAATTACACATTCCACTCATGCATTGGCATGTTTAACTGATTGCATCAAATCATACTATGCAAGAAAATTAATACACATTCCATTAATAGGAGTGAATATATAAAGATCAGTCCTGACCATCTTATCAAAACTCTCGGTAGTTCCAAAAAAAAAAAAAAAAAAAAAAAACAGATTCTTTTTCTTTTAAGAAGGGGATGTCAATAGATAGAAACAGATGAAGTAGAATATCAGAATGCCACCAAAATGACATTTAGCAAAACGAAAGTTGGATTTAATTCAATATTGTGCACATCTTCAAATAACAATAATTGCTAAGCATACAGTGACTTATGGATGTATATTATAAAATGGGTTCAATCTAAACAGATTTTATTACACCCATTTCTGATAGGTAGCATTAGCAAGCACCAACTGCCATAAATTACCTTGGATATTATAATACTGCTATGTAGAATCAGTTGTTGAAGGATATTCTTTAAAATGAGAGTTGTGTACTAGCTCAATTAACTGCCATGATGGCAAATGCATATTTAATTCTAAAGTATTAAAAAAAAAAGATGCACATAGAAATAAAGTATTTCTCAGGAATTTGAATTGTTTATTTATTGTTACTTCCGATAATATTTCATTTTCGGACCCAAACAAGTGAAGTCTGTCCTTATTATTTCCCTAACTGTGACCTAACTGGTTTTTACTTAGACTGTAGGTCCTTCGGGACAGAGGTCTACTTTCTTCTAAGTTGTTTTTCTAATTTCCTTCCCTGAAAAACACCATAAATAATGCTGAGTATTTGTTGAATTAAATCTAACAAATGTCTGGATTCATACCATCTTCCATTTACAGTGGAAGGTTAGGTTTGTTAAATAAAAAAACATGCATGTATGCCTAAAGAGCAATAAAATAATGTCTTTTGACATTTATTTTGGCATATTTCAGCTGCGTTTTTGTGGGACACATTCAGCTGTCTTCCATGATCACCAACCATGTCCAGGTATGTAAATAAAAACATTATTTTCCCTTACAAAAAGCACTTGTAATTCCTAAGGAAAGCTGAAATGCACTTTAGTCTGACAATTTGGTTCACTGTTATTGGTAGTCTGTGGTTAGTTTGTACTTAGCAACTTCATGTTGGATATCAGCAATGGATATTCTTCACAAGAAATTGTTCAGTAAAATGCCCAACTGTGTATCTTCAGTTGTCAGAACAAATAACTGGCAAAGAATAGAAAAGCATGAAAACACCCCAGTAAATACAGTCATGTATGTTTCCAGAAATAATCAAAACCAGGCAAAGGAAACCTGAATTTTTAGACCTAAATAGAAATTTGCTTCCTTGTCAGGTTTAGTGATAAAGAAGTCCTACTGCTTTGTAGGTGTCTTGTTCTTGCTTGGGCCTGGAATTTAATAGGAGGTACATTACACCTCTATAATCATTTCTTAAATCAGGCCATGCCTTTCCATGAAATAAACCACAAAAATTGAGCACTTTTCTCAAGACAATAATGGTAGCTGAGTTTTCTACAAAATCAGAACATTTTTAGTTCTTTTGGTATAAAAGCACAACTGATACTAGGCTTGCTCTGAAATAAAGTGCTCCGCCAGAGGAAGAAATGGTTGTTGTGTGCATGCAAAACAGAATTCTGTCCACCATCCCCAAGGCACAGATGCGGCTACCTTGAAGATGATTTCAATGAAATGGAGTTCTTTGAGGGTGAGGATCTTATTTATTCAACTGGCATAAACACTGGCGCAGAGAGAGCACTCTCATTTTTATTAAATCAATAAAGAAGTGTAGTGAAGAAATTAGGTACGTTAATAAATGTTTACTCTTGTACAACAGTATTGTATAAGTGCCTCCAGCAGACTTTAGGTGTTTGAGGTCTTAGAGACATCCCTAATCCTTGTCTCTCCTCATCCTCCATACCTCATTCAGTACCAAGTCATAGGTAAACCTTCAACAGAGCAACTTCTTCTCTCTCTACGGTCTGCCAACACCTTAAGTCCAAGCTACTGTCATCTTTTGCCTATAATAGTCTTCTATTTGGTCTCCTTATATCTATGCTGGTCCCCTCCCATTCATTTTCCACACAAAATCAGAGAGATTTTTCAATTACAGATGAAATCATTAATCCCTCACCTTACCATCACACCTTTAAACCGCTCAATGGCTTCCCATGGCTCTTATGATAAAGAATCAAATCTTTGAAGTTGCCTAGAAGGCACCTTCTGTCTCTGCCTCCCTCTTCCTTCTTATCTTAGACCACACACCTCTATGGCTCTCATGTCAGGCACGCTGGACATTCTTCTAGTGCAGAAACGCACCATGCGGGGCTGCTTAGCAAGAACCCACCAACCTCCTTCTCTGAGTCCAGTGCTGCTCATCAGGATTTCAGCTGATCATGCAATTCCTTAGGCAAACCTTTTCTGACCTCTCAGTCATATACTTTGCTATCAGTTCTTACAGTACTACATTCCTCTTCTTCAGAGTACTTAACTCGATTTGAAATAATGAATTCATTAGTGTGATTATTTGATTAATGTCTGTTTTCCTCTTAGACTATAATTTTCATGATGGAAGAGAGTGTGGCTCATTTTGCTCATCACTATGTACCTGGGACATGGGAGAAAGTCCGGCATGTAACTCTAGCTCCTAAATAATGTTTCTTGGACGAATGAATAAGCCTCTGGGTCACTTTTACAGAAGTGAGGTTGGGCAGTAAACATACTACATGCAGTTTCTTGCCTACTTTTGTGACCAGCACCATTTAAGAGAGGTTTTGGGGGGGTTACTATATTTTATTAGGAGACATTAAATTTTTATGAGATAAATATAACATGGATCTTTATTAACCTAAACTGACTATATTGAAATTTTTTTTTTTTTTTTTTTTACTTTTGCTAATACCTTTATAAAATCAGTTTGGCTACCCAGCTAAGCTCATTTACTGCAGCCAATATCTATTGTCTTAGGAAAGATGCTGATATTTCTAAAAGAGCTTTCAACCACTTACTGGTGATATAATGATTCCTGCATTCATATAACACTTCTAATTCCAGAATGCCTTTATAATTATTGTGTTGCTTATCTAAAAACAACTAATGAGGTGGATGGGCATGGATATTATTATCCCCATTTTATTACTGGTAAAAAAGGATAAAACATACTTTGGAGGACAGCTTGAGATACGAGTTTTTATTTGTTTGTTTTGGATTTTTGTTTGCTTTTGTTTCCCCCTACAATGCAGTCTGACAGTTAACTCACAAAGGTTGTTACACAACAGAACATTGGCATACAATATTGCCACCTTGACTTATAGTACTTTGAAGAAATTGAAGAATAAGGCAGTAGTAAGCAAGGCTATGTACCCTTTTCAGAAGCTTAGGAAAATCACCAAAGAGCTAACTTGGTGTTAAATGAAATGAGGGCAAATTGTAGCACTGTAAGTCAAAGTTCTGAGCAAGAGACTTACGGAAATTGAGGCCAATGAAGAGCTGACATAATGAAGGGACACCGATCCTTGCTTCCAAGTATTAAAAATTCACTCTCCCATAAAACGAATCTCTTAATTTTAAAAGAATAGTTGTAATAGCAATACGAGCCCTGTACTCATGGGCCCTAAATTTTACTCATGTGTGTTGACTTGCTGCCTTCCATGCTGCCTCATGGTTAGAAACCTGAGTTCTGCAGTTATATGGACAGAGTTCTGACCCCTGTTCCATCTGTTCCTAGTTCTTTTTACCTCGGATTATGTTTCAGTTTCTTCATTTGTAAAATAGGGATTCTAAGTATCTTTCCAAGTTTCCAGAACAGACTCAGGTATTATAGGGCCTGAGGCTTATGTAATTGTGGGAAGGATGTCTCTTTATGACAAATAGATACACACAAACATATACACAGCTTAGACCCCAGTCTGGGTCTTGGAAGGAGGTAATACAAGTGAGGACCCCGAAGTTTAAGCTTCAAAACTGTCACTTCTATATTATTTTTTGGGTTAAAAAAATTAATGAAGACTGAACAAAATAAGCCAAGTAGCACATAATGGCACATGGTAAACACACAATAAGTGTTAGTCCTCTTCCCCCTTATTATTTGTACTATAACTCACAAAGGTGTCAGAATAAATAATATCCCGTTCCCATTCCTCAAATTTTAATTTTATTCTTCCAATGCTAAACCCTAGTTAGGATTAAAGAGATTAGTAAAATAGAGATGAATGTCCACAAATGAGTTCATTCATTCATTCGTTTGTTTACTAAACAAAATCTATCAAGCAGCTACTCTGTGCCAGGCATGGAGTGGGGAGTGAAACAGGCAGGGGGAACACATAGGAAAATGCAAAACAAATTTAAAAAATGAGTAATAACAAACATGTATGAGTGTCATGGGTTAATAAGAGGGTGCTTATTAGAGAAGAGAAGTAGAATAGAGAAGAATGGGGAGTAGAGAAGAATGCAGAGAGATATGAATTGGATAGGGCAGTGGAGGAAGACCTATCTGGAGGTGGTAATCAGTAAGTGGAAATTTGAATATTACGAAGGTTCCTATAAAGAGAAGCTGGGAATAGCATTCCAGACAGAGGATATCCTATTTGGAGGCTCTACAGAAAAGAATATGAAACATTCTGGAAACCCAGGCTCTATAAATAAATTAGACATTGCAAGAATGATGTGAAGGTAGTAACTAATGCATCATAGATTCTATAGTGAGAGAAGTTCTTAAAAAAAAGATATTGGGGAGGGTATGTGCTATGGTGAGCGCTATGAATTGTGTAAGACTGTTGTATCACAGACCTGTACCTCTGAAACAAATAATACATTATATGTTAAAAAAAAAAAAAAAAGGAAGATAGTAGGAAGGGTAAAATGAAGGGGGGGATATAGGAGGGGGAGACAAACCATGAGAGACTATGGACTCTGAGAAACAAACTGAGGGTTCTAGAGGGGAGGGGGGTGGGGGGATGGGTTAGCCTGGTGATGGGTATTAAAGAGGGCACGTATTGAATGGAGCACTGGGTGTTATAGCAAACAATGAATCATGGAACACTACATCAAAAACTAATAATGTAATATATGGTGATTAACATAATATAATAAAATTTAAAAAAAGATCAGGAGAAAACCAATTTTGATGAAGACAAGCATATAAAGTTTGGATGTGGGCTTCTGGAAAAATGGCTTCTTCCATATAATTATGAGCTTTTAGGGTAGACCTGTCTTAATTTACCTTGTCTGCTGTTATTGAAGCAAGCTTGAACAAGGAGGCCTCAACTCAGTTCTAGAACTAGAGTGTCCACCCCAAGGGGCACATTGAAATGGGCTACATGATACCCAGCTAACTAGCACCTCTTAAGTATAAAAGAAGGGTGCTTTGAAGGAATTTTTAAAAGTTGGGGTTATATTGTCAACAGTGATTGAGGACAGCAAAAATGCATAAAAGTTACAAAACTAAGGGATATTGCATTCCAGCCTAGAAGAGTGCACAACTGGTAGGGATCACTAAAGTCTTCTGAGAAAGGATGTGCCTAGGAAGAGCTAAGAGATATGAATTTCTAGCAAGAAGGGGGAAGGGATATAGAAGATACCTCTATTTAAGACTTCCAACATTTCCCTTTCAGCCATTAGGCTATCCAGAAGAGAGTCTGTCCAAGTCCCAGAGCAGTACTCTTTACATTTTGTACTCTTTCTCACACAGAAAGTCTCCTTAATCATTATTTAGGAGGAAATCCTAAAAACAATTTGATACCCATCTCATGGTCTTAACCAAAGAAAGAGATAATCTGCCAGTGAAACAGCTAAAGGTTTGGGAATGACTAAACCTTAAGGGATAAAACTGAACATCCTTCTTTTGATCCTCAGCCTTTGTCTTCACACCAAGGAAAATACCTGTGAATGTATTCTCTGAAATGATGACCCAGTTTCAGTCACCATCTGCTATAGACTGAATTATGTCCTCCCACAAATTCATAGGTTGAAGCCCTAACCCCGGATGTGATGGTATTTGGAGACTGGGGCCTTTCAGAGTTATCACATTTAGATGAGGTTATGAGAGTGAGGCCTTCATGATGGGATCAGTACAAGAGACACCAGAGAGCTTGCTTCATCTCTCTTTCTTTCTACATCAGATGAGGACACAGTGAAAACGCAGGAAAGGGCTCTTCTCAGGATCCAAATCTGCCTGCACCTTGATCTTGGACTTCCCAGCCTCCAGAGCGGTGAGACATAAATATCTGTTGTTCAGGTCACTCAGTCTATGCTATTTTGTATGAGCAGCCCCAGCCAACTAAATAGTATTAAATAAAAATAATATAGGCCTATGGCACCTACAGACAATCTAACACCAGAGATGTCCCTAGTGATTTAAATAGGAGCACAGTGGCAAGTCCATTGATTATCTGTGTCCAGGATTACTCGGAAGATCCATTAAGACATGAAGCATATTTTGGTGCCATGTGCAAATTGCACCTCTTCTTCCCTCTCAAATCTTGGCTTTGAATCAATCACGAGATTCAACCAGGAGATTCTAACTGTCGACAGTAAGGTTCTTGCTCTTCTCATCCTTTCTGCTTTCTTTCAGGGTTCACCATCCTTCCAAGTTGTTGAAGGGTCTGTGTAAAATTGAGAAGTGGCTGGAACACTTAATTAAGTTGGGAATAATAGGAAAATACTATCAATTTCTACCACTGCCTATAGTTAGAAAGCCAAGGCTTCCTCTGACTATCCATGCCTATAAATTCTATAAATATGCACTTTCTAGGGGAGCTCCATGCCTGCTCATATCTTTTAGCCTAGCTTGAGAAAGGACTTTGGGTTATAGCAATAATGAAATGGCCTGGCTCTAAGAAGCAAGGCTACTATTTCGTTGGACAGAACCTTTCCCTCCAATTAGACAATTCAAAGCAATACACTGCCTATTTCCTCACTTCAAATGACACCAGGATCTGTCTTTTCCTAATAACTTTTACTTATACATTATCGGTATTCAATATGTGCTGAATTAAACTCTGTTCCTATGTATTATTATTCCTAGGGTGAGAGCATCAGTAGAGCGAACACACATATCTCTGCATGAGCTGTTCTGACCATGAAAACATGGCCACATACACAAACCATTTGGTTCTCAATGAGCCATAACATCTGTGCTGGGTAAATAAACACAAAAATAGTGGTTCAGAAATAAGCACTGCAAACAGTTGTGTTTGCATTGCCTAAAAGCCCCATAGGTCCTGCATAGTTCATTACGAACATGTAATAGATCTTATATTGGGATGAGGCTTAGTTGTTTTGTGTAGGTTTTGGACAACAAATTACATCTTAACAAGTCAGGAAAGCCTTCAGAGGCATTTCAGGCACTCACATTTTCACATATATTGTCTTGACTGCTGGACAAGTCATTTTTTATGCCAAACTAGTAAGGGACAGATTTCACATTCTTGTCCTAGAAAATTTTAATTCATAAACATCATTTTCTGAACAACTTTCCTCTTTTCTCCCTGTGGTCATCACCTGCCATTTATCTGATAATGATTCAAAGGGAAGCATAAATGTGTGCTGATTTAGTCTGCGTGAGCATTCCAATTCCAATCTGAATACATCTATCTTCCCAAATGCAATGTTATGCAGACCTCTTGTCCTCCCCTCCTGCTTGTTGTGGCAGAGATTTATACTGCAATCTCCCAGCACATTTGAATTAGAGATAGGAGTCCTGATGACAACTGTCTCCAGGTTGAAATTATAAAGGTAAAAACTTGGTCCAGCAAATCTTCCTCTCCTTTCATTTGAGGATTCGCTTTCCTTAGTGCCAGAGTAATATTTATGATGCCCGTGTTATTTAGGAGTTTCATTTTATTTATGTTGGACTTATTTTTAACAAATTCTACTGTAATTTCATTAGTTATTCAGCAAAACCTCTCAATAAGATAGTGGATAATGATTAATATCTGATACACAAAAAGTCTTATAACTAAGTCCTCAGTTGTCTAATCTCTCCCTTTCTTTCTCTCTCTCTCTCTCTCTCTCACACACACACACACACAAAACACCAGTATTTGGGCCACTAAATAAAAAGTGATTCTTTAGCTTATAGGAGATTTTTGCTCCCAAATGTTTCTCCCCTTCACATATACTCATCTGACCCATTCAGCTACAATCAACACACATCTTCTTTAATCCACAGTTGCATGTGCTAAAGTTCATATCTCTCTGAAAGATTAATTAATACAGTCATGGCTAATTATCTGTATCTGTTTATATGAGCAAGGCCATTACACACACCGAACATCATAAAGATAATCAGTTTTTTAGCCTCTCAGCACAGGTCAGGATGAAACCTTATTGTCCTTCAATAAACAGGAACACTGGCCATCACTGGAGGGTGAAATCACTCCTGATCCAGTCTGGTGAATGTTCCTTCAGAGTTACAGTCTCAAAAAGTGTTTAGCAAATGAATTCAGGGGTTGGGCAGGGGGGCATACAAGGGCTTAGAGAATTTCTCTCTTATCAAAACACCGTGCAATAGTTTGAAGCAGAAAAGTATGATGAACGGAGATCCTTGAAGAAGTTCCTCATGTAATGACCCAAAGGACTGATTTATAATGTTGTCTATGAATTTATGTGTTCACTTGCATGTGTGCATGTGTAGTTGGGAGAGAAGTTCATGTTTTAACAGAGTAACCTCAGTCCAAAAGTCACTGTTCACCCCTAGGGCACACAAGATGTGTCTGGAGATGTCAGCTTAAGATTCCTGAAAAATCTACAGGTCCTAGCATAGAGCTCTAAAATCTGCATTTTCGTTTATACCCCAAGAGATTTGCCAACTGTAGCTTCTCTTCTGTTCCTTCATAGATGATTAAGAGCCTGATGTTGAGGGCAGCAGTTTGGAAAGGCAAGGCAAAGCTCTAATCCATCAACTGAGGCTGTTAGAAGTTGGGGCGGACAAATGCTCAACAACCAGTCTATCTAGTATATGTCAACCCTCATTTAAAAGGTTTCTAAACCTTTGAAAGGTCAATGTATATATTGCAATATATCATGGGAGGGCACCATCCATCATGTCCTGTCACTGACTCCCACTGCTTGTCCCTTCAAGGTTTTAAGCTGAGAAGCTCAGAGACCACATCATCATAGATGCCCAGGCTCCCTCTCCATTATATGTTTTTCATTTTCCCCCTTGTTCTAATGCCTTACTCTTTCCTACTTCCATTCATCTTCCTGATCTCCTCAATCTGGAAGCCTTATAGCTCTCCCATTAACCATACACATTCTTAAATAATCACAGACTAATGGCGTGTCCTCTTCGGAGATGTCTCCAGCTATCCATGTTCTTCCTGTATAAATTCCATTTCCATGCTTTGCTTTTTGTTCATTTTTATAAATGTTATTGTTAATTATTTTATTTCCTCTCTCCTATATCCTCTTGGATACAAGCGACACACAGTTCCCCAATACCATCTACAGTAGACACTTTATGAAAATCAAAATAAACAGGTTTGTTGAAGAGGGTTCTATGTACCAACCACAATGGAATTACCTGAAGAATATGTTTCATATGCACATTCCTGGACCGCCCCCCACCGCCCCCCCAGATTTGCTAAACCAGATATACTTTTTAAACTACCAGAAGATACATGTGCACACTACAGTTGAAATCAGTTGGCCTAGAGACATATTTTCCCTAAGGTGCCTATGTGAAAAGAATCATCTGAAGCCCTTGTAAAAATTACATATTCCAGAGCTCTGTTAGACCTTCCGAAGGAAGGAGAATCTCAGGAGCGGTGGGCTGAGAATAGGTATTTTTCATAAGCTTTTTTCATCCTTATCCTTGCCCCTTGCCCCCTCAGAGAATTTTAACCATAATTCAAAGCAGCGAAACTTCCTCTGAACTATTAGCGGTGCTTTCTTAAATAGATAAAGGCACATTTTTACAGAATAAGATAATACAGTAATTATTTTCTCAACATTTTGCTTTAATTATAATCATTTTCATTACCTAAAATGTTCATAGTTTGAGAAATGTAAACCAAAGAATATTACATTCATTTTCTAAATTATTTTCCCCTCACTGAGATAATAGCCCTGCAGCTAACCTGGCACAGCATAAAACCAGTGGAATTTGTAGTAGCCAGCCCTAACTTTGGCATTTATGGACTGGTGGGCATGGGAAAGTTACCTAATTTCAAGAAGAATCAGCTTCCTCTTCAAAAAAAAAAAGTGGAGGTAGGACCACAATAACCTAACTTGCAAGCTAATACATGTAGCAGAATGCAGGGTGAGTCACAGAGCATGATTTATTTATCCATGATTCCAGAATTCTAGAAAAATGAGGAAAGCATGGAAGGTGCATGGGGTAGGATGCAAGATCCCTTGTTCAGATAGGGTTCCTCTCTGCATCAGGCAGAGAGAAGACCCCTCTTCTTCAGGAAGCTTCCGATCACTTCCATGGGCTGGGTCTGCATTAAGGATCTGGGATTTCTACCCTTTATCTCTGTAGCAGATAATAACCATAGTGAATGCTCAGTGAGAAAAAACTATGAAGGCTAAATTTAAAACCATCCAATGCAAGTAACTGCTACTGCTTTTAAGTATGCATTTCTGTTTTTCCTAGAAATACACACTGTTTTCTTTTTTTAATTGGTATGATTTTTATAATGTTTTTTACATAATTACATCATGCACATTTTCACATTTGTTCAAATATTCTTTAAAGAATCGGTGGTTAATAACTGTATAATATGTCTTACTATAAGAGTTCCAATATTTGTTTGAATACCCTATTACTGAACATTTAGTTTCTTGTTTTGCTATTATAAGAAGTTGTTAAATGAATATTTTGTACATAGATCTCTGATTGCATCTTTAATTATTTTGTTAGAAGCCATTTCTAGAAGTGAGATTACTGAGTCAAAGGGACGGACTATTTTTAAATCTCATGATATGTATCTCTTCCAATTGTTTTTCAGAAATGTTGCTCATTTAGGGGCGCCTCGGTGGCTCAGGCACTTAAGCGTTTGACTTGGACTCAGGTCATGATCTCAGGGTCCTGGGATCTAGCCCTGTGTCGGCCCCACCTTGGGCTCCATGCTCAAGTCCGCTTGTCCCTTTCCCTCTCCCTCTGCCCCTCCCCCTGCTTGTGCGCACTCTAATAAGTAAATAAAATCCTTAAAGAGAAAAGGAAAGAAATGTTGCTCATTTAAACCTCATCACCCTCCCTCCTACCCAAGAAGGAATCTCAGAGTATGCAGCACCAAAGTCTTAATAATTATTTAATTAAATATTTGCCCAAAGAATAAACCCTAAGGAAATTCCTTTTAAATTTGCTTGTCTTTGATTACTATTAAGGTTACTCCTGTTTCATGCACTCATTGTCCATTTTAATTTTTTCTGCATATTGCTTTTGCTCCCTTTTCCAATGCAGCACCAATATTTATTTCCAGTGACTTGTAGTCACACTTGGGAGTATATTTTGAAAATAAACCATTTACCTTTACTCATATGTGGAACTTAAGAAACAAAACAGATGAACACAGGGGAGGGGAAAGAAAAATAAAATAAGATGAAAACAGAAAGGGAGGCAAACCATAAGAGACTCTGAAATGTAAGAAACAAACTGAGGGTTGCTAGAGGGGAGGTAGGTGGGGGGAATGGGGTCACTGGGTGATGGACATTAAGCAGGGCACTTGATGTAATGAGCACTGGGTGTTATATGCAACTGATGAATCACTAAATTCTACCCCTGTAACTAATAATACACTCTATGTTAACTAAACTGAATTTAAATTAAAAATTAAAAAAAGAAACCATTTACTATATTAGCTACACAAGTTTTCCCAGACCAATATCTGCCTTTAAATTTTGTTTAGTTTAAATATTAATTTCTGTTTTGATACATTCTTTTCCTGAAAATATTTTTGAACACTGCATTATTAAATTTTTCAAACATTCGGAAAAGTTGAAAGAATTATATAATGAACACCTGATATCCACAACCTACATTCTAAAATTAACTTTCATTAGCCTTGCTTTATCACATATATATCTACCAGAAATCGTTTTAACCATTTATAGTCCATTATTTTTATACGATCCCTTCTAGGAATTTAACCTAAGGAAATAATCAGTAAAGCCTAAGCATCATAAAAAGTAGGTGTTTTCCTATCTTTTTTCCAGCTGTATTCACAGCATCTAGAACAGGACTCATCACATTGTAGCCTTCGCTACGTATTTCACTGAATGACTTTTCTCAGCGGGGAGAAACTTCTCCTGCTCCAGGACAATGAAAATGATTTTTTTTTACTGTGTTTAGGCCCTAAGATAATAAAATCTGTTTCATACGAAGCAGCAGAGTATATTCTAAGAGCCAGTCAGGTATAACTGGCTTGTTTAATCAGTATGCTAAACTGCTGAAAAAGTATGCTCAAAATATTAGAAACATCAAATATCTTTTATCTACAAATAAGCAAAGAACCTGTGGATAAATTGTCATAAATTCCGGAAAATGGTTTGCAGCATTTAATGACAGCCTCTCATATCTGGGAGGGAATTAGAATTCAAAACATTTTCACTTCCTTCCAGAAGATGATGAGCTAATGCTGAAATGCCTGTGAAGACAGAAGAACAAAAGAAAATGTTGCAGGCTAAAGTATCTGACAAGAATGGGGAAAGTGTGTCATGGATTGCAGAATTTATCTCATTGAGATGGGAACAGAAAAATGATGCATGATACTTCAAAAGAGAAAAAAGTCTGTCATGAATCTTCTGCGTCTAGAGAGCCTGGGTGAGCAGCAATGTAGAAACAAGCTAATTACTGCCTGTCTTTTACTCTCCTAGTTAGGAACAACAAGAGGGAAGGAGCCATACAATATCTCCAACATGCGCTATTGAAAAAACTTTTATTGTCCCTTTTCTCATGAGTCTTGGAGCAAAGGTAACTCTGCCATGTGGTTGCTGTTAGAATCATTTGGGAAGCTTCAAAGAAAGTCTAATGCCTGGATCCTAAGCCAGACCAAAGAAATCAGAATCTCTGCATGCTGGTGGGGGGGGGGGGGAGCAGGGGTGGGGCCGGGGGAGGGATGGAGGCATTTATCTAAAAATTTCCCCAAGTCATCTTGATGTGCAGCTAGGAATGCAAAATATTGGATGAAAGAATACTTCAAAGAAGGCATGGAAGAGTCAAATTTGTATATAAAGTATACTAAGTTCCCTTCCAGAGTTTGCTCCTCCAGGAGGATGACCATCCAAACAGGGGCAAAGACAAGAAAATGATTTCAGATTTCAGCTACCTCTCACCTAAATGTCAGTGCATGCATTGCTTTCTGTGGAAAACGCTAGGGGAAGCTTTCATTAGGAGTGACATTTTGCATTTGTATTTAGCATAGTATATAGGTTATGCTAACACAAATTTAAGAAATACCTTCTTTACATGAGACAAAATAAACTAAAAACAGGAATGAAAGCATACAGGCTCAAGATAAATACTAGTCTCTAACTTCTCTGCTTTAGATGTCCTAAGGGAAAATAAAATTGAGTACTTTGTAGCTGCCCTGAAAGAGCGGATTTCAGTTTGGTGGGGAGGAGGAAGGGGACATTTTTTCTATTAACTGACTTTCTAAATATATCACATTTTTTCATAAGTAGTTCACGAATTATCTCCACTTCATAGACAAGGAAACGTTTTGGGGGGGTGGGGAAAGAGAACAGGAGTGAGGGGAGGGGCAGAGAAAGAGGGAAACAAGCAGACTCCTGCTGAGTGAGGAGCTGGACAAGGGGCTCAACCCCAGGACCCTGAGATCATGACCTGAGCCGAAACCAAGAGTCTGACATTTAATTGACTGAGCCACCCAGTCGCTCCAGCAAGAAAACTCTTTAAAAGATAGAACTAGAACTGCCTGAATCCACCTTGTACTTATAATTCCTGTTTTCCGCATTTACTCAGCAATTTATCCGTTTCTGACGCTTAGAGCATTTCTAATCTCCAACCAGTATAAAACTGGTGAATAGTTTCACGTGTATATTTTTTCCTCCATAGTTTGACTTATTCCTTTGGAGCACAATCTTGGAAGTGAGTTGTCAGAGAAGCTGAACATCTTTATGGCATTTTACATATATAGTGAAATTGCTTGCCAAAGGGGTTGTACAAGTTGACAATGCCTCCAGAAATACATGATGGACAAATCTTAAGAGTATTTAATTATTTCCAATAGGTGAAAATGATACTTAATCTCATTGCTTAATTTCCATTTGGCTTATTGGTGAATTGGGGCATTTTTTCATATTATGGGGTTTTTTTTGGGGGGGGAGGGTTATCTATTGGAATCTTCATTTATAAACTTTGATATGATTTTTTGTAGAGTTTTTCACAATTACAATGAATATTTTTTACACTGAATATTTTTAATTATGTTTAATGCTTGCCTCTCCCTCTAGACAGTAAGCCTTTTGAGGGTAGATGTCCAACTTGTCATATTCAGTGTTAAATTCTGGTGCTTAGCATCATGCCTGGTATATAAGATGTACTAAAGTTATTCATAAATAGAAAGACTTATTTACTTCCCACAACTGCTGGAGGAATATGTGCAGTCATTTACATTGTTTAGTTTTGTTTTTTATGGTGTTCATTTTATTACAGTTTTGTATGGTTTAGGATAGCACAAAGGAGAGGCACTGACCATCACAAAGGAGTCCATTCTGGATGGAACTAACACCGAAGAATCATAGAACAACAACAACAACAGCAACAACAAAGGCAATTTGAGTGGGATGGGAATGATCTAGGAAACCTTCCTGGAAGAGATGGATTTCTTTACTGACAAAATCTTTGCAAATGAAGGAGAGAGTTTTATGGTACCATTCCTGTTGGGGGTTCTGCTGATAACCTTTTATAAGAGGTAATGGACGCAAATGAAACAACCTTCACTCTCTAGGCTGTAATGAACTTCTAACTGGCTCAATTAACATGATGGTTTTAATTTGCAAGACAGCTAACGGTTTAGAGTCTGATTTCTTGAAGATCCACTTCTCTCTAGGATGTGAAACAAGGTAGATCAGAGCTAAAGCATTCTTGGAGTGTCTAAATAGTACATTTACTCATTGTATTTCCAGCCCCTTCTTTTCCCACAATTTTAAAGAGAAAATAAAGAAGAAAATATTTTTCCTCCACAGAACTAATCCTGGCATGCCATCTTTGTTAGAACAACAACCAAGAGGAGATTTGAAGTGACTCCTTAGCATTTTCTTAAGCCCGGTCCAGTGGAGAACCCAATTGGTGGTGGTGTGTGTCCAGGTCAATATTCTAAAATATTTGAATTTGCCCTTTTCTGTGGAAATAAACATTATTATTTTAAAAATCCTAAAGGAAACCATGATGTGTGTGTCTGAGGCAAACCATTCTTGTCACACCCTGCTGGTTCCCAGGAGCTGAGAAGCATGACAATAAATTGCCCATTGTCACTGTCTGTGGAAATTCTGATGAGCTCTCTAGCAATTTGATCTATAGAAATAGCCCTTCCTTCCTATTGTAGCACCCTCTCTTAGAAACAGCGGTTTGCTGTTCTGTTCAGACTCCACTGTGATTTTTTCAACCATTTCCCATGGGATTCTGATGGATTTGAATAAGTAAAGGCACCAAAGATTTTCAAAAGGAACTCCTGAACCTGATAGGGGCTTCTTGCCTTTTGTAACTATCATACCTGAAGTGAGAATTCCCTTTTGAATTTACAAACTATTATAAATTACTCCCCTTCCTTTTTCCTTCCTCCCTCCCCTCATTCCTTAGCCTGTGAGCATATATTTTTTTAAAGATTGATTTATTTTAGAGGGGGTGGGGGAAGGGGGAGAGGGAGAGAGAGAATCTCAAGCAGACTCCCTGCTGAGTGCAGAGCAGGACTCGGGCTCAGTCTCACAACCCTGAGATCACGAGGTGAGCTGACATCAGGAGTCAGATGCTTAACCAACTGAGCCACCCGGGTGCCCCGGCATATATTTTAGACAAGTTCACACAAATAAAATGAAATCAAAACTGGGAACCACCACCAATAATTTCAGTATTTTCTCAAAGTATTTTATATATTAGTGATTAATAAGCTATATATTTCTCAATGCCCAGAAGTGACATTTGATACCACTGTTTATTCAATGTTTCTAAAATAATTATTAAAAAGCAAATTCTAACCTTTGGGAACTTTACTATCCAAAACAGTAGCTACTGGCCACATGTAGCTTTTCAGCACTTGAAATATGACTAAAGCAAACGAAGTTGTGCTGTAAGTGCAAAACAGGGTTTTGTAAGTGTAAAACTGTAAGTGTATAAATGGGTTCTGAACACTGGTTATGAAAAAAATGTGAAATATCTCACTTCTATTTTTGTGTTGATTGCATGTTGAAATGGTGATAGTTTTTATAAATATTCAAATAAAATATCCCATAAAATTAATTTCACCTACTTATTTTTTCTTTTTCAGAAAGGTGGCTGCTAGAAAAATTTTAAATTGAATGTAGGAACTCAATCCTACTCCAACAGGCCAGCACTGGGATGGAAGTACTTAGGCTTCAGCACTGCTGGAGTTCACCACTAACAGGGTGAGGGCAACACAGCCATGTCTACTGGCTTCCCCCAGCTCTCTGCACCCCTGGGCAGCAGCAGAACATGGGAGGAATTATGCAGATACACATTTGCTAGCCCATTAATGAGCCTCGACCTCAAGGGGAGCACACCAGACCCAGGAACAAGTCTTTCGATTCCCACTGCCGTCCTGCCCCAGTCCCAGGACACGTCATCTCTCCACAGCCCACATCTGAGACTCTAGTGGCAAGGGATTGGTCATCGCTAGAGCCCCAATTCTTCAATCTTTAATCTATTCCTTTTGACCAACAACATTTTTAGAAGGGGCTTTAAGAAGGAACTAGGGTGGTACTCTTGGCATTTTTAAAAACAAAAATCTTCAATAGTTATTGATAACTTATGCAAGTAGGGTTGAATATGAATATAGTGTTATTTAGAAGGCTTTGCCATTGGGAAAACAAATCTGCAACTAAGATTCCATCCAACAGAGGTTGCAGAATCAACAGCAACAGTTACTTAAATGCACATTAGTACCGGGCCTTCCCACCAGTACTAATGACTTAGTAGCCGCAACCAGGGAGAAGGAATCTCACTGTAAACATCTTTACAGTTATTCCTATGAATAGAATGTATGATGCAAATTACCTATTGAAGCTATTGTGTTTTTTTATATTATTCTGCTTAAAATGAGCGCATTATGTATCAGATACATTGCCATATAGTTATCTATTTAGAGACATACTATTATCTATTTAGAGACATATTATTATCTATTTAGGAAACGGATACATATGTCCCAGAAGCACCAGGGTCTCTGTTGCCTACTCATGGGAACATGAACAAAATTACTTCAGTCACAGTTTCTGGGCAAATCTAAAAATTTACTGGAGATATTACTTATGTATTTAAAATTCTTTAATAAAAAATATTTAATACCTATTTTATTCTATTATTTTTCTGATTAAATCCTAAAAAATTCCGTATTTTATGAAGACATAAATTATTGATTAGAAAAACTGATTTTTTTTTTTTTTTTTGGAGTCCCAAGAATTTGCCAGTCCCTGGAAATATATACAGCAGGAATTTCTTGGAACTTCCTCAATTATACTGTGTAAACTGCCACCCATCTCATCTACTCACAGGTATACTGAGGAGAGAGATTTAAAAAAAAAAATCAGTGGTTATGTGGAGTGAAAAGGGAGATACTTCAGATAGCAGCATGTGTCAGCGGCACCCAAATCCTAGTATTAACCTGGACTCATGTCACGTGACACAAAGAAGAAATAGTACATCAGCTTCAGCAAGTCTGGATTCTGGTTTGGGGTTATCCGCTAACAGTGATGTGGGCATAAGTTGCCTCAGCTGAAAATTAAAGCTGGTAGACAAGATGATACCAAGACATCTTTTCGGTTGTGACAATCTATGTTTTTATTTTATTTTTTTTAAAGATTTTATTTATTTATTTGACAGAGAGAGACAGTGAGAGAGGGAACGCAAGCAGGGGGAGTGGGAGAGGGAGAAGCAGGCTTCCCGCGGAACAGGGAGCCTGATGCGGGGCTCGATCCCAGGACCCCGGAATCATGACCTGAGCTGAAGGCAGACGCTTAACTACTGAGCCACCCAGGCGCCCCAACAATCTATGTTTTTAATCTGCACTTGCAAGGCTATGGGCCTGTCAGGACAGAATCAAGACCAGATTGTTTGGGCAAGATTTAGAGCATCTCAGAGACAGGCGTGCGTGTGGTCACCGTATGGAATAACAAGAACTACTGTAGGCACAAGTGTGAGGTTTCTAGAATGCTACAGCTGCCGCAGAAAAAGCTTGAATTGTGGGTCCTGGAAAGGTGACTGGTGACGAGGCAGCTAAGCTGTGACTGAGAATGAGGTTCCTGGGAGAGGGTTTCTGAGCTGGGCTGGTTGGAGTGGGGAGAAGACATGACAGCAGGCTCTCTCCCTGGACCACCACAAGGCAGACAGCCCCTCACCTCATGAGCACCACCATTCAAACAGCACAGAAAAAGGAAGACGTGTGTAAGTGACATATCTTTACATCTCTGTGGGAGAGTGGCTTTCACGTCTTTTATTATTTTCAAAAGAAAACATCAGAAAAGCTGGTCAAACCAGCTGTCTTCTGAGGAAACGAAGAACCAGAGTTCAGGGAGCAAGGATGGCAGCGAAGAAGGAAAAATCAGAGGGTGAGATATTTGTCTCCCAACACAAATTGTGTGAAATTTCTCAAAACTTACATTATAAATAAATGATATTGTACTAATGCTTTTGTTTTTTCGTCCTTCTCTGTTGGCTCACCATGAGACTCCAGTCTCACAACTCCTCTGCCTTCTGCCATGCTCTTTCTCTCCTCTGGCTGTCCCGGTTCAGAATAAAAGATTTGGCCTATATGGTAAATCCTGCCAGAAGCAAAGGCAAGAACTGCTATGTTAGTGGAATATTTAATAAACCTCAGAGCACCCGGGGCAAGTTCCTGGAAGATAAGTTTCATTCCCAAAATTTCTTTTTACCTTGATCCCCGTTAACTACTTTTTTCAACTAAATGGTGTAGACCCAAGTCCTTTGCACTCTACTCACCATGTAAGGATATTCCTGACCTCTGAGAGCTTACAATTCAGAGGTATTACTCCTTTCTGAACTATTTGCAGGAAACCTCTTTTCACTCATGTTCAAATTCAACAATAGTCTTAACATAATAACTAACTTCTGTATATTGCTTCATGCAGTCAAAGCACTCCCCAAACTGCCAAACGTATGTTAATTTACCCATTAATCCTTAACATAACTCTAGGTAGTATTATCATCCACATTTTACAAATAAGGAATCAGACATGAAGAGAGGTTAAGTGCCTTGTCCAGAGTCACACAAAGAGTAAGTGAATGAGTCATTCCATGAAATCCTGCTCTTGCACAAGAATATAAAAGTCCACGATGGCGTCACATGGCATGTACTTGATAGAGAAGAAAGACAATGGGCTTGGAAGGCAGAGGGGCCTGGGTTCAAATTAAAATTCAGCCACATACTATAGCTGCATAATTCCTGGACATGTTACTTAACTTCTTTGAGGCTGGACATTTTTTTTTTTTTTTCATTTCTAGAAATGGAGTTAATGCTTAAAAAACCTAATGTGAGGGTCAAGACTAAACTATGAGAGGTACGTGGTACACGGTAGTCACTCAAAGAGAGTTGTTGATATTGTTATTAACATCAGTTGAATACGAAGCATCATCTAAAACTGTTACTCCCTCGTTTTCTCCCTACTGCAGTGGGGTTTCAGCCATTCTCCCCCTCCATTAATGTGTGCGGATGGGGCACCAGGACAAGCGTGAGCAAAACAGAGGACCACACCAGGCCATAGCATGTGTCCGAGATCCCTAAGACAAGCTTTGTGCGCCGCATGGAAGAACGGCTGGTTAGGTTAATCCCAGGGTTGCATTCTCAGTAATGACACATCTCAGGCCATCGATCCATGGCTTTATTTTCAAGCTTATTTAAGCAGGAGCTATAAAAAGCAGGGCATCACACACATGCAGTATGGAAGGAAGGCACACCTTCTCACTCCTCTAATTCTCTCACATACCTATTTATTTGCCCTTATTTTAGGAAGCAGAATCCAATAAAGTAACAGGTTTGGGAAATTTTTTAGGGTTATAATTTTCCACATAATGATATAAATGGTTCTGTACAGAAAAACTACCTTGCTAGTGAGAACCCAGAGCGGTTTTCTGGAAGTGTGTACCAGAAACAGAAATCGGCATTGCTCCTTGAGGTGATTCACGGTGGCATTATGGCTGCTGTGAATTTTCTAGAAATTGTAAAATACTCCCTTGCAGAAGTAGGAATGGTTTTGGTTTTCTTTTATCAACAGGCTGTAGGATTAAGTGTATCAGCCCTATGAAATGTGAGGGGGAATGATCAATATATTTTGCTATAAGGAGCGAGGGAAACTCGAACTTTAGCCATAAAAGCATCCTCCTTCCTTCTTCTTCTTCCTTCCCCAGAGCTGCTGCACTAGGCAAGAATGGCAGTGTGAGCCTGTGTGGCCTGGAAAGGAAATGGGGGCCACGTGCGGCCTCGGTGCAGTGAGGAGAATCGGCTTTTCTTCTTCTCACATCTGCCTTAGATATTTCAGGAACTTTCAGTTAATTTAAGCTTGAGGAACCCTATTTTCTTCCTCAGTGAAGGGTGGGGGAAGGTGGACTAGGAATTTCCCCAGAAAATATTATCTTATTCCTTGAATTAAAAAAAATAAACTTTACATAAAAAGTCAGGTTCATAATGGAAATTTTAAGTACATTTGAAAGGCAAAAAAATCTAAAATACTAGAGCTTCAAATAAATTCTCCCTTGAGCTCCGTACCCTAGGACTAAATTCTTGGTTCTAAATTTTAAGACTAAGTTCTTAAAGTAGGCTGTCGGTGACTTGCATAAAAAACTCTCAAGAGTAGGATCTCAGCTCTATGACCTATCAAGCTGGCACTTGTGAAAGGCTGGGCAAAATCAGATCCTAGAATGCTTGCTCGTTCGCAGCAATTCCTCCATTGCTTCGAAGGGTCTTGACTGTATACGTTATGTGAAATGCCCATTTTTTAAGAGCTTTACAGGAGTCAGGAGAATTGGCTTCTGTTTCTCTGTTTGCATTGAACATTCTAAAAGCTCTTACACTGGAAATGGTCTGAGAATTCTCTCTGGAACTCTATTTCTCAATTTCTAAATAATCAAACCTATCATCAGCCAACTCGGAGTTTTATCTTCCTTGAGGCAAGTTTCAAATATATACACATATGCCAGAGAAACTCGTTTCTTTTTCCAAAATTCATTTCATGAACTAATATGCTTGTTTCCCAAAGAAAAATAATGTTTGTTTCCAGGATTTGGGCAGAAACAAATGTTTTCTTTGGGGCTGTTCAGACCGTCAAATGTTTTCAAGTCTTCTTGTTTCTTTCTATTGGGGGGAGCACCCCCTGGTGGAAAATTGTGAAAATGTTTGCCACGTGTTTTCACTGTTACATTCAAAAGGCAGATGTGTTTTGGAAATATTATTTTTACACAGAGCACACCCTGAGCCATTTTTCCAAAGTTAATGTTTTCAAAAATCCCTTTACTCCTTTCTAATCATCACAATATTTAGAATGTGCTCCCTTGTTTCAGATGCTGCCGAGAAGCAGCTGGAGATGCGGTCGCGGTCCCTGTGGAGCAGGAGGAGAGGGAAGGGTACCAGGCATTGTGTTCTTACAAGTGGGTGAAGGGGGACCCTTCTGTTCCTCCCCTCAGTTCCTCCTTACTTGCTTCCTTTCTTCTCTCCCTTCTTTTTCTTTCTCTCCCTCCCTTCTTTCTTTCCTGCTGGTATAAACAAAACTCCTGGAAGACCTGAGTGGGAGAGACAACAGTCTACTGTGAGGATACCTGTTAGTTTTAAGATTAAGGTATGTCCCTTGCCAGAAAAAGGTCCCTGCCATAGAGCCTGGGGGAGATTAATAAGATAGTGGTTTGTGGGGAGATCTTCTTGGTCTCCTACTTAAATAATGACTGAAAAACCTATCAAATTAATCAATTACTGCATTTTTTAGAGAAAGAAAAAGAAAGCATCGTCTCTAGAGTAGATGGAGAGTGACTTATTCTTATTGCTTATCCCTGCTGTTATGGGTTGAACTGCATCTCCCCCAAATTCCTGTGGTGAAGTCCAAATCTTCAGTACCTGAGAATATGACCTTTTTTTGAAATAGGGTCATTGCAGATGTAATTGCTTAGGATGAGGTGATACTGGAGTAGGGTGGGTTTCTAATCCAGTATGACTGGTGTCTTTACAAAAAGGAGAGGTTTGGACACAAACACACACACGGAGGGTGAGCACCATGCAAATATGGAGGCAGAGAGTGGAGTGACACATCTCCAAGCCAAAGAATACCACAGACCGCCAGCAAACTGACAGAAGCTAGGAGAGAGATAAGAAACAGATTCTCCCTCACAGCTCTCAGAAGAAACTAATCCTGCCAACACCCTGATTTGGACTTCTAGCCTCCAGAATGGTGAGGTAATAAATTTCTATTGTTTAAGCCATCAGTTGTTGGTATTCTGTTATGGCAACTCTAGCAAATTAATCAACCCAACTGTTGGACCCCTCTCCCCTTACAACGTCTCTGAGTATAGAGTAGTTTGAATGGTCTAACTCCTTCCCGCGGTTCCCTGGCTGTCTGTCCTCCAAAACGCTGAAGACAGAGATGGAAGGCTAATGAGAAAGCAGGTGCTGGGCAATATCGCCAATCCCCCAAGTCCCAAGTGGCTCTTCCTAAAACTGTGGCCTAGCAATAATTACTTCTACTGCTACTACACAGAACCAACATTTAATAGCAAAAAAGTAAGGGAGCCCAGAATCTCTCCTACTTCCTATGTTCCTAATAACATGGGTATGGTTATTCCAACAGGCAAACAAAATAAAACAAAGATGATAGATATGTCATCTGGAATACCTATACTGGTTGGAGTTTCCTTGAAAACTATCCTTCATCTACCCTCAAGAGAGTGGTCAGCAATCTTCTACTCATCTTTCACCATACAGAGTCATAACCCTCTACGTACGGGACTATCCTCCATACTGTTCCCCAAACACACTAAGGTCTTTCTCCATTTGATTTGCTCATTGCACAACCTTTATTCCCCAGTGGCATTCAGCTCCAGCTTTTTCATGAAACTTTTCCCAAGCAAACCAATCCATGTTAATCTCTGAATTCCTGTGGGATATGTTGACTATACCGCATCACTCAGCCTTGGGGGACTTTCCTCCCAAATAAAATAGTAAAACTCCATAAAGACAACTATAATTCTTTTCCATTTCAAAGTACACTTCACAGCATATGCATACTGCTAAGCATGGAGCGCACAAGCAGTGCAGGCTTACTTCCTGAAATAACAGGGATAGTTCTGACAATTTTGATGGATATCTCTGTCTCCAAATTATATACAAACATGTGAATAATGACTTTAGAGTCTGAACAATATTTTCATTTGTATTATGTCATGGAATCCCACAGCAACCCAGAGAGATGAATATTCATACATGAGCACCGATGATTTGGGATCAGGTGATAGTCTTAAAAAGCTCAGGGGTGTATTTCCAGCCTATGGTTCTCAGGAGATCGTATTTTATAGAAAATTCTACTCAGACAGGAACTTGCAAACTTTCAAAGTTTGGAGTTTGGGTTTTTTTTTTCCCCTCTTGCTTTCATTTAAACTCCTGGTTGATGCAACTCGAGCCTCACTGTGATCATTCACACAACTATGCAGATTGCACTTGCATTTTTCATCACATTCTGTTTTAAACAACCCCCCAAAAGAAAGAAAAATAAGTCTGTGCTTTCCTTTTTTTTTTTTTTTTAATGATGAAACAAATCACAAGGAGAAAGAACCATCTAACAAAACTCCCGTTTCCACTCTAGCAAAATGCTGAGCTGCTTGCTGTTAGCAGCCAACTTGATTAAGGTGTCATCCCTCCTCTTTGTTTATATTTATTATTTTTGGAAGATTTTTCTCCCTTTAGTGTTTGTGTACCTTTTCCAATTTTTAAAAGTCATGAATCATAGTTTGATTTACAACCTCTCTCAGGGGAGACAGGCAACTCTAACGAGGGAGCAGCCAGCAAGCGTAATTAATACCCGACAGACATTTTGCCACATTAGCATGCCGGATCCTGGGCCAGGAGAGAATGGAGTTCTGTGCACCAGGCTGGGCGACCGTGCACCCGGGGCATCAGCCTTGGTTAGTGCTCTAAAGCAGAGGCGGTGGGTACAGACAAGCGAGAGGCCACCGGTCAGGCAGGGAAGACTGGGAGAACAGAGAAGTGAGAGCAGAAGAATGGCGGGCGGGGCCGGGTGGGGAGGCCAGGCAAGGTGCATCAGGGAGGGCTGTGGAGAGAGACGCTGCGTGCAGCTGATGGATCACTTCCATTTAAAACACAAAAATAAGGCAGCTTGCCAGCGCAGTTTGGGCCAGTTTCATTAAAACTCTTCATTCATCATACTAGAATGAGGCAGAATTTGTTATTGCACTGGTGCCGGCCTAGCATCAGAGCTCTTCAATGATCGGGTGGTGACTCAGGGAGGCCGAGCCGGAGGTGCAGAAGGGGACAGAAGAATGGTGGCACCCAGCATGTGCTGGCCTGGGTCCCACCTCCACCTCAGCTCCACATCCAGCAGTCCACAAGTGCATGGAAAAGGCCCAGAATCTCCACACGGCGAGGAACCAGGAGCCTGGACCCCACCCTCATGCCAGGCCCCCTGGGATCAAATAATCAGAATTAGCATCAGGCTGCTTCCTCAGTTGGGATGTTATAGGGGAGCACCTGCGTTTCCATATGTTGCCCTCATGTGCTCATGGAAGACCAAGATTCCTTAAATGTCCAGGAATGAATATAAAGTGAAGTGTGTGTCTGTGCGTGTGGATTGGGGTTCCTGTCCTGCCCTAAGACTAACCTCTGTGATACAACCATGAAAATTGTGACAATGAGAGCATCCCCAAATTTTCCCGGTTATTTTTCATTGCCTTCTTTGAAAAACCCTTTTCTTCGTTTGTAAATACCTTACTGGGGCAAGTGGAGCCAGAATCAGATCCCAGTATAAAGGGCCAGCATTAATAAGTGGGTCTGGCTCATACAGACATTTTCCTGGACACGATTACACAGAGGAAAAAAAAAAATGCACATGAAAGGCCTGACCGTTGTTTCTCATGCATCACTTGCTGTGTCCCTGGCCATGCTATGCCAATCTTTCCCGGGTACAATACTCACCCTGAGATATTTCTGACAGTCAGACTATGAAAGCTTATGTAGTCATGTTGTAGGTGCTACAAAATGAACAAAACCCCCCACAGCTGCAAGGACATGACTGACGGTGATGTTGCAAGATGAGGAATGAACTGCATATATCAAACTTGTCTCTAGTGTTTTGATGGATTCTTTGTCTGCTTCCAGACAATGCCAGGACTCTGCATCGTGAGCCAACACGTGGGCAGCAGCAAACAGACAGCATGCGTTGTTGAATGACACAGGGCACGTCTGTGGAGGGCTGCTACTTTACTGGCTTGTTTTCCAGGGTCAGTGCTGGCAATACCTCAGAATCAACTTTTCAGCTCAGAATACTGACCAGAGATATGGCACCTCACATGAGATAGGAAGAGGTATTTAAATGGTGCCCTAATTTTGTTCCTTAAAAATTCCCTCGTCATTTATTCATGTACTCATTCAGCAGCCAAACTATTTATAAAGAGGACAGGACAAATTCTAGGCAATGGAGATGTAGCGATGAGTAAGATACAATGGCCCCGCCAAGGGTGCACACATGAGCTGTGTTTACAAATAACATATCTGTGATAAGTGACATTAGAATGATGGAGCTTCAGCGCTAGAAGGATTCAATGAAGGAGACAAAGTGCTGACAAAATAGAGTCTGTCTCTCTCTCTCTCTCTCTCTCTCTCTCTCTCTCACACACACACACACACAGTCTGTCAGGTTTTTTTGTTGTTGTAACTATGAATGCAGCTTTAAATACTCAGAGCAAGAAGACCACATATTATTTTCAACACGAAAATGGTGAAGGAAGCTCCACTGAAGATGGAATCTCATTTTAGCCCTACACTTTGTTTTATTTTTTACCATTTAACCTTTTTTAAACCCTGAAGTTCAACCATCTCATATGAGACTCACCTAAGCAACCTATCTCCTCCCTGTTCCCTGGAATAGAACTGCTGATGAATGGCCAATAGAGGGCAAGCAAGGGGAAACACTGGAACCAGAGAGCCTGGGTAATTATTAGACTGAATAATTGGCTTCTGCAAATATGAGTTGATTGTATGTATAAATTACTGGTTAACAAAAAAAATGCATAGGTCTGTAATAAAAATTATAACATTCAGAATAGGTAATTTGATGACATGGAAATATGCCCTAAAAGTCAAATGTTAAAAACAAAGGTTATCATTCATCCAGTGTCAACTGATTAATTATAAACTCACTGCAACTTAGAATAGCTCACTAACAGGAAAGCAGCGGCTTCATCAGTTTTCCCTATCATTGTCAAAAAATAACTAAATACCCATAAAAGTGTGGAGCTTCCATGCAAAGTCTTCCTGGCCCATCATCAAGTTGCCCCAAAAAATATATCTCCTTGTCTTGCTGAACATAACCTCAACCATTTCTTATTTATTGTGGTTGGGAGGGTAGAAATGCTATAAATAAATCTATAGAAAAAGTCCAAGCCTTACATTAGCTAATGGTTGTAACCTTCTTAGAATTTCCACTTTGGTCTTTGGTGATGGCAGTTTTGGACATACCTAAAAAAATTAATCAAAGAAAAATAGATTGTTTCATTTTTCTCTTGTCTTTCATAGGTAGCCCTCAAAGGAAAAAAAAAAAAAAACAATGCTCATTGAAATGAACAAGACATACAGTAAGAAAGATAGGATATAGTTCAGAGAAATAATGCTGAGTTAGTATATTTCAGACTATTAAATTAGAATTCCTTTTGGAGGAATCTATCTGTTGCCTTCTATGAATTAAAGATTGAGGCAGGTACAGGACCCAGAGATGAAGGAGAATTAACGTAGTGTGTATCTAGCCTCTGCAATGTGCCAGGAGCTATGGATAGGCTACCTCATTGACTATTTAATGACATTTTATATTGCTTTTTAGGCTTTTCAAATTTCTTTTTAGTAGAGTTGACACACAATGTTACATTAGTTTCAGACGTACAATAGTGATTCCATTTCTCTAGATGTTATGCTGTGCTCACCACAAGTGTAGCTTCCATCTCTCACCATGTGACACAATATCATTGACCATATTCCCTCCGCTGTGTCTTTTATTCCCATGACTTACTCATTCCATAACCGGAAGCCTGTATCTCCCACTCCCCTTCACCCATTTTGCTGTTTTTGACTTTTTTTTTTTTTAAGGCAGGTATCATAATCCATTCATTCAAAAGGCAAGAAAAACAAGGCTTAGAAAGTTTAAGTAATGTAACTACACGTTCATAGATAGTGGATGATAAAATTGAAGTAAAACCTCAGTCTTACTGACTCCACCATATAACATTTCATCTTAGAACATATAATTTAACTTTTTAACTGGTTTATTATTTCGGAGGCAGGAGGAAACACTAGAAACCCCTGTACAGTCCTCAAGAACATAGTTTACACACTGAGGATCCTTAAGTGGGCGTGTTTGATACATACAATCTATCAGGATGCAAGCTGCAGATTCAAAAAAACACACGAAGTGACTTATTACAGTGGAGATGTGTCAAACTTCCTCCAGAAAATCCTTGTTAAGGGGAATTTTTCATTTCATTTTGAACTACTTTTATTTTGATTGGCAATCTTATCTCGGTACTTTCAAGTTATTTCTCAATTTAATATACTTCACATCATTCTGCGGCCAACGATGAAGACCAATCTTTTAAATAAGACGAGAGGCAGTATTTCATGTTACCCTGGGTTCAAATCTCAGCAGTGCCATGACCTTGGACAAGTTACTAAAACACTCTATGCCTCAGTTTCCCTATCAGTAACATGAGGATAATATTAACATACCTACCTCAAGTGTTTTTGTTACAATACATGCATTAATATATGTGAAGTGCTTAAAAGAGTGCCTGGTATCCTGCTAGTGTTCTATAACATCTTCCTATTATTACACTGATGATACAGATAAAGCATAAAGCCTCTCACTGAGCCCGGGTTCAACAATTCCTAATTTCCTTTCTTCACCTGAGAGCACATAGTTGCTATCTCATAGAAGAATTTAGGTGAATTAAAATCACTCAATGTTCAATGTCTTATTATTTCTCCCAGTCTTCTAAGTTTTCCATATCCCTGCCTTAGATGTTTACTACCTTTGAGAGAAATATACAGTGTATTCACACATGCCTCTACATATCCCAAGATTCTAATTAGTATTACTCATAGGTTCATCCTGGAATGCTGATGAATTAATTTTATGATAAAAATAATATCTCAGTATAAAGTTCCTAAATTTCACTGAGTGTGATTTTGAGCTACACACACACACACGCATATATATACATACATATATATATATATATATATATATATATGTATGTATATATATGTAAAATCAGGCTTCCTGAGTCAAGAATTATCTTAAATCCTACCTCTTCCTTTTGCCATCTGATGTTTAATACTTATGCAACAGAATCAAAAGACTATCCAGGCTCTGTTGGGATATTTCCATTCTAAGCATTTTTAAAATTATGAAAATTATGTAAGTGTATTTCCTTATCATGAGTCAAACTCTTTCCTTCTCCTATTTATTGGTCCTAGATTTGCCTTCTAAAGAAATAATAAAGATCATTTGTTTTAATGGTGTTGTAGTGGATGCTATGGTGCATTTCTAAATCCTTCATCCCCAGGATAAAAACAGTCTTCCCCTTGCTACTGAGTCTTTCTCACTGCGGTATCAATTGAATCTCTCTCCGCATTCATGACCTTTCTCTGAGGACAGCCTTTGTGCAATGACTAGTCTGTGCAGGGGCATAAAAGCCCAGCCAGGAATGGGGTCAGCTGAGGCTACTATTGCAAATGACTTGTGGTTCAACCCCTCCTTCCGCCCAGGCATGGCCCCCCCCTCCCCACAGGTGTTGATCTCATAGAGCATTTCTAATAAACTTTCATGTTTGTCTCAGGGTCTGCTTCTTAGGAAACTGGACCTGCAAGAGTGTTTCCAAGATTTTGAGTTTACATTGCATTGCTTCCGAAACACTGTATCTTACTCATTTATTTTTTCACTTATTCATCCATTCATTCACCTCAGTCACCCATTCACACATTTCTTCCTTCAACAAAAATATTTTGTATCAGTTTACCATACATGTTTAAGGTAACATACTGTGTTCCATAGGGATAGAAAATGCATAGACATAGTCCTTTCCTGGATTTTATCCTAATATAGCTTATTATTAAACAGTTAGGATTGGACAAGTGCACCAAGACACCAATAACAATAATACAAGAATGAATATAGGAGGGGCACCTGGGTGGCTCAGTTGGTTAAGTGACCAACTCTTGATTTCGGCTCAGGTCATGATCTCAGTGGGGAATCTGCTGGAAATTCTCCCTCTCTTTCTGCCCCTCCCCCCACTTGTGTGCACACTTGTGTTCTCTCTCTAATAAATAAATAAATTTTGGGGGGGGGGGGAAGTAAAGGGACTCCTGGGTGGCTCAGTCAGTTAAGTGTCTGCTTTCAGCTCAGGTCATGATCCCAGGGTCCTGAGTCCCATATCAGGCTCCTTGCTCAGCTCTGAGCCTGGTCCTCTCTCTGCCTCTGCCCCTCCCCCTGCTTGTGCTCTCCCTTGTTCTCTCCCTCTGACAAATAAATAAGATCTTTAAAAAAAAAAAAAAAAAACGGAAAGAAGAATATAGAAGAGAGGGAGAAAGGGAAGGAAGGAGGGAAATACATACCTAAGCAAACACATTTACCATTGAACATCTTTGTAGGGTGGGTGTGTGTGTGGGTGTGTGTGTGTGTGTGTGTGTGTGATAACTTCTTAAAGAGATAATTCCCTACTAAGGTTCTACTAGGTCATATTATGGGCAAGAGTTTATTTTTCCTCCACTCATGCCATCATGTTTGTTACCACTTACAACTTCTTATGGATTCTATCTTTTCTGTATGCAACCTTATCTACCTAGCTTCCTATCCCCTTAGGAGTGTCAAGTGTTTCAAATTTGATTTTATGCTTGAAGGATCTTGACACCCTTCTTTTCTTTAAGCTTCCTACTAATCCACTTTCTCCCCTTTTTTTTTGTTTTGTTTTGTTTTTGTTTTCCCATCATGTGAAGTTTGAAGAGAAATGATATCGCCAATGAAAATAGTGAGAAGGGATTTTTGAGTGATGCCTGATCTCATCAACCTAGTGGGAGAGACGGGATAACCTGTCCGAGATTATAGCGCTACTAGGACTCCGCCGAAAATTACTAAAAAAAATCGCCAAAAATTACTTCAAGCAAAGGGCAGTCAGTGGGGTTTCACCAAGGTTGGCGCAGATGGTTTTGACCTTTAGGAGAGAGCCAATTCTGGAGAACAACCTAACTTCTTTGATTGAACACTCACATAACGCATTGGAACAGGATGGGGGATTAAGGAGATTGAAGAAAAGAATAGCAACAACTCTCTGAACAGAAAAGCGACCACTTTCTGGAAGGTAGGACGTGCGGAGAAGTGAATCCGAGGTGATATTTGGGAAGATAGACGGCGGGGGAGGTGGCCTCCGTAGGCCGCTTCTGGCAAGTGATAGAGCCGGGGAGCACAAAATCGGAACTTTTAGAAGTCGGCTCCGCTGAGGGACGTCACTCCAGTGGCTAAGCGGGGGGTGGAACCCTTGCGGGACAGTGTGGTCTCAGGACCCTCGGGGTCACAGAAAGACCGGGGGTACCTGAGCACGGCAGAGCTCCCAGGTATCGGAGCGGGGAAGCTGGCTGCAAAGACGGAGCTGAGGTGTGGGCTCTCAGCTCGGGGTTGCCATAAACCGTGCTCCCCCAGCAGGGACCCAACAAGCGGCAGATCCAGGGAGACTCCCCTTCCTTCCCCGGGAGGAGCGGCGCGGGAGCGCACCGCAGGGATCTACTGGATTTGGAGACTCCACACCGAGTTGGTGCCAGAGATAGAAACGCTCGGTCACAGGCCAGGTGAGCACGGAGTGTGGCCAGAGACCAGGGAGACGGGAGTGACTGACTGCTTTTCTCTGGGGGTGCACTGAGGAGTGGGGCCCTGAGTTTTCGGCTCCTCTGGGGCGGAGATTGGGAGGCCACCATTTTCACTCTCGTCCTCCAAAGCTGTATGGAAAGCTTGCAGGAAGGCTTGCAGGGAACAAAAGCTCCCCAGAGCAAACCCGAGCAGATTACTTAGCCCAGACCGGGCAATGGCGGGGCAATTCCGCCTCCGGCAAAGACATTTGGGAACCACGGCAACAGGCCCCTCCCCCAGAAGATCAGCGAGAACAGCCAGCCAAGACCAAGTTTACCCATCAATGAGAACGGCAGAACTCCAGCGCTAGGGGAATAATGCACATAGAATCCATGGCTTTTTTACCATGATTCTTTAGTCTTTCAAAGTTAATTTTTTTTTTGAATTTTTCTTTTTCCCTTTTTCAACCAACATCTTATCAGTCTCTTTTTTTAAAAAATCTTTTTTATTTTTCATTTTTAGAGTCATATTCTATCCCTTCATAGTAGTTACCCTTATTTTTTGTATATATATATATATATGTTGTTCTCTCTTTAAAATTTTGAGATACAGTTTCTTCTAACATCAAAATATACCCTAAATCTCTAGTGTATGGCTTTGTTCTAGTCTCCTGCCTGATCACATTCTCTCCCTTTTTTTTTTAATCCTCTTTCTTTTGTCAAACAACTTCTTATCTTATCAATTCCTTTTATAAAATTTTTTATAATTTTCATCTTTACAGTCATATTCCATCCCTTCATCATATCAACCCTTATTTTTGTACATATATAAGTTTTTCTTTCTTTAAAATTTTGGGAGGCACTTTCTTCTAACAGACCAAAATACACCCAAAATCTAGTGTGTGGCACTGATCTATGCACCAGCCTGATCATATTTGATCATATTCTGTTTTTTTTTTGTTTTGTTCTGTTTTTGTTTGTTTCGATGTTTTTCTTTTTCTTTTTTTTTCTTTTTCTTTTTTCTTTCTTTCCCTTTCTTTTCCCCTGGCTTCAGGTCTTTTCTGATTTGTTTAGAGTATATTTTATGGGTATGTTGTTACCCTGTTAACATTTTGTTCTCTCATTCATCTATTCTCCTCTGGACAAAATGACAAGATGGAAAAAATCACCTCAACAAAAAGAACAAGAGGTAGCACTCACTGCCAGGGACCTACTCAATATGGACATTAGTACGAGGTCGGATCTAGAGTTCAGAATTATGACTTTAAAGATATTAGCTGGGCTTGAAAAAAGCATGGAAGTTATTAGAGAAACCCTTTCTGGAGAAATAAAAGAACTAAAATCTAACCAAGTCGAAATCAAAAAGGCTATTAATGAGGTGCAATCAAAAATGGGGGCACTAACTGCTAGGATAAATGAGGCAGAAGAGAAAATCAGTGATATAGAAGACCAAATGATGGAAAATCAAGAAGCTGAGAAAAAGAGAGATAAACAACTACTGGATCACGAGGGCAGAATTCGAGAGATAAGCGATACCATAAGACGAAACATTAGAATAATTGGGATCCCAGAAGAAGAAGAAAGAGAGAGAGGGGCAGAAGGTATACTGGAGCAAATTATAGCAGAGGACTTCCCTAATTTGGGGAAGGAAACAAGCATCAAAATCCAGGAAGCACAGAGAACCCATCTCAAAATCAATAAAAATAGGTCAACACCCTGACATCTAATAGTAAAACTTACAAGTCTCAGAGACAAAAAGAAAATCTTGAAAGCAACTCGGGAGAAAAGATATGTAACCTACAATGGTAGAAACATTAGACTGGCAGCAGACCTAGCCACAGAGACCTGGCAGGCCAGAAAGGACTGGCAGGATATATTCAGAGCACTAAACGAGAAAAATATGCAGCCAAGAATACTATATCCAGCTAGGCTGTCATTGAAAATAGAAGGAGAGATAAAAAGCTTCCAGGACAAATGAAAACTGAAGGAATTTGCAAACACAAAACCAGCCCTACACGAAATATTGAAAGAGGTCCTCTTAAGTCAAGAGAGAGCCTAAAAGCAACATAGACCAGAAAGGAACAGAGACAATAGACAGTAACAGTCACCTTACAGGCAATACAATGGCACTAAATTCGTATCTTTCAATAGTTACCCTGAATGTAAATAGGCTAAATGCCCCAATCAAAAGACACAGGCTATCAGATTGGATAAAAAAACAAGACTCATCGATATGCTACCTGCAAGAGACTCATTTTAGACCCAAAGACACCCCCAGATTGAAAGTGACGGGGTGGAAAACCATTTACCATGCTAATGGACATCAAAAGAAAGCTGGGGTGGCAATCCTTATATCAGACAAATTAGATTTTAAGCCAAAGACTGTAATAAGAGATGAGGAAGGACATTATATCCTACTTAAAGGGTATATCCAACAAGAAGATCTAACAATTGTAAATATCTATGCCCCTAACATGGGAGCAGCCAATTATATAAGGCGATTAATAACAAAAGCAAAGAAACACATTGACAGCAATACAATAATAGTGGGGGACTTTAACACCCCCCTCACTGAAATGGACAGATCATCTAAGCAAAAGATCAAGAAGGAAATAAGACTTTAAATGACACACTGGACCAAATGGACTTCACAGACATATTCAGAACATTCCATCCCAAAGCAATGGAATACGCATTCTTCTCTAGTGCCCATGGAACGTTCTCCAGAAGAGATCACATCCTAGGTCACAAATCAGGTCTTAACCGGTACCAAAAGACTGGGATCATTCCCTGCCTATTTTCAGACCACAATGCTTTGAAACTAGAACTCAATCACAAGAGGAAAGTTGGAAAGAACTCAAATACATGGAGGCTAAAGAGCATCCTACTAAAGAATGAATGGGTCAACCAGGAAATTAAAGAAGAATTAAAAAAATTCATGGAAACCAATGAAAATGAAAACACAACTGTTCAAAATCTTTGGGATTCAGCAAAGGCAGTCCTAAGAGGAAAGTATATAGCAATACAAACCTTTCTCAAGAAACAAGAAAGGTCTCAAATACACAACCTAACCCTACACCTAAAGGAGCTAGAGAAAAAACAGCAAATAAACCCTAAACCCAGCAGGAGAAGAGAAATTATAAAGATCAGAGCAGAAATCAATGAAATAGAAAGCAAAAGAACAGTAGAACAGATCAATGAAACTAGGAGCTGGTTCTTTGAAAGAATTAACAAGATTGATAAACCCCTGGCCAGACTTATCAAAAAGAAGAGAGAAATGACCCAAATCAACAAAATCATGAATGAAAGAGGAGAGATCACAAACAACACCAAAGAAATACAAACAATTATAAGAACATATTATGAGCAACTCTATGCCAGCAAATTAGATAACCTGGAAAAAATGGATGCATTCCTAGAGATGTATCAACTACCAAAACTGAACCAGGAAGAAATAGAAAACCTGAACAGACCTATAACCACTAAGGAAATTGAAGCAGTCATCAAAAATCTCCCAACAAAAAGCCCAGGGCCAGATGGCTTCCCAGGGGAATTCTACCAAACATTTCAAGAAGAATTAATACCTATTCTTCTGAAACTGTTCCAAAAAATAGAAATGGAAGGAAAACTTCCAAACTCGTTTTATGAGGTCACCATTACCTTGATTCCAAAACGAGACAAAGACCCCATCAAAAAGGAGAATTACAGACCAATATCCTTGATGAACATGGATGCAAAAATTCTCACCAAAATACTAGCCACTAGGATCCAACAGGACATTAAAAGGATTATTCACCACGACCAAGTGGGATTTATCCCTGGGCTGCAAGGTTGGTTCAACATCCGCAAATCAATCAACATGATACAATACATCAACAAAAGAAAGAACAGGAATCATATGATCCTCTCAATAGATGCAGAAAAAGCATTTGACAAAGTACAGTATCCTTTCTTGATCAAAACTCTTCAGAGTATAGGCATAGAGGGTACATACCTCAATATCATAAAAGCCATCTATGAAAAACCTACAGCGAATATCATTCTTAATGGGGAAAAACTGAGAGCTTTCCCCCTAAGGTCAGGAACGCGGCAGGGATGTCCACTATCACCACTGCTATTCAACATAGTATTAGAAGTCCTAGCCACAGCAATCAGACAACAAAAAGAAATAAAAGACATCCAAATCGGCAAAGAAGAAGTCAAACTCTCACTCTTTGCAGATGATATGATACTTTATGTGGAAAACCCAGAAGACTCCACCCCAAAACTGCTAGAACTCATACAGGAATTCAGTAAAGTGGCAGGATATAAAATCAATGCACAGAAATCAGTGGCATTCCTATATACCAACAACAAGACAGAAGAAAGAGAAATTAAGGAGTCGATCCCATTGACAATTGCACCCAAAACCATAAGATACCTAGGAATAAATCTAACCAAAGAGACAAAGGATCTGTACTCAGAAAACTATAAAATACTCATGAAAGAAATTGAGGAAGACACAAAGAAATGGAAAAACGTTCCATGCTCATGGATTGGAAGAACAAATATTGTGTGTTAAGATGTCAATGCTACCTAGAGCAATCTACACATTTGATGCAATCTGCATCAAAATACCATCCACTTTTTTCAAAGAAATGGAACAAATAATCCTAAAATTTGTATGGAACCAGAAAAGACCCCGAATAGCCAGAGGAATGTTGAAAAAGAAAAGCAAAGCTGGTGGCATCACAATTCCAGACTTCCAGCTCTATTACAAAGCTGTCATCATCAAGACAGTATGGTACTGGCACAAAAACAGACACATAGATCAATGGAACAGAATAGAGAGCCCAGAAATGGACCTTCAACTCTATGGTCAATTAATCTTTGACAAAGCAGGAAAGAATGTCCAATGGAAAAAAGACAGTCTTTTCAACAAATGGTGTTGGGAAAATTGGACAGCCACATGCAGAAGAATGAAACTGGACCATTTCCTTACACCACACACAAAAATAGACTCCAAATGGTTGAAAGAACTAAATGTGAGACAGGAGTCCATCAACGTCCTAAAGGAGAACACAGGCAGCAACCTCTTCAACCTCAGCCTCAGCAACTTCTTCCTAGAAACATCGCCAAAGGCAAGGGAAGCAAGGGCAAAAATGAACTATTGGGACCTCATCAAGATAAAAAGCTTTTGCACATCAAAAGAAACAGTCAACAAAACCAAAAGACAACCGACAGAATGGGAGAAGATATTTGCAAATGACATATCAGATAAAGGGCTAGTATCCAAAATCTATAAAGAACTTATCAAACTCAATACCCAAAGAACAAAGAATCCAATCAAGAAATGGGCAGAAGACATGAACAGACATTTTTCCAAAGAAGACATCCAAATGGCCAACAGACACATGAGAAAGTGTTCAACATCGCTCGGCATCAGGGAAATCCAAATAAAAACCTCAATGAGATATCACCTCACACCAGTCAGAATGGCTAAAATTAAGAAGTCAGGAAATGACAGATGTTGGCAGGGATGCGGAGAAAGGGGAACCCTCCTACACTGTTGTTGGGAATGCAAGCTGGTGCAGCCACTCTGAAAAACAGTATGGAGGTTCCTCAAAAAGTTGAAAATAGAGCTACCATACGATCCAGCAATTGCACTACTGGGTATTTACCCCAAAGATACAAATGTAGGGATCCGAAGGGCTATGTGCACCCTGATGTTTATAGCAGCAATGTCCACAATAGCCAAACTGTGGAAAGAGCCAAGATGTCCATCAACAGATGAATGGATAAAGATGATGTGGTATATATATACAATGGGATATTATGCAGCCATCAAAAGGAATGAGATCTTGCCATTTGCAACGACATGGATGGAACAGGAGGGTGTTATCCTAAGCGAAATAAGTCAATCAGAGAAAGACATGTATCATATGACCTCATTCATATGAGGAATTCTTAATCTCAGGAAACAAACTGAGGGTTGCTGGAGTGGGGGGTGGGGTGGGAAGGATGGGGTGGCTGGGTGATAGATATTGGGGAGGGCATGTGCTATGGTGAGCGCTGTGAATTGTGCAAGACTGTTGAATCACAGATCTGTACCTCTGAAACAAATAATGCAATATATGTTAAGAAAAAAAAAAAAAAGAAGATAGCAGGAGGGGAAGAATGAAGGGGGGGAAATCGGAGGGGGAGACGAACCATGAGAGATGATGGACTCTGAAAAACAAACTGAGGGTTCTAGAGGGGAGGGGGGTGGTAGGATTGGTTAGCCTGGTGATGGGTATTAAAGAGGGCATGTTCTGCATGGATCACTGGGTGTTATGCATAAACAATGAATCATGGAACACTACATCAAAAACTAATGATGTATGGTGATTAACATAACAATAAAAAGTTTTTAAAAAAAGAAAAGAAAATAGTGAGAAGGTGGTAGGAAGTCAGGCCTTAAAATTCTGCTCAACTCTCTCAGAAAATTGTGGTAAGCTACTGTAGTCCTTCACTGAGAAGAGTTTAAGATTAAAATCCAATATTCATTAAAAATTTCGCAATTTAGTAAAATAAACCAACATGGAAAATAGAAACTAAGTTATCTCTGTGGACAATACAATTTCATCCATGTAAAAAGTTAGAAGTATAAATTAAAAAAAAATAAAGGAATGAATAAAACAAAATAACTATCACAAACCAAGCAGAATTTTAAGTATGATTGGCAGCATTACGGTTAAAATTTAATGCATTTAAGCTCTGGGGACATGAAATATTAAGTATAAATCATAATCGTCAATCAGTCAAATGTCATTTCTTTCTACTGAGCTCAAGATCACAGGTGTGCCCTCAAAGGCAAGAAAATGTGCAAAATAAAGATGTCCAGGGAATGTCTACTGACAATCATTCATAAATGCAAAAGGAACTTACAATTACTACTGAATCAGTCAATGAAGAATTACAGGTGCCTAGAACGGTGGCAGATACCAAGTAGTCACTTAATAAATATTTGTGGAATGAATGAATTCCCTCTTGACATGTATAGGTATATTCTATGTGACTTCAAATACCCTAACCTACAAACTGAAAGCTCAAATCCACTAAGCTTTTCTCCTGCTGTTCTAACCTCCCCCCGGTCCAATACTTTCCATAATATTCACTGAGATGCTTTCCAATTATGTGTCCAACTGGGTGTCTGGAAACAATCTGGAATAGATGACATGATATTTTAAATTACATTTATTTTAAATGAAACAATATTTTAACATTTCATTATTTCATTATCATCTTGATTACTGAAGTGGTTGTTGTGATAGAGTTGTTTCATATTTTATTTGACCAAATTCAAATTAAAGAATCATTAAGACATAACATAATGAGATAGCCTTAAGGGATGGGAAAGAGGCGAGGAAGAAGAGAAATAAATATGATCAAGTGCATATTTTCAAATTGCTTGAATAAGTTGATACCTATGATTTGGGTTGTCACATAAAATGATGGAACTAATAGGGTATTTTAAATATCCCATTGCAAAAAATATTCCCATTTAAATTTTTTGGTCTATAATACTAGTGCTAGCTTCCCCCCCCAATAATAATACTCCTTCTTCTGATATATTACCAATATACATCTTATAAACCACTATAAAACTTTTAATTTTCATCCTGAAAAAAGACTTTTGAATTTGGCCTCTGTTTCCATCTGCATTTTCTTCTTTTTCCTGTTTCCTCTCCATTTCAAACTGTGTTAAATTATACTTAATTAGGAATATTCCCCCCCACCTTGAGTGAGATGTGAACTTAACATCCAAGATATCATATTGCACTAGGTTGTGACTCAATAAATATTTCTTAAACGTTGAATAAATGACCAAGGGTCATGTACTTACAACATTAAGTGTGGGTGGGTTACTAAAAAGAGAAAAAAAAAAACACTTTTTTTGTTGGATACCATCACAATTATAGCATTAAAATAAAGACTACACATTAGTAAAAGTTTGTATGTCTCTCGTATTTCATACTATAGTTTCATATTCACACTCTAGCAGTACTAAGCTACTTCTACTCCCACTGATATACAAGCTCTTTCTTCTACGTGTTTGCACATGCAATATCCTTTGCCTGGAATGCCTTTCCCATTCCACCCCCAGAATATGGCTACAATTTCTACTCCTCCTTCAGATCTCAAGTTAGAAGTCACACCTTGAAAATGTGTAGTAGACACTTCCACCCTTTTAGGAGGTCTCTCAACGTGTTTGCACACCGCTTTATGCATATCCCTACAAGAAGACTTAGATGACGTAAGGAAATAAACATTAATTATGTTTGTTCCTCTTTCATTTAGGATTTTGAGCTCCTTGAAAGAAGAAACTATCTCTTGTTGGTGCCTGGGTGGCGCAGTCGGTTGAGCATCCAACTCTTGGTTTCGGCTGGGGCAGTGATCTCAGGGTCCTGGGATCGAGCCCCACATCGGTCTTTGCTCGGTGAGGAGTCTGCTTGAGATTCTCTCTCCTTCCCCTTTGCCCTCCTGCTCATACTCTCTCTCTAATAAGTAAATAAATCTTAAAAAAAAAAAAAAAAAAAAGTAACTGTGTCTCTTTCACCACTGTTTTCCTTCCACATAATACAGAACCTGGCACCAGATAGGCAGGTCCTTAATAAATATTTCTTGATTAACTGACTAAATTACAATATTTGTTCATTCAATGTATGCCAATTTCCTTTCTTTTTCTACAATCCTAACATTGCATATTACCTCTGTCAAGCTGACCTATGAAAGCAAAAATGTTAACATTTTGCGGCAGGTAATTTTTACCTTGATAGCCAGTGCTTATGTACTAACTCCTTGTCAGAAAGGTCACTGCCCTGTTCCTGTTAAGCTTACAGTTGACATATGGGGAAATTTCTCCAGGGAATAAAGAGGCCCCATGAAGATATTTGCTATGGCATTGTTTATAATAGGGAATTGTTTGGATAGCCAAATAAATTGCATTATATCCAAACTCTGAAATACTATGCAACAATTAGGAAGAACAAAGTAGATCTAAGTCTAATAAGGTAAATTAATATCCTACTGTTGAATTTAAAAAAGCAAATAGCTAAAAGATGCTTTCAATACAATATCCTATATCTTAAGAAAACTGCAGTATATTTTCTAGTGTACGCTTGTAATAGAGGCATATACACATATAGAAAATTGTGAGGACTCAAACTGAAATCAGTGGCTCTATCTGGAAAGGTAGAGAAGGGAGCAGGAATAAAGCTGGAGGTCAAAAAGGACTTTATTTGAAATGTTTTATTTTTTCTGTACTGTTTTCATTTCTTTTCTCAAAGAAAGTGTTGTCATGAGAATTAATCTTGAAGATGCTGCATCTTGACACATTTGAAAGGCAAAAAGTACATACTCGATGAACAATTACATAAAAATAAATTACCCATCTATGATATTATAGAGGGTAGAATGCCAAAAACTAGAAGTTGACCTATAATAAACATGCCTGAATCAAAACTTTCTTTCTTTTCGTAAGAAATAAAGAGAAGGTACTAGCTATCTTCTATTAGGTCAGGTATGGATGAATGATAAGAAGAAATAAAAATCACTTCACAGGTCAGAAATATGAAAAGAAACATGGGTTTTGAACCTACTGACATGAGGGCTGCCCCACCCCTGGCTTCAACACATCTTGACTATGAGGAGTCACAAATTCCAAAGTACCCATTATCCTAATCTATAAAATTAAGGCAGGTACCAACCTAGTGACTCTCAAACTTAGAAGTCATGGTGCTTTTGGGGAAATATCACAAAACATTATTATACTGAAATATATGCTGTCATATGCTGCCTCATGATAAATTACAGTGTAGATAAATGGTAATATGCAGCACATTTGTTTGTGTTTTAAAGCCTTCTCTCTCAGTAGACTTCGATATGAATGGGGAGAGAATGTGTTTTAGTCAATGTTATATCTACAGCACCTTTCATGGTTTATGGCATAGGAATGTGGGAAAAAAAAAAACAGGAGAAAAGTTTTAAATGGTTAATTCTGTTTGTTAGGCAACCCCACCCCCACCCCCACACCTTGTAGTTAATAAAACCATTATTTTATTATAGAAAATCCACAGTTGGTTCAACTCTTTGAACACAATCAAGAACTGAATTATGGTAATCTTTAAGGATCACCCTGCTCTAAAATAATGTTTATACAAATTTTATTAACTGTCTTTGAAAAGCCCCTTTATCAAATCTCCTGAGTAAAATAGTGTCTCACCCAGATGAATGATGGGGGAAAAAAAACCATTTCTCTAAACATTTAATATCCTTTTCAATCACCACCCTGAATTCTTCAGAATAATTCTCATTCACTTGTGTAATTTCCTCTTACCTCAAACCAGCATAATGGTTACTCTCATTAAATAGATGTATTCTTCTACTTGGTTTAACATGGACTCTGGAACCAGTCTGCTTAGGTTTGACTTCTAGGTCTAAGCTCTGTGACCTTGGGCAGGCACTTAGTATTTCCATGCCTCGGTTTCTTTATCTTTAAAATTGGCATAAAAATACAGACTTCAAACCCTTGATAGAAGGTTTAAATCAATTAATGTATGTAAAATGTTTAGAACATTGTTTGGCCCACAGTAACTGCCATGCAAATATTTTTTGAGTGAAGAAACAAATTCCCTATACTAATCTTTTTTTAAAAGATTTACCTATTTATTTGAGAGAGAGAGAGCACGCATGTGGGTGCACAGGAGTGGGAGGAGGGACAGAGGGAGAGGGAGAGGGAAAATCTCAAGCAGACTCTGAGCCAGGAGCAGAGCTAGAAACTGGGGCTCAATTCCAGGACCCTGAGATCATGACCAGAGCTGAAATCAAGAGTGGGACAATGAGCCCCCCCCCCACCCAGGCACCCCTCCCTATATTAATCTTTTGACCAGAGGACTATTCAATTTTAACAAAGTTGGCCAAGACTGGGTCAACACTATCCAGGAAAATATCCTCAGTTATTAGTAACAGGAAAGTCTTAGGAAGAGGACTAGAAACATATAAAATAAAGAACACAGAGATATTAGTCATATAAGTATCTGCAGAGAGATATGAACCAAGGTTTCCCTAGGTAGATGATTAGCCATTTCATATCTGCAAATGATTCTATCAATTTGGAAGGCATGTGGTAGATTGCCTGACACATAGTTAAACACTCATCAGATTTTTGTTTAATTAATTAATTATCAAGTTAACTAGTAAATAAAATATTTGTCTGACTATAAGCCAAGTCACTTGGCATCTTTAGTTTTCTGTTTCCTCAACTGTAAAATGAGGAAACTTACCTAGATCAGCATTTCCTTAATTATGTTCAAATAAAATCTGGTTTACTACAGTTGTTAATCAATGCCCTTGAAAAGAAAGTCATGGGTGAGTAGCTCTTGGAAAAGGTGCATGCTATTTCCTTCTCTTGCATTCAGAAACACATTGGTATAGTAGACATTTTGACATGTTTTACCATAAGGAAATTTTGTCTCTCCCACTATTCCCCAAATTTAATTGACCATGGACGCCTTTCCTTTGGTTTCTATCCTATTAGTATCACACAGGGTTAGTGCTATTCTGAACAAAAATGGAAAACATTGCTACTCTCTGAATACCAGTGCAAATTATTTACTGTCTATGACAAAGTAAGTACAAAAATTGAGAGTAGGCATTTAAAAAGTTTTACAGCAATTTGACAGAATAATTTATGTGTCTGTTGACTCTAATAATAAAAATTAGATATTAAATTTTCTATTCTCCCTTCATTGCCTTTTTTCTTAGACGTTCTTTTTTTTATCAGATTTTACTTAGTCTATTATGCCCTGGAAATTTAAAAAAAAAAAGAAAAAATGGGTTCTTTACCACAGACAGTTTGGGAAGGACTGCATTAGATGAACACCTACATCATTTCCAAATCTTCTATGTTATGTATCTTCTCACTGACTCCACAGGGGAGTCCTTTAAGATGAAAATTCCTGGGTTCTTCCCAAATACTTATCAGCATCTGTGGAGTCCCAGGAGATCAACATCTCCACAGGTCCCCAGCCATTTCTGACCATACTTTGAGAAACAATGACTTACATTGTGAGAAAACTGATGAAAAAGCTCTGTTATTTGTTTTGACAGTGATACACCCACAGAAAATAAGTATCAATAGGGAGTATATAAATGAGGAAACTCAGATAATAGACTATAAGTTTGTCATTAGTATGGGACTTCTGAGTCCTATGTTCATTGATAGAATGTAGTTATCTCAAACTGGAAACAAACTACTAGCTTAAAAAATCCTTCTTATCCCTTGTCAGGAAAAGTAAAATGTAATTCCCCAAATACCTCTACTTGGACCTCACCTCCTGTCTCGGTTATTTCTGATGTGGGTGGGGTTTTCAGCATGATCCTTGCAGAAATGCCAGACAATATTTTTTTTCATATCTATACATATTGCCATAACAGAAGTTGATTTGATAAATAGCAATCCAGTATTCAACTGAATATGAAAACATATTGGTCCATGTCATCCCACACTATATTCATGATATGGACACAAATAATTTAAACCTTTGTTTAAAAATATTTTTACTAGTTTTTGTTCAATAAGGCATCAGTCTATTTAATATGATTTTGGTATTTATGTACCATATCTTCATATTCATACCTATATAATGCTAAGTGTTTATTAAAGTACAGTTTGACACATTTTTCATATTTTTATACTGTTAACAAGGCGAGGAAGGCATGTATTTGATTCCTGCCTCAGGGTATTATATGTCCGTTTCTTGAACTGAACCTAATCCCTGACCCTAAACAGTGGTTCTATACCTCAACTACATCTTGGAATCACTTGAGATGTTGAAAAATCTAATACCTGGGCTCTATACCTAGAGTTTCTGATTTAATTAATCCTGGGAATGGTTTGGAAATTAGAATTTTTTAAAGCTCCTCAAATGATTCTAATGTATAACCAGGGCTGAGAATCAGAAAAATAACCAGGGGCAGTTCCTATCAGAAAACATGTAGTAATCATCAGACATCTCATACTCAGGCAAATGCAAGGATTTGGATTGGTGTGGAGAAAGGACAGCAGGGAGCCCACTGTGAAGGGCTTCTTTCACTCACTAAGGATTAAAAGGACAGATGATAATCAGTCTTGAGGGAGAAACATACAACCTTCTCCACACTCCTCAGGTTTTCCCTTCTGCACACGCTTAACCATCATTCTCTGTTTATCAGGTTAATGTGGTTTATAAACAATAAGGAAACAGTTCAGAGAAAAAAAAAAAAAGAGAGAGAGAGAGACCACAGAGAGGAGAGAGAGGATGTCTTCAGTAAGCTGCCCCCCCCAAACCCCAAACACACAAAAAACTAAACAAACAAAAAGCCACCACCTATCTGTTCTTTCAGCCTCAAGCCTTAGTGTCCAATTCCCTGAACCACCAGGGTCCAGAAGACATGGATTTCTTTTCCCAGGGTTAGACCCTTTCCCTTCTAGATACAGCAGAAGTCCTGAAGGGAGGGAGGGAGAAGAGCAGGCGAGGAGAACGAAAGATGTATAACTTTATTACTTTGGCAGCAAGAAGGGCTTGCTGTCTCTCCTCTTAGCTTTCCCCATGCCTAAAGGGCTTGAACGAAGATCTTTACAACTAGCCCAATGACATCCTGTGACTTTCTCCTGTACATCTAGAGGTCACATCCACAGCTCCAATTCCCCTTCATCTGCCCAGGTTCTGTGTTCTCATTTCATTAAAAGGATGTTTTCCACCTCAAGTCTTTGTTCCTGGTACTACAGTTAGAACTGAAATGCCTCAAAGTCTTAAAAACAACAACAAAAAAACCAAACTAATAAACCTCGTTTAATATGTAGAAAAACATCTGTCTTGATTAAGAATATCTTATATCATAATCAAATACAGTTACAGCTGAAGGGCAATTTGTTCTCTGGGGTATCACTTCTTTGAGCTCAAGAAAATACTCCTGTTTGTTCTAACCCACCTCCAAATTTACTTTGATTTGCAAATTCAGTGTACTCTGTGTAAAGCAGTACTGACAATGAATTAACAATACCACATGACCTCTCTTTTCACTGTAGGAATACAGATTTTCATGCTCAGAGAAAGTTTGTGTCCCCTTCACATGTTTTATTTCAGATCTTAAGGAGTAACCTTGGGCCTTAATAACTTTTAGTTTTGATAGTTTCCTCAACTACATATGATCTCCTTCATTAAATGAGAAAAGTAAAGGGTGTTCAATGAAGTGATAATCTGTCCAAATAGGAATGGATTTCTATCTTTTCCATTTTCTACTGGTAACTAATTTCCTAGGAGACTACAAGGCAAAATGCGAGGCATGATAATTTGCTGAGTATTACTCAACCTTGCCATTTAGATAAATTATGTTACCTATGGAATTTACTCTCAGGGAAATGATTGTTCTGATTTCCTCATTCCTCACTATCACCAAACAATATTCTTCTTAAATTGATTTAGTATTCACTCAACAAACCTTAACTGAGAACTACCACATGACAAGCGTCATCCTACTTGCCAGGGAATAGTCTGGACTCAACAGTCTCAACCCTCAAAGAATTCACAGCCCATCTGGGGAGAAGAAATAAGAAAACCAACGATTACAAACAATGAGATAGACAGGCAAACATACTTGACAGATAACCACAGGCTTTCCCCCATCGGAACGCAGGGTAAGGGTGTGAACCTAATGCATTTGGGCTGGCGGGAGAAGGGGAAGGAATAGTCAAGTAAGACTTTCCAAAGAGAGTGACATCTGAAAAAAAAAAAGTTATTTAGGCAGAGAAGAGGAATATGCATGAATGGTGTGGAGTTCTCAGCAGAGGAAATCCAGTAGAGTCTTAGATTAGTGTCAAACTACCCCAAATTTCCCCATAAAATGTAGCATTTTTTTTTTTCACATATACTACCCTGTATAATAATTTTAGTACATTTAGGCTTGAGAACAGCTGAACCAGAATAAAGAAAGTAGCAAAAGGAAAATCTACATGAGATACCTTGTGATTCAAACCATTCTACCTTTTAGGAAACTATTATGTCAAATCCCTAGTGATGAATGGAGGACAGGAGAGCAAAATCTGAATTATTTCTGGTTAACTGAAGGGTTTTCCATTCTGTTTTGATATTAAGACTCTCTTACCTTAATCTATGTTAAAAATTTGTCATTATATGGACAAGATATAAAATATATATAAAATCGCTTAGCTCTGACCTGGCTAATAGTAATACCTTAATAAATGTTTCCTATATTTGAATCTACATCTTGATTGACCAGATTCATATACCGAGCCACTAACTTCTTATTCCCAGTTGATATTTCTTAGGCCTCATCAAGTAGCCATCCCTGCCCTGCATGATCTGGGGAGCTGATCTCATGAGCAAAGTAAGTTCTAAAGGCAGGGTGTGACATAGGTTCCAACATAATGCAGCTCCGATGGGAGCTCATAAGAGAAGAGAGGGATTCAGCACCATCATGGAGAGAATTTCAAGCATTCCCATCAAGACAGGCACATAGTGCATCTGGAGGGTAGCAGTACCCTGTGGGTCATGTTAAGGAATGAGAATTTATCCTGAGCTTTTGGATGATTTTAAGCAAGGGAGTAACATGAACATACATTGTTTAAAAAGGTTACTTGGGTGGCTACATGCAGAATAGACCAAAGCAGTGCTCACATCAGGGAGGAAAGTGAGAGGCCTATTAGGATAATCCTTGTGGAAATTAGAAGGGACTGAACCAAGTCAGAATCAGGAGGAATGGAGCAAAGACCATGGAATAGAGATATTTAGAAGACAGAAAAACTAGGCTTGATTTTTTTTTTTTTTAGAAGGGAAGGTTTGGGGTATAGAGTGGCGAATTCCATTTAAGCCACTCTGATTTTGCTTTCTGTGAGCTATTCAAAAGGAGTTGTTCAGGTGGCAATTGGATATAAAGGTCTGAAGTTTAGCAAAGAATTCCTGACTTGAGATAGAAATTTCAGATATATTAACATATAACCAGACAGAGAAGAGAAGAGTGTCAAAGACTGATCTGAGGATAACCCCAACCTTTAAGGGATAAAATACTGATGAAGCACAGAAAGTGAATGGGTCGGGGGATATTTTTTTAACAATATAAAGAACACTTGAGCATATTTATAAGCAAAAAAAATGAACCACTTTCTTTTAAAATCTATGTGGAAATGAGACAACACATGAACCAAGGTCTTAGAAAGTCAGGGGAACATGGGGCCCTCCCCTAGTCTACAAGGTCACCCCAAGGGCAGGTTCCAGTCTTGAATTAAATCACAACCCTTCTGCTACCAACGTGTGTAAGTGAAATCCCATAACTGTTAGCAGCCTTTTAAAGGAATGGGTGCTGTAAAATGGCAGCAGAGAACATGAGAAATGTGTGTATGCAGAAGGACTCTTCTAAGAACATTGGCTTTAAATAGCTTTATTGTTTCAACCAAAGTAAAACGAGCACTTGCTTGGGAGTCATAGAAGTGTGCCACTCAGATGCCCTTCTAGAGAACATTTTAGGAGAGCAGAATTGCCTCACAGCCCTGGCTGCTCCCCTTTGGATCAACCACCTTATTCTTGCCAAGGTCACCTTTCCAAAGGCTGCTCCTAGTTGATACAGGAACAAAGCAGTGGTACTGATTCTGGAACATTACTACTGCACTTCTCTAACAGGCAAACTTTGCTCTTCTATCAGCCTGGCCAAGATTTTTCTCAGAACTGTACTGCAGTCTAGGACTCCACCTACAAAATCTTTTCTTCCCTGTCTCCTTTCTGCATCACAGTCTTGAAAGCACACCCTCCCCATCCCTCCTTTTTTCTATTCATGCACACAGGCTGTTCCCACCTACATCTCTTGCAGTTCCAGTCCCGTCATGGCATCTGCTTCTAGAATGACCTAATGGACACAAGGGATTGCTCTGAGGGCTGAGGATTTAAAGTTGACAAGACAGACAAAGCTCCCATCTCCAAAGATATTATAATTTGTCGGGTTTTGATAGAACAAAAGTACGTACATCTTGATTCTACGTTCAGTCCCTGTGGACAGAGTGATCTCCATCTCCTGCCTTTTTATTTCCTTTTTAACTCATGGCTTTGATATTGGTACACCCAAGGATTCCTAAGAGAGCTTTGCTCCTCTCTCAATTTAAGTTTGTACTGCTCCCCTTACACCTCTGTCAATGTCAGAGTACCATTTTCTTGGCTTTTATGAACAATCCCAACATTTATAATTTATCTCTCAAAGCTGCCCCTTGGCACTGCCGCAGAAAGTGAGTCATCACCCACGCGTGAAATCTAGGATGATTCCGAGATAATTCAGTAAAGATGAGCGACTTCACACCTTGCCCCCTCACTCTGGTTCATGCTGGCTCTCTGCCACCGGCTGACAAAATGTGCACGTAACTTTCTCTCCTCATTCGGAATCGCATTTTGAGACTAGCATGCCTCTACACCCACATGCCTCTCATCAAAATCCTAACACTGATTTAAAATGCATGAGTCATTTTATTCATATCTTGAGTTCCATTTGGGAAAATGCTGATCCTGGAAAACGGGAAAGTCTCATTTCCTCTCCCTCCCTCATTTTCCATGATCCTTCATAGCCCGTAGAGCAATTCTGCCCACTCTTTGTACAGCTGACGCTCACAACGCTTCTCAGGCACAAAGGCCCCACACTCGGCAGTGGTTTGCGGAATGACCCCTTGATCCATTGTACACAGGCACTGACTCTTTCTCAAGTTCTTAAGGTCTGCCTCCTTTGGTAGATGTGTGTGGAGAGGAGAGGGAGAGAGGAGAAATTAGAGTTAGATTGGGAGGAGGCCTAGGGCACCTCTCTGTGGGTGGAGAATGACCCATGGTCTCTCATGGAGGACACAATCCATTTCATTTTCTCCTTTCGCTCCTGTAAAGCATTGTGAACCATCCCAAACAATCCATTTTGCAATAAAATGCTGTTGCATTCTAGCATTACTGTCTGTAGCTCAATTTAAACTCAACCCCACATCAAAAGGGAGTAAAGCAAGTTAGCTGCTATGTCCCAGTGGATGCTCTTAAGTTGTCTTCAGGGCTTGAAAAATGCCCATGGAAACCACATTTTGTAACAAAGTGCATCATCTATCAGTGGACATGCTTGGAAAGATTAGAGTGTCGCTGCAGGTCTCCTTAGAATGCAAGCACTAAAGCCCCGTGTGTTGGTGCACAAAGAATCTAGTCTTCTCTTCTACCTGAAATTAATAAATCATCGCATTCAGGCACACATAAAAAATATGGAGAGGTGGAAAAGTGTAGGAACAGAGATTTGGGATGATGCACCCCACTAAACTTAAGGGCATAGTCAGGAGTGTGGATAAGCTTCCTACCCCTTCAGATCTGTCGCAGCAGTGACGGGAAAACTGGGGGATGAAATGCTATGGGATGAGATGCCTAGCTCAAAATGATTTTGCTCCTCCATTTCTGGAAGAGGATTTCATTCTGATCTCACTGTGTCTCTATCTTCTAAAATTATGTTCAAAGTTAATTTGTTTTTTGAAAGCAGTCCAGACTAATCCTATTAGCCAGTGTATTTGTCTGAGTGTGTTAAATACATAAGCATGCACATGTGAGACCCAGATGTCGAGATGGTCCTATAGCTTCTTCTATGCGTGCCAGTTTAGCTCTCTCCCTGGTGTGAACAAGAGAGACATTTTTGTATGTTGGTCTTGCCTTTCACATTAACTTGCTAAGTCCTCCAGGGCAGGGATCATGGCTACACAATACATTGTCTCTAGATACCCAACTGAGAAAGGCAAATTCTCATGGACAAACAGTGAACTTTGGTCAGGGAATCTTGGATCTGCTCTGACATAAATTTAGTCAGATAACAATCTCTACGTGCCTCAGACTCCCTTGCTATAAATCAGGATCAGAAGCTATTTCTTTATGAGGTGTTCTAGGAATTCAGATGATGGGGGGAGTACATGAGAGAAAGGTAGTGTCACACTGCTCTCTCACTGTATTCTCCCAGGTTGTGGAAAGATTCCATCCTAATCCATTGGCTATTGCATTGAAAATATTTTGTCCTCTCTATAAGAATCTAACTCTGCCCTCTGGTGCTGGGTAAAATAATTACTTTATTCCATTTTATTATTTATTTATTTAGCATTTTTAACTGTTTATATCTATTTGGAAAATCTCACCCAGCTACCCTTTTTAATGGGTCAACTTATATAAATGTATTTTCTTTAATAGGTTCCCTGGAGTCCATTTTTTCCATTTTTTCCATGATTCTTTTTTACTATGATTAATTCATCTGCAACATTTTGTGTTTAAAAATGTAATTCTTCATAAGACCCCCACGGTGATGTTCATTTGAGGCCTTTCTCCATCAAGTACTGTCATAATTAGTTTTACTGTCCAATCTTTACTATTTCATATGGAACAACTAAGATTTAAAGGTGACAAAAGCAAAATGTGGTAGCAAGAACTGAGGGCAGTTTGTAAAATTTGAAGCCTACAACAAAGACACCCATAAGTTCAAAAAGCACACTCAGGAAATTCACCTCTGTTGCCTCCAGTTCCCTGATTGAAGATGTATTTTCATTATTCTGATCAATAAGTGATATGGGTACTCTCTAACATTTGAGGCAAAAATGAATAAAATTCATTCTACGAAATACCATTGGAAGTGACTTGTCCTCCAGATCTAGAAGTCTAATGCGTATTTTAATAACAATAAAGGATAAAATTAAATATTAGCAATATGATTGGCAAAAAAAAAAGAGATATTATATAAATTCTGAGGGTGTAAATGTTCAAGTGATGTAAAAGAAGTAGGTGACAAAACTTAAAGAAAGCCTTGAAGGACAAGATAGAAGGACAAGATCTGGTGATTCATTAAAAGTACTCAGCAGCTCCTAAGAATTGGAAATAGGGCTGGAGAACAAGATTCAAGGTTGCCTAGAAAAAATGCCCCAAAGCACACCGAAGAATTGGTTCTGATGTGGAAAAAAGGCTACCTCCAGGGAGAGAGAACTTGTACCACTTGCTTCCTGAAGTGCCTAATCCAAAAGCAAAGCCAGTGGCCCTAGGACATTTGATTGTCAAAGTATACATCCTAGGCTTATACCCCAGCTGCAGAAGCAGCTGGGAAGGCCAGCTTACACTAGATTTCTCTCCAGAAGTGGGAGGTAGTCTGTTCCTCACAGAGACACAGAGATGTGTTAGGAGGGGAAATCTGTGTACATACACATGGATGAGCAGACACTGGGCAGCCACCAAGGATGATAAACGCTCACTACCAGCATCTCTTATTCAGTCAGCATCAGTTTCTGGAGATTTGAAAAGACTTAACAAAGACGGAGCATTTTTGTTCTTGAACTCAGCGTGGTAGGACAAACAGGGACCTTAACACTTCTTCAGTCCAATCTCCTCGTTCAGGAAACCAAGGCTCAAAAAGTAAAAAGATATGTCCAGGGTCACCTAGCTGATTAGTGGTACAGCCAGGACTAAGACCCCTGTCTTCTAATCCCCACCCAGTGTTAGTGCTTGTGGTCCTGAGCCATGTATCCTTATAAGAGAAATCCTTACTTCCTGGAGGAATGAAAGCAGCATCCATCTCCTGTCTGCTTAGGGGAGCTCTCCTTTGCCATTGAGATGCAAACTTCTATCAGGACAGGACTATTCTAAGGCCCTTGTGATAAACGCTACAGGATTATTGTCTTTAACCAGCCCCAGGCTATGCTCCTTTCACCCCATGACTCCCCCAGTGGATTACAGTGTTTGACTGCAACGTATTTTATTCTCTTCGAAAAATCTGAGAACTCCATTTAAGACAGGATTCAGTGAAAAGGAATTATGAAAGAAAGGCTATGCCCTTCACTGGTGTATAAAACTGTACACTTCACTTATCCCTTTCTGGGACTCGTTTTCCTGATCTGTAATATCAGGGTACATAGTTCTCAGGTTTTTGTTTTGTTCAATTTAATTTGTATTTAGAATTAAACGAGACAACAATGTACAAACTAAGTGCATAATAAGGATTCATTGAATGGTGTTTTCTTTTTTAATATGTATTTATATGCATATGTAAGAAAGCCAAGCTTCTCTCTCACGTGCTAATCCTAAATCATATTCTCAGTTTTTCTCAATCTCTCTCAATCAATTCCTCTCTCGCTCTCTCTCTCTCTCTCTCTCAGGCATACCCATGGAAATGTATGTCTATCCAGGGGCAAGTACTACTTCTATTCATCAAGAGCATAAATATTTCATTAGGGAAATATAAAACCGTTCAAGTTTTTACAATCAAGGCACAACTATTTAGCCCCTTTATTCTTCAGCCTCTGGCCCTTGCTTTGGTTTTGATGTCAGAATCTACTGGTTCTTGCCTTTTCGTTGGCTCAGTAGTCTCCCAAATAACAAAGTCCTAACCACCTTAGTGACTTGGGTACCCACCACATGTCCTGTTGAGTATTGGTCTTAGCACATTTTTACAACACTATATATATTGCCTTTTTTCTAGAACAGATAATTTTCCTGTGGCTCCTGACTAAAGAGTCCATGTTTTGCATTACCTTTCCCAAATGCATTGGCTTGATTTTTTTTTTTTTTAATTTTACTTTGCTATTTTGGGTCTATGATCCTAAACAATTTCTGCTCTCTCAAACTTCAATGTGTTTGTAATACTTTCATGCTCAGTGTCCTCCAAATAAATGTGCCATCAATGTTATTTATTGCTTTTCCAGATTTCTAATAAAGACTTTATAATCTGTGCCTGCCACTTGTCACTGAAATTGCTCCCTAAGTAAATATATGGATGAACCAGTTCTTATTACAGAAATTTTAACCGGTTGTATAAGTAGTCACGTATTTTACCCTGTATTAAATGTTTTGTTACTAGACTGTAATTTCTGATATTCTAAGATTTGTGACCTATAAAATTGCAATTGTATGTGGTTAAATCCAATATATGTACTGTGGAAAGAGCACAAGACTTGAAGTTAGGAGCCATCAGCTGATTTCTGTCACTGAGTGATTGTAGGCATTTACTTTTCTTTACTCTCTAGGCCTCAGTTCCCACAACTTCAAAATGAAGCTTTAAATTAGGTGATTTCTCACTTTCCCTCCAGGCTTTTAAGAAGTCAATATATTCCTGTCACAAACCTTATTTAAACCTATCTTAAAAACAAAAGAAAACAACAACAACAACAAAAAAACTTTAAAAAATATTGTTTAAATTTTTCAGAGGGAAAATATATAAGAGACTTTGGAAAACAGTTCTGGAAGATTTGACATCAGAGGCTATTTGTTTAAATTAGGAGAGAAGTTCTAACTTCCAGGGGTTTTACAGAAGTTTTTTTTAAAAAAAGGGAAGTACTATTTTCACTTCAAATAACATCTACCTACCAGCTCTTTGGGAACACCTTCATGTTTATGATGCCCAAATGCATAGGGTCGGCCAAAGTAAACCAATTACCTCTCACAGCTTTGCTATGAGAAGTTCCCTACTACTAACCACCCATCACTCAGAATCACAGACTCAGGGGCATCCTTGACTTCTGCCCTTTGCTTCCTCCATTCCATCGGTTGCCACGTTTCCACCCACCTGTAGCACTTTGCTAGTTCACCATGCCAAGTATAACCCAAATTCAGGCCTCATGAATTGTCACCTAGATTATTTTAATCATTCAATAACTATTCCTCTTGCTTCCAAGATCTCCTTAGTTTTTAATTCAACCTATGTAAGACTTTCAGATAAATTGCTTTAACCACAGCTCTTATCATATTATTCCCAAAGACATCCACTGACTTGCTAATGTCTACCAGCTAGGTTTCAAATCCTTTGGTCTGTTAAAGAGTATTCTGAGATCCAATCTGAACCATCCCTCTGGATTATTTTTCTATCTGCTGGTTCAAATTATATTCTTCCACGGTCTAGTTCAAAGTCAACCTTTTCTTAAAACACTCCTGAGGGGTCAGAAAAAATGTTCTGATCCCTCAGAGTGACTCTGTCATAGCATTCATGACTTTCTCACATCAATTCTAATTTCTGTGTACTCATTAGCCCACTTTTTCATTAAATGCAAGTATTGTTTCTTCTTTCAATATTATAGTTTCCATTACCACTTACTGAGTGACCATTATATGAATTTAGGATGAACATATGGTTTGACTCTTCCTTAAGTAGACATTAACTTTCTCTGAGGTGCAAATAGGGGTGAAGTTATTTTTATACTTTATAGTTTAACTGAAAAATTAAAAGTAATATTGCATCTGGATACCTTCTTTTAAAAACCCATCCAAGTTTTATGAGACATTTCTTTAGAGAAAGATATTCTATTTGTTTAATAAAGGTATTTTAGTTTCAAAATTTGTGTTCTACTTATTTAATATATGTGTTTCAGTACTTTGCTGAGTAGTGATATTCTACAAGTTTAATTCTACTCATAACTCACTGGCTTAGCTATTAAAGTTCACTTCTCCTTTTGAAGCACACACAAAGTAATCCCTATCCTACCCAACTCAGAAAAGTCACAAGTTTCTTTAGTTTTCAAATAAGTATATCTGCCCATCCATCAGGTAGAAGAACAGGATTAAATACATATCAGAAATAAATAACTCCTTTAGTCACAAGAAGAGACCCATCAATCAGCCTCTGAGGTCAAACATTTGACAGGTGCCAATGAGCTCTTTCCAATATCACCTTTCAGAAATGAGGACATCAAAGGAGTTAACCATGATTCATTCAAGGGGACTACCAAACTAACTGGCCAAAAGACCCCATTTGCTCCACTGAAGGTTGCAGGATGAACTCAGAACCAGAATGTACTTTGTGATATGGTTAGTTGGCCTAAATAGGTAAAACCGGTGAGCTGAAGATAAATATTTAGCATTAGTGATATTAAAGGTCAATCAAAAATATCAAAGCACAGAACGGTATATATAGTTCTACTATTACTATAAATCTAGTCAGGATGCCCCTTGCCTTTTAAAAGAGAACTAAAACATAGCAGCATAAAGTTGGGCCATACTCTTTTTATGGCATATTTGAGGAGCTTTTTAAGTCTCCTTTCTAGAAACTCTTTTGGAAACAAACTAATTTTAATAGAATACCCCCAAAAAGATCCATTTCTATGTAATTCATAGTCTCATGAACAAAAGGAGATATGGTATTTTTATTTGCTCTATTTGGATTCATATATTTACTAATCACATGAACAAAATGAGCTAAAACATCTCTGATAACCCAGATGTCTCCCTCTCTGCCCCCTGCCTCAGGAAGCTCTTACTATTACTGCTCTTGCCAAAAAATTTCCGTCACTTGACTAGGAGAGCTGGAGACAAGGAAGCCAAAGTCAGGGATTTGCCTTCTTGTTCTGTTCTTTGAAGATGAACTGTATCCCTTAATTTACACAGCTGGATGGAAACACCTACAAAGAAACCTCTTCGAAGAAATGGAAAACCCATTTAAGGTTCATAGAAAAGGCAAGTCTTTCAGGAAAACTGTAGGGTTGACAAAAATTAGAGTTCTTCACTTCTTATGGTTATGATCTTTTTGAGGCTGTATCTCCTCCCAGATCCCTGACCCCATTAGACTTACTCAGCCAAATTAGCACTCAGCTCATACCTAGGTAGTAGAAACAACACACAACTGGTTCCATATTTCTTCTCCAGGTGCTTGCCTTCCATAGAAAATATTTCAGCCTCAAAACTTATGCCTAATAATGAAGAAGAGGTTATATCCCCATCAAAATCATCTTCCCAGTCTGCAACCCTAAAGGCCTTACACCTTCTTCTTCAAATAAGGGTCTTGTTTTCCATCTCAAGTGAGCATTCCACCAGCCGGAGCTTCAGACTTGGGTATTAATTTTCGATGACTGAGCATTTATAGCGCTGCCAGCGTTACTTTTATAGGGCCAACCCATATTCCTAATAAGCAATGCACTGCTCTCTGCCTAACAGGGACAGAGTATAGGGAATAAAGAGCAAGCATCAGTGAATGAACTCAGCAGCCACAAACAAATTACCACAGACATGTACCTTCCTGAAAGGCAGAGAATTATGGAGGCAATATTACATGATAGATATGTAAGTACAGCCTTGGAGGTTCATGTATGGATGGAAACCATTTAAGTAAAGCACTTAGGAAAATTGCTTTCTACTGTCTGGATGAGGATTTATCATGAGATACAGTTTTTAAGTAGAAAAAAACCTTACATGTAAACCTGGACTAAGTGCTTTGTCCAAGGTGACACAATAAGGGAAGCAACAGAGATAAAAATGGAATGCTTGAAACCAGCCTCCTGATATAATCACCAGACACTTTGCAAGTTTATCTGAAGAGGTCCTAATGCAAAGGAGAACCTGAGGAGTGAGGGGTCAGCATAAGAACTGCCTCAGCCAACTGGGCAGCAATAGAAATGGAATTGATTGCTTCCGTAAAGAGTGATAAAATGTTATCAATAATGACACAGAAGAAAAAAAAATGCAATCTTATGTATCATAAAAGGAAAAGCATTTTCTCTGCTAAAATGCCTTTTGCTAATCATTACTAGTCACTAATGCTCACATGACATCTGACCCTCTTTAATCTTGACATTCTGGCTTAAGTATAAGCAGGCAATTCCATTGTCTTTGTCTTTTTTTTTTTTTTTAATTCATTTTGGTATGATTTCTTTCACACATTAGTTTCCAGATCATCTGCTACATATCAGGTGTTGAGAAGGGGGCATAAAATGGCCAAAGCTCATTTCTACCTTACAAGGAACTCAAGTTCTATTGCTCATGGATGCCTAAATAATCCTTCTGGACACAGGGGGTGAGTACTCTGAAACATCTAAGGATAGAATCCTATGGGAATACAGTAGCGGGTGGGAGAATAAGAAGAGAAACCTGGCCATGAGGGCAGATAACTTTGCAGGTAGAATATACGGCAATGGTACAGGAGAGAAAAGAATTCTAGGCAAAGGCAGTAACTTGAGCAGAAGCTCTTCTGCTTCAATTACTTCAGTTTTCTTTGTCAGACATTTACTTCTCATATCAACCCAGGCTTTATTCATCATCAGCTGTTTTAGGTTTCTTAATCTCAACATCCTCAAATTTCTTGTATGACGATGATACTGGGTACCTTCCTAATATGGTGGTTGTGGGAATTAAATGAGAAATTCTGCATAAGGACTTTAAAAGAAAATTGTCACGTTATGAGCTCTGCATACAATTATTACAATTGTTTAATGACTGGATAGAGAATACAAGCCCTCTCTTTCTCAATGCTGGATATGAGTTAGGTGAGACCCTTAACAGTCCTACTCCTGGAGAAGAACCCAAAGTCATGCCTGATCAAAGATACTACGCTCGGTGGTCTCTCATATCAAATCACAAAATATTAGGTGGATTAGGTCACTGTTCTCTGAGAAGTATTCCATTAGCCAGCCATATCAGAGGAAGAGATTAGTAAACCAGACTGAACTAGCAAGAGCTGCAGAGTGCAAAACCATGAGGGCATCAGAAACCAGGCATATTGTGATACAGAGAAAAATCTAAAGTGTCACAATTGAGAATGTTTTTGGCAAAAGGACAACAAAGGAGCATGGTGTCTAGGACTGGCTTGAGTTTCTTGAAACTCTATACTTCCTATATACACACCATACCTTACTTTTAACACATACACACACAAATAATAACGAAACCGACTTTAATATATTAATTAAACCAAAAACCTAATATGAATGATTATAATCCAATTTTTACATAAATAAGAATAAATATGGACCGTGGCACATGACTCGGACTGTCAAAAAATACTTGAAGTGTCACTGTAGGTGAGTAAGAGTGTGGACTCTGACATCATGTAGACATGGGCTAGAATATATACTCTAATTCTTAAGAGCTATGTGATCCTGGCAAGTTGATTAATCTAAGACTGTTTCCTCATCTGTAAAATAAGAATAACAGTTCAGAACTCAGAGAGTTGATGAATTCATAAAACAAGAACTTGACATCTAATAAAGCTCTGATAAATACTACTTATTATTACCATCACCATTTACATTAACTAGCATTTTCAAGTCATAAAGCAAGAATGTAGCAGAGCTGGTGCTTAAACCAAAATCTTCTGCCTCTATGTCCACAGCCCTTAATATTTTCTACATTTGTACTAGTAATTTCTAGAAAAGAGTTCACATGTGAAGGGACACTTCCTTTTGTTTACTATTTTGTTAAAGTATTAAATTAATGGTAATGGAAGTCTCACATCCTACTCAAACCCTATGAGTAGTCTTCACACACTTTGAAAATAGACCCACATAGTGGAAAAAAATATGTTCTTTCCTTCCATGTTCGATAACAAATAAGGTCAATGTTGTAGCATGTGGTCAAGCTGTATGGACCACATCAAATTCATTTCATTGATGAAATCAACTTTAAAAAGAAAAATGGCTGCATGTTTGCCAGCCCCTTTGCCCATAGTAGGATGAGCATCCATCACCACAAGGTCAACAGGGGTGCCCTGAGAAGTATCAGTGCCCTGTAAAGTGAGGCATAAGACTGGCTGGCTGGGAGCACATCTGCCCATGCACTGGCACTAGAAGAGCTTCCTGGGTGCTGTGTAGGTGAGGTCAATACAGTACATGTGGCAATCAAACAAATGGGTCCTATTAAACCTATTCAGATAGATGAATGAATGAATGAATATTGGGCAAGTACTATGTTTGTGGTCTAAGTCCTATAAACACCATCAGGCTGCAAAATCCGAGACTCAGTATCTCCATCCCTTTTCTTTTACATATGCTGGTCCTCTTAATACCTGTTTAATCCAAACTCTCCACGCCCAAAACCAAATTATAGGAGCAACTGCCACCTATGGTAAAAATAAAGTTCTTTAGATCCATATGCTAGAATTCAGCAATAGATCATGCTTACCAGAATTCATTCAACAACTATTCAGGTATTTATAGAATACATTCTGTGTGTTCCAGATTCAGATGTATGTAAACAAAACAAAGGCAAGTAGGTGGAAATGCCTGTCCCCTTTAAACTTCTAATCCTCTGAGTGAAAACATACAATAACTTACGTACATTTGGAGTATCTTAGAAAGGGATTGACATGAAAGAGAAAGGGAAATTGGGTATGTTTCTCTTCAAAGGGTTCATTTGCAACTTTAAATAAGGGTAATTAGGAGAAGCCTTTCTGAGAAAATTTTTGAAGGAGATAAGGAGCAAACCAAGTGGATTTCTGGGGGGAAGAGTACTCCAAGCAGAGCCAACAATAAACACACAAAGACCTAAGGGGAAGCATGACTGATGAGCTTGAGAAGGACAGGGAGACAGTCTGGCTGGAGAAGGTCAGGGAAAGAGAGGAGTAGATGAGGTCAGACAACTAACAGGAATGGATCACATTGTACCTTGTAGAACATCATAAATACTTTGGTCTTTAAATGAGATAGGAAGCCACAGAAGTGTTTTGAGTAGAAGTATAACATGAACTTATTATTTAACAAGATCACTCAGGCCCACTGCCTGTTTTTGCACAACCCACGAGCCAAGAATATTTCCTACCTTTCTAAGTGGCTGACCAAAAAAAAAAAAAATCAAATGAAGAATATTTTGTGACTTGTGGAAATTACATAAAACTCAAATTTCAGTATCTTAGTTTTTTTTTTTTTTTTTGGAATGCAGCCATGTTCATTCATTTGCTGATTGTTTATTGCTGCTTTCATGCTACAATAACAGAGTAGTTGTGATGAAGATGGTATGGCACCAAAACTGAAATATTTAACCTCTAGCCCTCTTCAGAAAGTTTGCCAACCCCTAGACTAGGGAATTATATAGGGAAATAAAGAAGCAGAGACCAGTTAGGAAGCATGGCAAAAATCAAAGCAACAGATGGTGTGGTTTGACCATCTCTTGCAAAAATCAAAGCAAGAGATGGTCAGCGGCAAAGGTGGTTAGAGACAGTCAGGTTCATGATATATTTGGAAGGTGAAGCCAAGTCCCTTTGCTAATAGACTGCAAGCAGGGTGCAGAAGAAACAGGGGTCAGAATGACCCGAAGTTGCAGTACCCCAGTCCTGACACCAGTATCCAAACCATAGGATCACTCATTCAGGTGTTTCACAGTTTGTTTGTTTGTTTGTTTGTTTAATATGCTTTCAAATTGGTCATTGCCCCTGAGTTCTTAATTCTGTGAACTCTCCTCCACCTCACTTTCCTTTAGGAAAGAGCTCTTACACTTGCTTGCTCATCTTTCTCCCAGATCAAGATTATGTCTTCACCTCTTCACTTTTCTATCTTTGTTTATATACAAGAAGTGAAGAGAAGAAAAATGAAAGCTGGGTAGAAGATATTTAAAGGGAGTCCTCACATTGCCCTTTACTTCCTGGCCAATACTTGCTAAAAAGCAGTGGTTCCTTAGAAACTCTTTGGCCATAAGCAACATCCATTTTGCCTCTGTAAAAGAGATCCCAGAACCAGATGTCTAAATGGCAAGATATTCTTCCAGAACAAACCATCTAAAAATGACACTTACAAACAGATAACAGTGTTTTCAATCACTAGTCTTATTAGAATAGTAAAGAATTGATTCTCATCCATTTTTGCCAAAAAGCAAACATGTAAAATTTCACCAAAATTGCAATACGAGTTTACCAGAACTACTTTTTCGTGCTAAAATGATATGAAAATTTATATTTCACTTGTGATTTTCTTTAAAGCAGAAATACATGGTTGTTATTAAAGCTCTGATTTTGTCACAGCTTTGTTAGGCATCAGTTTTATTCATCCAAAATGACACAGGTGGATTGAACTGCCTCTAAGGTCCTTTTTATTTTTAGCACTTTGTGTTGGTGAGTACCCTTGGGGGTCTGCTAATATTCAAGAAGTTTAAGGAAGAAGATCTGATGTGAAATGCTAAATCCTTTGAGACAAAATTCAATTCCTTGCATTTTTAGGCTGCATATATTTCCTTCTAAATGTGTCCCCTGTTTCTGTCCCTACAACATAGACTTTTGTATAGAAACAGTCTCTTAGCTAGCTCTTTTGTTCCTTTCTAGACTCAGAGGTCAGCCTCCTTAGCTTATAATGTCATCACTATCCCAACTGGCTAAAGGCTGTAGTGAATGCCAATTACTACACCTGCAGTCAGAAGCCAATTATTTTTTCCTTAAAATAATGTGTGTCCTGTAGTCAAAATGAAGAATGCAGCTCTTCTAACAAAAGCCAGTTGAAGACTGAGCAGGGGTGAAAGACGAGGGCAGTGGGGCAAGAGAAAGGTCAGGATATAGTATTCATTGAGAGGAATGGTCACAGAACTACAGAATGTCAGAGCTAAACAAGATCTTAGAAATCATGGTGTCAGAGATACATCCTTGGTCCTGATCTAGGCTTAGAAAAGAGGATGTACCCCCCCAGCTGATGACTCAGAAATTCAGATGCCTCAAATCATGTTATTTAATTTTACATATATTCTACAAGGAAACATGTAATAACAAATAATAATAAGGCACACTGGGAAAGTCAGACAAATCTAGAGATGAATCTCAGCTCTACCAGTTCTTAGATCTAGAGCCTATGGAAACTTATCTACCTTTTCAGGATCCCAAATTTTTCATAGTAAAATGGGGATGATCATACCTACCTGGAGGGAACTGTGGAGTTTACTGATGATGTAAGTCAACCACCTGGTACTGAGTAAGCACTTAACACATAGTGCTCTTTACCATGTTCTGCGTGTCTGTGTGTAGTTATGTTTAAAGTGCTCCTCTGATCTGGTCCCGCTTCTAATGTTTTCTACAGCTCTGTTTTCTAGTCACCTTGATCTTTCTTGAATGCTTAATATGTCTTCCTCAACCTGAGGGGGGCGGGGGGAATCTCAAAAATCCTTGGATATATTGCCTTCCAATAGGTCACACTGAGAATTTAAAAGCTGTTGAGCATCCCTTTGCAAATGCTACCACTGTTCGCTGCTGCCATTTCCTGGAACTTGATACAGGGTGGACTCCGTTAATTCCAGAATGAGGGATAATGGAAGTCTGCAGGCACATGTGTGCACTCTGTGATGCCCCATATGATTATGTACCTGGTGGGGAAAGGAACCCTTGAACTGGAATCTTAGGTTCCCTAGTAAGGATTCCTATTAAGAGCTAAGTTTACATCCAGTAATTATACAGGGTTAAGAATCCACACCCCAAACCTCAGTAAGGAGAGGTTGGGGCATTTTTCTCTTGGTAATAGGGAAGTAATAATTATCTCCCCTATTTCCCCTTTCCTCTCTGGAGAAAGTGAGTATGAAGAAAGACAATGGACTAGAGAACACATAGGAAGTTTGACTTAATTTTCCGCAGTACAAACACTTCAGATTCCTAGGATATGAAATTTCTCAGAGAGCATCCAAGGTTGGGAATCCTGTAGATAAATCTGTGCACCAGAATCAGCCTAGAGGTGTAGACAAGAAGTCACCCCAACACCACTAGAGCAACTTAAGATCTCCCCCAAAGAAGGCGGAAGAGGTGGAGTTCACGTCCTCAGATGCTGCCTTACAAATCAGTGATTAATCTAAGGGGAAAGGTCGCTTTTCAACTTTTTTTCCCTGCATCTATGCAAATGCCATGAAAATCCACATGTCACATTTGCATGTGTCATAGGCCCCGGCATTAATGGCATATTTAAAAGTCATGATGTCACCACCATTAATCAGGCCCTGTGGTGCCAGGCTTCAGTGTCATCTATTAATCACCAGTATCTGCAGACACGTGTATTTGGAAAGGCTAAGTTTAGATTTATAAAGCGTGATTTACTTTTTTAAAGTAGCATGATTGAAGATGTATTGCCATCTTGTCCTGCTCTGGAATCTCCCACCATTGTGTCCTTAGGAGAGGCCTGGCATTTCCAAGCTGTTATTTAAGCAGCTATTCTGAAACAGAATGCAGTTTAGAGGTCCTGAAAAAGCCACTGATGAATATCTTGCTTCCCCTTTAAAAGAGTTTAACTAGAACGTGCTGGCAGCTTAGTCTCGTTCTTTCGGAGCCATGGCTTCAGGAAGAGAGGACAGTCCACGGGGAGGGGAAGCAGCCACACCACCGCAGGATAGCCATCTGGAGGCAGGGCGCTGGATCAAGCCCCCACGGATTTCTCTCCACTGCGTCCTACTTCTTATCTGATTTCTGAAAAAGGAGCTGCTAGGGATTTCTTTGCTCACGGGTTGTGATGCAATCCTAAAATTGGCCACATTGCAGAAAAGCCACAGAGGAGAATCAGCTCTGTGGTCGAGGAAGAGAAAGAAAGGAATAAAATGGAGGGGCAACAAGACACAAGTATAAAGAAACAGGAAACCAGATGCGAGGTGAGGGAATTCGAAAACAATTTGAAAACTGATAAAAATGAAGTCGATTGCAGGAAGGGAAACTAAATGGATAATGGAGAAGAAAAGACTGGAAGGTCTGAAGAAAAGCTGTTCAGAACTGTGGGGACCACTGGCAGTGACCGTGCTGTCAGTGTGGAATATTCTGCTTATGACTCTTCCTTCTAAGAGTCCTTGTCTTAGATCGATCTGATCTGTTCAAATGTTGGCCTACAGTTAACACCAGATTGTATGCTTTGCACAGACTTACATGTCTTCGCATAAATAAATAACATCACTTTCTATTTACTCAGTCTGCTAAGACTGGAGAAATGCTTCATGTGGATTACTTATGTGATACATTCCCTTCATTATTTCTACATGATTAGAAAGGCATTTTAATTACCCCTATGGTACACAGAGTATCTGGTAGAGAAATGGAAGACTCACTCACACAAAAATCCTCTGGCTTTCAAGCTTGGGATCGCAACCCTGGAACAGTCATGAAGTCTCAACAGGGACTTGAACATTATGCTTCATTCAGAAGAAGGAAATAAAGTTATCTTAATCAATTACAGGAATAATTTTACATGGATCTATCATTTTAAGATAGCATCTTCTTAGGGCACTACAGCCCTCTCCCAAAACCTTGACCACATGGTCTTTCATATAAACTCTGTCATTTTTCAAACATCCCAGAGATGCCATGCATGGCTTCTCAGGGGAGATTACTAAATTGGAAGCTACTAGAACTGGAAGATCAAAGTGGCACTTCTCACATTCTCATCATTTCTCTGCATCAAAAAGGAACGATGTAAATCACTGTTTTTAAAAAATGGTTTATACACAGGATTTTGACCCAGAAAAATATTTTGTCATCACTTTGCCTCCATTTGTATAGTTCACGTTGCTCCAAACCTCTGCTCAAGAAAGATTCTGAATGAGGAGAAAAGAAAGAAAATTGTACAGAGGACTGACTTGCTGAGTCCCATCCACACTACCCAGTGGATACCATCGTGATGAATTGCAGCATAGTCTCTGTTGCAAAGAACATACTCCTGGGACCAGGGTGGTAAACAGACTCCGAAACAAGAAAGGACAATAAAATGTTAAAGTTTACAATAGAAGTCCTTCAAAGTTACCAGAGGGGCAGTGAGAAGGCATGATTTCTCCCCTAAAGGGGAGACTTAGTTAGGGAAAGGAAGGAACAATGTCACATGAAGCACTTCTATTTGAGACTACAGTGCTAGAGAAAAACAATTTTGGAGGCTTTTGTTTCACATATGGTAATGGAAAATTCTATTAAAAGGACCAATGTCTTTCAGAAATATTCTGTCTTGAATGAATATAGATAATTATCAGACACTTTGTACTTGAAATTGCAGCCAATATCATCAGAGAGCTAGATACTAAGCAAATAGCAAAACTCAGGTTTATCGCTAAATTTAAAAAATTTGTTTATTTTTAAAAGATTTGATTTATTTATTTATTTGGCAGAGAGAAAGAGAGAAAGAAAAAAGAGAAAGAGACAGACAGAGGGAGGGAACACACAAGCAGGGGCAGCAGCAGAGGGAGAGGGAGAAACAGGCTCTCCGCTGGGTGGGCAGGGAGCCTGATGCAGGGCTCGATCCCAGGACCTGAGGATCATGACCTGAGCTGAAGGCAGAGGCTTAACTGACAGCCACCCAGATGCCCTAAATCTTAAAAATTCAGAATAAATTCTACGGTCTAATACTGGGATCCATCTTAGAAACACATTGAATAAAAGTAAATAGAAGGTAAGTTTGTGACACTATCATCCAACCAAAGATGACACTAACAGTGGAACATACTTGTAATCTAAATAAATGGGGAACACAAATTACACCATGTTAGAAATACTTGATTCTAATTAGAAATTATCATTGTCCTGATATTCTAGGAAACAAAGTTTTGTGCATCTCTGTTAATCTGAATGGCTGGAAGCATTTGTACTTTAAAAAATTCCATGCTTTTTACATATGTAGCAACTTAAATCATCTGTTAATTATGATTAAAGTAGAAAAAGTAGGAATAGGTGGGTTTTTTCCATGCTTCTCTCACATAGTCACAGAATTCTATAAAAGGTTGCTGTTCTATACTAAAAATGAACGTTGAGGTTCAAACTCAGCCTTTCTGTTTTGCCATCCAAGTGGACGCTGAGAGATAGATATAGCAAAGGAAGGCCAATGACAAGAGCTCTAAAAGCTCTGTGGACAAAGACTTAGATCCAGTTTTTACCCATATCTCCTCTGCACACACACCTACCTTCCTCCAACAAACAAAAAACCCTTTTAATAAGATTGTGATTCACAAGAGGGGTGATCAAGCCCATTTTACCCCCAGACACCTCAGAAGGATCCTATAACAACAACCTCCTTGAGACAACTGTTTCTTTTGCCTTCTTTGATTTTTCTCGATCTACGAGGCTATCGTTTGTTGTTGCTCACTGTCTTAGGCATCTCTGGCCAATACAATGAATACCACAGAATAGGTGACTTAAACAACAAACATTTATTTCTCAGAGTTCTGGAGGCCAGGAAGTCTAAGATCAAGGTACTGGTAGATCTGGAGTCTGGTGAGCATTCAAATCCTAGTTCGCAAATGGCTGTCCTCTTGCCATTTCCTTACATGGCCAAGAAAGAGGTCATCTCCCTCATGTTTCTTCTTAAAAGGATACTGATCCCATTCATGAGGGTGCCACCCTCATGACCTCAATACTTCCCAAAGGTCTTGCCTCCAAATACGATCACGTTGGGGATTAGTGCTTCAACATTTAAATTTTGCGGGGACTCAAATACTCAGTCCATAGTACTCATCATTTTCCCACAGCAATCTATACTCCAAGAGGCCAAGCAGGCAGAAGGGATGGGAATAGAAGCTGGTCTGTTTTCTCCAAGAACTAGGAGAAAATAAGTCTTTAAAAGGGCTCTAGCACTTTTTTGCATTTGTTAAAATGACCTCTTTTCCTTGACCGCTTACAGTTCTTGTTAATTTGTCTATCTATCTAAGAAGACAAAGTAGACACACAACCTGCCTCCTTTCTGTAGCTTTGTTTGGTTTCTCCAGATAGGTCTTGGGTGTTCCTTACTTCAAGAGCAACACCTTTGTTACTGTGTTTATTCTACTAGATCAGAAACTATTAAAATAGAAGAATGGTTTAATTTGCAACATTGAATGGATGAACAAAAACCCTAAACCTATTTAGTAAAGAAGCTGGAGAAAAGCCCTATCAACTCTGGCCTTCTTTAAATAATAAAACTACTAAGATATTTTAATTAGACATACACATAGACATTGACTACTTTAAAAGTACCAAAGCACTAAGAAAGCAAGTTGGATTCTTATTTCACAGGCAACCACAAACAAAAGAAACAGCAAAAACTATTTTCAATGCCTTTCATAACAACACACATTTTTATTACATTTTATCAGTGGAATTAGGTACTATTAACTAGGCCTCAAAGAGAAGGCAATAGCATTAAAACTTTATGAGTGACCAGGAAGACATTCTACCACTCTCTTTTTAAAAAGCAAAAAGAAAGACAGTATTAGGTAGTAAAGAGATGATGGGGCGCCTGAGTGGCTCAGTGAGTCGCTAAGAGTCTGCCTTTGGCTCAGGTCATGATCCCAGGGTCCTGGGATCGAGCCCCACATCGGCCTCTCTGCTTGGCGGGAAGCCTGCTTCTCCCTCTCACACTCCCCCTGCTTGTGTTCCCTCTCTCGCTGTCTCTCTCTCTCTCAAATAAATAAATAAAATATTTTTTTTTAAAAAAGGAAGTAAAGAGATGAAACAGCTTTATAATAGCATCTGGGAACAACTTGAAGAACAGTCCAAGGTTGTATGTCAGCTGTGGATAGAGATGGGTAAAACTAAACTAAAAGAAACCTTCCATTTATTATTGCTGACAGAGAATTAGACCAGAGGCATAAAGAAAAAGAGAAAAGCAACTAATAAATGGTAGAATTAGAAAGGTTTTAGTGTGGAGCCAATCCCAAGTTATTAGAAAAAAGATATCAGATATAAACACATGATTTCTCAGTGTTCCACTCAAGAAAACTTTAGCCTTCCAGCGTCAGTTATGAAAACAGAGCAATCATTCTGACCAGACAAAAAATAGTTTCATTTCACATATTCAATACATTTTTAAAGGTGTGTATAAAGAAAACCTTTTAACATTAATTCCACTTCCCCAATGATTTCTACTAAAAGGCAGCATATCAACAACCCCATGAAAAATACTTGAGGCTCATCGTTTGAGAAAATGTAAACTTAAAAATTCTAACAGTCACCTCGACATTCAACCTTTGTTGATACATCTGTCTATCTAGCCTTGAGCTCTTCTCAGTCTCCTCCGCCAGAAGCTAATCAAACCTCAGCTAATCCATACCATTGGATTGAGACTTCTCCTTCCAGCCATGATAAAGTAGCTTGTAAGAGACTAACTCTCCCACTGTGAACAACTATTAAAGCTGGATAAAATACAAAAGTATGTGAATGGATCAGAGAACAACCAATGCAGCCATAATTTAATATCCAAGATCTTGAGAAGGAAAACACACTGAGGTGAATCCAACTTTCTCCACTGTTTTTCCCCTCGAGGCACCTGCCAATTTGTAAGCTGTGCAGGACTGAGAGTCAAAGCAGGAAGTAGGAACTCAAAACTTTTGACAGGCTCAAGAAAATAGGGAGATGGAAAATAATGTTCAGAATTAGCAAGGCAGTCAGGGTTTCAGGGGGTTGAGACTGAAGAAAAGAGGGAACTGTAGAGAAATGAATCCTTCTTTATATGCAACTTCTACTCTGCTACATTTGAATATTCCTAAATTATACTAGGCAAGAGACCCAGAAGCCAAAAACAAAATGGCAACTAAGAAGTTGTAAAGCTGAACAGAGCTTTTCACAGTCTCAAGATAATGGGAAGACAAAACTCGGGAGTTCTGGGCCAGTCAAGAGAGATCCCAGGCTTTCCATTGGGAGCTCTAAAAATTGTATAGACTAGGAATGAACACAAACCTCCCCAAAGATAGGCTCTCACAATGACTTAAAATGAGCCTATCATCTCAATGCTTTATTGGAACAGATGATCACTCCCTAATCCATGCATTCTCAAGGCAGGTAATATTGTTCCCAAGACAGTAAAAATTGGTCCTTAACTGGTAAGAAAAAAATCTTAGATGTTAGCTCACTGCCCTCCAAAACTCAACTCTACCCAACAAAATCTTATCCCTTATTTATTTTCTGTCATTGGGTTTTTTTCTTGGGTATCCTATGAGCAACACTGACATTAAGTTCACAGAAGATACACAAAATGTATGCAAGATTAGTGCTACAAGACTATAGTGAATAGATGGTTGTAATTGGAGGATTTTTCTCTTGATTGATGGTTCAATACTGAAGTCATTGTAAAAGGTGGCTTACATGTACCTAAAACATGAATACCTTATACATGTTGTATATGCTTGATCATCAGTGCTTTTGTGTTTGACATGAGCTTTGAAAATTAAATAAAAATTGTTTCTATTTCATTTCATTCTATAGAAGTTATCCAACCATCATTAATTATGTCAAATGCTTAAAAGAACAAATGTCAAAAGTATCTGGATAAATATCGGGCAGATACTCAGGTTATTTTCTCATTTCATGCAAAAGGTTAAAAATTAAATTCACTAAAAATAATTTTAAGAAATTAATTTAATGTTTCCAGTTGTTTTAGTGGTGAAATATTGTTTTAAATGATTTTTAAATGTGATTGCATTACTGATATTATTATGTATTTATATAAGCTGCTAATTTGCATTTGCAATTTAATATATTAAAGTTGCAAACACAATTGTAAAGTTAAATGTTAATAACTTTTTACTTTCACCTCTTAACATTTTTATTTAATCCTGTATTGAATAAAAAAGAGAAAGCCTTATACTTACTCATTTTGTGTAAAAAACACAGATATACAGACATTCAGAAACAGATACACAGTATATATGTGTTATTACAATTTCATGGGTAGGTGATTAAGAAATAAAATGTCTCATTAGTAAGGAAATAGTTTTAAAAGGTTAAGAAATGCTAATCTGACTGTCTTACAGAGGAAAATTAAATTTTCTCTGGAGGAAAATACACCTTTTTCCTTATTTCATCCAGAGCCTCCAAAATTTACCAGGCACAGGGTCTGATATTTAATTAAAAATTACCAGTTTTGTCAGGAAATGGGAAAGAAAAGATCAAAACCAAGAAGGGAAAAAAGGCAATAGAAACAGACGCACAGATGAGAACAAATACTGGAGTGGTCACACAAGGATTTAAAATAACTATGACTAAACTATTTAGAAAATAGTTCTATCAAAACAGATGACAAGATGGGAAGTTTTACCTGTGGACTGGAATTTTTAAGAAACGAGGAAATAGGAATTCTAGAACTAAAAAATGCAATAACTGAAATCATAAATTCAATGTATGGTTTAACAACAAATTAGATACAGTAGATCAGAGCTGTAACATACACTTCATCAGAAGATAATGAAAACAAAAGCAATATTTGAAGAAACAATGGTAAAGAATGTTTCAAATAAGATCAAAGACATCAAGCCACTGATTCAAGGAACTATGCAAATTCTAAGAAGGATAAATACAAAGAAAACAACACCTGGGTAGAGCACAGCAACACTACTGAAAACCAAAGAAAAAGGGAAAATTTGAAGTTATCAGAGAGGAAAAAAAGACACATCGCATTCAAATGAACAAGTAGGAGAATGAGAGCTGGAGTTTTAACAGAAATGCTGAAAGATAGAATATGAAAACCATATTTAAGTGCTGCAGAAAAAGTAAACTTCTTTCTTATGGAATTCTAGTATCTAAGTCAGAAGTGTTAGTCTCACACTGCAATAGGTGTAAACAGATACCGTAGGAATATTAGAGGTTGTTTTGTAGCTGCTTTTATGCAGACAGCTGTCAATTGAAGCTTCAAAGGACTCAGTTCATGAAAAGCAAAAAAAAAAAAAAAAAAAAATCTCTACTCTAATTCATCCACTTCCTTGCATATAGATCCAAGGCAATCTGTCTCAGTTCAGGTTATAACTTATTCTTGGCCTGATTCTCATTTTTATCCCAATGGCTAATCCCTCAAATATTTTAGTTATTTCAAGAACCTATCATTTATCTGTCATTCAGTATTTTCAACACTTTTTTTTTTCTCTTTTTTTTTTTAACCTCTTATAACAAGCCTCATGAGCAATAATGGCAGAATAATTGCATTATTGATGGCACAAATACTCCTCCCTCCTCTTTTAAAGCTCTACTTCAGGTATAGCTGTGACCCAGATTATTTCATTAAACTACTATTCTGCATTGTCTTGTTTTCTTCAAATATCTACTCCTCAGAGTTTCCTGAATGAAGAGGTGACATCACATTCTTCATGTTTAAATCACTGTCTCAAGATAAATTCCAAATTCATTAATATAGCATAAGAGACCTTTCATCCTCAAAGCCTTGATTAACTCACCATTTCCTTTTCTATATAGCCTTTGGAGAGGCTTTTAATCAACCTACACTCCCTGCTCTCTTCCCCCCTCCCCCACAAACACGCACACCCCTCCATAACCTGTTCATAACGTTCCCTCCACCTAGAAGAGCTTTTCCCTCTTTCACACAAGCCTAGCTCATATTCATCCTTTTTTTTTTTTTTAATAGATTTTTTAATTTATTCATTCGAGACACAGATGCAGAGAGAGAGAGAGAGCAGGAGCAGGGGGGAGCAGCAGAGGGAGAGGGAGAAGCAGGCTCCCCGCTGAGCGGGGAGCCTGATGCAGGCCTCCATCCCAGGACCCTGGGATCATGACCTGGGCCAAAGGCAGACGCTTAACCATCTGACCCACCCAGGCACCCCACTCATATTCATACTTAAAAAGTTGGTGTAGGTACTATGCTCAAACGGCCTAATCTGAAGCTCTAGACTGGGTATCAATGCTATAACTCCATCTCTTTATACACGATACTGAATTACTGACTACATATCTGTACTCATTCTACTAGGATATAAGTTTGAGTGCAAGGGTATGCCAGCCACTAGCTATCACAGTACTCAGTAGATCATAGTCCCTCAATAAATGTTAAAATGGGAGTAATGTAGCTCTCAAGAGGATATAAAATCTAAAATATAGGCTCATTGGCCAAATTAAATTTAAAATACTCAGTGATATATTGAAATTACCAAAATCTGTTCTGGACCTAAACATCAAATGAATTACTGCATCAAATATATTCTCTGGATGGATTCTATAAGACAAAAGATTAGATGGTAAGTGCTAGGGTGTGGCAAGCTTCATCAGTTACCCAGAACTTGACTGGGTCATAACTCTGGGTTTCGTCCTGCAGAAAAAGGCAAGTGATAGCTCTCCTTCAGTTGACAGCAAGATCTTTGCATCTTTTTTTTTTCCTTTTTAAAAATCTGATCTGTTTACCTATTCCTATTTCTTACCTGATAATCCTATCCCCACAGGGTAATTTGCATAGAATTCTGATTTTATGCTGATTACTTGGATTTTATGTCAGCCCTTTTATTTCAAACCTCGATTGCCACATGACTTACAATTCCAGTACCCATAGCCATGTCCTATAGGACAAACAACTGCCTTGCACCCACAAAGGGATACGTGTTTTGATTTGTCCTTTGGCACGATGGTATGACATTTCATTTCCTGAGCATGGGTACCCGACACTGACTTGAAATTCAATGGATAGCTTGTGGAAGTTGGGAGAGGGGTCTATTTCCTAAATAAATGCATCCTTTCTTGATTAAGATCAATCTGCTCCAGAGTATTCACTGAGCCTTGCATGAAAGCAGACAAATAAAAATAGTTTCTTGAGCAAAAATCTAGTTTCTTCAGACACAATGGAGGAAGAAAGAGGATGGAGGTCAAGGAACTAGATGTAGAATTCTGAACTACTTTCTTATAAACGTGGAGGCACGTCACACCTCCAAAAGAACAGTATCCCTGGTTTCCTTTCCAGAACTCACCCTTCCCAACTCTGGACACTCACTGCCAATGAACTCCTACTGTTCAATCAACAACCACCAAGCGCCCTCTGAATATCTGGCACTGAAATTACCTTAGAGTAAGAAAATAAAATAAATGAACTGGTTGAAGGTGAGGCAGTGTAGTTTTGAGTGACTTCATAAACAGTTTCAAGGTGAATTCTTACAAATACTAATTTCCCAAAATCAAAAAAGGCGGTATTATTTATTCAATAAGTATTTATTAAGTATATATTTGAGACAGGATCTATGTTAGATACTGGAAATGTAAAAAGGAACAAGATATGTGCTCCTCCCTCATACGATACAGATACAGACAACTCAGTAAACAATAACGAAGAGTGATGTAAGTGGTAACACAGGGAAAGAAAATGGATCGTTCTGGGTGCAAGTGATAACACCACACAACCTGGCTTAAAGGTTAGCATGGAAGTCTTTTCCTGAGAAAGTACTGAAGGGTAAGGAGAAGTCAGCCTGAGAGAAGGGATAAGGAAGGAACATCAAAATTATATCTAATATGGTAAGCTACATGGTGTGATCAAGTAAGCCATGGTAATAATAGAGTATTTTTATTTATTTATTTATTTTTTTAAAATATTTTATTTATTTATTTGAGACAGAGAGAATGAGAGAGACAGAGCACATGAGAGGGGGGAGGGTCAGAGGGAGAAGCAGGCTCCCTGCCGAGCAGGGAGCCCGATGCGGGACTCGATCCCGGGACTCCAGGATCATGACCTGAGCCAAAGGCAGTCGCTTAACCAACTGAGCCACCCAGGCGCCCTAATAGAGTATTTTTAGAAAACTTTTGAAAGACCAACTTCTCTGACAGGTGTTGGTTTAGGAAATACCTGCTTTTCATCTATGCTCTGAGATGGCTTGGATTTTTGCCCCAAAGGAAAAACTGAGTTCTCATAATACGAAAATTATAATTCTGAGCATTGCTAAAGATAGGATATGATGTGAGGGGAAATTCCATTATCTCAGCCAACATAAATGTTCAAGAATTCTAGCTATAAACGAGCGCTAATCATTCTAATTATCCAGATGTTGTTACTTCAGATTTGAAGGAAAAAAGAGGAGGGGGAGGTGGAGAAGGAAGAGGTTCGGGGTGCTTAGGAGACCTGCTATCACTGACAGCGCAGTCTCTATGATGGAAAATAACTAGTCTAGGGAAGAATAAAATGCCCTGTCTTACTGCCTAAACTTTGTCCACTGAATGAAATGTTAGCTAGTGGAAGCTGTTGTCATCTGCTGTGCAGAGTGGAGAGGGAGGGCAGGGGGGCACATTTCAACTCACTTGTGAATCAGTACCATTAAGTCATGTCTGTCCTGGCTCTCAGAGCTCTTTTCAGCCTGGAATGGAAGGTGATGTGTATAAATCTACCCTAATGGATAGTGTTGTCCACAGTTTGCCATAGAGATCCAACATCTTGTCTGACAAGAAAAACAAACTCAGAACACTCTGCGTATTCAACACAACTCCCCGTCTCCTGACAATTTTTGATTCCTTTGCTCCAATTCATACCCACAGACCCAATTATGATCAAATCTACCATTTCAGCGTGAAAGAGAAGATGGGGGCGGGGGCAGTTCATCTGTCCCTTGATTACCCAGGGATTTGTCTAAAGTAGTCTTGATGAGGGATGGCCTATAACAGTAGCTTAAAAAAAATTTAAAGAAATGGGGCGCCTGGGTGGCTCAGTAGGTTAAGCGTCTGCCTTCGGCTCAGGTCATGATCTCAGGGTCCTGCAATCGAGCCCCACATTGGTCTCCCTGAAGCCTGCTTCTCCCTTTCCCTCTGTAGATCCCCCGTGTGCTTGCTTTCCCTCTCTCTCTGTCAAATAAATAAATAAGATCTTTAAAAAGAATTTATTATTTATTTTTAAAGAGCTTTTTTTTTTTTAAAGATTTTATTTATTTATTTGAGAGAGAGAGAGAGAGAGAGAGAGAGAGAGAGAGAAACAGCATGAGAGGGGATAGGGTCAGAGGGAGAAGCAGGCTCCCCGCCCAGCTGGGAGCCCGATGTGGGACTCGATCCCAGGACTCCGGGATCATGACCTGAGCCAAAGGCAGTCGCTTAACCAACTGAGCCACCCAGGCGCCCTAAAAAGAATTTAAAGCCATATGGTACTTTGTTCATACAAAACCTTATGAGGAAGTCCATATATAAAAAAGATGAAGTGAAGCTGTAGTGGCTCAGGCCTTTCCCTTCCTTCAGGACTTTATGGCCTAAGAAGTTCCATCACACTGAGCTAGGCCTCGGACAGCTACAGTCCCGTGAATACTCATCTCAGGCCCATCAAGACTACCCACCAACATCTGTTCCTCCTTGCTTGCCTCAGTAACAGCCAAGAAGCCAGATCTCTCTGGCCACTTATTTTAACCTAGACTCATATCCACATTTCTCTGCTCATCTGCTATTCAGACTTAATCCCCATTCTTCACCTCGCCAAGCTTCTTTCTATTATTAATTTCTCAGAACATCTCCTTCACCTCCTTACCTTAGCTGATACCTAATCTCTGAGAACAACATTTTTTCTCTTTCTCAAGTAGGATTGTGTTCTGTCTTACATACCCTATTACCTCAGAGCCAGAAAGTGAGATTAGTGTCCTCCTTGCTTCCCTTTGTGGCTTCCAGACTATTAGACCCCTTCCCCTTAACAAAAACCACTACTCCTCTAAAATGTACACCATCTTGATAAATCACAGTCTACCCTACTCACTGCACATACCTCCTTATCTCCTTGTTGCTTCCTTTGTTTCCTCAAAAACTACCACACAGCTCCTCTCTACCACAACTGTTGCCATTATTCACAGTGAATTCAACATCCACATTAATGAATCATTCAATTTGCTTCTCTTTTCCTTCAAGTCTTCATTTCCCCCCACTAACTTCCCTCAACTCAAGTACATAGTCAAGGGCACGCTGTGCATGCACCTTGTGCTCACCAGGAACTCAGTTTTAAACATTCTATTTGAATACTACTACTAAATATCACACCCACACCCCCACCCCCCCGCCATTTGCTCTGGTACTCCTACTCCCACAATTCTTTGATTTCCACGATATCCCATTCATCCTCACCTGTATCCACTTTCTTGCTTTTCTGTGATTATTTACACTCCCTTGCAAATGCTCTCAGCTTCCTCTGTTATAGTCACCTGGGAAAACTCCAACTCCAAGAGAATCATACCATTAACCTTTTCTGTACAGGCATACCTCATTTTATTGTGCTTTGCTTTATCCCACTTCATAGATAATGCATTTTTTTACAAAGTGAAGGTTTGTGGCAACCTTGTGATGAGCCAATTTATTGGCACTATTTTTCCAACATCATTTGATCACTTCATGTCTCAGCACCACATTTTGGTAACTCTCACAATATTTCAGACTTTTTAAATTGTATGTGTTATGGTGATTAGTGATCTTTGATGTTACTGCTATAATTACTTTGGGGCACCATGAACTATGCCTATATAAGATAGTGAACTGGATTGATAAATGTTGTATGTGTTCTGATTGCTCCACTGTCCAGCCATTTCCCCATCTCTCCCCTTCTACTTGAGCCTCCCTATTCCCTGAGACCAAAAAAAAAAAAAAAAAAAAAAAATTGAAATTAGGCCAATTAATAACCCTACAGTGGCCTCTAAGTGTTCAAGAAAGGAGTCACAAGTCTCTCATTTTAAATTAAAAGCTAGAAATTGTTAGGCTTTGTGAAGAAGGCATGTTGAAAGACAGGCCAACAGCAAGGCCTCTTACACCAGTTAGCCAAGTTGTGAAGGCAAAGGGAAGTTCTTGAAGGAAATTAAAAGTGCTACTCCAGTGAACAAATGAATGATAAAAAAGCAAAACAGCCTTACTGCTGACATAGAGGAAGTTCTAGGGGTCTGGATGGGAGATTAAACCAGCCACAACATTCCCAAAAGGCAAAACCTAATCCAGGGAAAGGCCCTGATTCTCTTCAATTCTACGAAGGCTGAGAGAAGTGAGGAAGCTGGAGAAGAAACTGAAAGCTAGCAGAGGTTGGTTCATGAGGTTTAAGGAAAGACGCTGTATAAGTGCAAGGGGAAGCTGCAAGTACTGATGTAGAAGCTGCAACAAGTAATCCAGAAGATCTAGCTCAGATAATTCATTAAGGTGGCCACACTAAATAGATTTTCACTGTAGATGATATAGCCTTCTGTTGGAAGAAGATGTCATTTAGGATTTTCATAGCTAGAGAGGAGAAGTCAATGCCTGGCTTCAAAGCTTCAAAGGACAGGCTGACCCTCTTGTTAGGGGCTAATGTGGCTGGTGACTTGAAGTTCAAGCCAATGCTCATTTATCATTTTGAAAATCCTATGGCCCTTAAGAATTATGCTAGGGGCACTTGGGTGGCTCAGTAGGTTAAGTGTCCGACTCTTGACTTCAGCTCAGGTCCTGAGATCGATCCCTGTGTCTGGCTCTGTGCTGGGTGTGGAACATGCTTAAGATTCTCTCTCTCCCTCTCCCTCTACCCCTCCCCTGCCACATGTGCATGTACTCTCTCTCTCTAAAATAAATTAAGTTTAAAAAGAGAATTATGCTAAATCTACCCTGTCTGAGCTCTGTAAACAGGATAACAAAACCTGGATGAGAACACATCTGTTCACAACATGGTTTACTGAGAGCTACTCCTCAGAAAAAAAAGATTCCTTTCAAAATATCACTCCTCACTGACAATATACCTGGTGACATAAGAGCTCTAGTGGAGATGGACAACTTATTAATGTTGTTTTTGTGCCTGCTAACACAATATCCATTCTGTAGCCCATGGATCAAGGAGTTATTTTGACTTTTAAGTCTTATTATTAAAGAAATACATTTCATAAGACCATAGCTGCCATCGATAGTGATTCTTCTAATGGATCTGGGCAAAGTTTTGAAACTTCGAAAACCTCTGGAAAAAAAGATCTGGGCAAAGTTTTGAAACACTGAAAACCTCTGGAAAAGATTCACCATTCTAGACCCCACTAAGAAGAGTCATAATTCATGGGAAGAGATCAAAATAGGAACATTAACAGGAGTTTAGACGAAGGTGATTCCAACTCTCATGGATGACTTTGAGGGTTCAAGACTTCAGAGGAGGAAGTCAGTGCAGATGTGATGGAAATAACAAGAGAACTAGAATTACAAGTGGAGCCTGAAGATGAGACTGAATTGCTGCAATCTCAGGATAGAACTTTTATTCTTTTGCATAAGCAAAGAAAGTGGTTTCTTGAGATGGAATCTACTCTTGGTGGAAATGCTGTGAAGATTATTGAAATGACAACAAAGAATTCAGAATATGACATAAACTTAATTGATAAAACAGCAGCAGGGTTTTATAGGATTGAGTCTAATTTTGAAAACATCTCTGTTGTGGGTAAAATGCTATCAAACAGCATCACATGGTTCAAAGAAATCATTCATGAAAGGAAGCATCAATTGATGTGGCAATCTTCATTGTTATTTTTCATTGTTTTATTTTAAAAGTCTGATTTTTAGAATCATTTTGTCTTATTTTAGAAATTCCCACAGCCAGGGGCACCTGGGTGGTACAGTCAGTTAAGCGTCCAACTCTTGGTTTCAGCTCAGGTTGTGATCTCAGGGTCCTGAGATTGAGCCTGCTTTGGGCTCCATGCTCAGCATGGAGTCTACTTGATAATTTCTCTCTCTCTCTCTCTCTCTCTCTCTCTCTCTGCCCCTCCCACTTGTGCCCATGTGCACTTTCTCTTGCTCTCTCCCTCTAAAATAAAAAGTAAATCTTAAAAAAAAAAGAAGAAAGAAATTGCCACAGCCATCCCAACCTGCAGCAACCACCACCCTGATCAGTCAGCAGCCATCAACATTGAGGTGAGACCCTCCACCAGCAAAAAGATTATGACTCACTGAAAGCTCAGATGATGGTTAGCCTTTTTTAGCAATATTTTTTCATTATGTACATTATGTTTTAATAATGCTATTGCATACTTAATAGAGTACAATATATTATAAATAAACATAACTTACGTGCACTGGGAAATCAAAGAAGTCACTTAACTCATTTTATTGCAATATTCACTTTATTGCCATGGTCTGAAACTGAACCATCAATGTCTTCGAGGTATGCCTGTACTTGCATTGAAACAGCTAAATATTCCTGCAAAAGCTGCACTGCAAAGCCAACTTGTTTATTTTAGTTGCATCATCATGGACTTTAAATAGGAGCTCAATACTGTATGGCAATCCCACCATAGGGTACTAGAAGATTCACTCTTTTATTCACCAAGAAAACTTACACACATTCTATTCTTGCCTCAAAGCCCCTACATCCCCTTCTTCATTTTCAATTAATGGAAAATTTTCCCTTGGACTTCATTAAAAAAGACAAGTCACTAACATTGGCTTTCTTCATTTTCTGATCACTCTCTCTGTTTATAAACCCACCTGCATCTAACTAACCCCCTCTTCTTCCCCCATTACAACGCACGATGACCTTCACTCCAACAAGTCCAGGTCCTAGTTTCTGTAGATCCTATTCGTTCTCACCATCTCAAAGACACTAATCCTTCTTCAGTTGTTCCCTCTTGTACCAACGGATTTCCCAGCTTCAGTCACAGACAAACATCTTATAAGATCTGTGTACACACTTCCTCCAGTTCCTTCCTTCACCTCTCATTATACTCCCAACAAAGCAGGTTACAAATCAAAGCGCATGTTATGATACCTTTTTTTAAAGTGTACTTATATGTACATAGATTGGAAAGCTAAACATCATAAAAGCTGTAGTTCTCTCCAAGTGATAGGATTATATCTTCTTTTTTATGCTTAAAGACATTCCCTGTATTTGTGTACACACACTCATACACAAATGAGTAATCATAAATATATTGTTTTCACTGGAATTCTGATTTGCAAAGCAATTTCCTGCACATTTCAAGAATGCATGTCAGGCCACAGATAATCAAGTTTCTAGATTTGTCTACTGGCTAAATGACCTTGGAACAGAGGTAACCACCAAAGTTTAGGTATGTCAGTACCGACCACTCCAACAATCCTAGCAGGACTCATTTTCAAATTTTACCTAGTTACCCCACATTCTATTTCAGCAATCTGCAGTCCCATATGCTTGCTGCCATCATTGCCATACTTCTTAGCCAGTAATCTCTCAGAAAGCCCCTGCCCTGAGGCTAGATTTGTCATGCCCCAATAGGCATCTTTAAAGAATGTATAAATGAACAATACTCTTTGAGGGTAGTTAAAAGCAAAAGAGAAAGAAACCAAGCACACCATTAAAATATTACAGAGAGTAGAGTTTTGTGATGATAGGAATAAATTACCGGTAAGTAAGAGAGAATAGATCCCATGGAGGAAGTAGATAGATGAGCACAAGAAATATGAAGGTTTTCTTTTAATTTCTTGGGTCATTGGTGGGGAGTGGGAAGAGGAGGGACATTTCCTTGCACTAAATTTATGGCTGAAGCTGTTTGTAGCTCACAGATGATAACTCCTTCAAATGTTCCTTTGGCTATTTCTCATCCTATAATACTTTTATTTCTCCACACAGGGATGGCAAGCCGCTGTCATTCTTTAATTTGGGTGCCTCTTTGGGATGCCTCAGCTTCCTTCCCCACTCTGATTTTAATGCTTCCATGATTGGCCATTTCAGGCAGGCAGCGTGTTGCAAGATTTTTCACATCATAGCTCTATTAAATCAATCCTATTTGAACTCTTCCTTCTCACCACTTCACTGAAAATAACCTCCTGAGGATTGGAGGGTTTGAAAAGGGCAAAAAGCTTTAGTTATTGCTTTGAAGAAAACTTTGTGTACGAAGGAAATATCAGACAGAGCTGCTTCTATTCACATATCATGTTTACATGTCCATTTAGGGCTATTTTCAGAGGTCATCAGGCATAATGACTGAACGGTGAACTGACTACAATGGAGAATAAATGGAAATGTACTTTATAAAGAGAAGAAGCAGCAAATAAATGGTTAAATGACAGCAGCAGTAAAAATATAAACATACATGCAAAAATGACTAAACTGTTAGGATTCAAAAAGGCAGAAATAGTGCTCACTTGGGCAGCATATATACAAAAAAAAAAGGGCAGATGTAAAAATCCCTACAAATATTTATCACAGGATATCTACTCTTCCACTAAAGGAATTATTTCTTCCTGTTTTCCCCACCCCTTATCTTAATATTAGATATAAAACAAAGGACTTTTAAGGAACACCAAGATAAATAAAAAATAGGAACAGGAGCTTCCCAGAATCAACTGTCACAGGTAGCCTTCCATTTTAATCTACAAGACTCCCCTTCTCCAAAGAATGCAAACTGTGCTCAACAAGGATAACTTCCATACACATCATTTGACAATAATAATGATAATCCATACAATTGTAATGCATGTTTACAATTTTCATTTTTTTTAAAGATTTATTTATTTGAGAGTGAGCCAGGTCCAGAGAGAAAGCAATAGTGGGGGGGGGGGGAGGGGCAGAGGAAAAGGGAGAAGCAGATTCCCTGCTGAGCAGGGAGCCCCATACAGACTTGATCCCAGGACTCTGGGTTCATGACCTGAGCAGAAGGCAGAAGCTTAACCATTTGACCAACTGAGCCACCCAGGTGCCCCTGTTTACAAAGCGCTGTCCATGCAAGCATAATCTTTAAAATAATGCGAATAATAAAATTAATGCCACTGTCCAATCTATTAAAATCTGCTAGTGCAGTATGTGAAAAAGTTCTGTACATTTTTCACAGCCACACATAGTGAGCCTAAACTCCAAGTTTTCCAGGAAAAAAAAGACCCCCCCACATCAATACTGTGCCTATGAGCCTGACTCATCCTAAGGCCCCGGTCTTCTCCATCACATATTTCTTTAGTTCATATTGTTCTCTCCCTCCATCCTACCTTTTCTTCTTCCCTTCCTTTCAGTATCCTATTAGAATAAAGTCCCTAATGCAATTATGTGTTATTTTGTATTTCACAGTTAATTTATTTTACAATGTGCATGAATATACTATACCATACTATCCTCACAACTCCATGGGATAGATAGTCCTGGAATGATTCTCGTCCTCCAGACTAGGAATATAAAGCTCATAGAGGAGAAGAGCCCAAGGACATAGATGCAACATCTTGCACATCAGTGTTTAGAGCCATTACATTTCTCTCTGGCTGTGTGTGCTTTTCCTGAGTATGTCATCATGACGACATACACCCTACCCACTCCAGTTACTAAACCCACTGTGGTAGGGTCTCTGAATGTGGACCAACAATCTGGTCATTAGAAGAGATAAGACATCAAATATAATCCAGGAAGACATAAAATACAAAAGTAGAAACATTTTTAGAAGGACAATATATAGGTTTGAGGTTTATGAGCTTGAACACTGAAAAGCAAACCTAGACATTAAACACATAGCAATTTAAAAGTGCTTAAAACTGTGTCAATATGAACTAAGGTATTAATATTTCTTCATATTGTTATTATGTCAAAATGCATAAAATCAAATAAGTAGTATTTAGCTTTGAAGGTTGGAATGCTATACTAAATAAGTTTAATTTAAAAAACTTAGAACATACATATTAATCTCCTTTTCCGGAACACTTGGCATATAAGACTAAGAATTTGGTTTCCTCTTAAAATCTTTGCATGGGACTTCATAAATACCAGTGGTCACAGCTACCACAATTGTAGGATCTGTGTCTAGGGTGCTTCCCCCTCCTGCAGCAGCAGACATTCTGGGTGAAGTATGAGGGGTGGGTGAACAGAGAGCACGTCGCAAACTCAGCAGATGTGCACAGCTGTACGGGAGTCAGAGCAAACAGCTACCAATTTCTAATTTTCAAAAGGTCTGGCCTTTCATTTTTGATCAGATTCTTTTGGAAATTAAGAGATCATGTAAGAGTGCATAACATTCAGGCTATTTTCAGGTCATTTGTAGTGGAAAGTATGATTTAGCAGAAAGATAATTAGATTTGATATCAGAAGACCCTTTGTTCTAGCCCTGGCTGACTCTAAACTATTCCTCATCTGTGAAATGAGGGGACCATTAAGTCCTTCCTAACTCTTGTAGTTTCTGGAACAAAAATGACATACTTGTCAGTTCTCTTTTTAGATGTCCTCTAAAGCCAGCAGGATCTGGGGTTAGGTGTGGCAGTAATGTGGGACAGACCCATGGGAAGACACGTATTAATTAAAGGGTCAAGGAGCGAAAGAAACAAAACAACATTGAACTGCTCAAATACCACGTACGAGAGGTTTTCTACTCTCAAGTGCTGTTTATTGCTTATAGTTTTAGGCTTCACAATCAGTCCACTATAAACTGGTAGATAAAAATCTTTCTAATTACAATTCTGATTTTACTGACTTATTTTTCACTATGGTAATTGCCTAAAACCAGTAATTCTTTAAAATATGGAATATATCCAATGTAACAGTAGAGATATTGGAACTTGTACTTCTCAAGTGAAATAACATTTTAAGTCAATTTAATTAAAATATATTTATTTACATAACTAACAATGTTTTTTTTTTAATTATTTGAAAGAGATCCATGAGGCAAATAAAAGAAAGCAAGAATAAAAATACTGCTGTTTCACATAGAACTATCAAGAGCTACAAGAAATGGGCCTGCAATATGTTTGCCAAAGCTTAGGAAACTCAACTACCTTAAGACAGAGTATCTACTTCCCAAACCCTGAAAAACCACCTCAGACTACCACTATCAAGAACACCATCTTGTAATCTTGAACTATTTTTTTTTATTTGCTATATAAGGAGTGAAGGCCATGCTAAATGTTTATTTTTAAGTTCTAGTTCCAAATATGATTGTTTTCATTTTAAAAAAGCCAAATGAATTGACCAGCCATGAGAATGGAGATATTGTCATAGCGCTTCCCAAGATAATGGCAAGCTGGGTGAATGTTTTGGTCCATAAGCTACAAGAAAGCAGATTTATTGCTAGGTCTAATAAAAGAATTAGAATTTTAGTGATATACTTCATTTAGCACATGCAAAATACTATCATTTCAACATGTAATCAATATAAACCATTCTGGTAAAATATATTGCCTTTTTTTCATATTAAGTCTTTGGAATGCTGAATATATTTTACACCTAGAGCACATCTTAATTTGGATACTGAACTTTCATTGGAATATTTGATGTATATTTATATTTCATAAAATTTACAGTTGAAAAGTAAATTCACATACCTAAATTATTCCAAGCATACTGAAAAGCTTTCCAATAACTGAATCAATTGTAAGTTTTAAAGATTTAAGTTAATTAAAATTGAATAAAATTAAAAATTCAATTCCTTAGTCCCAGTAGCTACATTTCAATTATTCAATAGCCACATGTGGTTAGTGGTGCCTGTATTAAACAATGTAGCTTTTGGGGGAGGTGATGATGCCCAAGTGTGGTGTTGATAAAAAATCCTAAAAAATTCCTGATAATGTAATAAGTCAAGGAAGCATAGCATTTATGAAATACCACATCCTGTGTTATTTTCTGTCACCTACACAGGACTTTGCTGAGAATGCTGTGACAAATTACTATAGAGTTGACTGCTCAACACAACAGAGAGTTGCACTCTCACACTTCTGGATGGGACAAGTCCAAATCCAGCAGGGCCACCCTCTCTGGGGACTCCAGGGAAGCCTCCCTTCCTTGCTTGCCTCTTCCAGCTTCTGGCAGCTGCAGTGACTCTCGTGGGCTTGTGGCAGCACCACTTCGATCTTTCCTTCTGTCTTCACGTTGCCTTCTCCTCATGTTTCTGTTACACATAGCTCTTTGCCTCTCCCTTATAAGGACATTTGGAAGTAGCTACTGAAGCTTGCGATGGCATTCAGGGTCCACCTGAACAATCCAGAGTAATGCCCTCATTTCAAAATCCTTAATTACGTCTGCGAAGTCTCCTTTTCCAAATAAGGTAAGATTTCCAAATTCCAGGGAGTAGGACTTGATATCTTTGGGTGGTCATTGTTAAACATATTAAAAGTTATAAAACCCTAAAAGGGTCTCCTTCTACTTGAACAATAAATACATCCAAATGCAAATATACCCAGGCCCACCAGCTGTCTGTTCCTACTATAAAGGGCAGTGACAGGGTGGCCTGAAGATCCTGAACCAGTAAAGAGCTAATAAGCTACAAGAGACCTAATGGGAACAATCAGAGAAATATACGTTGGTATCCTGATGAACACATAAACACCTCCATACACTCTTTCTCTCCCGCACGTGTGTGCTCTCACTCCATCACAAACACAGCCCTATACCTTCCTTCCAAGGTAGTTGTTGGCAGAACCGAGTATTTTTCAATATAATCCTGAGGAGATGCAGCTGCCATTGCCCAGTGTAGCATGGTCTAGGGTACAGAATACTCCAAAATGAAAATTATAAACTACAGAAATGAGCCGCCATGGAGAAACACAGATGCTCTTAAAAGGAAGAGATGAGCAAATGGTTTATGCACATAAATTGCACAATTTCCAGTACTCCAGAAATATAACTATGATGGTCTGCATGTATGTTCATATTGTAATTTAAAAGATACTGACTATAAGTCAAGAGAAATATTTAAAAATTGTTTTAAAAGATGAATTGAACGTAAACAGAGGTCCGGCAGAAGAACAAAAAATGGAAAGATCGTCCCATATGGTTCCTTTATCACTGCAGAAACCAAGTGATAAAACTAAGGGTTCAGAAGAATTCTGAGTGATGCAAAGTAGTCACCTCCTGTCTCTGTGAATGATAGCTCCTGATTTATTATCAGACAGCTAGATGTAAGTAAGAAGATCATAGACTCCAAATAACAGCATATTAATAGCTCTACTCAAAAAAAGAAGAAAAGGCAAAGCATCACTTATTACTTTATTATGGAAATTAAGCATTTAGTAGATATCTATATAATCCTTTTTTGAATTGACAAGGGAAAACTTGCTCACAGAAAAAATAAGTTTTGGTTTCTTTGCTTTCCCTGAAGGACAGAACTTTTAACAATAGCAGGAAACAATTTAATAAGGGCTGCCTCACTTTCTAGTGTATTCTGAATTGGGTCCTCATTCCTCTTAAATACAAAGCAAGGGAAACCTACTCAAAGTGTTAAAATAGGTGACAGATAAGCACATTGGTTTTTAGCTTTTGTTTAGTTTCCTAGGAGTCTTGGGATTATCTAACTCAAGAGGCAAAAACACAGGATCTGAAAGACAAAAAAACACAACAAAACCCCTCCGACTTTCCCTCAAGTCAATACAACAAACACATAATGAATATAGACATAATGGGAGATTCCAGTCTATGGAAAAGTCACTTCCCCACAATGGTAAAGGTTATTAAAACCCATCAGAACTTCTGGGAGTCACCTAATCTACTGGAGTCTTGAGTCACTGATGAAAACAATTTTATTCTCAGAACTGTTTTCTCTACCCCCTCCCCAACACACGCACATCAGCTCAAACCCTACTGCAGCATACCCTCCCCAGACTTCAGAGAAAGTTCACAAAAAGACAGCAAACAAGTGTTGGTAATTGGACTATTACAGGCTTCCACGGATAATCTGGGTAATTCTCAGCACTGTCACCAAAACTCTCTGCAGTCTGTAAGGAAGCTGAAAGTAAGGCACGCTCTTAGACGGATTTTGAGATGGTTTCTATTTTAAAAGGCAGCCAACCACCACCACAATTGGCCCTAATTGCTTCTCTTGTTGGCAGTCTCAGGAGAGAGGACAAGGGCTGAACGAGCGAGGGAGACTTACACTCCTTCTCATTAATAACTCAGCCTCACTGGGTCCGGCTGAAGCCCCAGGGGGAATAAGTGCCTACAGCAGGGACCCTTACTAGCTCTACCTGTCTCACGGATAAACGAGATGGCAGCCTAGGATTTTCACTTTAGCATCCTCACTGGAATAACCTGAACTGAGTAAAGGAGAAGAATAACAAAGAGGACAGAAGGAAGGGCAGTGAAAATGAGGAGACACTATCTTTGGCTAGGAGACCTGAGAGAAATAACTGGCTACACTAACTCAGGGGCTCAGAGAGTTTTCCTCCAACTTGAATTGTGAGATCTGAGGTCTCATCACCCCTGAGCTATTGTGAAGTTGCGTTGGATATTCTCCTCCTTTCTCTCTTTTTCTCCATTATGAAAATGATGCTCATTAATGAGGAGGAGATAGATGGTCAATTCCACTGGGTTTCAGAAGGGTCTACCCAGGCCAGTCTCTAGATCCTTTGCAGTTTGCAGCCCTTTCTCATGTGGAATCCGGCAGTCTCCAACTTCTGTAATTTCTAAATTTGCTTGTATGATTTGATGAAATGAAACAAAATAAAAACGAACCTAAATAAGCATATATTGGGTCATTTAAGGACCACCTGATACCTCAAATTTGCTAACTCAATTCCAAGCCCATATTTTTATCTTTCTTAAGTCTTACAGGCCAAATAACATTGAAGGGCATTGATGCAAACAGATTTCCCAGAAGTACAGGAAGAGAAATAAGATACATTCTTGGAATGCCCCAAAGTGGCATTCTTAGGGGTGTGTGTAAATATTTTCCCATCCTTTGTTGTTGTTGTTGTTGTTGTTGTTGTTTCATTTAAAAGGGCTTTGCACATGCCTATGTGAGCAACTCCCTCCAAAGAAAAATGTAAATGGAAGGAATGGCTTGACTTGCTGGGAGGGTGAATCGAAAGACGTTAAGTGTTCATTACAGAGATAAAATTCACAACTAGTTCTAGCTTTTTTCTCTCTCAAATTAGACTCATACACATTTATATTCTTTATGTACCTAAAATAGTTACCTAGGATTTTTGCCTGGTAAGATATATAACTCTTGAGACTAGAGAGTTTCCAAAAGCAAGAGTCCCTGTCTCCTTGACAGCCTCCCGGCCAATCCTCCCCCTTCCCTCTCCCCCCCACTTTCTGTATACATGTATGTGCATGCAAGTTTACATGTATGTACCCAAAGTTATATCCATACTGTACAAGTTATAGATATTATTTGCAAAAATCCTACATGCATTAGAAAGTATACCAAGTGATCTCCATACACTAATGCATTTCATTTTTTCACCAATGCTAGAAGGTAAGTATTATTATTATCACACCATTTTACAGATGAAGAAATAGACTCTGGAAGAAGTTAAATGACTTGCCAAACAACACACAAAATTATTAGGAGAGCAGGAAGTCAGAGCTCAGTTCTTTCAGATACCAGTGTCTCGTGCCTTCCTATATCTAGCTCAATACAGTGTCAAAAACCTCCTCTGTCAACTTTACCAAAAAAAAAAAACCATTTTAGAGTATTATGCCTCATCTAACACTGCAACTCCCTTTGCACTGCCTTTCCACAGAGTACATTAACATAAAGAACCCACAGATCTAGACAACAATTTCTGTATGAGAATAGAAAACACCGTGATGCTTCCCAAAGTGGGATCCAAGTACCACCCATGTCAAATTTACCCAAGGTGATGATCAAAATGCTGATTTTGATGCCTATCCTGTAAGTATTTTAACACACCATTTTTAAATTTGCCAATGGTGCCCTCATAGCTTACCTTTTCAGTTTTCAAAGAAACCAGCACCCTTTTCATTTTAATTTGGATCAAAGTTGGTTTAGACATCTTCATTAGTGTGGAGAATGAATTCTAATTTGTCTTTTTGTCAGGAGCTTCATAAATAAAGGCAGAAATAATATAAAAAGCACATGTTCTTGGAGGTCAGAGAAGGCAGATTATTGTTTAAAAATTCATTAATGTTATGTAAAAAAAAAAAAAAAAAACTACTAGAAAATACAAAATACATACCTACACATGTGGGAGAGAGTTGGAAGATCAGTTTGTCTTGAAGTTGAAGGAGGACTTGGGGGAAGGAGAGCCTTAAAACACAAGTAAGATAGGAAAAGGCAGATGGGCCTTCTGAACAAAATCCTGATAAGGCAGAAAAGGCTCCAGACACTTGAAAACCTAATGAAAAAGACCCTTCCTCTCTCAAGAAATCATAGGACTAGACTTCCAGGACCACTAAATAAGAGTAGTAAGTGTAGTCCTTAAGTACAACCTCATTCCTGACTTTTTCCCTGGGAACCCTAATGATTAAGGCAGCTTTATTCTCCATGCTAGGCAAGCAGAAAAGAGACAAACAAATAAATAAAACCCCATGGAATTCCCCCATTGTTTCCCTGATTCTAAACCTGCACAGATAAAGGGTAGAATTCTCTCCTCTCACAAATAAGTAGAAAAAGTAGAAAAAGCAAATGTGTATAAAAGAGAAGTCTTGACAGATTCAGATTTTTCTGCTGTGGAGCAATCAAAAATAATGAAAAAGAGTTTTTCCTCCTTTTCATAAGGACTGAGATCTAATTCCAGGAGCCTTTGTCTTAGCTACATAGTGTTGATAGCCCTTTGGAGATCAAGGTGTAAACCTTAGTTTTGGAAAGCTTCACTCTGACAAGGATAAACAAGCAGTCCTCCAAGAGTAGGAGAGGCCCCAGAAGGCTGCCCGGATTGGGAAAGGGCAGTGATAGGACAGTGGGATTACTTTACTCAAAGGTGGCACTGAGATACGGCGTAATGGAATAGGTCAGCATTCCAGTAACGTTAGAAGCTCCTGAGTGGGAAGGGTGGGCAGTGACGGCTGCATGCCCAGCAGGACTAAAGGACACCTCTGAGGGGTATCCAGGCTTCCAGTGTCCAGTATTCAGAAAGGGCCAGAGCTGGCGAGAAACAAAGCATTGCAGAAGGTGCTCCCCTAACCATGGCAGTGACCAGGAAGCTCAAAAGATGAGGTTTGTGTCCAATTCTCTAGGACCCCTTAAGACAGAGGAATCTGATGAAACTGAGTGAAAGGGAACCCCCCTCCCCATCCAATTAAAACAAAAAGGACTTGTCATTACAACTTGCCATGACAAAACCAGTCTGCCTGCTCTTTAGGTCTGAGCCTGGGCCCTTACATATTCCGAAGTCTTAGCCCTAGCAGACTTGATACCTGCTTGCTTGATCCTGGTTCTGTGGACTGTATTCAATTCCAACCCAAAGGTTGGAGGCTTCTAAATTTCAGTTTCAACAAACTTACCCTCCAGGCTGTTCCTCAGTCTACTCTGACCCTCAGCTCTGTGCACACCCGGTGTCTGATACTTTGGAAATAAAACAGAACCCTGCAGTTACTCCAATGTCTCTGGCTGATGACTGTTTCACTTTATCCACTCAAGTGAAATGTCCTTTATCCCATGTCAAGGTCATGCTCTGGCCCCCATGTCTCCCCCCACTCCCCTTTCTTGCTAAATATTGCTCTTGCCTGGATATTCTTACACTGTCTCATTAGTGTGATATTTCCAGTAGTGGAGGGAACAGAGGCATTTGGCTGGAAAGGATTACTGAAAACAGAACAACATCTGTAGCCCAAAGCAGCCAAGAGGTTTTGGATATTGAACAGAAAGCCAGGATGCTGAAAGTCCAACTTCCCAGCATTCCTCACTTTGCCCAGGGTGGCTCCTGTGAGCTGGCAACTGTGCTAAATCCAGGAGAAGCTGCACATGGGACACTTCTTCATATGCACCTGACAAAGACTCATTTCCGTTTTGTTCAGTTTAGAGAGACATCGGAAAGCTTTCATAACAATTTGTCTTACCATTTTTATTAATCAAGTTATCACCATTGTGAAGTTGAAACATTTTAAAGAAGCAAATAACTCATTTTCCATCAAGCTCGGAGAAGACTGGCTTTATCAGAAGAAAGAGAATTTCATGAACAATTTTAAATATTAAAATGTCTGCAAACTGATAGAAGACTCAGAGTGAAATCTGTAAAGCCTCGTCTGTGACAGGTGGGGCAAGAAGCCCCACTAGGGGACAAAAAAATTAAACCTGTGACCTGCCTCTCTGTGGGGGTAATGCGGTGCTTTTAATTTATTTTTTTGGAGTGTGATAGCATCTCTTCAGATGGGAGATATGATGAAATCACAGGAGAGGCTGTTCCATGTGACTTCAAGGTTAATAAGAGGGAAGCCTGGCAATAACAGAGCCAGCAGACAGAGAGAAAAACCTTCCTTTAAAGATACAGATCGAAGGGTTAGAGTGATATCTATGTGACATTTCACCACTGATGTTCCTGATTAATTATCAACAATTCAAAAGAATATCAGTATAAAGAATGGGGAACTCTTGACAGTTAAAAGGACATAACCTCATTAAATCTTTGGGATACAGCTTCTCTCAAGTCATTTCAGAGATGGGAAAAATGATCGCAAGTGTGTAAATCAGAAAGAAGTTACATCAAATTCTTAGCATCAATGTGATTTCAAAAGCATTTATTATAATAGTAGAATTTGCCATATCAGTTGTAACACATGTTCCAAAAACATGTGTTATAAATTGATTAAATATTTATTGCAGAATTGTTTGTAATAATGCAAAATTAGAAAAGAGCCAATATGTCAGTCAGTAGGGGAATCACTAAATAAAATATGGTATATTCATATGTTAGAATTTGCTGTTAAAGAATGAACCTGATCTAGGGGCGCCTGGGTGGCTCAGTTGGTTAAGCGACTGCCTTCAGCTCAGGTCATGATCCTGGAGTCCCGGGATCGAGTCCCGCATCGGGCTCCCTGCTTGGCAGGGAGTCTGCTTCTCCCTCTGATCCTCCCCCCTCTCATGCTCTCTGTCTCTCATTCTCTCTCTCTCTCAAATAAATAAATAAAATCTTTAAAAAAAAAAAAAAAAAAAAAAAAAAAAGAATGAACCTGATCTATTTGTAATACTTATATAGTGTCTATAATATGTCAGGCACTATTCTAAGTGGTTTACATATATTAACTCATTTAATTATCACAACAAATCTGAGAGGTACATCCTATTATATCCCAATTTTACAGATGAACGACTGGGGAACAGAAACATTAGTAAACCGTGAAGGGTCACACAGTCAAGCAGTTTGGCTCCACAATCTAGGCTCTTAACAATATGCTTTACTTTCTCTGGTCTATCACAGCAGCATGTTTGTTTTTGTTTTTGTTTTTGTTTTTGTTTTTAGGGGGTTGGGCAGGAGGAAAGGAAGAGGATCTTAAGCAGGCTCCACATCCAGCACAGAGTCTAATGGGGGGCCCGATCTCACGACCCTGAAAAACATGACTGGAGCCAAAATCAAGAGTTGGATGCTTAACCAACGGAGCCACCCAGGCACCCCCAGTGGATATTTTTTGAAAATTAAACCATTTGCTATAAAAAAGACAAACTTAATAATACTAAAACGCTACATTAGAAAAAACACAGTATCATACCATATCACACTCTTTATGGGTATCTATTAGATGTTTTAAGCACGTACATACATGCAGATGTACATACGTGTGCATGTGTATTTATGTATATATACACATACATTATTTACACATGTATATGTATACACATATATACACACACATATATATCTATGTATACAGTCTAGGGTTCTGGTAACAGTGGCTTGTCTTTGTCTTTAACATTCTAATTTCTAAATTAATAATTTATCTATATATCTTTTATATAATCAAGAATTAAAATAAAGCAGGTCTATATAAGCCTAGAGTCTTTTTTCCCCACAACAGAGGACAGATGACAATGCATCCTACTCTTCTCTTCCAAATTAAGTATGAACTACTTAAGGGCCCCTCCTCTTTCCTTTAGAGCTTTTCTCTCACCCCAATTCCTACTATTCGTATCGGAAACTGTTTTTCAAACGTGTGCAGGATTTCCTAACTCTTGGCCTCCACCCATGGTCTCCGAGAGGGTCCCCTCAGCAAATTCTCTGGGGACGTGTCTAGTCACACCTGCTGGTGGTGGCTCCTGGAATCTGGAATGCAGAGATTTAGCTTTTGACCTAAGCCTCGGGTGCCGACTCTGATTATAATGTAACAAGAAAATTCTTGTTTTCCATTCTGTTAGGCATGAACCTTCCTCATTAACCAACTAGGGACCTGGGACTGAAACAGGTACACAGAGACTGATGAACAGAGTCCCTGAAAGGCTCCAAGGGCAATAATGAGAAGAGAGAGTTGGGAAAATGGACACACCATCTCTGGAATGGTATTTGGGAAGACTCAGTGCCATAGGTTCACTGCCTCCACATTCCTTCCTGCTGACCCCACAAGGCAGATCTCAGATGTCTCCCTCTAAGTCTGTGCTTCCATTCAAGGAAACGGGGTTTGAAAACTCCTGTGTGTCCCCACACACAGTAGCAGCCCCGTGACCAGCCGGGCACCAGAGCGGAGCGATAGCACAACTCCCCGCAGCTTCTTAGAAGACCTCACTTCCCAGTCCTGCTAGCTCCACAGGAGTCTGGAAGTCTGCTTTCCCTTTCTTTTCTCAGGGGACCTGCATTTACCTTACATGCAACCTGCTTCTTAAAGAAACCCCCTTAGTACTTGTTCCCTGTGTGTCCTCAGTCCTAACTGTCAAACCTCTCTGCTCATTTCCCTAGGTCTTTACTGCAACGTGGTGGCAAATCTTCACCAGCTGCGTCAGTGCACCACTGTCCAAGATCACCTTCAGTTTCAACTTCACAGAAGTTATCGATAAACTAATGTTGAAAGGTGCAGACCTCAACAGGAACCCAAAGCCCAAAATATTGACAGATGATCTGAAAACACTATGAAACCAGTAAGTGGAACTTGATAGTTGAGAAACATGCTCCTTCCTTCATCATTCTACCTGTAACTGGCAACACAGAAGAGCAAGAGCAGAGAGGAAAAGATGGTATGTCCACTTGCACATCTTTCCAAAAATCATCTTCTCTCCCTCTCAAACACTTGGCTGTATGAAAACTATCAATGGGCTTAAAAAATCCATAATCTCCGTAGCCCAGGATTCTCTGCTGGACAATCCACAGGACCCGGCTAGAGGGTGAGGTGGGGAGGCATAGGCTAACATTTTCTAGAACCAGATCTTTTTTTATATACTACCCTGGAAGATGGATTCAGGCTCAGAGACGGTAGGTAACTTGTCTGAGCCACACCCTGAAAAGCAGCAGTCAGAATTTAAATCCGGGCCAGCCTGCTCCCACAAGCCATGCTACCACCTCATCACACAGTGCTGCCTTCCAGGTCAGCAGGGTCAGCCCTTAGGCCAGGATTCTCAAATCCTATCATCATCAGAGTCAGTTGAGAATCTTTTGAAAACATAAATGTTGGGGTCTTCTTTCCCAAAATGTTTATTTTTGAAGTCTCAGGTAGGGCTATGGAATCTACATGCAGTTTAAAAGCACCCCTTGGTGAGTGTGATGATCAATTGGGTTTGGAGACCACTATTTTAAGGTATCCACAGCAAAAACGCAAGAGGCCTTCATAAACATCACATGGCTTGTTTTGAGAACTCATTTCAATTACAACCTTATCAAAACCTACTTAGACTTACTTAGTTTATCCTACCACTGAAGGGTGGGGATTTGCACAAATGTGTCCCTGCTACATACAGAGCTAGTCTTCTACCCGCCGCCTCTCTGCTCTCCCCTGGCTCCTGTAGCTTTCCCACGGCTATGGCGCTGTAGGGGCTGGCCATCTAGTCTGTGCTTACCTTATCTGTGCCCTTCATAGTTTTGTAGAGGGCGGTATGAAGAAAAGGGATCATTTTAATCTGCTTTCATCCAGCACCCTTTTGTATCCCTCTGATCATTTTATCTGCCCTTCTCCAGACCTTTTCTAGCTCCATTTCCTCTCTTTTAAGGTTCATCAACCAGAACCACATATAGTGCAGATGATCTAAGGTTTTGTACAAGGGCATTGCCCTCGGTGTTCCTGGGGGATGCAATATAGTTATCCTAAAAAGGCAAATCCCAGGCTTTACAACCTGAAATAGTACGGAAAATACAAAGGAAGAGGAGATAGGCACACGAATAAAACCTTCCTCTTTCCAGTCTCAACCTCTTTATCCTTTCCTTCCTCCTCATAGCTTAAAAGTTAAAAGAGTGGGGGTCTCATAAGGGGACATTAGAGGAACTGCAGTGATTCTGAGAAGCAGAGATGTTCATTATTTCCAGTTGGTCCATACAGGGTTGAGAGAGTTCTAAGCAAAATTCTTTGTCACCATCTTTCTACGTCTACTACTTCTCAGTTTCCATATCTCCCTTTGTCTTCCCCTACATTTCTTTAAGTGGTCTATGGGCTGCCCAAGGTGTACCCCCAAATCACCAGTTGCTCCCAAATGCTTGTTCTCCCTACTCTCCTCCCACTCTCAAAGAGAAGGACAAATTTGCAGAAGAGATTCTGCTGAGCCTGCAGCCCCAAGGAGCTGGTGATCTGATTATCTGATTAAAGCAATTTACTCTGAGTGTGAACGAATCTTAACCCTTCCAGAGATCCTATGAATTTTGAAAAGAATCTGTCAAACCTAAATAATCTATGATTGACCACATTTTTGGAGCATCGGAATATGTATAAGTGCACAGGTCGGGGGGGATCTGTTTTGAAAAGATATCTGCTTCTTTCTCCTTTTTGCGTACTGCTAGGCAGGGAGCCTTGTGTGGCTGTGCGTGTGTGCGCACACGTGAAATTAAGGAGGGAAAAAGCAGCACAAAATGCATGCTTGATTAAGTAGAGACAGAGAATGCTTTGGGGGAGAGATACATGCTAACTGATGGAATCTCTCTCTCTCTTTTTTTTCTTTTTTAAACTCAAAAGCTCACAACTGTAAAGGAGTTTCCATGTTTTAAATTGTTTCCCCCTTTAATACCTTTGCCTGCCCACAGCATTGCTTTCTTACATTCTCTTGCAGACTGGTAATGTCTTCCTGGAGTTCATCAACAATTCCTTTTGTATTTCCTTTTATATTTCTCTCCCTGCAAATCTTAGTGCCAGCTGACAGCCTTCTAGAATCTTGGCATTGGAAAGAACCTAAGAAATCATCCAGTTACACTTGTCATGCTAGTTTTAATAGGCATCTGTCCTTTTTGCAGCCCATTGTCTAGTCATCCATTTTCCTGATGAAAGATAAGCCTGAATTACTTTTCAGAAACCACTCCTCCATAGCCTCAGCCCAGGGGGTTTGACTGAGTTTGACCCCTTTCTCCGCTGGGGGATGGGAGGCCCTGATTGGCTTCTGTAAGAACACAACTATTCTGTATACCCCCACTCTAGCCACAGTAATTGGTTCAAGGGTGAGAACAGGGGCCAACTATTGCTAAAGAAAATCAGGTCTGGACTTTTCACTCTACTGTCGATGATAGATTTCCTTCCCTTAAATGTGAAAACAGGATGGGAGTTCTCAAGGGCTACAGCCATCTTGCCATCATGAAACCAAGCTCCTTTCAGAAAGAAACCACGAGAAAGGAGGGGAAGTGGGCCCTGTGGGCATCATCAGCGCTATGCATCTAGCCTCTGCTTGACTGAGGCTAGATGACGCCAGCCACTTCTCAGCCAATAAATTTGCCTTTTGATGAACATGATTTTGAGCAGGGTTTTCAGTCATTTGCATCAGAGAGGATCCAAAATGAAGGGCCCATGATGGGGAATGCATTTATTTCTACTGTAGCCTGCTACAGTTCTCTAAATGTTAGGAAATCCTTCTGCATAATCCTCTTCTCTGCGTCTTCTGCCCATTTGTTCAAGTCTTTTTTAAAAGTTTACAGAAACAATCAACATGCCTTTCATTCCATCATCCTTCAATTATTTAACCACAATTAGCCTGACTTGTCCTCCTCAGATCCCCAAGTTATCCACTCTGTGGGCTACCCATTTGAGTTACAAACTTTTTTGTATGACAAATTCCCATCCACTGAATTATACATATTGTTATGACTCTTATTTAAACATGGTTCCTATAAAGGAATACCACAAAACTATGTAGGATTACAGCTCTTTGACACCCTCTCCCACTAACCCCCACTGAAACTTTATCGTTCTTTATGCAACCTAATTATACTATTTTTTCTTAGTTGTCGTATCACATTGTGGTAACTTTTGTCCTCCAAATAACCCCCAAAAATTTTCACTTGAAATGGCTGTCAACTCCATCTTATCTTTTTAGGGTAATATTTTTATCACACAATCAACACATATATCTTACAAAAAATTGGAAGACATAGATAGGCCTAGGAAGAAAATCTCATACCTAAAATTATCAACCACAAAAACCATTGACATATTCCTGGATATCCCTCCGTACATTTTTTTTGTTTTGTTTTTAACATATTTGCATATTTATATACACAAACTTTATTTTATAAGAATAAAATATATAATAGCTTTCTGTAGTCCTTTGTCTGCATTATCATTAATATAGTGGTATGTCAATAAGTAAATGTTTACCACATAATTTTTAATGACTGCTTAGTATTTCATTACGGTAGTGCTATAATATGTTTGACCAATCGACTAATCCTGTTTTTGTTGGTTTTGCTTCTCTGTCATTAAATATTTTCCAGATTATTTCCTTAGACTAAGTCTCTCAGGTAGAATATTTAGTCTAAAGGTCATGAATACTTTATAGCTTTGGTTATATATGTCTGCCTTTCCCTCTAGAAAGATCAAACTAATTTATAATTCCATCAGCAACATCCTGAACATCACTAGGTATTAAAAAAAAAAAAAAATTATTATTGAGGACATACATCTTTACCATGTTGATTTTGGCCCAGGAGTTTAGGCTGTCAGGATTGTTTTAGGTCTTAATTCTTTCATTAATGCATTATTTATATTCACTTCCTGTTACATTATCATCTACAACTGATAAGTTACTTCTTTTTAATTTAATTTAATTTTATTATGTTATGTTAGTCACCATACAATACATCCTTAGTTTTTGATGTAGTGATCCATGATTCGTTGTTTTCGTATAACACTCAGTGCTCCATGCAGTACGTGCCCTCCTTAATACCCAGCACCAGGCTAAACCATCCCCCCACCCCCTCCCTTCTAAAACCCTCAGTTTGTTTCTCAGAGTCCATAGTCTCTCATGATTATCTCCCCCTCTGATTTCCCCTCCTTCCTTTTCCCCTTCCTTCACCTAATGTCCTCCATGCTATTCGTTACGTTCCACAAATAAGTGAAACCATATGATAATTGACTTTCTCTGCTTGACTTATTTCACTTAGCATAATCTCCTCAGTCCCATCCATGTTGATGTAAAAGTTGGGTATTTATCCTTTCTGATGGCTGAGTAATATTCCATTGTATATATGGACCACATCTTCTTTCTCCATTCATCTGTTGAGGGGCATCTCGGCTCTTTCCACAGTTTGGCTATTGCTGACATTGCTGCTATGAACATTGGGGTACATATGGCCCTTCTTTTCACTACATCTGTATTTTGGGGGTAAATACTCAGTAGTACAATTTCTGGGTCATAGGGTAGCTCTATTTTTAATTTTTTGAGGAACCTCCACACTGTTTTCCAAAGTGGCTGTACCAACTTGCATTCCCACCAACAGTGTAAAGACCTCAGTGTGAGACAGGAATCCATCAAAATCCTAGAGGAGAACATAGGCAGTAACCTCTTCGACATCGCCCACAGCAACTTCTTTCAAGATACATCTCCAAAGGCTAATGAAGCAAAAGCAAAAATGAACTTTTGGGATTTCATCAAGATAAAAAGCTTCTGCACAGCAAAGGAAACAGTCAACAAAACAAAGAGGCAACCCACAGAATGGGAGAAGATATTTGCAAATGACACTACAGACAAAGTGCTGATTTCCAAGATCTATAAAGAACTTCTCAAACTCAACACCCAAAAAACAAATAATCAAGTCAAAAATGGGCAGAATACATGAACAGACACTTCTCAAAAGAAAACATACAAATGGCTAACAGACATATGAAAAAATGTTCATCATCAGCCATCAGGGAAATTCAAATCAAAACCACATTGAGATACCACCTTATACCAGTTAGAATGGCAAAAATTGACAAGGCAAGAAACAACAAATGTTGGAGAGGTTGTGGAGAAAGGGGAACGCTCTTACACTGAAAAGTTACTTCTATGACACAGTCAATAGCGTTGATAAAAATCTTGACTAGGACCAGGCCTTGTTAAGGTTTGGCCCTTTGAGAGGTCTTTCCAGGTTAATGGTAATTTTTAATACATGTTGGGTTTAACAAGCAATTGTTGTGACTTATCACCCAATCCATACCTTCATCTTGTCCACTAGATTGGTGTCTTGACATACATACATACCTAAATAATAAGATATGCCTGTGTGTGTGGATTTCCCCACCACATCTCCAGCCAGCTCTCCCTTGAGATCAGAATTAAGCCCAAAGTAGCAATTCTCTCCTGTAACATCTTCTACCTTAAGAAAGATGAAACTGTCAGCCAAGCAAGTCAGGTCAATAATTTATCAGAGTCTGCTTTTAGTAGATATTTCAGTGTGAAAGCCCTCATCTAGACCATTTATGAAAGTGTCAAAAATGGCTCCAGGAATAATTCCTGTGAGTCTTAATTATTAGCCTTTCTTTACATAGAAAATGTATATTCCTACCTCTTAACTTCTTTTCCTTCTTCTTTCTTCTAACCAAGTCCTATTATAAACTATTTATTCTAAATCCATAGTGATTCATTGTAGTAGTTTTTATTATGTAAAGCTAGAGGTACCTTCTGATGTTCTAAAAATTCTCTTAAATTTCTCAAGAATATTAGTGTACAAAAGCATATGTGCTAAAGATAGGGACTCTTCGGGCATATTCAGACGGGAATGGGAAAGAGACAGAAATTAGGCAAATTATTTAACATCAAGTATAATAGTCTTAGTTTGTTCCTGTATCTATCAATCAGATTAATACTTACGGTGTGTATCTAAGAGGTTCCAATAGTAACAAATGGAAAGAGAGAGAGTTTGTGTATGTATCATGAGGCACCAAAAAATTAGGTATTTTTCAATGTATTTAGTAAGGTGTTAACATATTATATATATATATAAAGTATCTCATTTAATCCTCAGTGAAGTTAGGGTCATTAACTCAATTTTAATAGATGTGGCAATGGGACTCTAAGAGTTTGCCATCCCCCAGAGTAAATGCCAAAACCGAATCCTTAGCCCCAGCACCCAAGATTCCAAACCATGGCAATTTGACTTCACAGGTTGTGAAATACATGATTGAAAGCAATTCACTACATATCATAGAATATCAAAGTCTGTGAACGAAAAATAAAAATAAATAGAATTTAAAATGGTTCAAAATTTTATCTTTGGTTATGTCATTGCTACTCATTGGAATTCGGTGCTCCTTCCTGAGTGACATAAAAAGTGTGTGGGGGGTGCTGCTAGTATGAAATTATTTATATTTACCTTCCAGACTTTCTGAAGGGCCCAAAAGGAACAGCGGATACTGACACCACTTTAATAATTGTGTTGACTATGAATTATCAGTGTGCCTGACTTCACTATAAATGTTGTGGCATTTTGTCAAAATCTGGGTACACCAATGGGAATACGTTGAGCACATGAATGTCATCTGTCACACATGTCACAGCAGAAACAATGATTGGGAATACTAGACAAGACCAGACTACAGCCCTGAATGGGGTATATAGTAATTCATGTACTTCTCCTTAAAAGATCTCCTGATTGAGCTATCTGGTATGTGGAAGTGCTTATTCCTCCAAGGACAGGAAATTTCATTATTTCAACATTTGAGCCCATATAGCTAGATTTTGGTTCCATAAACAGGATCCTATTGTAATCCCTCAGCTACCTATATCCCCTTTCATTAAGCTTCTTAAAACGAAGTGGATCCTTGGGGCACCTGGGTGGCTCAGTTGGTTAAGCGGCTGCCTTTGGCTCAGGTCATGATACCAGGGTCCTGGGATCGAGCCCCGCCTCGGGCTCCCTGCTCAGCAGAGAGCCTGCTTCTCCCTTTCCCTCTGCCTGCCACTCTGCCTACTTGTGCTATCTCTCTGTCAAATAAATAAATAAAAAATATCTTTAAAAACGAAGTGGATCCCTGATAACAAGTACAGACACCTGACAGAGACTTCAGAGTTCTACTGAGTGGGAGCAAACATGCCCGGGGAAAGAAGATACGGGGAGGACTGAGGACAAAGAAGCAGATGTTAATCCCAGTTTTTTGTTGACCTGCTGAGTTGAAAATACTTAAATAACCAAAATATCACCACTAGTCTTGTGGGATCCACTTTAAACGACGACTGTTAAGCCTAGCAAAAGAGTTCCTTCGGTATATTTCTGAATGGGCAACTCCCGTTGCTAATGTCAATTTTCCAAAATCGGTCTGGTTTAATCTATCTGGTAAAGGTTACTCTTGCCAAACTCCTACCCAACTTAAAAGACAACAAACTGAGGGTTCTAGAGGGGACGGAGGTGGGAGGATGGGAAAAAAAAAAAAAAAAGACATTCCTAATTGCAGGAAACTCACTTGACATCATCAGAGAAGGGAGTGTAGCACATAAGTGAAATTTTCTGCAGACTTAACGCTTAACCCCTGTAAGAGTCAGGTCTTCTGCAGTATGTAAATGTGGCTAGCCTTACTCTAAATGGGTCCCAAATACCATGATGAAATATAAGCTCTTGTTCCTGCTCTGACAGGAAGCAATCTGACAGCAAGAAAAAAAACCATGGACTGAAAAACCCTGCTAAGTCTAAACAAAGTATCTCATGTAAGAGCAATAGGCTTTGAAGGGCAGTTTGAGGGGAAAATTCCCTGAACTTTGATACATGTGTAGCATACACAACTTTGTGGGGGGGGGGGGGAAATCCTTGTAGGTACAGATAAGAAGGCTATCCCATGTTGTTCCCTAGATATCACACATCTCTGCTCATGAGAAATCCTGACTCTTCCTGCCATAGGAAGACTGGATCAATCCCATACATATCTCTCTCATGGGTCAAACATGGGGGAGGGTGTCACAGAGTGTCCTACACCTTCCCAAAGAAGCAATGCCGAACAACGTACTCAGGGCAGCAGCTGCAAATACACAGCATCAGAGAATATTCCAAAACAGCCAGAGAATATCTGTTCCATAAAAATAAAGAGAAATCATGCCTTATCTCTAAGCGGTGGAAGGTACAATGTAACCCTTTTTCATCTATAGCTGGTAAGGACGCTTTTTAAAAAAAGATCTGAACTCTGAATAATTGCTGAAGCCAAGGTTTAGGTTTCTCTGCAATTAATAATAAGGATCCAGACTGAGGCCTCCCATTCATCCTGGGCCCACTCTGGGAAACGGGAAAAAATAACAAACCAACAAAAAGACAAGGAAAACGAGGATACGGTGCACTGTAGCCGTGTCAGAGTGAGTGAAAAGAAATAACAATATCAGAAATCCATTTCATATTATGTATTGCTACTGCATTCCATTATGCTTCAATTAGTGCTAAAATACACTATATTGAAACTTCAATCCATAGGTACACTGAGTCTTTTTAAGTTCTAAATCAAAGTTACCCACCAAGTATTATTCTAATACTAATGTCAATGATGGAACCCTAAATGACAATTGTAGTTTACATTTTGGCATGAAAAGAGTGTGGGGATTGATCACCAAAATATAGGCAATTTAACACAGCATGTTCATATTAGTCTACCAACTTGCATAATTAATTGTTTTTCTTAGGGAGGTTTCATTTTTGCTTCCTTTAGAAACAAGGGATGTTTTTGGATGAGAGCAATACTACTTACTCTACACTTTAAAATAGAAGAAACAAAACAAAACAAACAAAATGAAAACAAATCTCTGCTCTCTAAGTACAAGGACTTGTTTTTGAAGTTTAATTTGCAGTTCAGAGTGGGCTGACCTAATACACAATACATAAATAACATGCATAGTAGAGAGGATGCAAAGTACCTAACTTATTATTTCCTCGCTGACTTTGTTTCATTTCTTCCCTTATTTACATGTATCAATGATTAAGCTGAACTCTTATTTTTAGAATGCCAAGCAAATATCAGAGGAAGTATGTGAATGGTGCTTACTGAGTTAATTTTTAAAGTTTAAATAATCATCTTTTCATTTAAATAATCATCTTATCTATTCTCTGAATAAAGATCGTGGTTTTAACAGTACTACTACAATGAGTTTAGCACTTCTCAAGGCTCATTGTACACTGAAACATTCAGAGTGATGAAACTCAACTTGTTACCTTCTTCATTATCCTTCATTATACGTGTATAACAATTTATATCTCCCTTTCCCACAGCACAGCACATTTATTCATTACCACCTTATCAGCAAAAGATATCCCTCACCTTATCTTTCCTACACCTTTGTACAGGAACATGGGGCTAGTTCTCATGACCCAGAGATCATGACCTGAGCCAAGATCAAGAGTTGGATGCTCAACTGACTGAGCCACCCAGGTACCCCCCAAAGTGATATTTTTCAATGAAGGCAAAGCATCACGTGAAATTAATACCAGTATAATTATTTACCCATAAAATAACAGTGCATGCTTCCTAGGATCAGTCTCTCTCTGTTAGTTGTCAACTGGGTCATACAGGTTTTTTTTTTCCTTTATACTCATTCGGTGATGACAAAAACTGAAAAACTGCAGTACAACCTAAAAAAATTCAGAATACTGCACACACTCAAACACATACACATATACTCAAAACACATGCACCAATTTTATGCACAATTACTTAAATATTGTTGAAGCATAAGAAAAATTTAGAATAAATTTTAAAATCTCAATTAACACACATCTCATAGGACAAAAAGTATTATCGGGATGACATGTTTATGAAAATCATGTCTTTGGGGATCAATGTAATCACTTTCTATGAATGACAACTTAGTAACACAGATTGTAGGGGAGTGACAGAGATGGTCATGCTTGATAAAAGTCAAGATCTTGGTCTGCATGAAATTCTATAAAGGGAACTAAAATTTTAAAATTGTCTTTATGCATTCAACAAAATCTACAAGTTTTAAAGTTTTAGAACTAAAAGTTGAGTCTCTTTATGAAGAAGTTTGCAGCAGGCTGCAAATTGTGAAAACTGCAAGTTTAATCAGAAAGAACGTGTATCAATGTTAATTAAGCATTCATTAGAAAAGAAGGCTAAGTGAGCCATGGGAGAAGAAAGGAAGTAATATCCAGCTATTAGTAATTTAGAAAGTCAGAGAGACCTACAGTTCATTATTAGGAATTCCATACTGGTGGGAAAACCAAAGCCTGAACGAAGACAGAAAGCAGAGCAAATGGCCAAAACCCCGAAAAGCCTAACGAAAATTATGAGTTGAGACAATTTTGGCTGAGGAAACAGAAGTCTATCAACTGACCTTGTAATAAAGAAAGAAAAGAATTATCCAGACTTAAGAGTCTAAGAGAAACGGGGGTGCCAACGGATGTCCAATTTTGGGAATGGAGTGGGAGCCTATGCTAACAATTTGATTCCAGTCAACACACATTCACTGCCATCTTTTTTGCAAAACTATTAATAAAACAGGAGCTTGCATTCTATTTAAAGTAATTAAAGCTTAAGAGTCAATGTAATTTTTTCAGTTATAACATTTTATATTTATATTATATTTAATGAGTACTTCCTAAGTGCTTTATTTGATAAGTACTTTGTAGGTAAAATTTCACAAGAGCTTTTTAACCAATCTTTTGAGGGATGTACCATTTCACCTCTATTTTATGTATGAGGAAATGGAGGCATAAGAAGCCAAGTCATTTTCCCAGAGTTACATAGTTAGTAAAACTGCTGCTACTACAAGTCTACTTACATGATTTTTTTTTTCCACAAAGAAAAAAGTGGTTAAGCATTGAGTAGTGTAATCAACACTTTTTTTGTTGGTGGTGGTTTTTAAGAGCCTGATCATTAGATTTAAGAATCAATTTGTCAGAGTCCAATAACTATTCTCTTGGGGTTTCAATTAAAATTGCGTTGAATTTAAAATTAAATCAGAGTGCTTTCTACAGCTTAAGACATTTGGATTTCCTAACTATACATGTTTATTGCACCACTCTGTAAATGGTCTATGCCCTCCCTTAATGTTTAAGTTTTTTTTTCATAAAGGTTGTGATTTTTATTTTATTTTTTTTCTAATAGCTTCGCAGTTTTTGTTTCTATTGTGAACGGATCATTTTATTATATTTTGAATTGGTTATTATTGATATAGAGGACCACAAATGACTTTTGTAAGTAGATTTTGCTGAACTAGAACCATCTGCTAATCCATGTCCGCTCTCTCTTAGACAAGTTTCAGAATCACCATTTATTCATTAGCAAACATTCCTTGAAGAAAATCTATCAAACATAATTATGCTATGCAGAATAGTCAATAAAAAGTCGTGAATAAAGGTCTAGTCTTCACCCATTCCTAGTAACTAACACATGTATAGTGATTCAGGAGGGAATGGCAAGGCATCTAAGGCTCATAAACAGTAAAACAGTACCAAAACACACAATACACACACAGGCACCTCTAACATCACAGTTCTTCTTCCTGGAATGTCTATCCACTCCTTTTTCATTTAAGTTTCTATGAAGAAAAGCATACAAATTAGAAGGGCACAGCTTGAATTTTCAGAAGGTGTCGAATTCCATGTCACCAACATCCAGCTCAATAAATGGAACATTCAGAAGTCCCTGTGTATTCTTCAGCTCATTACAGTCTCTGCAGTGTTCCAAGTCCGAATACCTGGAATCTCTAAGCTCCGCCCTCTCCAAATCTGCATACAATTAACACTAACTCACGCTGATGGCTGGTGGCACCTCTGGATCCCTCACACCTATAGCTTCTTTCCAAGCTTTATTGTCATGGCCTTCTTCCAGACTCCTATCTCTCCTTCCTGAGGAAACTGTCTGTGACAGTCTTTTGCCTGGCCTTCCTGGTCTCCGGTCTCACTCCTCTCAAACCCACCATGTGCACTATTACTTCTGTGTCATCTTCTCCAACAAACCTCCCTTGAGCCCTCAGGCTGAACGCCACAGGCTCCAAAATGCCATATCCTTAACCCCAGTGTTCAATTTGTATACTGTTTGGGAATGTTTTGTTCCTAAGTCTGTTTCCCCCAAATAAACTTTCTCGTAGTTGTACCCACAAAGTTTAGTGGAATAACTGACACCTAGGAGATGATCATTAATCTACTGAAGTAAAGGCAAAGGATTATAACCACCCATCCTCTTTTTAATAGGCAATACTCAAACCATTGCTGTTTGTTTTTTTTTTTTCAGACCAATTAAATATTGTGCTTTGGGATTATTTTCCCCTTATAGGTCACTCTTTGATCTTTATTTCAATTTGATTTTATCTGGGAAATACTGCTGGGTGACAGGGGAGCCGTAAGTGTTTATGTTCTGATTTAGGGCCCCAAACAATGTACGGGGATTGATCCTCAGCTGGATGAAAACGGATGCTCTAATGTTGGTATAGGAGAACAAGGGTGCTTCTCACTGAGATGAGAAGAGGTGCACAGACATCCTATAATTAAAAATTTTAAGAATGCAGGCAAAAGAATCTAGGTTTGCCGAGATAATTTGAGTAGTACTTTACAGAGTCACTATAATCCTTATTAAATTAGGAACCATAGAAGAGGTCACGTCTGATACAGGAGACTTTTCTGTAGTTCATGACAATTCTAATACAAGGGGTTTGGTACTTCTGTTTATTACTGTCACACAGTTCTGCATCATTCTGTGGGTTTTGTTTCTTTTCTAATATCTGTGATGAGGGAAGGAAAGAAACACTTCAGAAATGAAAGATTAGTTTCCTAAATCATAAAGACAAGCTTTGTAATCATTTTCCTTTAAGCAAGGAATTAAAGGATAATAAAAGCCCTAATTAAGCACCTCATTAGTTTAACTAGATTTTCATATGCAAAACACTGTTAGGAAGAGCTGCTGTAGAATGGAAACACCTTCTGTCTGCGACAAACCCTTTGCAAAGGGAAGCATTTCTGCCGGGACTACTTTTTTGCTTCTATCTTTCTGTCCTCTCAGGGTCGTTCCCTTTCTCCATGGCCACTAATTCTCTTCACCTTCTCCACAATTCCTCCTTCTTCTTCTTTTAGTGGCCCAATATTTCACCCTTCTTTCTTATTTTAAAAATTTTCAATGATTCATTCATTCATTCATTCATTCATTCCACTTACCATTGCTGAGCCTGCAATATGAGTGAGGCACACATCTAGGAGTTTGGAAGGCACAGATTAACAGAGCATGTTCTTTTCTGTCTTCTCATTCTCTGGACCATTCACTCGTCATTAGCCTCCTATGTAATTACTTTTTTTGTCCCTCTTTGTCTAAGAGTAAAATGCCTCTTCCAGAGTGGTTTTACAACTTCCCACATTCTTTCAGCTCTCTTCTTCTCTTATGCAACTACCCTGATATTATATTAGCTACTTTGGACTCACCCAAGTCCACAGTTGATATTACCATATTATATCACTGGGTTATTCCATGCCCTTCATTATCAGTGTATATTAAGTCAGTAGAGGCAATAGGCATATATTTTTACAATGCTCTTTTAAAACTGGACAGAGTTAAGGCAACTGCATGCAAAAGGATTCCCTCTGCCAGTCTGGAAAAATGGTAATAACACATATTCTTCCATTAATAGCATGGTGCTTTTGGAGTTAATATTTAATCTAACACACTACAGGAATTATTAGGTGAGGGGCTAAGCATTCTCAAATTACTTCAATAAAATCCTTTGGTTTTAACTTCAAACTCAAAATCTAAAAAGGGGAGTTGGGTTTCTCAAATTAAAGTCCTGAGATTGTACTCTAGGCTTATTGAATAAGAATCTCCTGCAGGTGGAGTCCGGGAGTTAAAATACTTAAAATATACCTTGGGAAACTCAAAGACTAAACCCGAGAACCCCAGGGACAAGCTTTGAAGACAAATCTTGGTTAAAATCCCAGCTCTACAATAATTCCTGCCATGAGCATTGGTTTCCTCATTTGTAAAGTGGTATTAATAATATCTAGTTTACGGAGGTATCAGAATTAAATGAAATAGATACTTTTTAAAAAGTACCTAGTTCATAAACAGCTCAACAATTAAAAATATTTTCTATATGTATTAATAATGAAATTTCTTCTATCGTCATATCTTTCAATCAAATAACAATTGGTTTTTACTTACACTTTGCCAGCTTTGTGAATTCAAACAATACTGTATTGAGGCTTGGCTACAAAATAAATAAGAGATCAGTCTCTGGCCTCGAGTGTGTAGAATATCAAAAATAATAACAGTTCAGATGTGTAGCATTTGAAAACCCAGTATTATTAAATATAAAACAAGTCACAGTGATTCAATATTTATCACCTTATTAAACTAAAGAACAACAGAATTAGGTGTTCCAAAGCATCCATTTAAGGCTTTTATATCTTGAATAACCCCAATCAATATTAGATTTTAATTCACTTAATCTATTTGGATATTTACTAATATAAGATAGTGTAAAATTATTATCTCAGAAAAAATGTCATTTGTTGGTTTGAAGGTCAAGGTATCTTCCACATATAGCCTGAATTAGCAGCTTCTGCTTCTGCTGTTTAGCCAGCCTCTTGGTCAGAAATGGTTTTCCTAAGGTTTTTGAGGTTTTTATTATATGCCAACTAAATGTGCTGAGTTATGATTTTCTTTCCAGTCATTTAGGGATTATTTTTTTAACAAAACATGGCCAAAGAAAACTCAGCCATAGAATTCATGTTGTCTAAAATTAAATAAACACTTTATCGTTAGAGAATAATATTTGTAAATATTCTTAAAATGACAAATAAAATTTTTTGCCAACTTGCTCTATGACAGAAACTGTGCTGAGCACTTTCCAGGTATTAATTGCACTTATTTTTCCCCACAACCCATTGAGGTAGATATTGCTGTCTCCATTTTACAGAGGAGGAAACTGAGGGACAGAGAGGTTAAGTAAACAAGCAGATTACACAACTCCATTGCTTCACTTTACCCAATTTCAAACCTTAAAAAATAAGTTTTTGGTTGAAAATTCCATATTCTAGAGAACTTAAGGCAACAATAACTTTCATCACCTGGACACTCTTTCCAAAACAGAAGAATAGAATAAAAAAGCAGAATGTAATTTTTTGCTGAAACTCTGAGAGAAATGAATAATACACACATTGTGTTATTTTAGGAAGTCAGAAATAGATTTCATTTTTTAACCCCAATCATTCAGTGAAGTGAGTGTCGTATCTCTCTTAGGATATTCTTCTCTAGCAACAGCGGAGAGAATACTCAGAGTTGGACATTTGCATTTTTGCAGAGCCAGTCTACCAGAGAGGCACAGGACAACCAGCAGAGAGCTGCCCAACTAAAGTGGTGGTGGTGACAGCAGCAGATGGAAAGTAAACCATTGGTGGATTGGAGATAATCAGACATCATCCTACAGCTGGGAAATCAGCAAGAAATGAAGATCGGGCTTTCTCCTCATTAAATCTGTAATTAAGGTCTCATTCTGCTTCGCTGAAATCCTGCTGTGTTGGTGGGTAATACCCTCTCTGTGCTAGGGTGAGGGAACCCCTACAAATGTCAGAGTGATAAGTTAATCAAAGGGTTGCACGGAGATAAAGTAAGGTCGGTAAGAGATATAGGAACACCCAGAAGTAATAATGACATAATTCTGATCAATTTCTACCTGCCCATCTGAATCTGATGGGGGACTTGAAGGATATGGAAAGTACTGGGGACTCTGTTAGTATGAGTTTCGATGGTGGGAATAAAAATCAGTAACTGTTCTTCAAGCTTAACAATATAATCCGCTGGCGTATATAAAAATAATAAAACATTCCGTTTGCATTACAACCTTTACTGAGACCATAAGAAATACCACAAAGTCAGATCTATGGTTTATTTAGCCAAGTAATTAAACTTGAAAGAGAAAATTCAGAATGATTTGTAGAATAGAATTCTCGCCCTGTCACATCAGCATTTGACTGTGAGACATGTATCCAAATATTGCCAGATTTATATAATCCTAACTTGTTATCGACAAGTTTATATAAAATGTGTTTAATTGTTACTATACCAGTCTATACAAACTCTTAAGGGAACAACTTCTATAACTTTATTAATTTTGGCATAGGTACTTCTGTTCATAGACCTATAAATTTGCTCTTGCAGACTTCAGAAACTTGCCCAGCTCTCATTTTCCTGAAATTGAATGCAGCAACACTGACCTTTCACAACTTGGTAAACTAGAGTTACAGCCTTCTAAGTTTTTCTCATTTGGAAACTACTTGAAATACCTGTTGAATAAAATGCAATTGGCTTTTGAAATAACTTTCAACAGTGTTTTTTAAAAACTCACAATGTATCATTCTGGTCTTCAGAAGACTGAGAAAAGTAGCATGTAATTGATTATATGTAAATGAGATATGAAATCCAAATGTCTATAGCAGCCGTAACATAGAAGACGTTTTATCTTGAGAGAAGAAAGAAGGGTCTAAAGTCTTGTTTTCTTTTTATGGCTTAGACACAGGCTTAAAATTCTCTCATCCAACTAGTTCCTAAATTCTGTTACCATGAGGTTCTCACAGAAATGTGGTCTCCTCCTTTCACTATTGTGTAAAAAGACCCAAAAAGCAGGAAGTCTGGATTTGGACCATAAATATGTCACTCACTAGTTCAGTAACTATGCTCAAGTGATCAACCCTCTAAAACCATTTTCTCACACCTCAAAGGGGGATAAAACAGCCATGTAACATAACATGTATGAAAGGGCTTTGTAATGGTTAAGGACTGTACAAATGCGAATTGACTGATGATGTGGTTTGTGGGGCCTAAAAATCCATAATTCTTTCCCTAACAGATTCCATTTTATTTGGAGGACCAACACAGTTGCTTCATTAGACATCAGACCCCAATTACCCCCCAAGGTTTTCCCAGAAACAAAGAATGACTCCATCATATTTTAGGGAAAGTTTTTTCTTAAGGAGGTAAATAATTACCTTAGAATTCTTATTATGCCATTTGGTAAAATCTGTCAGATGTAGTATATCCAGATTCCAACACATGTTCCAGAGCAAAGCTTCTCAAAATTTAATATGCTTACAAGTAACCTGAGAGGAATACCCTTAAATACAGAATTTGACACAGAAAGTCTAGGGTGGGGCCTAAGATTCTGCATTACTAACAGGATCCCAGGTGATGTTAATGCTACTGGTCTTCAGGTCACACTTTGAGTGGCAAGGCTCTCGACCTTCTAGAGGTACACTCGTCAATATGGTAGCCAAGAGTGACATGTAGCTATTTACAATTAATTTTATTAAAATTAAGTTATATGAATTTATTTCTTCTGTAGCACCAGCCACATTTCAAGTGTTCACTAGGACATGTGGCTGGTGGCTAGCACATTGGACGGCACCGATATAGAACATTTCCATCATTGCAGAAAGTTCTATTGGACACCTCTGCTCTAGAGCATAACAGTAATATGGGGGGGAGGGGGTCAGGGAGGGGGGTGCCTTGACCTAATCAGCTTCTCCACTGCCTCTAAAGTAATATCTTCATGCATGTACTTGGCATCAAGGGTTTATTCTACTGTATCCTTTACATATATAAGGATATAGGACGTAAATGACCCTGTCACAGGTACACACTTGGAACTGTGGTGACAGGAGAAAGATGGGTTTTCTGTGAGTCTGAGCTTTTAGATAAAGACGAGAGAGACTGAATGGTAATTCCCTGCCAGCAGGAAGAAGAGGGTCCAATAATACCCAATGAGAGAATGACTAAGAGAGCCAGCCTTGCTCCTCTCAAGGGAAGAGTGAAGTGATATTAATCAGCACACTATTGTATACCAAGAGGGTTCTCTCAGGAGAAGAGCAGCGCATCTGTCCCACTCACACAGCAAAGAGGCCCAGCAGCTGAAAACGCTTGTGTCAAATCTCCACTCAGACTCTTTTTCTCCTTGCTTTCCTTTCCTGGTTCATTTGCTATTCTGTGGGCTGTGTAGCAATAAGCCCTTCATCTGATTAACATTTCAAACCCATTGTTGGTCTGTGCTGACTTAAATGAACTAATCATCATTAGGACTTCAAAACCTGTCTGGCTATGCCTGCAAGGGGAAAAAAGAAGAGAAGAAAGGGAAAAGGAAACAAGCCTGACTCATTAAATAAGTCACCCATAAGTAGTTGGTCAAGACTGAGACAAAAGCAGAATCCTGAGTATTTTAATCATTCATCAAGTCATGGACACAGATGACGAGAAAGGCAGAGGAGGGGCCTTGAATATGTACATCCATAGGTCTACGCAGAGATACACATACAGGTAGAGGCACAAGTACACGTATGCGTGTAGATACATCTCCCCAGGGCAGTGACGGAATAGAGAGAACTTCTTCAGAAAGATGGAGAAAGGAAACTTGAAACCCTATTTATTCCCTTTTCTCTGATTTCCTTTCTCTGTGGGAAATATTAGTTTATGACTCCGATTTCAAAGCAAAACTTGTTACAGAACTAGCTTTCTATTCTTTTTGCTTCATCTATTTCAATTGAATTGTATTTCTCAAAGTAACTGAGGTGGGTCATCTTTTTATTTTAAGTTGTATTGATACTGTGTTACTTTTAAGGTATGTTTTGCATCATAGTAGAGAATGCAGTTGACCTACTGCCCTATTGGGCCACTAACCTGGCTTAGCTGGAGTTTACCAGAGGAGCTTTTTTCCAGATCAGATTTTCCAAGGAAATATATTCATTGTTTATTCTACTTGATACTAAAGTTTTCATCATAATACTGAGGCTCAAAAAAAAAAAAAAAAAAAAAAATCCAAACCATTTCCTGTGTTTGCCTATAAGACACAGAGAAGTCTTAAAGCATGTTCTCCATTTAACTGGTGAATTTCAAGCTTAAGAAAGAACATTTTTCTTTCCTGTGAAGTCAGTATTTCCCACAGATTACCCAACTCCTGTGATATGGTTCCTAGAGTGTAAGAAGTGCAAGAGAGATGACCAGAGAGGGTGCAAATTCACAGCCTTCCATGTCATTGAATCATACAGCGTGTACCATATTCTATTTTCAATTCTCTTTCAATTACTTGATCAAATCAAGGAGAAAGTCTCATTTGGTGTTTAACACCATTTCCACTTGCCAATCTCCTCTTTTAACAAATAAATCAGCCCTTAAGCTCAGAGCCTCCTGAGGGGGAATTGTTATCTAGCTAAAAACCAGCAACTTCTTTTTCATTGAATTTATTATTTTTAACATCTTCCTTTTATGCTGCTTTTTTCTATTCATGGTAGTAATAAAATGTTTAGTAAAAATACATTAAAAATGTAGTACCTAAAGAAAATATTAACCTTATAACAAAGCAAGTACATATGGCAGAAATCATGAAATATTAGTACTAATTTGAAGCACTCTTTTGGGAAGATGAGAGAGGAAATGTCTCATTCTTTTACAGAGTGACGGGTTAGGGCTGAGAAAGGTCCCAGGGAGCACACAGCGAGTTGAGTGGCAGGAAACAACAAGCAAAAAAGCAGTAAAAGCAGAGGGTGTGCTAAAGAGCAGAAAGAAGAAAGTAAGAAAACATGCTTGATCCATTCTCACTTGGTTGATTTCAATAGCACGAGTTGCTTAGGGTTTGTCACAAGCTTTTCCCAAAGGTGAGTTTTCAAGTGTCTTCTTGGTATCTTTGGGGGGGGGGGAAGAAACACAAGGTTTATTAACTATGTTTCAACTCAGTGTCCCTGTGCCAGTTACTGACAAATGGGACCAAATTCATTCTAAAAGGAAAATCTGTAGAGCTCTTTATCATTAATTACCCTAGTAAGAACACAAAATACCAGTTCTCATCCATGGATAATTTAAGATAAAACCCCTCATTTGTGTTAAATCAATAACCATTTATTAAGTATCTACTATTCATGAAACAGCTTGTGTTTGCTGCATCAAGGATACAGAGTGGTGCCCTGATCCTCGAAGAGTGGTCTGTGGTATCACCCTGGTACCTCTTAGCAGCCCTGGTATCACCTAGGAGCTCTGCAGAAATGTATATTCTCAGGCCCTACCCCAAGCCTACTGAATGAGAATCTGCACTTTTAAAGCGATCCCTATGCACATTAAAGTTTGGGAAGCTCTGTTTGAAGATATAGAGACTGTCTTCAAATAGCTTACCATCCCAGTTTGGAAATAATACTGACACTAAAATCATGAAGTAACAACAAGGGAGAGTAGTTAGTATAAATGGAATGATGTGATTTTAGACAAGATAATGATCTCCAAAAATCATGAAGGAAGACAGGAACTGTTTCTGAAATTCTATCCAGAATTATAAGACAGAAGCATAATCCCACCTTACAGTATGGTGATGATTTTTAAGCAGAGAGGACAGAACTATATGCATGTCATCTTAAATGTACAGATTAAAAATCTGTGTCACCAGAGTGAAGTTTACATGTTGGGAATGTGGAAAAGCAGAAAGTAGGGGGCAGTTTTGATAGGCAAGCAAAGGAGTTTACTTTTTATGTAAGAGGGAATATATGCCATCTCTGAAAATATGCAGACTAGTAAGTCACAAAAGTAGAACCAGTCTCTTGCACATAATAAATGCTCAGCGTTTGCGAAATCGAGTTGGTTAAACTGTATATTCAGGAGTGATTACTCTAGTCCCATGGTGGGTAGGATGAATCTTGGGTGGGGGGGCGGGTAGCCAGGATGGTGGCGTCTATAAATATCCTTGGTGTGGGATCAGATGCCTTGAATAATGTCTGTTTAGTGAAAGAGAGGGAAAGGCCCTAAAAACAATAATTACATGTAAGAGACTAATATAGTCAAACTACTGTATCACAATGACTAGGCTGATTTGAATTTGCCTCAATTAAGGAGCTCTTTCATTGAAATAAAGTTTCTAAAAATGTTACTTAATGGCACTACTGCACTTCTCTTCAATTCATTCAGCTGAAACCCATGTGCTTGTTATGTCTCCTTTTATTTCCATGTTCTATTGTAACTGGAACGACAAAAGTGAGTGTAAACTATGGCAGTCGAATCCAGGGAGCAGCTTTTCTTCAAGTGAAGCAATATGCTGTGCCTGCCAAATCTTGAGCTGTGGAGCCACTCTTGGGTTTGAAACCTGGCTATGGCATTTTCTGGCCAGACACTGGTGCTGTTTGACATTGGCCCATGCTTAACTTCCTTGATTCTCAGTTTCTGTATCTGTAGATGGAAGGAGATATTATCCATTTCACCAGACTGTTGGCACAAGGCCTGGCACATAATTGATCCTGAAAACAGGTGCTGCTATTAACATCCTGATCATTACCGTACTCCTCTATTCACCTCCTCCTCCTCACCATTGTCATTGACTGGATGAGAGGACCAAACCCAAGGCGTTTTAACATATCCTTTTCAGTTTAAGAATAGGGCTCTGCTTTTACACCAAACCAAGTTTCTATATTCTGTAGTTAAGCCAGAAACCTTTCAAATAAAGGAAAAAAGAAAAAAAAGGGGGGGGGGTGAGCATTTCATTTCAGCTGCTCAGTTGTGTTCTGCAAACGTTCAAGTGCACTCAGTGACCAGTGATGTGCTGATGTGGGAACTCAGATGTGGGCAAGGCTATGAGCACCCGAAATTCCTTTCCTCAACTCTTCTTATCCTCGGGTTAGGTCCTACCCTGTGAGTTCCACCCAGCTTTACCCATCCTGTTTTCTGGTTGTTCTCTACCTTCCTTCCCCTCAGTTCCTTCCTCTCTAAACTTAATTTTTCCTCAAGCTACAAGCGAACAAGCCCTCCCCATCACTCCTCTTGCTTCCTCCTCCAACACCAACCCAAACTGCCCACAAAAATACTCTTTCTCCTGAAGAGAGGAGAAAATGGGGAACCAAAGTAGCTGAGTCACATCTGCATAAACTTTCCATAAACCCCAGGAAGTCTAGAGCTTCCTAATTACTACCAACTCTCTAGAGCTTCGCTGGAGGAACTAAAAGAAGCTTCTGACTCACAGTGATGACTGCCTCTGGATCAAGTCTCTGTCTGATCTTTCTCTAGCACTCCTGGTAGCTAAAAGCACACACGATTGTCCTCTCTTGTAAAGAAAGAAGTATTTCCTAATTTGTTCATAGTTGAAAAGGTTTTAATTTGGAAGCCATCTGGTGGGGTGAGGAGTATGGTTGGTGGGAAGGACTTAAGTTGGCATTATTGGCATATACAGGATTTAATCTATGGCACAGATGCTGGTAATCACTTTTAAACTTTCAGATATCGTCTAGGAGTGGACGTTGGTTCTAAAGAACCATTCAGAGCCCAGAGGAATCTCTTCACTCCTCATGAACCATCTACATACTATACAGAATCACAGAGTTCTACATGACAATAGCTTGAACATCTAGTCCAAAGTGCTTATTTTCCTGTAGGGAAGGAGACCCTTGACATGACTTAACCAAGATAAGTCAGAGCCAAACCCACATTTCACTATATGAGAGGTTCTCAAACTACGTTGCATGAGAAAAACATGGAGGGCTTGCTTTTCTCACAACTAATGAATTGAAGTAAAGGGGATGGGTGAAATAGGTTAACAGGATTTAGAGGACTTATTAAAACACAGATCTCTGGGCCCTACACCCAGAATTTCTGATTCAGGTGATCTAGAGTAAGGTCAGAGAATTTGTAAATCCCCAGGTGATGCCCATGATGCTAGCCTATGGACCACATTTTGGAAAACGACTTCTCTACATCATACCGCCTCTCAGTCATACAGAAACATTATGAAACACTCACTAGAGAATTTTTAAAATAATATTAAATACTATAGTTTCTACTTCTTAGAAGGGAAAAAATTTTGGAAAAACTGAATTATCAACTAAATTTTATCATCAGTTCCCCATTCTCCAGCCCACTCACTTGTCATGATCTTCATAAAATCCCATCTTGTATGTATTTCCCAGCATGTTTTAGCTCCATGTTGGTTTGTCAAAATCACACTCACTGGTATCTAAAATAAACTAAAAGTTATTGCTTTCTTTAAAGGAGGAAGTTTTTTAATATAAAAGAGCAATACTGTTTGCTTGAAAATATCATACTGTGAACTTTCCTACATTTTCCTTAGGGTGAATGAAGGGGAAATGTTGATTAAACAAAGTGGCTTTTAAGAAGTAAAAAAAAAAGCTGTGGTGGGAGATTAAGAAAAAAGCAAAGAAAAAGGAAAGAAGAAAATGAGTATTTTTGAGTACCTATCATGTGTCCAACACCAGAGAGGTATTTCCCTATAGTTTCACATGAATATCCAATCTGCAATGTTCCTGGTACAGCAGCTTGCATTTTCTTTTAGTGCTAAGAGACGGTTTATACTCTGTGTACTGTTCTCCCCATAATGATCACAGTCTCATCAACCGCATCAATGCAACATACTTGACCTGCACAACATGCTGATAATCTTTACAATAATCCTTTATTTAAGATGTAGAGATAGCATTTCCATGATTAAGCAATCAAAAAGAGACAATTTACCCTAGGTCACATTGCCATTGCATGCTAAAATAGGAACTATAACCTAGCTTGTCTTATTCGAAGTCTACTGCTCTTTTCAAAGGATCAAGGGTCCACAGAATGCTGTGCTGTTTTCCTTCTTTACTGGACATGACACATGAGGCTCTATATAGAAGCAAAGAAATCCATGACTGAAGAACTAGAGAAATCAATCAGCAGGTGTGGGATGCACACATCTGAAATACATCTCTCCCTCCTCCTCTTTCCTCCTCTCTCTCATCACAGTCCCACAGTCTTTCAGCGCACTGTGCACATTTGACTTGCTGGAACGGCACAGAGGAGTGGCAGAATGTGAGTTCAAGAGGAGGGGAAGCTTTTTAGGTGTCCACCCTTCTTGCCCTGCACACACCCCAAGTATGGCTTATGGGCACTGCTGCAGTCCCCGGAGAGCTTTCTGGTGTCTCAGAGGCATTTCCCTGAATATCATGAATACTCATTTCATTCTCTGAGCAGGTCAGCACAAAGAAAAGCAAAGAAAACTAACTAGCTGCTATTAAACGGCTGGCTGCCAGAAATCTGAGAAAGCACACGACAACACAACATCTTAAGTCTAAAGGGAGGTTTCCATGCCAAGATTTCAGCATCTCAGTCGACTACACAGTCAATCAACATCAGGGTTTCCCCTCTCCGACACGTGACCTTTTTCCTGGGACACTCAGCCGTCATCCTGCAGATGTTCCAGGTGCAGGCTGAAAGCGGTTGCTTGCATTTCTCTTCCGGTGCTGAAGGCCAGTTTTTATCCTCTATTCCCTACTCTCATATGTACGCATAGAGACCAGAACCTGTATAACATGCAATATTAATAAGGGTATCCTTCTCTGAGGAACTCTGGGCATTTGTTTTTCCTTGTTTATGAAAGGAAAACTAATGCAGGGAAGAAAGGAATCGATAGGGCGCCTGGGTGGCTCAGTCGTTGGGCGTCTGCCTTCGGCTCAGGTCGTGATCCCGGGGTCCTGGGATCGAGCCCCGCATCCAGCTCCCTGCTCAGCGGGAAGCCTGCTTCTCCCTCTCCCACTCCCCCTGCTTGTGTTCCCTTCCTCGCTGTGTCTCTCTCTGTCTCTATCAAATAAATAAATAAAAATCTTAAAAAAAAAAAAAAGGAATCGATAGCAGAAATAGCACGTAGGCACACACAAGAAGAAATCTGCTCAGCTGTTTGATATTAGCGCTCTGTGGCGAAGCAGCGTGCGACATTAGAGTGGCATTTCCTCCTGCTCCTTATGGAGTTCAGTGCAACTTAGCTGTTGGCTACCGAATTGAATTCTGAATTGAATTAATTTACTTTTGACACAGCCAGTATGGCACAGTGTGAGATGAAGCAGATGCTGATTTAAATGTAACATTATGAGTCCCTGGGTCTAATATCTTCATAATAAGGAATGTTGCTGCGGACATAAAGGAAATTGTGTTTGCGTGTGCTCAGAACTTATGCAGGTCAGAACGAGAGCTTCAGAGTTTATTAAGTTAAATGACAGATTGAAGGGAAACAGAGTTAAGGTTGTATAAATATTAACCAGAGTTTTTACCACATCTGTAAGTTCAAAGTATTAGAGCTGAAGAGAGTAGAAGGAGGGGTGCCAAGTGATTCCAGCCCATGCTTACAACTAGCAGAAGTGACCACAAACCACAGGAAGTCGAGATGACAGCTGAGAGCCAAAAGGCTTGGCACTGAAGACTGACAGATTGGCCAGATGGCGAACGTCATTCAACTACATGCCATATTTTGATTAGGATTATCTCTTAATACCCTTGATAACTCTTTAAGTTCTATAACAGAGACAAATCTTTATATTATACCTGCATTTGCCATTTTTTTCCATTAATAACAATAAATCACTTAGCAGTGAAAGAAGCATTTATTTTTTGTCAGTAGACATTTTACAGTCTATGGTCAAAGTACCATAGTAATACTTAAAATTGTCTTCCAGATGGTAATTCTAGCATATTCACTTATAAAACCTTGCTATTTGTAACCTAAAGACAATCATCTTTCTACAAATTGTTACCACTCTTTAGATCACAGAGGTCATGGTTTCCTTTACAAACTAAATTTTCACTACAGTTTACTGTGCTAACTTAATTCAGTCTATAAATTCAACAAGAAATTAGTAAATAACTACTTTATTTAGGGGATGAGAATGTAAAGAAGAAAAGGATACAGTCTTGGCCTTTAAGCAACATGAACTCTTCCTTTCAAGATCAGAGTTAGTCCATCTCTAGTTTCATGCTAGCAATTACTTTTTATTTATCATTATTTTGTAGACACACTCTCCCTCAAGTTGGATTGGTCTTCTCCACTCAAAAAGTACTATGCTAATTGCTTAACTCTCATTTCTCCCCTCTGCCTTGAAAGGCTGCTTCTACTTGTCTATCAGTTAGGATAGACTAGTTTGTATTCGGGTAACAAATGACCCTCAAATCTTACAAGAAAGGTAGATTTCTTCTCTTGCTATGAGTCCATTATAGGAATAGCTGTGGTCCTATTCCAAAGGAAGCCTTTTTCTGGAACACTGCCAGTTGTGTAACAATAGGAAAAGACATGGTAACAAAGTACGTACTGATCCCTCAAGTTTCCTCTAGAAAATGGCACACATTTCATTGGCCAGAGCAAGTCTCATGGCCAAGCCCTACACAGCCAGCAGAGCAAAGTATAATCCTCTTCCAAGGACTGGATGGGCAGTGAATATTTACGAACCACAATCCAGTCGACTCCTTTGTACCAACCTTACTTATTTGGCAACTCTCAGCTCAAAGCCTGCTATTAAATGTTCCCATTTCAGTTCTCACTAACCTTTCTAATGTTCGTCAGCAGGGTCTATCTGTAATACACATGCAAGCATTTATCTATATTATCTTGCAACATTTTAAAATAATTTTATTTTTTGTTGCACTTGTCTTTTTCATTCAATTATAAATTCTTTGAAGGCAGGGACCTCGTTTGAAGTTTTTCCGTTGTACATACACATAGTTCACAGAACTCAAAGAATGGAATACTGCAGAGATTGCACTAGCCTTGAGTATTTCATGTTGATTGGCTTCAAAAATAACTCATCCTATGCATGTACTGGGTTTTAATCAAGGCAGCTAAAAACAAGACTCTGCCCTCTGCAAGTACTTTAAAACTGGGTAGTTGTAACACAGCCTGCTTTTATAACAAATAGGAAAACTATGTTCTATATAACATTACCATAGAATTCACATCAAATGTCAAAAATACATTTACATGATACAGAAAAGTAAAGATTGCCATAATTTTAAGAAATATAGAACCTTCAGGTGACTTTTCAAGACAATAACGGGATAGGAAAATTACGAAGTTAAAAAACCATGATCTAGAGAATAATTAGGCTGAAGATTACAGCGAATGAAGAAACTATAACTAGGACACTTTAGCCTATATTTAATATAATTCGAGAAAAATTGTTCATGCACATGTGTCTCACATTAGATCCAATAGCATGTTTGTCAAAGCACCGCGCGTATTGGCTGTGATTTCTGTGCTTGCGATTACAGAGGCTGCGGGTGCATCAGCTTGTATATCATTTAGTGTTTGGAGGATTGATAAAATAATTTGTTTGGTGGTTATGGTATTCAAGGGGGAACACAATGGAGCCTGATACAAATGTGTTGTCCATGCGTGCTTCAAAGAGGATGTGTAATTAGGAAATGGAAACAGAAGCAAGCAGATATGTAACAACATCAGAATTTTAAGGATCCACTTAATAACAATCAACTGAATACATCTTATGTATTTAGCTCCTTGAAATCATTTAATTAATCTGAAAATTAAGCATATGCTGGCTCCTGGATGGAGAACAAGGGAGACTGGTTTGCTAGGGAGACTGGTAAAAGCACGCAAAGCTATTTATCTTGAGATTATAGGTCTGGCTCCAACCAAGAAGCTAAAGACAGTTATTGCTACTTTATGGCCCATATGAAATGAACTATCATTATCAGTTTAGATGCTCATTTCAGCAGGCGGTCACCAAAATATGGGTTTGGATAACCCAAATGGATATGTGGACAAATGTCTGCTTGGAGATGTAATATAGTGCATTGAAAAGAGCCTTTGGCTGAGAATCAGGAATCACTGTAACTCTGCCTTTAACACGTAACGTGGGTGTCTCCCCTCCGGACGGGGTGGGCAGGGAGAAAGGGAAGGATTCGGATGACTGTCCCCACCCCCCTCCCAAATCCCTTCTAGCCTTAAGGTTGGATCTCATCCCCTGTAGGAAAGTTCCTTCTGGCTCTTCCCAACAGGAACTTAGCCCTTATCTTGCCCACACTATCATCCAAATCATCCCTGGCCTTGCTTTGGGATCTTAGATCTGATTCTTAACTGCTTTCCCCTTCAGATAAAGGGGACAGGATGTCATCTCCCCTTTCCCCTCAAATGTGCTATCTACAAATTGGCCCTTAATCTAGGACAGATTCTTAGGCCTAGTTATATGGCCTATCTCCCTCATCAAGCTCTTTTCTTTAATCTTTATGATATACCATCCTCTATTACAAAAGGTATAAGGAAACTGTCTGAAGTAAATTGGTTTCAAATACATTTTAAAACAAGTAATACTGTATTTTGTCATGCAATACTTCCATCACTTTGTTTAAAGGGAATAGGGTGTGATGAGTTCTGAGTCGCTATAATGCTGGCTTGTCCTTACCTCTTTGAGAGGCTCAGAACTATTAAGAAAAGAGCAGCAACCAGGATGGAACTGTGCATCAGAACCTAATTACAACCTACCTATAGACCTCCCCTTCACTGGCTATTTCTTGCTGCTTTCAGGGGAAGCTCCATGTTTTGTTTGTTTGTTGTTGTTGTTGTTGTGAGAAAGGAACACGTGAATTGTAGATTATTAAAAAGATGACAGGGTTTACTTTTTTTTTTTTTTTTTTCCAAATTTGAAACTTGAGGACTAGGGGATTTAAGACAAGGGGAGCTGATGTGCAAGCTTCAGCTCTAACCTGGCATCATGACACCAAGTTGGAGGTGTTGGGCAAGCACTGCCTTCCCAGGTGACAGGGAGGAGGGGATGGGAACCAACATTATTCAGAGCTGCCCCAGGGACGGCTCTCTGCTGCCTTTCTGCACACGGGCTCTTCTAGTCCTTACCACCTGGCAGATGGAGAGACAGATCCAGGAAGTTACATCACTTGGCCAAGGTTAATAGGGTGGAGCCCGATTTGTGCTCTGACAGTTTGACTCTGGAGTTCTTAACCATTCAGCTTTCCTGCCTTGTAAAGCTCTGTGTAGGAGGTGGAGGAAGAACAGGCTTCATTTCTATATTTGTCTGGCTTCAAAACTCATGCCTTTACCCATGAGGCCAACCTTCCTTCCAATCACGAAGAAATGGAGTGATTGGGGGCAGAATAACAATAAACATAAGCCGAATTCCT